>NC_086097.1:143119046-143770296 GCF_963921235.1 Mobula hypostoma
TCAAGTACAGTCTCTTCTCTAGTAGGTTTATCTACATATTGTGTCAGGAAACCTTCCTGACCACACTTAACAAATTCCACCCCATCTAAACCCCTTGTGCTAAGGAGATGCTAATCAATATTAGGAAAGTTAAAATCTCCCTGGCCAAATGTTTCTGGCCTGGCGAACCCACGCCAGTCAGTTCCACCCATGTGACCAATTAACCTACTAACCTGTACATCTTTGGAATATGGGAGGAAATTGGAGCTCCTGGAGGAAACCCAGGTGGTCATGGGGAGAACATCCAAACTCCTTACAGACAGTGATAGAATTGAACCAGGTAACTGTTACACTACCATGTTGTCCCTTTATTGATACTAAACTTTTTTTAAAAATTGATTCAAATGATCAATGTTTGATGAAATCCGGACAAAAACATCCTGCATTATTAGTTTAGATCTCTAAATACTACATGGCCAAACTCCATTAATAAATGAGTGATTCAAAGTAAACCATTTGCTTATAAATTCAGCAGATGAAGGAACCTGTTTTATTTATAGTTTGTTTCTGCCCACATCCTGAAAATCTTTATTACTTTCAGAGTATATTAACAGCAACAACACATTTTGGAGGTTTAGATTTCAGAATATTTTACTCTTCTCCTGCCTTACATCTTCATTATGTTGAATTCAAGAATCTCTTCACCTACCTCATTCTCTCTGCACTACAATCCTTTAGGCAAGACATTAAGCCTGAACCTGTCCGATATGTGAATTGTTTATGGCATCACACAAGGCAAAGACAACCTGCCCATAAGATACACAAAGACAAAATTACTGAAGTATTTCCTGGGGCAGTACGATCCCAGAATGTCTTCACAGAAAAGAAAAAAAAGCACTTGATAATGTTAGTCCTCACTACAAGTTCTTGTATTCAACAGCATAAAATAATATTTTGTGCATTTGGATTTTCTAAGTAAAACTTATAATGAAGCATGAGACGTTATGTCGCTCTTCACTCTCAGTGCAACCATGTCTTTTCATATCACAGATCCTTTGGTCAAGTTTTCACAGAGAAAAACAAAAGAAAAATATATAGCCTGACATCTAAATATCAGTCAATAGTTTTAAAGTTCTGTGCAATAAAAGGAATTGAATTTCTATTGCCATGTTTACATATTGGACATCACTAGAATGGTTGTTTGGATTGTTCACTTATGAAGTTTTTATTTCAGAGCAAACAGTCAGCTTTCAAGAGCTTTTCCATTATCATCACTGCTAATTTTAGAATCAAACATTATTATCTGAGGAGACAGTAGAGATTTACGTTCTTCCCAATTTGTTAAACCTGGATGTTTCACTGCACAGTGGACCTACGCCCAGGTTTAAGAAACAAGATGAGGTATTTGTAATGATTTAATCTCTTCATTAAACTGAAGTGCCTCAGGGGTTTACACAGTGAACAAACTCCCCAGGTCCTGCACTGAAGTGTCAGATGAGATCATGTACTCAAGTCTTGAAATGAACCTTGAACTCACGTCCTTCTAACTCAAGAATTGAGTGAATTATAACAAAGCCAAGATTGACAGAGAAATACATCTAACAACTAGGGACATACTTTAGTTATGTCTCATGTTTGATTCCCTCGGTGACTTAACTCTATAATCTTCTCCACCTATACTGAGTCATGAGGCACATTAGATATTATATTGATTTATCACATCATTTGGCTGAAGGTCCACACCTTAGTGTTAACTGCTGATTAATATGTTGGCAACATACAGCAAAAGCAACAGCAAAATCCCAAACACTGGCAAACTGAACGACCAGTTGACCTGGAGACTCAAGAGACAACAGATGCTGGAATTTGGAGCAACAAACAAACTGCTGGAAGCAAATCGTCATCATTTTGGGTCAAGATCCTGCATCAGGGCTGAGTGTAGAGCAGTATAAAGAGGTGATATCGGGTGGAAAGGAAGTGCCTGGCAGGTGATGGGTGGAACCAGGTGAGGAGGGAGATGATGGACAAATGGAACGAAGTGGGGAGGGATGGGGTCAGGAAACAGCGGGGTGGGTGACAGGTAGAAACTGATAGTGGGGATGAAAGGGGGAAGATAGAGCCATGTGGGGCAGCTCCAACAGAATCCCACAGCCAGTCACACATTCATCTCACCACCGCTTTCTGTTTTCCACAGGAACCGGTTTCTCTGTGACTTCCTGGTTCACTTGTCCCTTCCCAACCACACCTCCACCTCCCTAGAAACTTTCCCCTGCAACCCTAGGCAATGCAATCTCCTCCCTCACCACCATCTAGAACCCAAACAGCTTCTCCAGCTCAGGCATAAATTCGTGAGCACCACCTTGTCTACTGCATTCGGTGCTGTTGATATGGACTCTTATATGTTGGCAAGACCAGGTGTAGACTGGACAACCATTTCATGGAAAACTTGTTCCCTGCCCACGATGGCCATCCTGACCTCCCTGTTGCATACCATGTCAACTCCTCCTTCCATTCCCACATGAACCTGTCCATCCTTAGCCTTCTCCACAGCCATGGTGAGGTAAACACAAACTAAAAGAATACTCCACATCTTAGATTGTTTGCAACCTAATTCCATGAACATGGAATTTTCCAACTTCTGGTAACCCACAGCTCCTGTGCTTTTTTCTCTCTCCTTCTGGTCTCTCCTTGCCCCAAATCACCATCTTCATTCCACCCCCCCATATGGTTTCATCTGCCATCGTGCTTCCATTTGTCATACGTATTAATTATCAAATTCCATAATCTGCAGTATCTTGTTTCCACTTATCACCTTCCAGCCTCTTGTACCCATCTCTACCCTCCCTCCCCCACCTAGCTCCATCCACCCCCATTACATTCCTCCTCACCTAGTTCAAGTTCAAATGTATTGTCATTCAATCATATACATGTATACCAACAAACGAAACTATGTTCCTCCAGGACAAGATGCACAACACAGTTCATATAACTCAAACATAATACAAAGGTAATATACATCTGGAGAAGAAGGATGCTTATGTGAGAATGCTGTTCTTGGACTCCAGTTCAGCATTCAACACCATAATTCCATCCGGACTCAACAAGAAGCTCAGAGACCTGCCTTGTGCAGCTGGAGCCTATCAGATCGCCAGCAGATGGTAAGAGTGGGCTCCCTCACTTCTGGCCCTCTGACCCTCAACACAGGTGCCCCTCAGGGCTGTGTCCTAAGCCCCCTCCTTTACGTTCTGTATACCCATGACTCTGTCGCCACCCCACAGCTCCAATCTGCTAATTAAATTTGGTGACGACACTACACTGATTGGCCTAATCTCAAATAATAATGAGGTAGCCTACAGAGAAGAAGTCATCACCCTGACACAGTGGTGTCAAGAAAACAATCTCTCCCTCAATGTCGCAAAAACAAAGGAGCTGGTTGTGGATTACAGGAGGAATGGAGACAGGCTAACCCCTATTGACATCAATGGATCTGGGGTTGAGAGAGTGAACAGCTTTAAGTTCCTCAGCATACACATCACTGAGGATCTCACGTGGTCTGTACATATCAGCTGTGTGGTGAATAAAGCACAACAGCACCTCTTTCACCTCAGACGGCTGAAGAAATTTGGTATGGGCCCCCAAATCCTAAGAACATTCTACAGGGGCACAATCGAGAGCATCCTGACTAGCTGCATCACTGCCTGGTGTGGGAATCTGTACTTCCTTCAATTGCAGGACTCTGCAGAGAGTAGTGTGGGCAGCCCAGCGTGTCTGTAGATGTGAACTTCACACTATTCAGGACATTTAGAAAGACAGGTGTGTAAAAAGGGCCCGTAGGATCATTGGGAAACCGAGTCACCCCAACCACAATCTATTCCTGCTGCTACCATCGGGGAAATTGTACTGTAGCTTAAAAGCCAGGACCAACAGGCTCCGGGACAGCTTCTTCCACCAGGCCGTCAGACTGATTAATTCATGCTGACACAACTGTATTTCTATGTTATATTGAGTGTCCTGTTGTACATACTATTTATTACAAATTACTATAAATTGTACATTGCACATTTAGATGGAGACATAACATTAAGATTTTTACTCCTCGTGTACATGAAGGATGCTAGTAATAACATCAATTCAATTACCACAAATAAATTAACAAATTATAAGGTACATTCATGACCCAAGTCAAAACGCAATAACAGTATACATTACTTGATGGGACCTTGGGAGTTCTGTCGTCTCACAGCCAACCTCTTGCCTGCCAGCCCTTGCTTCACCCCTCCCCAACACCTATACTGGGCACTCTCAGTCCTAATTCAGGGTCCTGACCTAAAATGTCAATTCTTCATTTGCCTCCACAGATACTGCTTGACCTGCTGAGTTCCCCAGCAATGTGGTTTCTGATCTGTTAATGAACCAATTAAGACAGAAATGCTGAGATTATGAACAATTCTCAACTCTTGCTGTACATTTTGACCAAAGAAGTTTTTTTTAAAAGTAGGAAATCCAATATTCATCTCCACATTGACTGTTACATTGTAACTTTGGTTACCATCCTAATGGTGAGGTAATCTAAAATTGGTGTCTTTTGGGGTTTTAGCATAAAGACCCAAGGTATGTTTTGCGAGCCTAGTTCTTTTTCTGTCAAGAAAGCTCCAGTGCTGCAACTTTGAGAGGTCAGATATAACAAAGAAGGTAAACTTGAGAATGAAGTCTTTGAAGTGAAACCGCAGAGAATATGGGCCTTGTGTAGGAAGGAAGGCCTGGTTTGGTTAGGACATCTTCAAAAACTGATACCTCAAGAACGGATCTATCGTTAGGGACTGCCACCATTCAGTACATGTCCTCTCCTCATTTCTACCATCAGGGGGAGGTACAGGAGCCCGAGGATGGACACGAGGTGTTTTTGGAGCAGCTGCTTTCCCTCCACCATCAGACCTCTGAACTGCCCATGAACCCATCAACACTACCTCATCATTCTGCTCTCCTTTGGCAGTATTTATTTAATGTTCCTTATTCGAACCCATCGTGTTTTTTTTTGTCTGCTGCTGCAAAACAACCAATTTGACGACATATGTCAGTGACAATAAACCTGATTCTGATTCATTAATTTGGCGTAGCATCGTGGGCTGAAGGACTTGTTCCTGTGTTGTACTGTTCCATGTTCAAAAACTGGTTGCTTATATCGATTGCAAAAGATCTAAAATGCAGAATATGACTAATTTAAGATGTGACAGTAGGCGTACATATTTGTGAGCAATAAATAATTTTAGATCCAAATTCCTAGATGTTCAATTGGATAACTTTATTATTGTAACATGAAGATTTTTATAATTGTTTCTCCCTGTTTCTGGGTTTTAATTCAGCATAGAAATTTGATTGGCACCGGTAGACATGACTAATCTTTACACCTTTGATACAATTTCCACATCAGGTTTGCTTTGGCCAATAGCATTTCCTTTTGCAATGCTTGTGGGGCAGATTGTTCCAGAGGCCACCATCATAAAGCCTTCGAGAATCAACCTAATCTCCTCACTGTGGAGTTGTAGGAGGAATGCAATGAGGCAGGACACTTGTACTGTGTCCTCCTGGCTTCCCCAACTCCTCTTTCCAACACTTTAAAAAGCCCTCACCTCACTGCCAAATCTTGCTTCTGACACCTCGAGGAAAGGTCCTAACACACCTGATCACCCCAATCTCTCAACTGCCTTGACCAGCAACAACATAAACCCCCAAAGTCTCTCTCCTTTCCCCACTTCTGTCCATCTATCATTGCAGCTCCCACGTCCCAATGTCTCCCACCACAGGCCTCGAATGTCTCCACCATCTTCCAGCCCCACGTACTGCTTCTACGCCTCCAACTCCTGGCTTCAGCACAGGGTTTAAAACCAAACACTGACAAAAGCACCAAACTCACAGGTGAGCGTAACTACCCTTGACATCAAGGCAGCATTTGATCGAGTATAGCGTGTGCTGTGACCTTCTTGCGCAAGTGCATGGTTCTATGATGATTCAAGCTGGGTGGCAGTGTGAAATGTGAGGAGGATGTTATGAGAATGCAGGGTGACTTGAACAGATTGGGTGAGTGGGCAGATGCATGGCAGATGCAGTTTAATGTGGATAAATGTGAGGTAAATGTGTGGCAAGAACAGGAAGGTAGATTACTATCTGAATGGTGTCAAGTTAGGAAAAGGGGAAATACAATGAGATCTAGGTGTCCTTGTTCATCAGTCACTGAAAGTAAGCATGCAGGTACAGCAGGCAGTGAAGAAAGCTAATGGCATGCTGGCCTTCATAACAAGGGGAGTTGAGTATAGAAGCAAAGAGGTCCTTCTGCAGTTGTACAGGGCACTGGTGAGACCACACCTGGAGTATTGTGTACAGTTTTGGTCTCCAATTTTGAGGAAGGATATTCTAGCTATTGAGGGAGTGCAGCGTATGTTCACAAGGTTAATTCCCAGGATGGCAGGATGTCATATGCTGAAAGATTGGAGCGACTGGACTTGTATACACTGGAATTTAGAAGGATGAGAGGGGATTTGATTGAAACATACAAGATTATTAAGGGATTGGACACGCTAGAGGCAGGAAACATGTTCCCGATGTTGGGGGAGTCCAGAACCAGAGGCCACAGTTTAAGAATAAGGGGTAGACCATTTAGAACGGAGTTGAGGAAAAACTTTTTCACACAGAGGGTTGTGGTTCTGTGGAATGCTCTGCCTCAGAAGGCAATGCGGCCAATTCTCTGGATTCTTTCAAGAAAGAGTTAGATAGAGCTCTTAAAGATAGCGGAGTCAAGGGATATGGGGAGAAGGCAGGAAAAGGGTACTGATTGTGGATGATCAGCCATGATCACAGTGAATGGCGGTGCTGGCTCGAAGGGCCAAATGGCCTACTCCTGCACCTATTGTCTATTGTTTATTATCTATTAATTGATTCTCATCCAGATGAAGGATCCAGACTCAAAATATTAATTGTCCATTTCCTTTCACTGGTGGTGAGTTCCTCCAGCAGCTTGTTTGTTGTTTCATATTCTAGCACCTTCAATCTACTCTTGATCATCAGCAAAAGGATGGAAGGGAATAATAAGGTGCACTCACTCAGCAACAGCAGGCTTGCAGAAGCTCAGCTTGGGTTCACACAAAGACACTCTGCACACGACTCCAGTAGCCTCAGTCTAAACCAGAAGGAAAGAGCTTAATTCCAGAGATGAGGCAAGAGTAGCTGTCTTAACATTGAGACAGCACTTAATTGATTATGACATTATGGAGTCCTGGCTAAACTGGAGTCAATGGGAATGGGGAGAGGGGCTCCACTGCGGTGGAGTTGTCGCTAAGTCAAAACAAGATAGTTGTAGTGACTAGAGGGCAATAATCTCAGAAAGAAAGAGACAAAGATTAGCTTTATTTGTCACGTGTATATCGAAACATAGGGTGAAATGCATTGTTTGCGTCAAATCAAATAAGCAAGGATTATGCTGAGCAGCCAGCAAGTGTCGTCATGATTTCAGCCCCCCAACATAGAGTGGCCAGAATTCATGAACCCCAATCACAGGCCTTTGGAATGTGGGAGGAAACTGGAGCACCTGGAGGAAACCCGTGCAGTAATGGGAAGAATGTACTAACTTCTTGGTGCTATAAAGCATTGTGCTAAGTGTTGCACTACAGTGCTGCCCCGTAGGACATCGCTGCAGGAGGCCCTGCCACCTTCATGACGGCACCATGTTCAGAACCATTTGTGACTCCTAGATAATGTAACGATCCACAATCCAATGCAACAAGATATGGCCAATATCCTGACCTGGGCCAAAGTGTGACAAGTAACACAGTGATGATATCCAGCAACAGAAAAACCTGCCATAACCCCCTAAACTTCAATATCTATACCATCACTGTCGATATGCTGGGTTTTACCATTGACCAGAAACTGAACTGGAGAAGCCATATGGCTAAGAGATTAGGCTTTGCTTTACAGAAAACCAATCAATTGTACTGTGGATTTGGCACAAAACACTCAGATATATCATTTAATGCCAACTGCAAAGAATCTACTCAGAGTTAAGAAAGTTAAACAAAACATTGAGGAAAACACTTGTATTCATGCTGCATACCTTAAATTTTGAAAAATCTCACACAAACTAGAACATAGGAACATATCTGGACAAGTAACTTACCTCATACCTTTCCAAACCCTGTCTACCACCTACAAGACTCAAGTCCAGAGTATGATAGAACACTCTCTGCCATCCCGATCAGTGCAACTTCAAGAACACGAGGAGGAGCTTGCTACCATATAGGACACCCCATCCACAACCACTTACTCATTCTCACATCGATGCACAGTGGCAGCATTTTTGTACCATCTATGACTGCTCATCAAGACTTCTTAGACAGCACCACCCAAACTCATGATCTCCACCAGCTAGGAGGACAAGGGTAGCAAATACACGGGAACACCACTGTCTGAATTTGCCCTCCAAACCATCCACCATGCTGACTTGGAAATACATAGAAATTCCTTCAATGACACCGAGTCAAAATCCTGGAAGTGTCTCTCCAACACCTCATCTCCAAAACCACAGTGGTCCAAGAAGGTAAAGATTAGGTTTATTCGTCACCATGTATATCAAAACATTGAGACATTTGCATCAATGGCCAACACATTGCAAGGATGTACTGGAGGCAGCCTGCAAGTGTCGTTGTTCTTCCAGCACCCACATGGCATGCCCACAACTAACGAACCCTCACCCATACAGGAGCAGATTGGAGATCCCAGGCGAAACCCGTGTACTAATGGGGAGAAAGTACAATCTTCCTACAGACAGCAGCAGGAATCAAATCCCAGTCACTGGCGTTGTAAAGTGTTACGCTCCGTGCCACCCGCCTTCCAGCAGGTAGTTCTCAAAGGCAAGTACTGATGGGCAATTAAATACTAGGCTGGCCTGGGGAGCCCAAATCTCTTCAATGAATGCTTTTTTAAAAGTTCAGAACAAAAGCAATCTATAAAGCTTGTGCTTTATGATCAAAATATTTTTGTTTCTACAATGGTTCATATATGAAACAAGCAGTCTGAGAAAAGAGTGGAATCAGATACAATTACTATGTTTAAAATGTGTTTAGACTGACATTTAAATAGGCAGAGGTATGGTCCTATTGCTGGCAAATAGAATTAATGAAGATTGGCACAAAGGTCAGCATATGGTGGATGGGAGGGCTCATTTCTATGTAGTGCAACTCTATGGGACATCAGGTCAGCTGCAGAGGTTGGATCTATAATTTCTTGATCCCTGATGAAGCAAATCTAGTTGTTTACCACAAACATATTAACATTTCTGTCATGGTGTTGCATTGATGACAATGTTTTGTGGGTCAACTGTCATGTTTTGTGGTGACCAAGACAGCAAATTAAGTGTTCAAATCAATTATACTCATTGACGAAAATGTGATGATTAGTAGTACAACAGCTTAGATACAGATACAGTCCAATGTTCAGATGTGCCTATTTGCCTCTTCAAAGATTCTGAGGCAGTTATTGCCACTGCCACAAAGCAGAACCAATGGCTGGAAAGCACAGCTGGACACTCTTCGCTGCATCTTCTGCCTAAAGAATGGAATTCGGTGGAGAGTCGCTCTCCACCAAAGAAGGTAAGTTCGCACAAACACTGTCCATGAGGTAGCTTTGACCAGCTTCCTAGCCTCTGAGTTCTATCTCCGACTGTTCTTTTCTGAGAGGGTGCCAGCAATGGATTTATCTGCAGGTCTTCAAAGAAGAGGTGGAGAAAACGTGTTTCAGGGAACTTTAATAACTATGTCACTGCAGGTGTGTTTACAAACACTTGCCAGCTGAGAAACACAGGTTGATTTGAATAGCACTGTGAATAGCTGTGTAGATAGCACTTGATGCAGTTGCATAAGACAGTGGCTAGAAATTCCAGTGCAGCAAAGAGTGAACTCGTGCTTTGTTCTGCAGCAATGAGACAATAATTGTTTCAACGGCATATTTTCGTTGATGAAAATGCACAACCCAGGTTTAGGGAATAGTGCTGGCTGAGCAGCAGGGGTCGGGAAAGTGGTGTTGACCTGATTGGGGTCAAATTTGAAGTTGGGTAGGGATGGCATATAAAAATACTCAGCTGTGTGCTGTGGATCAGAGAGCGTCAGGGTGGGAGATGAGACATCCAGAATTATTGTTGGAAATCGGGAGGGGAGATGAAGGGAGATGAAATAAGTGAAGTTAGGTGTTCAGGTGCCCTGAGGTTCAGGACGTTGAAGGATGGGCAGAGGAGGGAGGAGACTCACCCCAGGAAACACGCAGACAAATTTCTGCATTGATGCAAAATTACTCCAATATCATGTTTAACAAAAGCAAATTGCAATTTTATAACAGTGGTGATGGGGGTGGGGAGAAAAAGTCTTCTTCTCTGTATTAGTCAAAAGCAAGACAATGGGGTTATGTCATTTAGCACATCAAACAAGGTTACTAGTTGGAATGTTTGTGCACTCAGAGAGTTAGCCCTCACAGCTTTGAGTGTAAATGCATTAAAATGACTTTATTCCTTACATCCTTCAGATACCTGAGGATAAAAACCTTTACCTTACGTCTCCCTCTAAATGTGCAATCGTAGTAATTTATAATAATTTATAATAAATAGAACAGTCAATGCAATGTAGAATACACTCAAATCAACATGAGTTAATCAGTCTGATGACAAGAAACTGTCCTGGAGCCTGTTGGTCAGCTTTTAAGGTGCGGTACCATTTCCCAGATGATATCAGCTGGAATAGATTGTGGTTGGGGTGACTCGGGTTCCCAATGATCCTACAGACCCTTTTTACACACCTGTCCTTGTAAATGTCCTGAATCATGGGAAGTTCACAACTACAGATGTGCTGGGCTGTCCGCACCACTCTCTGCAGGATCCTATGATCAAGGGAGGTACAGTTCCCATACCAGGCAGTGATGCAGCCAGTCAGGATGCTCTCAGTTGTTCCCCTATAGAAAGTTCTTAGGATTTGGGGGCCCATACCAAACTTCCTTGACCGTCTGAGGTGAAAGAGGCGCTGTTGTGCCTTTTTCACCACACAACTAGTGTGTACAAACCAAGTGCGGTCCTCGGTGACGTGGATGCCGAGGAACTTAAAGCTGTTTACCCTCTCAGCCCCAGATCCATTGATGTCAATAGGGGTTAGCCCATCTCCATTCCTCCTGTAATCCACAACCAGCTCCTTTGTTTTTGCAACATTGAGGGAGAGGTTGTTTTCTTGATACCACTGCGTCAGAGGGATGACTTCTTCCCTGTAGGCCAACTCGTTATTGTTTGAGATAATGCCAATCAATGTAGTGTCGTTAGCAAATTTGGGACTTCTGTTTGGGACTTCTATTGCCAGAAGTATTTAAGACCATCTGTGTGAGTTACTTTGTCCAGCAAAGGTAACTGGAAAACATATGCAGATTATGTCATCTCGTAGAAAATAGTATAAATTTCAGAAACATTGGGGATTGCTATGAATGATGAGGAGACTGATAGAAAGATGAGATTACAGAAAGAAGTCCACCAGTATATTTGTAGGACAGCAGGACTCATACATTAGGCTAAGCTGTCTGTTTAGGAGAATGAGGGATGATTCCATTGAAACATGCACTCAGTGGCCACTTTATTACGTACACCTGTACACTTGCTTGTTATTGAAAATATCTAATCAGCAAATCAATGCATAAAGCATGCTGATGTGGCTAACAGGTTCAGTTGTTGTTCAGACCAAACATCAGCATGAGGAAGAAATATGATCTTAATGACTTTGACTGTGGAATGGTTGGTGGTGTCAGATGGGGCGGTTAGAGTATCTCAGAAACTGCTGATCTCCTGGGATTTTCATGCACAATAGTCTCTCGAGTTTACAGAGAATGGTGCAAAAAACAAAAAAAAAGGCACATCCATTGAGTGGCAGCTCTGTGGATGAAAATGCCTTGTTAATGAGAAAGGTCAGAGGAGAATGGCCAGACTGGTTCAAGCAGTCAGGAAGGTGACAGTAACTCAAATAACCATGCGTTACAACAGTGATGTACGGAAAAGCATCACTGAATGCACAACACATTAAACCTTGAAGTGAATGGGCTACAGGAACAGAAGACCACAAACACACACTCAGTGGCCACTTTATCAGGTAAGGGAGGTGAACCTCTAGATATTTTTGCCCCAGATGCACAAATTGCTGAATATATTGAGGAAGGAGTTAAATAAATTCCTCAAAACAAAGAGCATTATAAAGTGAGGAGAGAGGACAAGAATACGCTGTTTTAGGCAGTTTTAAGACTCATTGCCAAAGCCCTATATAAATTGTGCAATGAACTTCAGAAATCTGCAGCTGAGGTGTAGGCAAGATGGACAAAATAGCAGGAAAATTATATTTTGTTATTTGTGGTGTGACGAGAATACACATAAATTAAGATGTTAGCTGGCCTGGGCTGGCACCAGTGGGATCAGCAGTTGGTCTGCCACCTGTCTTCAGGAGAAAGAGAGATAAGGAAAACAATGGAGCAGCATTTGGAGATGTTAATGAAGGGACGGGAGAGAGTAACGGAAGGAGAGCTGTCAAGATCGGCTCCCCCTTTGAACCCTGAACTGTTTGAAGTGATGGACAGGCGATACCCCAGCAGGGGGATAAAAAGGGACAGGTTCGCTAAGGCAAGACACATGACACCCCGAGGTAACGAGACTCTGGAAGTGGTGCGTCTCCCACAAGTCAGTGGGAAGTTTTGGACGGCTGATCGCGGGATCAAGCCATAGACGCACAGGGTGGAAAGGCACGATTGGCGGGAACCTGGTGTGTGTCCACCCTTGCCTGGGTGCCAGGTTCACCGCAGAGAAATGATTGTATTTGGAAACGGAGGGGGTCACGGTCGGTGACCTCAGATGACATCACAAAGGGCTCGCCCGAAAGCTGACTGCGAAGGTCTGTGTGGAAGCTGTTTGAATATTCATTCATTTTGCTCTCTCCCTCCTTCCCCCCACTGTCCATCTCCCACGGCAGCGATTACTGCGAACTGAACTGAACTAAATTGAACTGAACTTTGCGTCACTTTGGAACTGATCATTTACCCCTAGACAACAATAGAGCTTAATTGATCCTGTTATCTTAATTCTGTGTACATGTGTGTTTATTATTGCTGAACTGTTGCATTTATTATCCGTTTGATTAGAGTACTGTGTTGCTTGTTTCTTTAATAAAACTTTCTTAGTTCTAGTAATCCAGACTCCAACTGAGTGATCCATTTCTGCTGGTTTGGCAACCCAGTTGCGGGGTACGTAACAGTGGTTACTTTCAAATGCTACAGGCATATTCCTCTCTGGGGAAGGGAGGAGGCAGTTTGAACTTGAGCAATTTTTATTTTATGTTCTTTATTTAGCCATTAATTCTGTACAGCAATTTCACCAGAGCATTATTTTTCTAACTGACATCCCAGGGATATTTTGCTACAATCCAGCAAAGTGATTTGTTTTGGTTCACGGACTATTCAGCAGGTCAGGAAGGACCTGCATAGAGAGCAGCAGAATTAGCTTGGGCTGGAGAATTGAAGTGACAGGCTGCTGACAGCTCATGGACAAAACGGAGGAGTCCTGTGGAGGGAACCACATCCTGAGCACTTACCGCAGTACACTACATTGGAAGTCGTACAAGCGAATTGCTGGTTCACCTTGGTAGGAATGCTTGGATCTATGGATGATGGAAAGGGAAGAGGCATTGTGGCAGGTATTGCCTCTCCTATGATTGCAGGGAATGGTGCTATGAAAGGGGGAGTGAATGTTAGTGGACATGGAAGAGTGAACCATGGAACTGCAATGGAAACAGTCCCACAAAAGGCTGACAAAAAGAGAGAAGGGGATTGTTTAGCAGTGACAGAAGTTATGGCTGGTAATGCATTGAATGTGGAAGTAGGCGAGTATGTAAGAAAAGAACAAAGGAAACTAAAAGAATGAAAAATTCCTTACAGTAAGCAGGTCGGAGATGTAGTGAAGGTAACTCGGAGACTGTGGGCTTGCCGTGGATATTGATTGCTAACCCTGACCCTGAGATGGAGCTACAGGAGTTGGGAAATGAAAGCACAATTGGACCATGCTGAAGTGAAAGCAGTGTTACAAATTTCCAAATGTGTTTTGTTTCTCCAATTTTGAGGTGGTCACATTTTGAAAACCAAATGCAACATATTAGATTGGGTGATCAGTTTGCAGAACGCCTGCATTCAGTCCACATCCAGTAACTCTAACCTTCTCGTTGCCTACAGTTATGTCCTGTAACTCTAAAACATTAGACTAATTGAAAGGAAAACAAAGGGAGCCGGGAGTAAACTTGTGTACATTCTTAGATTTTCTTTAAGCAAGCCATGCGCGTACCACGAGGTGGTGTAATGATGTATGCAATTCACTTATTTTTACGTATAACCCATAATTAATTATTTAAACAAAATGAGTTTACAGTATTACTCAAATACTACTGAAATACTAAATACACAACATTTCCTCCCTGCTTAGCTATAAACTCCATCTCAATATAGAATGTATCTCAACTGTATACATCGTATACTATACGATACAACTACTACACAGACATCCACAGCATAGTAAATTTTTAAATTATCTCATTCAGTCCTGAAGATTTAATCGCTTTGGGCCTTTCCTGACAAGGGGGATCACTCTGCTTGGCAGGTGAGACTTGTGGCTGTGAAACATTCTCAGGTTTTGGGGCCTCCTCCATGGTGGTTGTAGGAGTTGACTCTGGAACTGCAGGAAATGGTTCTGCTTTTCCCAGCCTTTCTCTTTGGATCTACTACAGTCCTTGCTTCTCTCTTGGTCCAGGCTTCTTCCTCTCTCCCTATCCCTTTCTTGATCTGTATCATGGTCTTGTTCATGTTCTTTCTCTCTACCTCTTCTTTCCTTTTCAACTTCTTGTCTTCCTTTTTCTTGTTTACTTTTCCTCCTTCATAGGATTTACGTCTTGATTTTGGAAAAGTGCATTTAGTTCACTGGAGTATTCTCCTATTAATCCTTCTATTGCTCCCTTTATAATCTGATCTGTCCTCTTGGTTTCTTCGTTTTCAATATCCTCTGTTTTCGTACCTCCATTGACTCCTATCTTTTTGGCCTTCCATTTATCCAGCTGGGCTGTGCTCTTTGTATCTACTTTTACAAGCACTTTTTTGTCTCCCCCTTGAAGTTCACACAATAACCTTTAATCAAACTAAGATGATTCTGTTTTTTTTTTATACTCACAAAAGTCAAATGCTTGCAACTTTCCTTAAACTCCCTGAACTCCCTTCCAGCTTAAAACCAAGCCACATTTTGCAAGTAATTACCTGATCAGCATATCAGAGGCTTTCTCAGATATATTGCCTACAAAATTGTTATTGTTGGACCACTGCTTTTATCTCTTTAATGATTCCTCTGTGTAGCATGATCCTTCATTGTTACAATATACTTTCCAACCAGAGGCACAGAGGATGGCACCAACACCTTTTCACCTTCTGTTGAGCCACGGTTCATGGTTACATCATGGAGACAGTTGTGGCATCACCTAGTGCCTTTCTTCATTCTCTTTCAGTTGACTTTTGCAGGAGATGTGGCACATAACTGGGGGATGAATCTCCAATCAAGCTGTAGTTATCTCAGTCAATCACATCCTCACAATGATGGCCCTCCTGATTGTACCACATACAAGCTCAATGTGGCTTGTTGGTAATTGTATTTCACTTTTACCAATGGCATTCTCAAAGGAATTACCTTTTCTCCAGAATAAGTTTAGCTGGATATCTACACGCTTCAGTTTAGTATCTTTGAAATGCAGTTCTTGTGGAATGACTGAAACAACTGAGCCAGTGTCCAATTCCATTTTAATTAATTTACTGTTCACTTCTTGTTTAAGCCATATTGATGTCTATTGTTAGGTTTCATATTGTAAATCTCAGGGTTTCCCAGTCCTGTGTCCCTCTCATCATTATTAGATTTTTCATCAACAGCATGCAGATTCAAAAAGAGCACTAATCTGCAAATTTAATTTTTAATCTTCATCTCTTCCAGGGCAGTCCATTTATTTTTGTTTGCCCAAGATACTCCTTGTATGTGTTCTTCTTTGGGGCATTTTCTGCAAGTTTCACCTTTAAATCTGCATTAGTCTGGTGTATGTGAGGCCCTACCACAATGGTTATACAATTTGTTCAGCCAAGGTGGTTTTGGTTTAGATGCTGCATTTTTGTTTATGTTCATTGCTGCAACTCAATTGCATCTCTGTCTGCTGTTTCCATTGATTCAGCTACTTTATCTACTCCTTAAAATGTAAGTTGTGCTTCAGTTAGAGCTGTATTTGAATGCTTTCCTGTAAGATTCCACAAACTAAACAATATCTTAGTGCATTATTAAGCTCATTACCAAACTCAGAATGCTCAGAAAACTTCTTCATTTCAGCTACGTACGCTGAAATAGACTCCCTATTTTGATTCCGCTTATGAAACCTAAAATATTCTGCAAACAGCAATGGTCTTCATTCTAAATGTTCTTGCATTACTATTACGATATTAGCAAAGCTCATTTCAGTTAGTTTGGTTGGAGAAGTTAAATTTCTAAACAATCTGTATGCCTTTAAACCCAATGCACTCAGTAAAATTGGCACTTGCTTCTGATTGGCTATTACATTTGCTTTCAAATACTGCTCAGTTAGCACAGTATACATGAGCCAGTATCCATTGAGCAATTAAACACATCAATCTTTCTGAAGTAGCTAGCCATTTGCTGGTTCTTTATGAACCTGTGAATTCTTCCATTTTCTGCTTTTGTTAAACTTAATCGGCCCAGTCTCCTTTTCTGGCGAGACCAGTGTTATGTTGTTTTTTTTTTAACTCAACTGTTTTGTTTTGTTTTCTGAAAAATCAAATGTCTCACTGTGCTTCAACAGGTAGGTAGTCATCTTAGGTTCATTTTAAAATACTTCATCACCAATTACATTTTGTAACTCGAAAGTATTAGACTAATTAAAAGGAAAATAAGGGAGCCAGGTGGTAACTCGTGTTTGTTCTTAAGTTTTACTTTAAGCAAGGTGCGCGTGTATCATGTGACAGCATAATGACGTTTGCAAGTCACTTATTTTTACATATGCTGTGATCCATAATGGCTTATTTAAACAAGAAAGCTTAATCAAATAATATATTTACAATATTCCTCAAATATTAAATACACACACCTACCACTTGAATTCACAAACCATTCCCACTCTGGTACTTCGGTCTGTGTCCTCCTGCACTGCACTGTTATAACAAACTCCAACATAACTCTGACAAACAACACCTCATCTTTCACCAGAGCACACTGAGTCAGCAGGATCCACTACTGAATTTTCCAACCTTAGTTAGCTCACTTTTCCCGTATCAGAGCTGGCTATTTTTGTCAGAATTGTTTTCTCCTCCCACATTCATGTAATCTAGTCTGCTGGGCATGTCCTAGAGGATGGACTACACAAGATTGCACAGACTTCACAACATAAGCTACACATTGCAACGACAAGGGAACTTAACTGCCCCATCAGTTCACCTTTTCTGAGAAATGTCCTTTGTTACAGTAGTGGCTTCTTCACCTCTGCTGCCTACACTAGTTTCCTTCATTTACAGTTCTAATGAAAGGTTCTGACCTGAAATATTAACTGCTGCTTTTTCCACAGAAGTAGTTTGATTCTCGAGTTTTTCCAGCATGTACTGTTTCCTAACAGTTCAGTTAGCCTCCACTCTATTCTGAAGCCCCTCAGCTTTCATCTTTGACAAATCTCTAATCTTTTGCATCTACAACGTTAAATGGTTCCAGCCTTCCTGAGCATGGTCGACATGGAAGCCAATCGTTCTGGCCTGCTCTGCTTATGCCATCATTCTGTTTGGCTATGCTTCATCTGAACCTCAAACCTTTTAACCAGTCCTTGAAATCCACTTCCATTTCATTTTATTTGTGCTAAAGACTTTCTTTTTCTCAGCTAAAATTACAAAATCTAAAGTGCACAGCTATTATGCCAAATACATTGTAAAATACCATTAAATTAAACCATTAGAATCTAAAATACCTCGTTAAGATCTCTCATTGGTGTCCCTTTCCCGGATGTGAACATTCCCAGTGCCCGGAGATGCTTCTTGCTGTATTGGGCACCTGTTCCAAGTGTGCCCCTGTGCTGTGCCCTCTCCTGTAACAAGATGTCCCTTCTGCTTATGCGCAAAACAGCAAGATTTGCGAAATAATTTCTGAAATACTCTGATACAAATGCAACATCCTTTATATCTTACAACACTTTAAATCCAAACATTGTGGCGCTTGACTTTTATTTGATTGTCAACCTGCTCCTGGCAAATCACAGTTACTTGCAGAGGCTCATCATAATATCAAGTCCAATGCAGAAATAGATCAACTGGCCCAACACGTCAATGTCCTATGCTAAGGGATGTTGGGGGTTCACACTTATCTTTCCATCCCTTCCTACTTAATCCATACGGCTCAACCTCTTATGCTTTTACATGTGATACATGCTTCTCATGAATTCATGAAAAATCACAAGGAATTACTGATTTATTGACATCCAGTTCTAATTTCTCTGCAGAGAGAAACATTTTTTCTGTATTTACTATATCAATTGCTGTCAAAATTTTCAAGCCCATCACAAGGTCAATCTTTCCGAAAAATATTCTCTCGCTTTGCTATCATTCCTGTGAATTTAATACTTTGTCGGCATCTCAGGAGCCATTCAGTAATTATTTTTGTTCCTCAGTTTACATGCTTGTAATTCATCTAGTCGAGTGAGGTTTGACTTACTAGCCAGAGATTCAGGAGAAGGAAACAACGATTGCATAGCTCTTTAGTTAGTGTCACTGACAATCCGCGCCCAGATTGTGGCACAATCTATGGCACAAAGCTTTGCAAGGGGGAAGGGAGGAGTGGGGATGAAGTGAAGTTCTGCAGAAGGAAAGGGATAAGGACAGATTGCCAGCAGAGGAATGGAGGATTAATTTATCATAATGCAAATCAAAAGAAGTGATTAAAACAAATTTAAAGAATGAGCTGTGGGTGGCAGGGGTGGGGTATGTGAAATCTGTTAAGCAAGAAACAGAACTGGGGGAAAAGAAAACATTCAATCTCTGGACAAAAAAGGGTGGAGTCAAGACAAAAGATAAGCAAATTAAACAATTAAATATTTAACTTCTGAGCTGAAATGCTGTGCCTAGAACTAAGTGAAGAAAATAAGCACCTTTATGAAAATGCCCAAAGTTAAATTGATGTTTCACAGACAGAACACCAAATGCTGAATAGGCCCATTTACTTCAATTAATCTAATCCTTTTACCTGTTTCCTCATATCACTTTTAACTCTCCCTCTCAACATAGACTGTTCCATTTCTTCAGGCTGGGACAGGGTTAGGATCCTCAATGTACCAAACACCCAGACTTTGGGGGATTAGAATCAAACTCCTCCTGCCACACAGCCGTCCCCACCCACCCCCACCTGACTTCAAACCACCATCAACGGTGGGGCATTCAGCTTTGGGCAAGGCAAAAAGCACCAAATTTTTCCACCATTTAAAGTACTTTAACCCTTTCATATTTATAGAGTTCTTGGTTTCACATGTAAGTGACAAAATCCCCATCAGGCCCAATCTTTTCATGTTTAGGTTTATTTTAGCATCAGTAATAAACCACCAAAAATCACACAAGGCCAACAAAAGAAAAAGTGTTTTCCAAAAAATCCATTCAAATTACAAATGTACTTTAAATTACTTGCTGCTTATTACAAGGTGATTGATTCTAAGCTGTACACAGGTACAAAATTGAAACCCAACCTGACTGTAACAACCAGAAACCTAACACCAGCACTTCTCATACCAGGCTTGACCTTACCACATTTTCTATTATTGCATCAAACACTGACGTCAAATCAATGTCTACGGAAAGCGCTCCTAATCAGGTGAAGGATCCTATCCACCACCATGGGCAGAAGCCATCACTGGGGCAAATCTAAAGTTGATACCTAGGAAGGTGCTGACCCACCCCAAGTGACATTTGCTGTCCAGTTCCAAGATGGATATCGTATCATCTGGGGTACTAAATCAAATGTGAAACAAGAATCTTAAAAAAAGCATATCCCTGGCTCAAACAAAATCCCTGAGTTGTGGGACCTTTGAAAAATCAATTAGTCACTTTTCTTAAGGCCTCAGGATGAAACTTGTCTTCAGACTTGTCAATCTGCAACTGCAAAAATTTGCTCACTATTGCTGACCTGTTTATAATAACTTTTCTAGAGCTCCTCCTTCCCTTCTAATTTCCAGTTACTCACATCTCCCATAAGGTGGGCTGGCCCATCAGCAGACAAAAGCGAGGAGCAACATCTTAGAAGGCACTGTGGACCTCGAAGCTCTCTAGGGCATGTGAAAGCCCAGATAAAACAATGGAATGAGCACATCACGTCACATTCAACCCAACTACTTGTCCTCTCCAGCACCTCCCGCAGGACCCTCTTCAGCCTCCCCAGGACCTAGAACCAGACTAGAGGAAGGCCAGTCTTACTCCCAGGAATGACTGAAGAAGTATTAGTGGCACTCACCTCTGAGCCCACTGAAAAGGCTCACGCACAAGCTGCCATCTAAGTTGATACTCCAATGTGATATTGAAGGAATATTCTCAGATGTGCAAGGAATATCATTAGAAAGCATTTTAATCCCATTTGAAATCTCTCAAAGACAAATAAAAATATTGTGTACACAGAGAGCAAAAAGAATGGTGACCTCATTTGTACCCAGGCCAATGCTCAGCCTTCAATCACCACAATTGTGTAAGATTTTGTCTGCTGCCTTCCCTATGCTGCACACGTGACCACATCAAAAACTTCAAACACAAGAGAGTGTGCAGATGCTGAAAATCCAGAGCAACCTTCATTTCCATAGATGTGACCTGACCTGCCGAGTTCCTCCAGCATTTTGTGTGTTTTACTTCAATAATTTTATTGTTCTGCTTTAACACAATCTGACAACTTCATTATTACTGATAAAAGAAGTCAATTTTCAAATTGTTACAACAAAATTCAACCTTCCCTCCACTGACTCCATCTACACTTTCCAATCCCTCGGGTAAGCAAGTAACATAATCAAGGGTCTCTCCCATCCCAGTCACTCTATTTTCTTCCCTTTGCCGTCAGGCCTGAGAACGCAGACCACTGGGTTCAAGGACATCTTCTACCCCACTGTTATCAAACGGACATCTCACACGCTAAAAGGTGAATTCACAGCATCGTGGCCCTTGCACTGAACCTGTCTACCTTCACTTGAATTACATTGTAAGTATAGCACTACATTTTGCATTCTGTCTTGTTTTTACTACTTAGATGGAATTATGTACAGCACGATCTGTCTGTAAGGCATGCAAAACAAAGGTTTTCCATTGGATTGTGGTACATATGACAAGAGCAAACCTATATCAAATTCTCAAATAGCATGAGATTTGAAATCCATTTTGCTTAGATAACTAAGAGGGGAATGTAATGGACAGAAGAGCATTTAAGGTAGGCTTAATTCAGTCATTATCAAAGTGAATGGCAGGGAATGGCCTACTGCTTCCTATTTTCTGGTGTACAGTGTAATGGGTACGTTCCCATTTTAGCGACCAAGACTGCAATAACTAACCTTCTTGCAAAAAATTTCCACAAAGCATTGAATAAAAAGTATTTTTAAACCATTACTGGGAACATCTGAAAATGATGGACAGTGGAAAAAAAACCCAGCTGTTCCCACAAACCAGTGCCAAATTCAGAGTGTTGATCAGTGAGTTTGATGGCAAGTTCCGTGGCAAAGGGCCAGAAATATTGAAGTTAAGAAGTCAGACGTGCCTAAGCGGGGTCCCTGTGCACAGCACTGTTAAACTGAACTATTATGTGTGAGTAACAGTGGTCACTATTGGAACAAAAGTCTAACTTCCATGACAACAATCTAAAAAGGACCAATGAACAGTGTCTTTCCATCCTCTAACGGATGATGCTAGGAGGCCCATGTGACATCAGGAGCACACACTTACTTCTTGTCTGATTGAAATCCAATCAGGTTCGTAGCCATGTTTTGTTCTGGAAAAAGACCATTTTCAATCTTTTAGCACTGAAACAAAGAGGACTCTGCAATTAACTTCTTTGGCCATTCAGCAGGGTAATATCTGAAACATGCAGTCAGAGGAAGAGAAGAAAGTACATGGGGTACATGTGAGAAAAACAAGTCACTCAGAGATAAAAGGTTCTTAAATTATCTCTGACATATGTTATGAAATTTGTTGTTTTGCAGCAGTACAATGCAATACATAAATTACTATATATACTATGTACTACATGGCCTTTCAACCTACAACATCCACGCTGACTATTTTGGCCTATTTGCCTGCATTTGGACTGTATCCTTCTATGCCTTATCTATACATCGTATGTGTCCAAATGCCTCTTAAGCATAATAATTGTACCTGACTCCACTATCTCCTCTGCAAGTGTGTTCCAGATATCAACTGAATAAAACTCACCTGAAATCTTCTTTAAATCTCTTACCTCTCGCTTTAAACCTCTTGATATTGATACCACTACCATGAGAAAAGAAATTGACTATCTTCACCCTCTCATAATCTTAGATACTCCAAGGAAAACAATCCCAGTCAGTCAATCTAATCTCTCTTGATAAGTAAAGTTCTTTAATCCAAAAAACTCCTGGAGAATGTACTCTCTCTGTGCATTCTCCTTTAATATGGTGAAGAACTCTGAATGCAGCTCAGTGTTTATTAAAGTTGCAACATCATGTCCTAACTCTTATATTCTCTGCCCTGACATTTGATGACCAGAAGACAAGAAGACATAGGAGCAAAATTAAGCTATTCAGCCCTTCAAATCTGCCCCACCATTCCATCATGGCTGATTTATTATCCCTCTCAACCTTATTCTCCTGTCTTCTTCCCATAATATTTGATGCCCTTACTAATGAAGAACCTAACAGCCTCCATTTTAAATATACCCACAGACTTGACCTCCACAGCTTCTGAGGCAATGAATTCCACAGATTCACCACCCTCTGGCTAAACAAATTCCTCCTCATCTCTGTTCTAAAGGGATGTCCTTCTATTCTGAGGCTGTGCTCTCTGGTCCTGGAGTCCCCCACTACAGAAAATATCCTCTCCACATCCACTCTATCTAGGCCTTTCAATATCTGATAAGTTTCAATGAGATAGATAGATACTTTATTGATTCCAAAGGAAATTATGGTGTGTCACAGTAGCATTACACATGCACAGATATAAATATTAGAAGAGAGATAGAAAGAATAAAAAATAAGTTAACATAAACAGTCTAACAGGAGGAGATCATCACTTCCCTAGCTACAGGTTGACTCATTATAGAGCCTAATGGCCGAGGGTAAGAATGACCTCATACAGTGCTCTTTGGAACAGCGCTGTTATCTTAGTCAGAGATTCCCCTTCTTTCTTTTAAACTCCAGTGAGTACAGGCCCAGAGCCATCAAACACTCATGTGTTAACCCTTTCATTTCCAGAATAATTCTCATGAACCTCCTCTGGACCATCTCCAATGCCAGCACATCTTTTCTTAGATAAGGGCCCAAATCCTCTCACAATGCTTTATAAACCCTCAGCATTACATCCTTGCTTTTGTATTCTAGTCCTCTTGAAATGAATGATAACATTGCATTTGCCTTCCTCACCACTGACTCAACCTGCAAGTTAAACTTTAGGGCAAGTCCCTTTGCATCTTGAATTTTGAAATTTTCTCCCCATTTAAATACACTTTGTTCCTTCTACCAAACTGCATGATCATACACTTCACACCACTGTATTCCATCTGCCACTCCCTTACCATTCCCCTAATCTCTCTCCGTCCTTCTGCAGATTCCTTGCTTCCCCAACACTACCTGGCCCTTCACCTATCTTCAAATAATCTGCAAATTTGGCCACAAAGCCATCGTATTTGTCATCTAAGTCATTCACATATAATATGAAAGGACGTAATCCCAACACTGACCCCCGTAGAACACCACTAGTCACCGGTAGCCAACCAGAAAAGGCTCTCTTTATTCCCACTCTTTGCCTCCTGTCAGTCAGCCAGCCAATCTTCTATCCTTGCTGGATGACAGGCAAGATGAATATACACAAATCTTCCTCACCACTATTGACCTTTCTTGTCACTTTCAGGGAACAATGGAAGAGATTAATTGGCAGAATTTATCAAAAAATGGTGTCAGAGTAGACTGCATTCTTTGAAATTGTCTATTCCAACCAGATAAATATCAGTAAAAACCATTTTAACCTTGTACAGGGTTTCGACCATGATAGCAAGAACACCTTTGCCAAAAACGTACTTTAATAGACATAAACCTTCACCTTGTTTTTTTATCTGAAAAACTCGACAAGATTATAAACACTCCATGTTTCCCAAGCTATTGTTCAATGTGAGAATATTGTGACATCCAAAGCTCAACAGGAAGAATGTGTGATGCTTACAGGAAGTGTAGACCAAATGCAAATCATTAACGAATAAAATTCCTATGAAGTAGCCTACATTTAGTTGATGAATCAATTGTTTTCATATTTCAATTAGTAGTTAAGTCACTACAAAAAGCCATTGACCATGGCCTCAAACTATTGTCCAGTAATTTAGCATAATTCAATGACAATTAGTTGGCTGGTGGTGCAGTTGCATCAGCACTGTACTTTGAGGTGAATGATCTCGGGTTCGAATCCTAGCGGCTCTCTGCACGCTTCCCATCCATGCTGGGTTGAGCATCAAGCTAGCAACTTGGCCTCGTTAAAAAAAGACAAGAGCTAAGGAAATGGCAAACATGCATTTCTGGACAGGAAGGAAATGTAAGACTCTCTACATCCTACACACATTTTGACTTCCACTCGAAATAGGGTTTGGGTTGGCAGAATGGCTGAACTCTTCTCCCCCGAGTGAGTGTTGCTGTATGGTATGGATTTCATTCGAATGTCATTGGTACTCACAGGATGCCTGGGATAATTGGACAACAACTTACAGAACACAGAAAGGGACATACAACTTCGGAATGAATCAGGAATCTTTGGCACCTCTGCTGTGCTTATGGACAGGATGATGGAAACAGCATTCTCCATTGGCCTGTCTTTTTCCTCCTACTTGCTTTTCCATGTTTCTCCCTGATATTGGTCCCAAATTGTTGATTACATTTCATAGTTTCTGGTAGGAGGCAAGAACCAACAGTTCCATTTACTGAACATTGCAATGTTGTTGAAGCCCCCATCGGTCACCATAGTGTTACAATCAAAGAAATTGCTTTGAGAAAACTGGGGAGTTCAGTGATTTTAAATGATACAGCTGTTCATCTTCTCGAGATGAAAAATATTCCTCACAATATCCATTTATTAAATAATTCCAACCGCCAAGATTCAAGAATAGCAGATCTTGCCTTTTTGTAAAAAACATTTAATTAGCCTTCACTAATTTGACCCCATGATCCCCTAAATCACTCTCACAACATCAGTTGAGAGAATACACTGAATTTTCTCATTCCTCGCTGTGCCTTCTCTTATTTACGTCACTGAATAGGTTCACAATTGATTTTTTGTAACTCAAGTGCCTAACCCATTATTCCTGGCTGTCCATAACTATTCTATCCTGCAATATGGAAGTATGCTTTACTGTTCCCGGATGCTCGTTTTCTCAACTGATACAACGTGCCTAAAATGCTCAAGGAATGCAGCAGCTGGGGTGGCATTTTTGGAAGGAAATAAATAGCCAATGCGTCAGGACAAGGCCTGATGACAGAGTCTCAGCACAAAACGTTGACTGTTTATTTCCCTCCATAGATGCTGTCTAACCTGCTGAGTATCTCTCGTGGTTTGTGTGTTGTTCTAGATTTCCAGTAGCTGCAGAATCTCTTGTATCTTCACCATCTCCAATTTCACCCCATTCCCTCTTGGGATAACTTGCATATCTGTTTGGATATGCAAAAGATCCCATGGCACCATTCAAAGACTAGGAAGCTCTTCCAATGATGATGGGTCAATACTGCCATGAATCAACACCATCATAGTGTTTAGAATTTCTGATCATTTACTTATTAGCTGCTTGAAGGATGTTGCTTTGAAAATGACAAAATTACTCTCAAGTTTGTCCCTAAAATAGTGATTGCAATTTAAATGTAAATGTAATCTGTTGCTCAGGTTCTAATATAGCCATGCTCAATACAGATATAACAAGAATGTTAATTATATAAATCTATTAACACATCCCAAGGCATTTCACAGGGGGGGGGGGGGTAATATATCAAAAATTGACACCAGGCCAAAGGAAGAAATATTAGATGGGTGGGGGACAAGTTTTGAGCAGCATTAAGGAGAGGTAGTGCAGAATATTGGGGAAGAAAGTCCAGAGTTTATGGCCGTAAACACTTTACCCTCAGTTACATGAAATGGAAGCGCACATTGATAATGGGCTACACCAGGAGCTAAGTGATTTCATGGAGGTGATTCATGTAGAGAGGAGGAAGTTCTAATAAAACGAGTAGTTGGCTATGGGAATCAGGAGATGATGACTACTGAGGATAAGTATCTCAAATACAAAGTATTGCTAAATAATCAAATTCTAAAGGCATGGCATTGGGTGAAAAGGATTGTCAGCTGGCTAAGTTACAAGAACCCCTCAAGCTTCTAATAGTCCTTTCAAAATAATAGCTCCACTTGACTTTCTCTTCTTCATTATGCCGCTCTGCAAATGATACTATGGCAGCTTTTATAACCACCCAAGAGTGCAACAGAACTTCCTTTAACATCTTGCCTTGAAGATGGCACCTGAGTAACTACAGAATTCCCTCATTACTGCAGTTAAGTATCAAGCAATATTGTAGAACCATATCCATTTTTTTTTCCAAGTCAGGATATCTCCTTGTACAATAAAACAGCCATGGTTGCATTTCCTTGCTCTTTCTCCAAAACCCTGCCAAATTTATCTTCAGTGTTTATCCAATTTCCCCTTTGAAAATGCTAACTTAATATTCTGAATCATAACTATTTGCTGCATAAACTGGATAGATTTCCAGTTAATTTAAAGCTGACCTCTGGCCTTTGACTTCTCTGCAAATAAGGATATTTTCTATTTACCCTTTCCAACTCAGCTTCATTTGTCCACATTTATTAAGCCTTATAGCCAATATATTATTTTATCATATGCACTGCCGGATTCGCCTTCCACGCAAGTGTCCGTTGTGAGAGTTGTGTTATTTATTGCTCATCTGTCTGACATCATCACATTTTAGAGATTGAAAACAATCTCTCCCTTCCATCTCTGTCCATGCAACAATGATCAGGTTCAGAGGAGAGTGAAGGCACGTGTCAGTGAAGACAGACTCAAGCAAACCAAGATGGCAAATAGATTGAACGTTTCATTTGCAGTTTGGAGGTTAACTACAACCTTTGGTGCACTACCACTCCATTCAGTGAAGGTCCACAGGTGATTAGCTCAATGTGGGATTGTGCAAGCATCCTCAGTAACTTCAGAAAGAGAGGGAGATAAATGGAAATAGCTATCTTTCCTGTTCCTCTTTGTTCTAGAATATAGAATGTCTAGGATCAATTCTTGCTACAGTGCCCAGCGTAGCCAAACAGCTATCTTACACATTTAAATCTGAAGAATGGATCCTTTAACGAAGATGGGGTTGCTCACTCTATTGAACTGTATACCAGATTAGAAAACTGTTAGTTGGGGAAAAATATGGAATATTGTTGTCTAGGGTGCAATGCGATTGAAGTATTTAAGATTATGTGACAGGATAGACTGGGATGTTTTAAAACGCAAACAACAGGAATTCTGCAGATGCTGGAAATTCAAGCAACACACATCAAAGTTGCTGGTGAACACAGCAGGCCAGGCAGCATCTCTAGGAAGAGGTACAGTCGACGTTTCAGGCCGAGACCCTTCGTCAGGACTGAACTGGAGTTCAGGCAGGCATGAACTTCAGATTGCCTCTGCCATTGATCTTGCCGGCTCCAACACCTCAGGGCATATTCGAAACCCGGACTCCAGCAATGACCATGGACACTTTCAAAGCGATTGCACAACCACCAACTGCGACTCCAGCCTCGAACTCCAGGCCGGGTCTTTATGTGCTGCTATTGTGACTCCCATCTCCCCTTCCCCCACCAATACTCTGCAATCCCATCTCCCTCAGATCCCATCGTCAGCTCCTGGGTACTCAGAGGCTCCATCTTCCTCTCACTACAACCCTCCCCACCCCACTGACACCCCCAGCCTCCCCCCCGATCCCAGCTCTCATCCGTGCTGGGTCTTCACCATCCCCTTCGACCTTCAACTGTCAGAGGCAGAACGCTCTGTCCTCAGTAAGGGCCTCACCCCTGTCCCCCTTTGCCCACACCTCAGTGAGTTCCGTGTTCTTCCGCCGTCTCCGTCTCCGAGCCTACTTCTTCGGCAAGGACTCTTCCACCCCCACTGATGACCCCTTCTCCCGTCTTCAATCCTCCTTTTCTTCATGGACACCCCGCTCTGGTCTTCTGCCTGCTCTGGATCTCTTTATCGCTAATTGCCGACGGGACATCAACCGTCTCGACTTCACCGCACCTTGTTCCCATTCCAACCTCACTCCTTTGGAACGCTGTGCTCTCCACTCCCTCCGCACTAATCCTAACCTTATTATTAAACCCGCCGATAAGGGGGGGTGCTGTTGTAGTCTGGCGGACTGACCTCTACCTTGCCGAGGCACAGCGACAACTCGCTGATACCTCCTCTTATTTACCCCTCGATCATGACCCCACGAAGGAGCACCAGGCCATTGTCTCCCACACCATCACCGACTTTATCCACTCAGGGGATCTCCCATCCACTGCTACCAACCTTATAGTTCCCACACCCCGCACTTCCCGTTTCTACCTCCTACCCAAGATCCACAAACCTGCCTGTCCTGGCAGACCTATTGTCTCAGCTTGCTCCTGCCCCACTGGACTCATTTCTGCATACCTCGACACAGTTTTATTCCCCCTTGTTCAATCCCTTCCTACCTATGATCGTGACACTTCTCACGCTCTTAAACTTTTCGATGATTTTAAGTTCCCTGGCCTCCACCGCTTCATTTTCACCTAGTCCTGACGAAGGGTCTCGGCCTGAAACGTCAACTGTACCTCTTCCCAGAGATGCTGCCTGGCCTGCTGCGTTCACCAGCAACGTTGATGTGTGTTGCTGGGATGTTTTAACAAGGGTTTAACTTTTATCTATGACCCTTGTTATAATGGGTAAACCCAAGTGATTCAGATTAATACTGTAAGCCTGAGAATCTTCACAGAGATTTGAGAGGCTACAGATTCACTTCTCAGTTTAGTCATTGGTGAACTATGTCATATTCAATATTGAGTTGGATGGATTGATGGAATGTCATGTTTTGGGAAAAGGGAAAATAATTTGAATGAAGGTTGCATAGTTGCTGAGACAAATAGCCTTTTTCAATATTTTGACTTCTAAGTGTTCGTTTTCTAATTGAGAAAATACTTGTGGTGAAGTCAGGATTAACTCTGGTGATATGTTACCATCATCTACAGGCTGGAATCTTTTATGAAAATGGTCAATAGTCATTTTTGTAAAGCATCAATGGCTGGGGCTGCAAATAAAAAAAGCATCTCAGAGATGCTGAGAAATTAAGCCATGGAAAAATAAAATGGGTTGCATTTTTGACCTAATGCACCATGAAGTGGTACTGAACGCCTTACATGTCAGCTGATTTTGAAGGCTCTGGCAGCCAAAGGCATTATCTGTGATCACTGCCATTTTGTGCATGACAGTGTCAGCTATGACTCAGTCAGAAGCAAGAACATAATCTGGAGCAGCACTGAAGGTTGATGATACACCGAGATTAGACTTTTAGATGTACAGTACGTGTATATTTACATGTACACATGATTAGCACCAGACCGGGAATGTAGTGTATTTTGGCCCGTATGTGTCGGTCTGTCAATCAGCATCACCTGAGAAAGATAAGCTGGCTATCATCACAATATTGTTTATGAGACTATGCTGTGTCAAAATGGCTGCTGCCTCTTCTAAATAAGCAGAGCAGCTAGACTTTGTATTTCAAAATATCAATCTGCTGGAGGAACTGTAGCATGTGTAGAGGCAAAAGGATGGTTGACATTTTGGATCAAGTAATCATCCCTTTGCAACCACAGAAGTTACCTGACCTACTGAGTCTCTCTGATGGTTTTATTTTGTTTCTAGTTTGTTCCACATTCCAGCATCTGCTATTTCTTGTGTCTCTATTGGAAGCATCTCATCCTTGGGATAAAAAGGTGGTGCAAATTTTCAGGGTTTTCATTGGTTAAAAAGAATCAGATATTTAAAAAGAATTTTGGGTGCAGTGAGGCTGATGTCCTTGCTACCCAGGGTGGTATAGATGCACTCCATGACTGATCTCAAGCATTGCAGAGCAGTGCTGAGCAGGCACTTTGATAAGCCAGCACCAGTTCATTATCTGCCAGTTCAAGTCAGTGTTAAAGATCTCGTGGCTGCATTCGGGATATAGAGACACAGTGAATTTCAGAGGCCACAGGATGAGTGGTTCAGTAGTCGAGAACTATTAAACCAGAGAAATTCTACAACTGTAGTTCAAAAAGATGAATTCAGGTTTAAAACCCAGGAAGCAAAAAAGCTGGCAATAAGTAAAGACAGTTGTCAGATAAAAAGAACTCATCTTGTTTAGTGCCATCTTCTGTGGAAGGATTGTATCTTGTCTAATTGGCCTCTGAAATGCCAAACTATATGGTATTCCAGGGAAAGGTTGCCTTCTTAGAGCACCTGTGTACGGGACACCCATATCCCAGGAAAAATCAATTGCAAATAATAGCCCCTATGTAGCTCCACAGATTAACTCGTCAACTGTCTGTCACATACTGCTGGTTGTTACGGAGAACAAATGCTGTACTTCCTTATAGACCAACTGTTAACAGCTATTCAGTAGGTGAAAAGCTTCAGGACAAGAGTGAAAGGGTCTCAGACATACGCAAATACAAACACAGAACTATTTGTGCCATTTACCATCAAAAGATCACATCGCGATGATTAGAACAGTTTAAAAGCAGGTACCAAAAGTAGCTTCAGTTTAAAGACTGATGTGTATACACTCCAAAAATAAAAATGGCCAGCTTTTAAAAAAGTCTATTCATGATCCATTCTTGAGCAGTAAAAATAACTGGCTTATCTCCACACAATTGAAGTTTTAATACTTCCTGAAAAGCACAAGAATAAAAACAACTGAATTTACAATTTCATTACCTCGGATGCTGGCAAAAGAGGCTGAGAAATGGATAAGTCCATTATCTGCCCACTTGCAGCAGCTCTCCTGAAGAATGTGTGTAGAGGGAGGCAATTGGTAACAGTGATGAGTGATGGCTGTTTGCACAGTGGGCTCTCGACAGGCTCCCTGCGACACAGGACTCCATGATATACTGAACTCCAAGCAGATCAGACAAGCCAGGAAGTGGCAAGTTACACAGACAAGACAGCTATATGCTTCCTCTCTCTCTCTCGCTCTTTGTGCTAATCTCTATCTTGTTGAATCAACAAGCTTATGAAGGATGTGGCAAATCGTTTTGTGCCCTGTCTACAAACAAAACAAAAGTAATAGATATATTCTTCCCTTTCTGAAACCATTCTAACATGCCAGAATGGCCTGAATTTGTGGACAGAGTATCCTTACAGACAGTATTATAGTTGAACCCAGTGCAATCTTGCACAGGGACACAAGGCAAAATATAAAATCTCTATTAGCACTTTAGTTCAAATCACAATTCTATTTGATGAGCAACCTTGCTCGTGGCTACTTCACTATAACAAGACAACAGAATGCATTGCAGAACTTACACTTCTCTGATCAGGCTCTTAATAGCTCCTGAGTAATTTCAGAGCTATCATCTCTACCACCAAGGAGAGAGCAGCAGTACAACGGGAACAGCATCACTTCAATGTTCTCTAAAAGTCTCACACCATCTTGTCTTGTATGCATCCAATCAATAGTAACAGCATTCCAGCATTCCAGTTCTTCAAGTGGCATCTATGTGAGAGCCTCCTTTTCATAGAACATAGAAACCTAGAAAACCTACAGCACAATACAGGCCCCTCGGCCCACAAAGCTGTGCCGAACAAGTCCCTATCTTAGAACTACCTAGGCTTTACCCATAGCTCTATATTTTTCTAAGCTCCATGTAACCATCCAGGAGTCTCTTAAAAGATCCTATCGTTTCCGCCTCCACCGCTGGCGGCGGCAACCCATTCCACGCACATTGAATGGAGAAAGTCCACCAACTTCTCCTCAAGGTAAACAAGTGACTTTCATTAAAATATTTCTTCAAAGTAAATACTTAGCAAGCATGCACCTGGGAATTAAACCCATTATATAACCCCCCCCCAGCAAAATTCATAGAAGGAATAATTTGCAAGTTTAAGAACAAACCTTTTAAACAGAAAAATATTTTACATAGTCATAGAGCAGTACAGCTCAGGTACAGGCCCTTCAGCCCAATGAGCCTCAACCACTTCCTCTGGAACTCACTTCATATATACACTACCCTCCTTTGCCCCTGATGTCTTTTTCAAAATCTTTCCCCTTTTACCTTAAACCTATGCTCCCTAGTTTTAGAATCCCCAACTCTGAGGAAAAGACTTTTACCATCCATCTTATCCATGCCTTTCATAATTTTAAACATTTCATACCTCTTTCAGGGTTGGCCCTCATTCTCCAATGCTCCAAGGAATAAAGACCTAACCTGCTGAGTCTCTCCCGATAACTCGGGGCCTCTAATCCTGCCACATCCGCATTTATCTTTGCAGTTTAACTGTGTCTTTCACATAATGAGACACACAAAACTATACTTAATTCAGCCTCATTCATAACTTGTATAACTACAGCATAATATTCTAAATCCTTAGTCAGTGCCATGAATGAGGAAGACTAGCATGCTTTTTCATTGCCCCTTCTATTGGTGATGCTACTTTCAATGAACTATTCACTTGTACTCTTAGGTCCCTCTATCCCATTACACTCCTAGGGGCCCTACCATTCACTGTATGTCCTATCCTAGTTTGATCTTCCAAAATGCAATACCTCATATTTATCTGGATTGCAAGTCATTTGCTGGTCCTCAGTCCACTTCCCCAACTGATCAAGAGACCCTGTAATCCAAGCTAACCTTCTTCACTATCAACAACACTTACTAATTTTGTGTCATCCATAAACTTACTGATCAAGCCTTTAGCATTCGCATCCTGATCTTTTCTATAAATAGGGAACAGCAAGGGTCGTAACATTAACCCCTGCACCACAAAACTAGTCACTGGCCTTCATTCCAAGAAACACTTCAACCACCACCGCCTGCTTCCCAACTTGAGCCAATTTTGAATCCAACTAGCCAACTCTCCCTGGATTCCAGGAGACTTAACCTTTCTGACCAGCCGACCATACTGGTCCTCGTCAAAAGCCTTGCCAACACCAACTATCTTATCCTTATCTAGCTGTTGGGTTTTACTTCTTAAAAGAACTTTAAAAGTTCATCAAGCACGACTTCCCATGCACAAAGTCATGCTGACTCTTCCTGAACCGATTCTATCTATCTAAGTGCTGGTAGATCCCATCTTACAGAGTTCCCCCCAGGAACTCACCCACTATTGATGTCAGGCTGACTGATTTGTGTTTCCCTGGCTTCCCCCTGCTACCTTTCTTAAATAATAGGACAACCTCAGTCACCTTCCTGTCTTTCGGAACATTACTGGATAGCTAATGATGAAGCAAATATCTTCTCAAGATCATCCAGAATTTCTCTTTGGCTCTCCACAAAATACAAGGCTGTATTTGGTCAAGGGACTCTCTCTCTCTCTCTCCCTACCCACCCTTTCACTCTTAATAAGGTGCTGGAACTTTTTGGATACTTTCCTAAACTTTACCTGCCAGACTCATCTCATACCCTTTCTCTGACCTCCTCATTTCCCTCTTAAGTATCCTTAATCAGTTTATAATTGTTAAGGGATTCATCTGATCCTGATATCCTAAACCCATTGAATGCTTTCTTCTTTTCCTTGACCAAAGCTTCAATATCTAATTTTAGCCACTATTCCCTAAACTTGCCAACTTTACCCTTCACTCTAACAAGAATACAATGCTTCTGGACTCTTGATATGAAACTCTTAAAGCTCCCCACTTGTCATTCATTCCTTTCCTTTCAAACAGACCCACCTAGTCAACTTCTGCTAGATCCCATTTAATTCCCCAAAATCAACTCTGCTCCAGTTCAGGATCCTTTACGCTGGATCTTTTCCAGCAATATCTTAAAACTAATAGAATGATGCACACTGGAGTCAAAGTGCTTCCTGACTGCCACTTCAATTACTTACCCTACTTTGTTCCCCAACAGGAGGTTCAGTATTGCACCTTCTTGAGCAGACCCTCAATATACGGACTCGGAAAACTTTCCTGGACAATTTTCACAAATACCACCCTTCTAGGCTCTTAACACTCTGCCTCACCCAGTCAATACTGGGGAAATTAAAATTTACCATTAACACAACCCTACTATTCTTGCAACTATGAGCAATTTCTCTGCACACCTCAAGTTTCCACTGACTATTGGGTGGGTCCATAATACAGGCTCACTACAGGGACCCTCCCCTTCTTGTTTCTAATTCAGAGCCTCGTTGAATGTTCCCCTAAGGATGTCATCTCAAAACATTGCTGTTACATCCTCCCTGGTCAAAAAGGTACACTCTCGTCACTGACCTGCACCTGTCATGCCTACGGCATCTGTATCCCGGAATGCTGAGCAGACAGTCCTGCTTTCCTCCCAGGCAGGTTTCCATTATGGGTATAATATCCCAGTCCTCAGATCCAATCCACACTCCAGCTTCATCCTTCTTACCTACTAAACCGCGAGCATTGGAATAGTGTTCCTTTCTCTGCCTTTACTGTAACCCTGGCTATCCTGATTACTACACTTACTCTCACTGGCTACTGCTTTATCCAATGACTTGCTCCTGCTCCAGGTCTCATACCCCTTCCAAATTACTTTAAGTCCTCCTGTGCAGCACAGTCAAATTTTCCGACAAGGATATTAGTCCCTCTCTAGTTCAAGTGCAATTTGAGCCTCTTCTAATGGCTGCTTCTGTTCCAGAAGAGATTGCAATGGTCCAAGAACTTGATTCCCTGCCTCCTGCACCCACTCCTCAGTCACAAATTCATCTGGACAATGCTTCAATTTCTGACCTTGTGAGCATGTGGCACTGGGAGTCATCCGGAAATTATTACCCTCAAGGTCCGGCTTCTTAACTTCTTACCCAAGTCTTTACTTTCTGTTCTGTAGTCTCACCTAATGGAAACATCTACATAAAGTGGTAGATACAGCCCAGTCCATCAAAAGCAAAGCCCTCCCCACTGCTGAAACATTTTATGAGCAGCACTGCCCCAAGAAAGAAGTATCCATCATCAAGGACCCCTACCATCCAGACCACGCTCTCTACTCACTACTATCATTGGGCAGGAGATACAGCAGCCTTAGGTTCCACTCCACCAAAGTCATGAACAATTATTACCTTACAACCATAGGCCTCCTGAACCGGTAAGGACTTCACTCATCTCAACTCGGAACTGATTCCACAACCTACAGACTCACTTTCAAAGATCCACCACTCGTGTTCTCAGTATTGTTTGTCTTTTTCTTTGCACAATTTTTCTTCTTTTGCACATTGATTTCTGTTTTTGTTTATGCTTAGTTTTTCATACACACTATTCTCCTTTATTTTCCTGTAAATGTCTGCAAGAAAATGAATCTTAAGGTAGTATATGGTGACACATATGTAATTTGACAATAAATTGACTTTAACTAAAACTCCCTCTACTCATTCCGCAGCACCCCATCATTTATTCTACTGATGTTACTTGTACCAACATGTATAATGACCTCTGACTGTTTACCCTCCCCCCTGAGTACTTTCTATAGCTACTCAGAAACTTCCTTCACTCTGGAACCCAGGAGGCATACACCATCTTACCACCTTTTCTGCAGCCAAAGAAATATATCCAAATCAGTTTTAAATAAACTCAGTGACCACATCTCCACAGTCCCCTGGGTGTGAAGACTTTGGAAGTTCATCACCTTCTGAGTGAAGAAACTTTTCTCACATTAGCACTTAATTACCCATCTTCCCGACTAGAATAATTCCCTTCAGCCAAGGGAAACACCTCCATTCATCACAAAGCTGCTCGGCTCCGGAAAATTAGCTGGCATCATCCATTAATGTCAAATTTTCCCTCATTTTTTGTAATTTCAGATATCTACAACTATCATCAGAACTTGCATTTATGTCCCACTGTTTACACAATAAATTACTCAAGACGTATCACTAAAGTGTTACTGAACAAAGTTGCACATCAAATAGCAGCATATGAGGATAGAAAAGATCAGAAATGTGGTTTAAGTGTTAAGTTTTAGAGACCATCTTAAGAAAGAGACAGAGATAAATGCTTAGAGAGGGAAGTTCAGAGTTTGGTGCTTGGCACCTGAAAGTATAGCAACAGCTGGTAGAAAGATTAAAGTCTGGGATATGCAGGACAGCAAGATTTCAGGAAGAGCTTAAGCTGGTTACTGTAACTGAGAGAAGCAAATATACTTAGTTAGTCAGTTAACCATTTATTTAGAGATACAGCTCAAAACATGCCCTTCCTACCCTTTGAGCGTTGCCGCCTAGCAACCCACTGCTTTCACCCTAGCCTAATCACATGGAGACTGCTCACACTTAAAGCAATGAATGTCTCACTTCCTCTTTATCAGGATTTATATCCCACATACTGAATGTTGGCAAAAAAAACAATCTTTTGATTGACATTGATGAAGTCTACACATACACTTTTGAGAACTGAGTGTACCTTAAACTATGATCTGAATTCATTGGATTACCAGAAACAACTATTTTATTTGGGAATAGCTGCTTTTATTCACAAATGTTCTGTGGTACCTGGGTGACAGAACTTGCAGCAAAAACCATCCTTCAAATTAGCACTCATTCCATCTGCTGTCAATCATCAGCAAAGTTTACATAGGTATGATAAGTTGCTGACTGATCTGTTTTGGGCTTCATCAGGACATTCTGCTCGACACCTCATCACAGTCTTGGTCCAAAGAGTGAACTGGCTACTTCTGACATCATGGGCAACATTAACTCACCACTCTATACAAGAAGTGTGGCATCATGAAGCTCTGGTCGAACTTAAGTGAATTGGTATCAAGAGAAAAATACTTCAATGCAGGAGTTAAACCTCAGTCAATGGAAGATTTTGATGGTGTTCAATTAACATCACAAGAATTCCTTGGGGCAGTATTTGAGGCTGCTTCATTAAGATGTTCCTACCAAATAAATGTCAGAAAGTGGTATTCATATTTACTTACTCAATGTTTGATGTCATTCTCAACTCCTCAGGAAATCAAGAAAACATTAAGGAATGAGCTGATAAGTGAAAAGCAATATTTATGCTATACATGCCAGGCAATAACCATGTCAAGGAGTGTTTAATCAGCCAGACCCAATACCTAAAAGCACTGCTTTACTAGGCCACCCACCACTAACAGTCTTAGAGACTCAAATGGGCCAACCACAGATACTGTGATAACAAGAACAAGTTACAGAAACTGTTACAATGACTTACCCCATGAGAGCCCATATATACCACATGGCACATCAAGAATGTAACAGAAATACTATCCACTAGCCTGCTGTATAGAATGAGACCCTTTGGCCCATAAAGGTCTACACTGACCATCAGGTACCTACTTGCATTAAACATACACTAGGCCATTAAATCCTCCCAACATTCCAACTACCACTTGCATTAAACTGGGACAATTTGGTTTCTAGTGGACATACTAAACCTGGTCTTTGGGATGTGGAGGGAAACCAGAACATATTAAGGTAACCCACACAGACACAAGGAGAACATGCAAACTCAACACAGAGGCTGGGATTGACTCTGGGCTGCTGAAGCTGAGAGACAATAATTCTACACCCTTCACTACTCTGCCGCCCCGAATTCTCAAGCTGTTTGATCCCCCTTCCACCATCATCAACATTCATTTCTTCCACCACTGCTTGTGTTTACAATTTCTACCAGTTAAAAAAATGCACTGTAGTGATTCATTCAGGCTACTGTGATGTCACCTCCAAATCCAGCAACTCCACCAAAGATGAGCACTTCAGACAAACTGCTAGAAGAATTCAGTGGGTCAAAAAGCATCTGAAGGGGAAAAGGGATGATTGACAGTTTGGGTCAAGATCCTGCATGAGGACTAATGGAAGACAGTATGCACACATAAGTGAGAAATGAGACAGAGGCCGGAGAGAGATAGATGGAAATAGATGAGGTGGGGGGCGGGGGGAGGGAGAATAATATGTAGGTAGAGCCAGGTGAGGGGCAAGGAGAGGAACAAATTAGTTTTGAGACAGAGGTGACAACAGCAAAGAGGAAATAAGAAATAAAATCTTCCAGATATTTGAAACCGATGGAGAAGGCTTGAAAAAGAGGCTGTTATGTGACAGATTGACCAGATGAAGAATAGATGGGTAGATGAAACCAGGTGAAGCATCAAGATAAAGGGATGGCTTTCTTTCAGATGGTAAGGGGAGTAGTTGGTGGTATGAGAGTCAATAGATTTGTAGCCGTTATCAGTGGTTGCTTGCCTTTTGAGATGGCAGAAGTAGTCAAGATAAACTTCAGGCCAGAGTGGAAGTGGTACTTAAAATGGTAAAGGTGACAAGTTCTGCACAAGTGTTGGTAGAAACACCAATGCAGTCATCACTGTAGCAGAGAAAGATTTGGGGCTATTTGTCAGAGTAGGTTTGGAATAAGGGCCATTATTTATAAGCCATCAAAAGGACAGATATAACTGGGGTCATACAGATGTCTGTGGCAACACATTTGATTTGTGGAAAGGGGGAGGAATTGAAAGAGAATTTAATGAGGTTGATGAGAGATTTAGTAGAGGGAACTGGAAGATGTTAAGATGTTGGAAGACACGAGAGATGTCCTTGAAGGAGAGGGGAAGAGACTGAACAAGGAAAGACAGGATAGAATCAAGTTATTAAGTCATAACTTTGATGTGGCAAGGACAGGCAGAAAGAACAGGTCCACCGGACAGTCCTCCTGTGGGTCTTAGATAAAAACTGGCAGAGGGTGTTTAGGGCAGTATCAGATCGGATGCTGTGGAAAGGAGATCCCTGATGTGATTAAATTTGTAATTTATACAATGCCCTCGTGGTCATAGGAGTCATGGTCTTGGAGAAGGCAAGAAGAAGCATTCATGATCCACCACTACAAGATGTTGGAAAGTACTGCAAGAGTATTTTAGCCAGAAGGACTGCAGCTGTTCAAGGTAGTGGCTCAACAGATAATTGAATTCCTAACACCTAATGTGGTCTAGAATCTTAAGTTTAACACCTGAAATTGAAATTGAAAAAAGAATGATATATCAACTTGGTATGACTTCAATGTACCCGATAAAAATAAACACAGCAAATCCTGACACACTGCAACCTTTGAAATTGGTTACAATTTGGAGCATCATTGATTAATTAGGTGACACAAGATTTGGATAAATTTGCTCCTTAAGTTGAATGAAGTATCCATTTTATCAAAGACGCCAATTATTACCTGCCTCACCACCAGCAACTATCTCTACCCTCTTATCTACCAGGTCCCTGCTATTCAAATCAAAAACTTTCGTATCTACCTTTTCCCAGCTCTGATGAAGGGCCACCAACATCTAAGTTTCTTTTGTATGCCGCCTGACATACTAAGTATTTGCAAAATGTTTCCATTTTATTTCACATTTCCAGCATTCACTAAAATCTACCAATGCTTTACTAAGAACCTTCCTTCTTATCATATGTAGAAACACCTACTGATGATTGTGTTCTTCATTTGCATTTGTAGCTCAGAGGATGCATTATTTTACAGTCACGCAGTAATTCAGGTATGGGCAGACACGTGGCACAAAGTGCAGACAACAATCACCTTCGACAGCATTCCGGCATCTTACCCTTCACATTCAAAAGTATTACAATTTCTCCAGCTTTAACTTATTTGGCTGGGATGATCGTTTATAACTGGAGATTCAAGCAGACTAGCAATATGGAAATTCTGAGTGCTTGGACAGGTAAGAGGCTGGGTATCCTGACAGGATGCTTTCTCTCCAATTTGCCAAAGTCTCTTCACCATATGCACATGTCAAGAGAGTGATGTGTAGCCTATTTTGCACTTTATTCTGGAATATTACATAACTCACAGTCTTGGAACACCAAGGAAACGTCTGGATTTGTGAACTTTAAAGCATGATATATTCAAGGATACAATAAAATGACACAGTTTAAGATAGTGACCCCACAGACATTAAACTACAAGAAACAAGCCAAGATATACATCCCTCATTCCATCTATTGACAAAAAGGACAAGAGGTACAGGCCCAAAGGAACACCTTCTTTTGGAGCAACACACATCAAAGTTGCTGGTGAACGCAGCAGGCCAGGCAGCATCTCTAGGAAGAGGTACAGTTGACATTTCAGGCCGAGACCCTTCCTCAGGACTGGCAAAGGGTCTCGGCCTGAAACGTCGACTATACCTCTTTCCTAGAGATGCTGCCTGGCCTGCTGCGTTCACCAGCAATTTTGAAGTGTGTTGCTTGAAATTCCAGCATCTGCAGAATTCCTCGTGTTTACCTTCTTTTGCAAGTTCAGTCCTGTGAAAGAATCTAGTACCTTTCACCCTCTGTATCTGAATCTAAGTCTAGGAACTCTGTATCCGATAGTACTGTGGGAACACCTTCACCAAAAGGACTGCAGTGATTCAAGAAAGCAGTTTGTCATCACATTCAAGTGCAATTTGAAATCAGTAATAAATGTTGGCCTTAGCTGGTGTCAACTATGAATAAGAAATTTGTGTACAAAGACAAATTTAGATTTAGTGAAAATGTAATGAATCTGTTCTCCTTACACTTGAACCCAATATGGTCAAGTGTAAGGAGAACAGATTCTCACATCTTCACACAAATAGACATTCATGCTATTATTTTAGTAAAAGCTTAAGTGGGCACCAATGTCAGCATGGACTGTTTGGGCTGAATTGCCTGAATATATGATGTATTGCTCCATGACCTCATAACTCTGCACCTCCCTAAAGCCTTGGGATTCTTCAAAAATTATGACATCCTGAGCTGAAAGCAATTCTACAGCTGAGGCAATTAGTGCCTTACATTTTAAAATATTACTTTACACCTTGTGTTGAGAATTGTATGGTACTGTTTATAAAGCTTAGAAATGTCTACCTTTATTTTAAAAAAGAAAGCTTTTCAAATGGCCCTGCCACATTGAAAGCATTCCACATGAAAGCCATGAAGCCTCTCGGTTCCTATCTCCCTTTAAAATGGAACCGTGTAGATTGTAAATTGCTGCCACTATTTCTTCTTAACAAATTGCATCAGTTTGTACATTTCACTTTCTATCCAAACATATATTTAACCAGTGCCACGGCCTCCAAAATCTGTTACCATTGTCCTCATTGTTTATAACAGTTCTGAGTTAAGTGTCATCTACAAACTTTGAGATTACTCTCTGTTTACCAAAGTCAAGGTCATTCACGCACACTAACAAGAATTGCCCTAGTACTTGCATACTTCCTTCTTCTGAGAAAGTTTCATTTACGACAATCTTCTGCTTTCTGTAATAACCTCATTTTTTTCATCCACTCTCCCTTTAATGACAAGCCTTTAAACTCTGTCAATTGCTGTCTTCTGTGGGTATTCTGGAAATCTAGAACTAAAACACAAAATGTAAAAAATAAACTTGGGTCAGGCAGCAATCACGGAAAGGGAAACAGTTAACATTTCAGGTCTGAAGCTTTTCACCAGAAATATTTTTTTTAAAAATTACTCTCAGTAACAGAAGAGAAGGGATAGGGCGAAGTGTGAAACCAGGGGCTTTTCTCAAATGGAATGAATATTGGGCCAGTTATGCTAAGGTTAAGCTTCATTTGAGTAAATGTATTGCTAACGTTGTACTGTACAGTTTCAGTATTGTGGAGCAGTTGCACAGTTTAAATGTGAAAAAAAGAGGAGACAAAAGAAAAAAAGATTGCAGGCTAAATGGGCAGTTGTCGTGAAAACAGAAAGAGCAAGCTAGCTAAAGTTCAAAAATTCAATATCGCGTCCTACGGGCTGCAAGGTGCCCTGATGGAAGGCAAGGTGTTACTCCTTAAACTTGCCTAGGACCTACGTTGTCACAGTGTCAAAAATCACAGCTAAAAAGTTGGAGTGGGATGGTGAATCAAAGCTCAGGATTGTTCCTAAGAATGGAGGACAGGCACTCCGCAAAATAATCACTGAGTTGCATTCAATTTCTCAAATGCAAAGCAGAGCACATTTTGAACACTAAATAGAATATATTTGCAAGAACTGCAAGTAAATTGCTGCCTCATCTAGGAAAACATTTTGGGTGCCCGAATGAAGGGGAGGGGAAATCGGAGAAAGGACAGGTGTAGCACCTCCCAGTGAAGTGCCAAAGGATGAGTAGATGAGATGAGTGCAGGCAGTTATCAAAGAACCAATTTCTTCTAAATGCTTAAAGGGAAGGAGAAGAAAATACATATCTGGTGGTGGAATCTAATTGGACCTAGTGGAAGTTGCAAAGACTGATCAGTTGAGTGCAGAGACTTAGACAAACTTCTATAATGTACTGTATATTGACTTGTTGAATCATGGCATGGTATGGAAACACCAATGCCCTTGCATGGGAAACCCAACAAGTAGTAGTGATTATAGCCCAGTGCAACATGGGTAAATCCCTCCCTACCATTGAGTATATCCACATAGAGCATTGTTGAAAGAAAGCAGCATCCATCATCAAGGATTCCCACCATCCATGCCATGCTTTTCTCACTACTGCCATCAGGAAAAAGGTATAGGAGCCTCAGGACTCACACTGCTAGGTCCAGGAATGGCCATTACTCCTCATCCATCAGGCTCTTGAATCAGAGGGGACAACTTCATTTGCCCCATCACTGAACAGTTCTCAAAACCTATGGAATCACTTTCCAAGTCTCCATCTCATGTTCTTGATATTTATTGATTGTTTATTTATTGTTATTATTTTCTCCCTCTTTCTTTTTGTATTTGCAGTTTGTTGCCTTTTGCATATTGGTTGTTTGTCCGTCCTGTTGGGTGTGGTCTTTCATTGGTTCCCTTTACTGTGAATGCCCAAAAGAAAATGAATCTTCAGGTTGTAAATGGTGACATACATTGTATGTATTTTGATAATAAATTTACTTTGGTGTGGTGGCAGGACCAGTTCTGTTCTTGCTCTGTTCAGGAGTTGAAGAGATGTGAAAAATAAATGCGTTCAATGGCTCTATACACTGTGGTAGGGAGGAAGCCATAATTCAGCAAGAAGGAAAGCATTCCCATGTGGAGTATTTCTTCAGAGCAACTGTGACTGAGATGGAGAAACTGCAGAAGTTAAATGAGTTACTCCATTCACTTTGCCTTCTGATAGAAGGCATGGTGGGTGGAAGCACAATCAAGGTAGCTATAGGAGTTGTGGGCTTATAGTGGGGGTTGCTCTCACCCACAAAAAGGCTCCAGAAAGGAGGAGTCAGAAATGGACAATGTAAAAGTGAGACTTGCACCTGAGTGGAGAAAGCTGTATCAAAACAGTCTTTGATATACCAGAGAAAAACAGTTGATGATGTCGGCCCAGATGGACTGAAAGGAAAGCTGTTCCACATATCCCACAGAAAATCAGGAATGGATGGGGACCTTACAAGTGCCCATAGCCATATAATTGAACTGGAAAAAGAGTGGCGGAGGAGAAGTTGTTTATGTGAGGGTGAGTTCAGCCAGGTGAATGCATGTGATTAATGAAAGGAACAGCTTGATCCTTTATTAATGACACTTTGCCAACTGTTTCACCCTCATTAATCCTCTCAGTTATTTCAGCAAAGACCCAGATCAGTTTGTCAGACTGTTCTTGTTTTAATGCTCCTGTTGTTTATTATCTAAGTTTATCTCTACATCTGACAATGGACCTTTAATCTGCAATGTTAACTCTGTTTCTCTTTCCATGGTTGCTGCCTGATCTGCTGAGTTTTTCCAGCATTTTCAGTATTTCTTTAAGGTTTCCAGTATCTGAAGCTTTTCTTTTGACTATCCAAAGGGTTTGACAAATTGATTCCAGGGATGAAGGTCTTTGGATATGTGGACAGACTGGAGAATCTGGGATTGTTCTCCTTGGGACAGACAAGACTGTGAGGAACTAAATGGTCTCCTTCCATTGTAACCATTCTGTGATATTATACATAAACGTTTCAAAGATTACTTCTGAGACCATAATGGAACCCATAGACTTTTCTACAAAGAGTGGGAAATTTTGAGATGCTGTGAAACTTCTGTTTACACAGGGCTTCTGTATGCTTCTGGTACATGGACTTCAGCTCTCCACACCATCGTCCTTCTCTAGGAGAGGACATCATGAATGACAAGGCATTACTGAACAGAGAGACCAGAGACACAAGTACAGTTTCTCGAAAATTGCAACACAAGTTGTCACAACCGCTGACACTGTTGCAGAGTCTAAGTGCCATCACAGGCAAGCAACTAGAAGGTGGCAGCAATCACGTGGATAAGAACGTACGTTCTAGCCAGTTAGGGTTTCTTTGCAATTTTATTTAACTCCCTTTCTTTCGTTTCAGTCTTGTCAAGTCTTGACCGAAGCACAGTGATGACAACACTCCCTGCTTACCTCCATCCACATCCTGAAAAAGAAGATTATTAATTTAGTATGAGGTTGCTGCTTTAGTGCAGCAGTGATGGCATTAGCTTTTAAGTTTGGGAGTTTTCAGTTGGTGGTCCTCTTAGCTGAGCGTTTATTACTTTTATTGTTCTGAACTGTTCCAATGTACTGTCAACGAACTGCCTTAAGGTGCTGAGGAGGGCATGTGGCATGCTTTCCTTCATCAGCCGTGGCAATAAGTAAGAGTCAGACTGTCATAAAACAGTCCTACAAAACACTAGTGATGCTGTACTTGGAGCATGTTGCACAGTTCTAGTTGCTGTGTTGTAGGAAAGATGATATTACACTGGAGAAGGCACAGATACACGTGGATGTTACCAGGACTGGAGAGTTTTAATCATCAGGAGAGAATGGATAGGTCAAGTCTGTTTTCCAAGAAGCAAAGGAGGCCAAGAGGTGATATGATAAATATATAAAATTATGACAACCATAGGTAGGGAAAATAATCATTGTTCATTTCCCATGGTGGCAGTGTCCAAAACTAGACAGCGAAAGTTTAATGTGAGAGGGAGATTTAAAGGAGATACAAGAGAGGGGAGGCTTAAAGGAGATAGAAGAGGGAGCAGATTTGAAGGAGATACAAGAGGGAGGAAGTTTCAAGAAGACAGAAGGGATAAATATTTCATGCAAAGAACAGTCAGTAACAGGATTGAGCTGCCGGGAGAGGGAACGGTAACAATTAGGAAGCATCTATACAGGTATTTGAATGAGCAGAGCATGGAGGGCTATGGAACTAATACAGGCAAGTGGGATTCATATAGTTAGGCATGATGGTCAGCATTGACGTGGTGAGAAGAAGGGTTTGCTTCCATACTGAATAATTTGGTGACTCTATTTTGAGTGTAACAGGTAAGAAATTCCCAAGAGTTAGGAGGTATGTTGTATTCTTTCAGCAAGGTAATTTTGAGAACATCCTCGAATGATTCCCTCTGTCCATCTGCTAATCCCAGCTCATGACAGAATTCAGAATAGAGTTCCTGTGTTGTGAGTCTGACGTCAGGCAATGTGAACAATGTGGCCCATCCGGAGGATGAATGTTGGTTGAATGTAATTAAAGCATCATTACTGATAATGTTGGGTTGGGAATGGTCACTCATGCCAGTTCACTTAGCCTTCCAATAAACTTGGAAGATTTTTCAGAGAATACTAGTAATAACCTTCAAATGTACCATTCTTCCTTTGACTATAAATGTTAACGAATTTTTTGTTGCTTAATAGCGAAACCTCAGCAACAGGAAAAAAAAGCAAGAGCGATAAGTGCTTAGTAAATCTACCAACAATCTATTCTCTTACCCTCTCTTTACTCAATGTAGCCTTTTCATAAAGAGGCATCTCACTTAGATTTCTGTATTCCTTTCTTGTTACGAATCCAAGAATTATCCTATCAATCTGGACAATAATGTGATTAACTGGATCGGCAAATTTACGGATGATACCAGGATTGGGGAGGGTAGTGGACAGTGAAGAAAGCTATCACAGCTTGCAGAGGGATCTGGATTAGTTGGAGAAATGGGCTGAAAAATGGCAGATGGAATTTAATGGAGACAAGTGTGAGGTTTTGAACTTTAGTAGGACCAACCCAGGTGGGTCTTATACAGTGAATGGTAGGGCACTGAGGAATGCTGTAGAACAAAGGGATCCGGGAATTCAGGTTCATAATTCATTGAAACTGGTGTCACAGACAGATAAGGTCATAAAGAAAGCTTTTGGAACATTGTCCTTTGAAAAGGAGGTCAATGTATCTGTTATTAACACTTTTTTGTAGAATACTAACGATACTCAGCAGTGAGACCCCAGTACTGTGGGAGAGCTTTCATTGGAAAAATTTGTTTTTGCTTCTCCGTGTCAAAATGGGCCGATAAATAGGGATGGGTGAAAGCATGGCTAGTAAATTAAACCTGGCTTTCGGTGTCCTCAAAAACTGAAAGTTTGTGACATTCAAAAGTATTTAAAATACAGAATTAGTAAAACATTTTAAAATATTTTTAAACCTAATATATTGATCCTTGAAATGACAAAACACTTTAGATTTAATCTGACCCATGTACTTTAAGCAGATTCCCAGATAAGTGCTCAGTAATTACTTCAACATCATGTGACTACACCAGACACAGTTCCCAGGCACAGTTGGGAAATAGGTGAATGGTTTCCAAGAAATTCTGGGCTTCCAAGTTCATGCAGGTGTGCACAGAACCTCTGTATCAGCTGGACAGACAAAACAGCCAGCATTTGCCATCTGAAGCACGTTGGGGAAAAAATGTTATCAGTGGTAATGCAACTTCATGGCAAGACAAGATGTTTGTTGATGACTCTGCTTCCTTATCTGAGAAGTTGCAAATGAAACATCCTGCAAGACCTGAACAGAGAGTCACACACAGAGACACAGATCATTGTCAAGTATCACACATGCCACATCTACCAGGAAATAACAGACTCCAGCAAAATGACGTATAACGATCAAAACTTGACATTTAATTTCATTACAATTGTAGAATTGCTCACTGTAAATATCAAACAGCTTATTATTAACCTGAAACTTTGGTGGTCCAGATATCTAAAGACAGATCAGATTAGAAACTTGATATTCTGCAGCAGGTGCCTAATCTATTAACACCATTTACAGGGTGTTTCAAGAGAATGATGGAACACCACATATTTGTCTGGATGAGCCCAGCTGCTGTAATACTCAACATCATCCTAGTCAAAGTACCTTTACTGGCACCCTGAACACTCATTCCCTTCACTTGGAGCACAGGGCAACAGTGCAGACCATTAACAAAATGCACTGAGGCGACTTGCAAAGACTTCTTCAGCAGCACTTCCCAAACAGTAACCTCTACCGTGCACAAGATAGCGTAGAAAGAACCAAGATCTGAAAGATCAACCAGACTTGGAAATATATACTGATCTTTCAAAACTGCTGGGTCATAATCCTGGATGCCCAACAGTACTGTGCAAATAACTTTGACAAGAGAATAGCAGTTCAGGAAAGCACCTTGATCTGCTATTTTCTCAAAGGCAGTTAGTAATGAGGCTCACAAGTGATTTTCACCCCATGCACCAAGGGGAGCATCACACATGGCTGCAGTTGCAGACAACACGAATGGCTAATCAATGGTTCTAAAACACATGTTCCCTAGCTGAGTGCACATCTGCACTTTCTGGACAGATCAGATCAGAGTGTTAACATCTAATCTTCAGTTCATTCTGTACAATTTGTACTTCTGCACTCCACAGCAGGGTTCAATGTTCAAACAGTAAGGTAGAGAAACTGCATTCCTATTTCAGCAAATGCAAGAGCACTGACTCAATACCACTGAGAGCCAGTTTACACTTCATATCGGCTCATCAGTGTCACAGGAGCCGTATCTGGTGAAGTTGAATGAGACTGACAACCCACACTGAAATGTTAAATGGAGGCAAGTTGTTTCTTGGGAGGAGGAGGGGGGGGGGGGGAGGGGGAGGAGGAAGGGGGGGAGGAGGAAGAGGGGGGAGGAGGAAGAGGGGGGAGGAGGAAGAGGGGGAGGAGGAAGAGGGGGGAGGAGGAAGAGGGGGGAGGAGGAAGAGGGGGAGGAGGAAGGGGGAGGAGGGGGGGAGGAGGAGGGGGGAGGAGGAAGAGGGGGGAGGAGGAAGAGGGGGAGGAGGAAGAGGGGGGAGGAGGAAGAGGGGGGAGGAGGAAGAGGGGGGAGGAGGAAGAGGGGGGAGGAGGAAGAGGGGGAGGAGGAAGAGGGGGAGGAGGAAGAGGGGGAGGAGGAAGGGGGAGGAGGAAGGGGGAGAGGAAGGGGGGAGAGGAAGGGGGGAGAGGAAGGGGGGAGAGGAAGGGGGGAGAGGAAGGGGGGAGAGGAAGGGGGGAGAGGAGGGGGGGAGAGGAAGGGGGGAGAGGAGGGGGGGAGAGGAGGGGGGGAGAGGAGGGGGGAGAGGAGGGGGGAGAGGAGGGGGGAGGAGGAAGAGGGGGGGAGGAAGAGAAGAAAGATGTTATAAGTAGTTACAAGGAGCAACAAGGATACAAGGGATTAGGGACAACACCCTCTCTGAGGGCGATGGAAGAATAGATGGGGGGGGGAATTTTTATCAAATTTGTTCAAAGCAGATGTTGGGCCTATGGATGAATGGTCAATGACATTGGGGTGAAGGTTGTGAATTTGTGTTGAAATCACACACACACACAATTGTAATAATGGAGGAACGCTAAAGAGAGGGAATGGAAAAACGGAGAGAAAATGGGAATTTAACTAAAGAAAGGGGAATAAAACTTGAATGTTAGGTGAGCTGCGAGACAGTGTCGATTACCTGCAGCAACGGTGGTGGTACATGAGCGAAGGAAACAGACAGCAGTGTTTTAGGCGAGCTCAAGTCAGCAGGAAGGACTACATTTTGTTTTTCCCTTTTCTCTCTCATTCCGGATGTGGCTAACGGCAATGAAGTGATAAGACTGATTGCAACAGGCAGCAGTAATTAAAGAGTTTAGTTACTAAATGCAAAAGAGGAACAAGAGAAAAAAAAAACACAGCTACTGTGAGTTGAAATGGAATTCACATCTTACAGCACCGTTAGTTCCAAAAAGTTTAAATGCCCCTGAACCAAATGGAAGGGGGGGGGGCCCAAAAAGGGAGAAATTAGAATAATTTAATTGCATTGTACCCCGTACTGACTATCTGGAGTACTGGTTTTGGCACTACACCAAATATAATTGGAGGAGGTGCAGCACGAATTCCCAGGGTCAATAGAGAGCAGAGAGAGCTATATTACAAGGTTAGCTTTCAGACATTTAGTTTTTAATCCCACATTCAGATTTTTTGGGGAGATTCTATATCAAAGTGCTTACAATGATAAAGGTATTAATCAGATACAGAGACTGTTTTCCTCAATCAAAACTTCTAGAATGAAAGATGCATTTTGAACAGGGCTATTCAAGAGCAATTTAAATGGCAGAAAGTCAGAGATCATTTATATCTGTAGGCAAATAGTGCAATATGTAACTCTTCATCTGGAGAACTAGACAGTGGATCAATTGCAATTTTTAGAAGTAATGTTATAACTATTTGCTCGGTCATTGTTATCGAGTTAGTAAAGGGCATACAGAACACTAAATACTAACATCAAATAGCAAGAGTGAATGACATGAATTCTGGATCATACAATGTAAAGTATAGATGCACACATTACTATCAACAAATGTGTGAGGAGTGGAGAAGGGCCAGCTTTAAGGTGTAAATATTAAATTATGCTCTGTGTTGGAATTCTTGCAGTTTTGTGTATAGGAATAATGTTCTCCAGTAGTAGTGAAGCACCAGCTGGTTTCATACAGACTCAAGAGATTCTGCAGATATTGGAAATCCAGAACAACACAAATAAAATGCTAGAGGGACTCAGTAGATCAGGCAGGATCTATGGATGAAAATAAACAGGCAACGTTTCAGGCCGAGACCCTTCCTCAGGATTGGTTTCATACAGTACTGATGAGCCATGAACATTGGGCTGGTATTAACCTAGTTTATGCTGAAAGAATTGAAGTGCAATTTGCACAGTCTAAGGCAGAAAAGAAAGTTCTAATACTGCATAAAATCTAAAGAGCCTGATATCTGGGTTTTAAACAGGGATTGGTCATCTGAAGGATCTACAGGGCTTCCAAAAACCAAGGAATCTTCTCCACTGCACGAGCAAACATTTTGTGAAGGATGAAAATAAACAGGTATTTTCATTTCTTGTTCCATCTCGGAATCAGAATCAGGTTTAATATCACTGGCATATGTCATGAAATCTGTAAGCCCTCCTGCAGGGAATAGGCTTTAGGTCTGAGTCTAAGCCAGAAGACTTTCAACTTTGCCTGTTACCTCTCTTTCTCCGCTCAAAAAACCACATGTTAATAGTTGCAAAATTTCTGTTTGCAAAGAGAAGCACAAGTAGTTACAAAACTTCCTTGCAGGTTTTTCCTTTACATAACCTCAGAAAACGAGGGCAGCAAACACTGTGCGACCATGCCACAGAAGAATGACTGTTAATCTGGATCCACTATGCAACTAAAACCAGTCACTGATAATTCCATATTTTTACTCTCTCAGTCTACGATATCTCTTGTTCAAATTCCATTGACTGTCTGCAAGGGATTATGCAACCATTTTTCACATGCAAGCTGAGCCAAAGGGAATTACCCAAGGCTCTGCAGCTCAGTCCAAAATCTTTCCTCACTCAACTTCATATCAAGAATCATCAGGTGAAACTCCAGATTTTAGTGGCACTGCCCCACAATAATAAATACACATGATCCTGTAAAGGAAGTTATTACAAGCAATAACTTACATTGTCTTCAATATTCTATATCCTGCATGTTTTTATTTTGTGCTCCCTTTATATATGAAATAATCTCTCTGGATGCCATGGAAACAAAAGCTTTTCTCTGTATCTCAATGCAGGTAACAATATTAAACCAAATAACCAAGCAACATGGCAAAATGTCCAATAGTATTTTGGATGTATCAATATCTAATGCCAATAATGATGTAGTTTGAATTGGTGCATAGACTTACTGTTTTCAAATGAGTACAGTATATAAAAGATTGTCACCCACCACAATTAACGGTGTGATTGCCTAAAACAAAAACATTCTTCAAAATTGTGAGACTCTGGAATGTGGTTTCATCACTGCAAGATGGAAAGAGGCATTAAGTTTCCTTAGACTACATTTAGGGAAATACAACATGCTTAATTCACCTTAGCAATTCTGTTTTGCAATCTGTCAAGTTATAATGTTAAATTTCACAGCAAACCCAATGCATCTTACCTTAAGAATTTACCACTCCTTATGTACTATCACCTATTTACTAGTTTTGTATTCTTTGCTTCCTTTATCAGAAACTATTATTTACCTGATTTACTCTGCTCTTGGACTGTTTGTCCTACTCCCATCAGGGAAGAGGCTTGTAGTATCCATGCCAGGACCACCAGACTCAAAACGTTACTTTCCCCAAGATTGTAAGGCTGATCAACTCCTCCACCCACTAACCCATCCCTCCACAACCCCCAACCATCACTACTTTACGACTTCCTGTCAGTCACAAGATCACAAGACAAAGGAGCAGAAGTAGGCCATTCGGCCCATCGAGTCTGCTCCACCACTCCACCATGAGCTAAACTAGTCTCCCTTCCAGTTCCAATTTCTGGCTTTTTCCCCATATCCCTTCATACCCTGACTAATTAGATACCCATCAATCTCCTCCTTAAACACCCTCAATGATTGGGCCTCCATAGCTGTATGTGGCAACGAACTCCATAAATCCACGACCCTCTGGCTAAAAAAATGTCCCCTCATCTCTGTTTTAAATGGGTACCCTCTAATTCTAAGACTGTGGCCTCTTGTCCTGGATTCACCCACCAAGGGAAACAGCCTTTCCACATCTTCTCTGTCTAACCCTTTCAACATTTGAAATGTTTCTATGAGATCCCCTCTCATTCTTCTATTCTCTAATGAATACAGTCCAAGTGCCGACAAACGCTCCTCATATGTTAGCCCCTGCCTTCCAGGAATCATCCTCGTAAATCTTCTCTGAACTCTGTCCAACATCAGAGCATCCCTTCTAAGATAGGGGGGCCCAAAACTGCACACAGTATTCCAAATGAGGTCTCACCAGTGCCCCATACAGCCTCATCAACACCTCCTTACTCTTAGACAATATTCCTCTTGAAATGAATGCCGACATTCACTTTCCTTACTGCCAATCCAACCTAGTGGTTAACCTTTAGGGTATCCTGCACGGAAGTCCCTTTGCACTTCCGATTTTTGAATTTTCTCCCCATCTAAATAATAATCTGCCCGATTATTTCTTCTTCCAAATGTACAACCGTACATTTGTCAACATTGTATCTCATCTGCCATTTCTTTGCCTACTCTCCTAAACCAACCAAGTCTCTCTGCAACCTTTCCGTTTCTTCAACATTTCCTGCTCCTCCACCTATCTTGGTGTCATCTGCAAATTTAGCCACAAAACCATTTAATCCATAATCTAAATCATCGATATACATTGTAAAAAGAAGCAGCCCCAACACCTACCCCTGTGGAACCCCACTAGTAACCAGCAACCAATCAGAATAGGATCCCTTTATACCCACCCTTTGCTTTCTGCCTATCAGCCAATGCTCCACCCATTCCAATATCTTTCCTGTAATTCCATGGGCTCTCATCTTATTAAGCAGCCTCTTATGCGGCACCTTATCGAAGGCCTTTTGAAAATCCAAATACACAACGTCCACAGCCTCTCCCTTATCAATCTTATTTGAGATTACCTCAAAAAATTCCAATAGGTTGGTGAGGCAGGATCTTCCTTTTATGAAACTATGCTGGCTTGGGCCTATTTTGTCATGTACCTCAAGATATTTCATAACCTCATCCTTGAGGATCGACTCCAATAACTTTCCAACTACCGATGTCAGACTAATAGGTCTGTAATTTTCTTTTTGCTGCTTCCCTCCTTTCTTAAACAGCAGAACTATATTTGTGACTTTCCAGTCCTCCGGAACCATGCCAGAGTCTATTGATTCCTGGAAGATCATTTCCAATGCCTCCACAATCTCCAAAGCCACCTCCTTCAGAACCCGTGGGTGCATCTTATCCAGTCTGGGAGACTTATCTATTCTTAGTCCATTTGGCTTCCCAAGCACTTTCTCTCTAGTAATCTTGACTGTACCTAATTCTATTCCCTGATACCTCTGGCTATCAGGTATATTGCTTATGTCTTCCACTGTGAAGACTGATGCAAAATACTCATTCAGTTCCTCCGCCATCTCTTTGTCACCCATTATAATTTCTCCAGCGTCATTTTCTATCGGTCCTATATCTACCCGTGTCACTCTTTTACTCTTCATATATTTAAAATGAGTCAAATTATGTATAGACACTCCTGTGTCTAGCGTCACTTTATGGACATACGATCGATGTATATCTATAAGCAATCATATGTATTTATATCTATTGTGATTTTTATTATTATTGTGTTCTTTATCTTTTGTGCTACATCAGATCTGGAGTAACAATGACCTAGTTCTCCTCGACACTTGTGTACAGGAAATGACATGTAACAATCCTGAATCTACAGCAAGCGCTTCCTCAAGGTCTTTTGAATTGTGTATCATTCACTTGAATGTACACTTTGAATACTCTTATCAAAGGCCCTGGCAAGGACCAACAATTACAGTTAGTACTCAGCACCCTTAATGTGGCAAAGGTGCTTTACAGCAGTGTTAGCACAAGGTGACCTTGTCCTCGACGACAAACAGTTTGGTTAATCAGGTAGCTTTTAAGCAATGTGGAAGTTTAAAAGTTGAAAGTAAATTTATTATCAAAGTACATATATGTCACCAAATACTACCCCGAGCTTCATTCACAAAAGAACAAAGAAATAAAACTCAACGAGTAAAGCACTAAGGAGTCTCTGTCCGTGCTCCCCATGGAATGCATGGGTTTTCCCTGGGTTCTCCGATTTCCTCCCACAGTCAAAAGACGTACCGGGTGGGATCAGCGGTCATTGTAAATTGTCCCATGTCGGGATTGTCGAGGGTTGCAGCGGCAGTGTGGCTCAAAGGGTCAGGAGGCCCTACTCCGTGTTTTATTGCCAAATAAATAAAACAGATTTAAACCTTTGTTGAAATGTGGAGAAAATGTCGGGAAGCAGGAATATTCCTGGAAACGACAGTGTGGAATGAGCTGCCTGAGCAAGTGGTGGATGCCATTTCGATTTCAATGTTTAAGAGAAGTTTGGTTGGTACATGGATGGGAGAGATGGATGGCTATGGTCCGGGTGCAGGTTGATGGGACAAGGCAGTTTAAATGGTTCAGCATGGACTAGATGGGCCGAAGGGCCTGTTTCTGTGCTGTCGCTTTCTGCGATTCTCTGACCAGTAAGTCTCACTACAAACAAAGACTGACAAGCAACCAATGTGCGAAAGATGACAAATTGTGGAAACACAAAACAAACAAATGAATAAATAAATAAATAAGTAATACTGGGAACATGAGTTGTCGAGTCCTCCAAAGTGAGTCCACAGGTACTGTTCTGTGATAATTTCAGAGTTGAGGTGAGTGAAGTTGTCCATGCTGGTTCAGGAGCCTGACGGTGTTCCTGAACCTGGTGGTGTGGGATCTAAGGCTCCCAAACCTCCTTCCTGATAGTAGCTGCAAGGAGAGAGCGTGACCTGGCTGGTGGAGATCCCTGATGATGGATGCTGCCTTCTTGTGGCAGCACTCTTTGTAGATGTACTCAATGGTGGGGAGGGTTTTTCCTGTGATGAACTGGGCTGCATCCACCATTTTTGTAGGTTTTTCTGTTCTTGGGCACTGGCTGTAATGCAACCAGTCCACTGTGCACCTATAGAATTTTGTCAGAGTTTTAGGTAACATGCTGAATCTGCAAATTTCTTCGAAATTAGAGGTGCTGCCGTGCTTTCTTTGAAATGGCACACACCTGCAAGTCTCAGCACAGATCCTTGATATGATAACACCCAGGATTTTAAAAAGGGAGAAAGTTCTATAGCTTGGATCTTGGCAGCTGAAGGCACAACTGCCCTTGATGGAGTGATGATATTCACAATTAGAGTAGTGGAAGCTCTAGAAATGAAGGACATAAAGATATTGTGGGAGAGGGGTCAAAGGCAGCAAAGATTAGCGTGTCCTCAAGTTTAAAGAGCATAGAACAAGGCAGGTTAGCTGGAATGAGTTGGGACAGCCACACAGATAGAATAAAATGGGATTAGAAAAATGGTTGTTTGATATCTGGCACAAACTTTATGAGTTGAAAGGTTTGTTCCTGTGCTGTATGAATCTATGACTTCAAAGTTAACATTGCATAGGTTTCAACAAAAGATGAGCTGAGGCAGAACCAGTCAGGTAATGCTGTGAAGGTTAACGCCAACATTATTGGAATTGCAGATAGCTTTTTCTGAAACACATTTCATGGTCAAATATCAGCAGCTAGTCAGCCAAAAGAATTTTCTCTGCAGGGTTAGATCAAAGCTGCTTAATTGGAACAAGTTCCACTGGCAATTAGTATTGGATTCCTATCGTCTCTTTGATAAGTTATTTACTTTACACCTTAGATCCCATGAACGTTCAATGATTTTCAATGGTGTATGTCTTCACATTGGTCATCAGAACTTTTTCAACCAAGATATAAAGGGTTGACCTTCTTAGCTGTGGCTGGCAGTTCTGAAGGGAAGTGCTAGCAATCAGCCAATTGAATAAAAATGAATGTTGGACTTTCATGAAATTATTTTAGTTCTGGGGCTTATGCTCCAATACAGGTCTCCACATGCAGCCCAGCTGACTGCAAAAAGATACTCCCCAGCTGGCACTCAGACTTTACATTGCGTTGGAGATCCCATATCATTTTAGATACTTGGGCTGAAAAAATGAGGAAGGCTAGTTGCATTCACAGTAGAACTTCAATTTTATATGTTTAATTATTTTGTAGAATTTGTGTTTAATAAACCTTTTGTTTTGAATCTAGAAGATTTTTAAAAAAATTATTTATATTAATGTTACTAGTTTACATACGTCTCTGATTGTCACAGACGTTTAGAAACAGTAACAGACGTAGCAGTCAGCAGTCCTTCCCCCACCTGCACACCCTGCCAGGCATAGTGCATGGTTGGGCTTCAGAACACTGGCACTTGGAGCCCCTTCTGTCAGGAAATTATCCCCTGACACCAGGCACGGAAACCCAGTGAAACCAACTCTCCACCTCGAGCTAAGTGGATGGAAACCTGGGGCTGGGTCCAAAACGTTCAGCCCATGAATTATGACTAATAGAAATAAATCCCTCAAGACCAACAAATATTCCTTTTTAACTGGATTTCATGTCAACCTACTCATATGCAACCAGTCGTTTACTCCAGGTACCCAAGTAGACCTAATTGCCTTCTGCCCGAACTCACTCCTTCTCATTTACGTCATAATTTGCAAGTCCATTAGGAAATTTTAAAAATGCTTTGTCATCCATGCAGTAGAATGAAATCATTCAGCTCCCTGGCTAGCTGAAGTTCTTTCCTTAAGCATCTTCAACACTGTTGGTTTCTATATATCTACCATACCAGGGGTTCCCAGCCTGGGGTCTATAGAACCCTTGCTTAATGGTATTGGTCCGTAGCATAAAAAAAGTTGGGAACCCTGCACTACACCAATTGGACAACATAGAGACACAGGGTTACAGCAGACATTGCAGTCTGGTATAACAAGCAATCTGCTGGATGAAACTCAGTGCATTGAGGAGCATTTGTGGGGATAAAGGAACCATTAATGTTTTTGGTTCAAGTGCTGTATCGGGACTAGGAGTGGAGAGGAGAAATGGCCGGTGTAAAGAGAACAGAGGAAGTGGCGAGACGGATATTTTGACATGTGCACTTAGCAGATGGGGATAAGAGGAGATGGATGGAGGAGCCATTTTCACCAACCTGGTTTGTCCTCACTAGGATTTCCTTTCACATGACCCAACTTCCTATAAAATTGTCTCAGCATGTTATTCCCATCTACCTAAATTTAAGGGTGGGAAAGCAAATGAATAAACCTATGAATTGACAGCAGTTACAAGGTAGAAATACACATAAAGCCATATAGTAATTTCAAAATACAAGGCTCTTGGATGTGCTCAGCGGATGCGGGGGTGGGGGAGGGGGGAGAGCTAAGAATAAAAAATCCAGCTGTATTTATAAATTCCTTCATTGAAAAACTTCAAATGAAGAGGGGTGTACTATCAGAGCCTGCGTAAGTCTCCCTACATCATCGATCTATTGCTCTTGCTCTCAATTTGTCTTCACACTCACAACCTATGTTGCAACCAACAGATGACATCATCCAACCTACTGCCACAAGAAAAAGACAGAACAAATCTGTATCCTGTTCTAGCAGTACTTCCACTATCCTGTTTACACAACCAACACAAATAAACATGAGTCACTTATAACAATGTGTGCACAGTAGAGTAGAAGGTACAAAAGAATACTGATCCATACTCAGTCAAAGCTCAGCTGGGTATTTCATCATAGAGCTTACAAAACAGTAACAGCTACTTTGCCCCATCAAACACACTCCTTTCACAGATCACATACACTCCACCTGTCAAAGGCTATACCTGCCCTTTTAGGCAAAGTTCAGGGACAAGACTTCCTTCTAAAGCAGCCCTTTGGGATTGGGGATATTTTAATTCCGATTTTATGGGTTCCAAGACCAACTTGGGAGGCCAAATTTGGGAACCGCAGATGGGGCAGGTGTGTAGGCCACAGATGCTGTGCCTCTGTGCTTTCCTGATGCATGGCTTTCAGGTTTTCAGCAGCACCTTGAATGCTCCTTTGTCACTTGGAATGGACATCCAGTGATTTTCAGTGGGGATGTTGAATTTCTGCAAGAAGGCATTGAACAACACATCCTCGATTTTCTCTTCGTCTGTCTGGCAGGTCATCCCTTGCACGATAGAGGTTAGTAAGGAGTGTCCCCATTGACGTCTGGTGTCAGGTATCCACGCAACATGGCCTGCCTAGTTCAATCAACAGAATCAATGAAAAACTACACACAAATAACCAATGTAGGGGTGTTGTCTTGGGGAACAATATTGGGAATCATTTGCCTTCCAGTCACTTTGAAGGATTGTCGAGTGCATTGATGGTGTTTGCTATCGGTAGCCCTGGTTTTAGAAACAAATAGGAGGGCACAGATCACCCTTGCCCAGTTTTCCAGGGCTTTGGCTCAATCACCAGGTCTTGTATACTCCATCTAATACATAGTATACCTATCTACTTAAACAATTTCACCGATGTATAAGTACGCAAACTTTATCTGTTTGGGAACCATACCAATGAACAAGTCAATTTCACTGTGTACAGTGTACCTCATTCCAGAATCTTTGTAATTCCTTGATCCACTATTGATCCCATACCAACTATTCAAGCAGCTATCAAAATTGGCTGAAGTTTCATGGAAATAGTTAAAAGGGTATAAAAAAAAGAAAATACTGTTTAACTGAGTAACAAGTTATGTTTGTAATTAACAAACCATCATTGACAAACTCTACTCCCTGTGAAAGGTTAACCCTCACTCTTGTGTACAAATGTAGGTTCTGTCACCCTGTATTTTCTGGCAGATGACGATGACGGGTGTAATGAAGATGGCCTATAATTTAGTCCAGTAGGATAATTTTTTTTCAGCTACTGTCAAATCTTTTTGTGGCATCTTCGCAAGGGTCTGAATTTTTTAAAGTCACAATAAAAAATAAAGATCAAAAATCACTGCTTTTTGAATTGGGGGTCCATCGGCCCAAATGGACAACATAACACAAGCATACTCAACTGATGCAATTTATAAACTGTTCACTCTTAACTCAGTGTAGTTTTTAAATGGCCACACAAGTACACATGATTGATGCTAGTTTGAAACTGTTCAGCAATGTTCTCCCGTCCCAGTAAAAGCAGTACTGCATCTTAAATAAATGAAGGAGATCCTGTCTATTTTTCAATTTGTTTTTGTTCTTTCAGACTTGTCCTAAATAAGTGGATGCCCCAATTAACCAACAGCCCAATTAACGAGAATCCACTGTATTCCCACTCAAAGTTCAAAGTAAAGTTACTGTCAAAGTATATATGTCACGATATGTACCCTAAGATTCGTTTTCTTGCATTCACAGTAGAACAAAGAAATACAATAGAATCAATGAAAAGCTACAAACAAAAACTGATAAACAACCAATGTGCAAAAGAAGACAAACTGTGCAAATACATGAATAAGCGAATATTAAACACTGAGAACAGGAGTTGTATGCTCAATGGTAGGGAGGGCTTTGCCTGTGATGGACTGGGCTGAATCCACCACTTTCTGTAGGTTTTTGTGTTCGTGGACATTGGTGTTTGTATAACAGGCTGTGATGCAACCAGTCAGGATAGTCTACACTGTGCATCTATAGAAGTTTGTAAAGTTTCAGATGACGTACTAAATCTGTGAAAACATCCAATAAACTAGAGGCACTCTTACATCTTTGTAATAGCTGATCACAGGCCCAATTCTCTGATACTATTAAGGAATTTAAAGTTACTGATTCTGTCCACCTCCAATCTCCTAATGAGGACTGGCTCATGGACCTCTGGTTTCTTCCTCCTGTAGTCAATAATCAGCTCTTTGATTTTGCTGACGTTGAGTGAAAGGTTGCTGTTGTGGAACCATTCAACTAGATTTTCAATCTCCCGCCTTCCAACCCCTCCGATATGAATTTAACAATATCCATTTAGTTTCACACCACAGATGCCTGAAAATTGCCGTGGAGAAAATACAGCATATTGTAATTAGATGCAGGTGTATTTTTCTATTCTTTCAAGGAAAGTGACCTTAGCAGGCTGAGTTTGTCCCTGGTTACCTTTGAGAAGGTGGTGGTGATCTACTTTCCTGAACCAGTGCAATCCTTGATGTGCAGATATGCCCAAAATTTGTGAGGGACAGGGCTTCAGGACTTTGACCCAGTGACTGAGGGGGAACAATGAAACACTTCCAAGTCAGGATGGTGTGTAGCTTGGAACACAACCTCCAGGTGGTGTTTCCAACCACGCCTTGTCCTTTGGGTTGGTAGCGGTTGTGAGACTGGAATGCGCTGTCTAAAGGAAACTTGGCAAGTTGCTGCAACACACCATGTACATGGTACAAAGAGCTGCTGTGCATTGGCAATGGAGTGAGTAAATAAATGGTTGTAGATCGGATACTTACCAAGTGGACCACTGGGTCCTGTATTACAGCGCTCTTATGCTAGAGATTCCCAAGAGAGAGTGAGGATATTTTACTTTCTCCAAGGTGTCTTTCAGAACATTTCCCTTTGTCCTCCAGGTACTGTCTTGCCCTGTGAGAACTCACAGTGCATTGCCTGTTACAAGGGTTTGATGCTGGGCATATGCAGATAATGCGGCCAAGTCATTAAAACTGGCTGCATGTAGTTACAGACAGAACTGTTGACTTGGGAGAGGAGGCCGACTTTCATTTACTTGTTTGATCTAGATCTGCAGATTCATGCAACATAGCATTGCTGGTGTATCTTCAGTGCCAGTAGTAGGTTCTCTGTGTCTTTGAAACATATAGCAGGGTAGGAACCTTTGCTGTCTAGCAGACTATGAGCTTTGTGCTGTGTTTGAGGCTTTGGTTTTTGAATACTCTTTTCCTCAGATGATCAAGGGTGGTGTTGATAAACTGGAGGTGAGTACCTCGTTCATTGCTGATAATTATCTTTGCTGAGAAGTGTTCCTTAATATATGAAACTTTACATATTCCTTTGACCCTACCTCCAAGTTATTTTTGTCATGGGTCTTTAGCAGAGGACTATTAACTATTCAGAATTGCACTCATTTTTGCCATTCTGTGCAGAAAAGATTTGTGTTTCTCCCTCAGCCCCAAGAAAGATAGTCAACACCTTGCTTTTCAGTTGTGCCTACGGACATAGAATGATGGCAAACCATTCAATCATGGGGAGGTATTTATACAATTCATAGCAGGAGATAATGTTGAACAATTGCCAGTGTGGTTCTTCATTTCTACAGCCTGAAAAAGGGTGAAAGAGGCAACAACATTCACCATATTTAATGCTCCCTTGGATGAACAGTTATGTCAGAATCCACAAGGCAGTGGAGCAAGAACTGTTAAACCTGATTTGTAGTTTTCATATCAGCACGGATTAAAATGGTCATAATAGCCCCTTCCTGCACTGCATGTTTCTATAATTTTATAATCAATTACAATTCCCTAACCATGCTCTTACCTAGAAATGCATTCTTTTCACATAACCAACTCCATTTAAAGTTATGTTACTGCCTGTGCCTCAATAACCATTTATGGTTAATTAATGAACATGCTTTTCTGATATGTGCTTGGGTTTAAAAAAAAGTCACTTCTTGTGCAGTTGCTCAAAAAAAGATGGGCACCGTGGATCCATTTTTGAGTTAAAGATGATTTTTGTCTTCCTCTAATAGCAAGATCTGGCCACAAAATGGTTCAAGTTCAAGCTCAATTGTCATTCAACCATACACGAATACCCGTGAATACAGCTGAACAAAAGTCCTCTGGGGCCAAGATGCAAAACACAGCACCAACAGCCATACACAGCACGGCTCATATAGCACATATACGACAGCAGTAAACATACAGTCACACAAAAAAATATATATAATATGGCCCAAGTCCCTGAGTCCACGGATGTTGTCAGCAAGAACAAGGTTACAACAGTCTGCAGATGAACACAATCCATCTTGTCTTCCACCAAGCGAAGACTGCAGGGCAGCACTATTGCGACTCAATCCAGCATGGACACCGCGTCGCACTGCCGCTAGCATTGCTTCCCTCTGAAGAATGTTTCTACAGTCCTTTTCCCGATATGAACAGCGTTACAGTGGCGTGGTGGTTAGCACTGCGTCATTATAGCTCGGTGTGTTCCAGAGTTCAGAGTTCAGAGTTCCATATTGGCAGCATTCTATAAGGAGCCTCCCTGTGCAATGCATGGGTTACCCCCAGGTCTCCAGTTTCCTCCCACAGTCCAAAGGTGTGCCAGGTAGATTAACTGGTCAGTGTAGATTGTCCCGTGATTAAATTAGCATTAATCAGGATTGCGGGGTAGCTGGGGTGACATAGCTCAAAGGATCAGAAAATCCTACTCTGCACAGCATCGCTAAAAAAAATAAATAAATATTTCGTTTTGTCTGTGTGCTTTTGTATTTAAAACAAAGTGTATATTCATCTGCTGGCCATAGGAAATTCAAAGAATCTCAGTAATACAAGAGCAGTTATTCATATAGACAGCTGGAGTCCTCACAGTAATTATTAAAGTTCAAAAAGAAAATAAAGTAAACTCAATCAAAATATAATTCATCTTTAGAGCTGAAAAAAGAGGTAAATGAAAGTAATTACAATCTACTTTGTGCAATACTAGCCATGCCTTTCTGATCACTCATCAGTTTTACTGGCTTTGTGACAAAATTGTCTTGTTACATTTAGACTTCTTGTGACAGGGTACTCTCAGAGTTTATTTCCTTCATTACACTTTCACACATTTAATGACATTCTCCGATCCTTTCTTCTAATAAATATTTTAGAACAATTTGCCAAGCAGTCACTGACTTCTGCACCCTAAAATCCAGATTAGCTTTGATTAGCCCATCTTTCCCTTCACAAACTGCCTACCTTCCTAACATTACAAATCTGCTTGCTAATATTATCTTTCCAAAACTACTCTAGGTGTCACTGTGGCTCAGTAGAAGTACTCTTACCTCCAAAAGGCCATTCAAATCCTACTCCATGAATTTAAGCACAAGGAGGTAGCACTAGAAAGGTGGAGGCAGGAGGCAAATTAGAAATTACTGACTTATTATGACATAGGAGACCACTGGGCTCAGCTGGACCATGGAATTCTTTAAGTATTATTCCCCATCCCAATTCCTTTAACATCCCAGTATCTCTACGACATATTCTCTTTGACAATAGATTCTTTGATTCTTTTAGACAATAACCTGCCCTGAGTGGAAGTTACAGAAGCTTAATTTAGCACATCTTTAAGACGTGAAAGGAACCTAGAGGGCCTGGAGATAACACACAAGGAGCAAACAGAGAGTGTCCAAAATCAGGAGGCAGCTACACTAAGTGCTGTGCCACCGTTAACGGAGAGAAACTGAACGAAGACATTTGGTCTCAGGCTGACATAACGAAACCTTAACATACAAGATTCACTTTGACAGGAAGAGAGAACACACTGAAACCTCTGCAGGAGCAGAAATAGAAGAATTCTGCAGCAGCATTTCAAACAGACAGGATGATTCCATGATGTCATTTATTCCACCATTAACATTAGCATACCAGCTTTTTTGATCATTACGTCTTGGCCATCTGTACGGCCTTTCAAGCTGGCCACTGTACCTCCTCCATTAAACAAACCATGTGAGTTCAGTATAACTTCAAAAGTTGTGAAGTCTTTTGAGAGATGAAAGGCACTTAGGTAGATGGGATAGAAGTTTGTCCTTAGTTACACATCCCAAGTACACAATATGGTAGCACAAAAGAATATTGTTCTTCGCTTGCAAAATTCAGTTTCAAAGAAGTCAGATCAGAAACAGAGGAAAGCACATTTATGTTTTGTGTAAACATCAGGCAGACACATTTCTACCCAAGCTCAATGGCTTTCCCTTTAATCAATTCCTCCAAAGACATTTGCTTGACCTTCATCCACCATAGCCTCTCCCCATGCATCTATTTTTTTGTTTTTATTTCCACTTTTATGATTTTTTTTTATTAAAACATTAAGTTTAGATGCTAACAAAACTGTTTCATGCTACTCTTTACAACACAGCACACTTTTAGAAGAGAAAGTCTTTTTTTTTAAACTGTTCAGTTTCTATGACAAACCACCATTCCTGTTCTTTTCTCCTTTCTGGCAGCCAGTTTTCACCAGATTAATCAAAAACTTGCTCATTCTTGTTATGAATCTGTTCTACAAACATTTGTTAACTAATCTATGCTCTTGGATGAATCCCACGCCTTAAAAGGGAGGTTGCTCAATTGCCAATTGCATCATAGCCCATCTTTTGCCAGTATCATTCTATAGGGAAAGATACATTAGGAAAGGCAATGGTATATTAAAAACCACAGAAAAAGTGCATGATTAATTAAAAAATGAATCACTAAAGGGGAATTTAATAAATCCGATAGATTCTGGACTAGAGCCAGAAAAATTACTAAAGCCTTAAAATTCAACAAATACACTGATGTGAAGGAATTCTTAAACTTCAAAGGTGTCCTATAAGACTCTTAAAAAAAATCTATCTCCTCCTTAAAAATAGTTAGTGACTGCTTCCACCCCTTTCTGAGGTAGAGAGTTCAAATGACTCAGCCCTTTAAGAGAAAAAAAACGTATTGTTCCTTCTATCATTCATTCTGTGAGGTTTCTTGTTTCTTGGTTGTCTGTGAAGAGTAAGAATTCCAGGTGGTATACTGTAGATATTTTCTGCTATTAAATTGAACCATTTGAACTAAACCTTTTAAAAGGGCGGTCCATTTTAAAACAGTGATTTCTCATTCTAGATTCTCCCTTTAAGAAGCATCCTCTCCACATTTCCTCTGTCAAGTTCCTCGGGGACTTATTGTGATTTAATCAAGTCACTTCTACACTTATGAACTCCAGTGACAGAATCTTAGTCTGTCCAATCTATTCCTCACAAGGCAACCCACCCATCCAGGTATGAGACTAGTAAACCTCTCTGATCTGTTTTGAATGCAATAACATCCTTCCCTAAGAGACTAGTACAATATATAACAATCCAGATGTGGTTTCATCATTTATATATCCTTTTATATAAATGAAGCCTGACTATTTTACTCTTGAACTCAATTCCTTCAGCAATGAATGTCAACATTGTTAGTGTTCCTAACTACTCACTATACAGACCAGACCATCCAATTTAGTGCTATTCAACTCAGTTTTCCCTTGGCATTCTGTACAATTTTTGTAGGCGCTTGGATTTTAATGAAATAAATTAGGACAATCAAATTTTTTAATTATCCTGCATAAATATTTTAGATACTGTGTGGCTGAAAATGCTGTACCCTTACCTAAAATACCACTATTTTTAATCTGCAGCTGAGGTATCTATTAGAATTTGATTTTAGTATGTTTTATTTATGGGAAGTGTTGCCTAATGAGATGCCTGTTCATACTTAGCAGGATGTCTTATTTTGACAGTACCCTCTACCTCCATATCTCTACTTAATTAGAACAACATAGGGATGCAACTGTGGTGCTAAAATTGGCCTCAAGTCTCCTTGGGATAATAAAAGACAATTCTGATGCTATTCTCATGGACATGTATGAAACTGTGATCTCTTCCTCATTTGGAGAAATTGAAGATGCTTAGTTTCCAAAAAGCACATGTAGAGGGTAGTTGAAGCCATGAACTGTATTCTGGCAAGAAATAATGTTTTCAGCAAGAAGGTGAGAAGGTCAATGAATTGTTTGTGGGACTAGAAATGTGAGCTTTCCTTTCCAATGTTAAGTCCAAAAAACAATTATGTTTCCTTAATAGAATGTAAGCCAATTGTTCAGTCAATTAAACTCAATACAGGGAACAAATTAATCTAAGCTATAATGCAAGGGCTTAAATGGTGCAAGGATGGTTTGGTTGAATGTTTGGCTTGTATCTTTAGATAGACATCCAAAAGGAAGAGCTGCTCTTCTGAGGAAAACAGGTTAGACATTTACACAGTGGCATGCACTTAAAAAGGTGATCTCAAAAGGCATTATCCATCACAGCTCATGTTGATGCATACATCCTTTTTTCTTCCCTCTTACTTGAAAGCAAAACACCATAGTGACTTGAACATAAACTTAGAAACCACAAGATCACTGACCTACTTCACTAGCCAACTTGGTTTATAGAGCACATTTGATCTAATTTAAAAAAAAGACTTCACTGGAGGCAAAAAGGACTGAGTCAATACAGAAAAACGTTGACTATATGACCAATTTCTTAGTCAGGGAGTCACTTTAAGAAAAAAAAAGAGTGGACATATCCAAAATGGACTATAAACAAAAAATATTCTGCACTCAGACCATTGAGATTTCTGATTGTCTGATTCTATTAACACACATCAAAGTTGCTGGTGAACGCAGCAGGCCAGGCAGCATCTCTAGGAAGAAGTACAGTCGACGTTTCGGGCCAAGACCCTTCGTCAGGACTATCTGAAGGAAGAGCTAGTAAGAGATTTGAAAGTGGGAGGGGGAGGGGAGATCCAAAATGATAGGAGAAGACAGGAGGAGGAGGGATGGAGCCAACAGCTGGACAGGTGATTGGTAAAAGGGATATGAGAGGATCATGGGACAGGAGGTCTAGGGAGAAAGAAAAGAGGGAGGGGTGAAAAAACCCAGAGGATGAGGAAAGGGTATAGTGAGAGGGACAGACAGAGAAAGAGAGAGAAAGAAAAAGAATGTGTATATATAAATAAATAACGGATGGGGTACGAGGGGGAGGTGGGGCATTAGCGGAAGTTTGAGAAGTCAATGTTCATGCCATCAGGTTGGAGGCTACTCAGATGGAATATAAGGTGTTGTTCCTCCAACCTGAGTGTGGCTTCATCTTTACAGTAGAGGAGGCTGTGGAAAGACATGTCAGAATGGGAATGGGACGTGGAATTAAAATGTGTGGCCACTGGGAGATCCTGCCTTCTCTGGTGGACAGAGCTGATTCTATTAACTGATTTTCACATTTTGAGAAGAAACAATTTTATTGAATCCGGTCATTATTTTCTAACTAAATGGGGTACTGTATGGCTTTATACTAGACTTTCTGGTTTGCTAACACATCCCAAAGATGTGTTAATAGGCTGCTGTAATTTACCCTTTAGGTAGGGAGGTGGCACGAACAAAATCAGAGGATACTTTATGGATATGTAGGAAAGAGCATAAGTTGTAGGGCTAAAGGTAAATAAGGCACACATGTAATAGGCTGAATTGCCACCTTCAGTGTCATAAGTACATAAACATTGACAAATGTAGATGAGCAATATTTTCTACATTACAATACTACTGCAATTTAAACACTATTTCATTGGTTGTAGTGTGCTTTGAGGCATCTTGATATTGTGAAAAGCACCAGTTAAATATAAGCTGTTGTTCTTGCAATGCACTAACACTTTCTACACAAGCTATGCGAGATTCCGTTTGCTCGTTGTCACATGAGTTTACAGAGTACAAAGCATGTATGCACATGCTCTACTTGGCCTCTCCACAGAACTGCTCTCATCCACTCATTGTCGACCATTTACTCAGCTCTAACAGCAGCCAAATGCCAAGTCTGGAGATTCTGAAATTAACTCTTTCACCAACACTTGCTCTTTAGAGAACATTGTCCATAGAACAATAAGAATGAACTTGTGCTCTGCACCCATGTCTTGCATTTGGCCAATAGTCCCCCACCCCCTCAATGTCGCACATTTTACTTGTCCCAAAATTCACTTTATGTTGAATCCTTAAAACCAGCAAGAAAACAGATTTAATCTCTAGGGCCTGCAAAGACCCTAGGGATAAAAATATAAACTTCAATATGTTAATACATCATGTAAACTCTTTAAAAAATGCTTAAATCTGAAAGCACAGTTATTATACAGTCAGTCCTCAACACAAGAAAACTGATTAATCAGGTAGCATAAACACAGGAGATTTTGCAGATGCTGGAAATTCAGAGCAACAAAATCAAAATGCCAAGAGGGTCTCGGCACAAAATGTCAACAGTTTATTTCTCTCCATTGATCAGAGGTTCCCAACCCAGGGTCCGTGGGCCCCTTGTTTAATGGTTGGGGTCCAAGGCATAGAAATATTGGGAACCCCCGACATAGGTGTTGCCTGATTGGCTAAGTTCCTCCTGGATTTTGTTTGTTGTTTAATCGTGTGTGTAGGATTAATCCTGTAAGTAAAATTCATTGTTTTCCCACTCATGATTGACAAATCATGGAGCAAGATAAAATTTATTGTCAATGCCTCAAAGCTTATTAAACGAAAATGTCTGTCCGGCTCTCAACCTCTTGGTGACTGTGTAAGGCCATGTTGGGTGGTTTAGATGCCTCACAAAGCCAAGTAACCACCAATAATCAATCCATCTTTTGTTCATAGTGGTAGAACACTTCCCTGGTTGAGATATTTGAAAACCGGCCAGTATACCAGTGCCTGAATGAAGCAGGAAGTTTCAGACAGGAAGAAAGAGTTGAGGCCTGCACCTGCGTTATATCAGAAGCTCAGCTAACCGTACAGGCTGATGATGGGTGCAGGGTAAGAAATGAAACAGCGGAAAGCAAAGCCAGTCTGATGTCCCGAATTTTACATTACAAAGTACCGATGTGATGCTCATGAATGAGTGGGTTTGGGGCGTTGAACCCCACCCGAGTTTACACGACCAGAAGCTGATTGTCCAGGAGTGAAACAATACATTTAACACAACAAACCCCTGACACAGAAACCAGGCCAATTGAATCTTCTTGCATACCTTACCGCCAAGATTACTGTTTCTGGCACAATGCACATGTAACATCTCACCCGAACTACATCAAACCTATCGCTAAAAATATTCTACTACAACAGAAAAATCACACGAATACAAAATAGTTAAGAGATACAACTTAAAACTTTGAGCAGCCTGATTTAGAGATCACATGTCACAAACCAATTTAGATCGTCAATGAATTAGACAAGTTGGTGCCATTTCGGTTACGTTGACTCTCGCCCTGACACAAGTACCAAGTCATTTACATTCTATCAGTAAACGCACCTTGGCAGAGTGAAATAATACTGTATTTAGACAGCGTATCTGTCCGTAACACGTTCTCCCACTTCTCATTTGAAGAGCTCTCCGATTTATTTAAAAATCTTTATTAAACATTAAACTGGCCAAACACAAAACACACCGCAATCTGCCCGAAATAGATCGCTTTAGTCAAGTAGAATTGAATTGTAATTTAGAAATTGTATATCATAAATTGTCGAGGGAAAATTAAGCAGTATCTATAACTTCCTTACCATCAAACAAAATAAACAAGGGGCCAAGAAACATGTCGTAAGTCAGTGAAAAGCGAGGTGTCAACCTGCACCATCAGGCGACAATATCACCAAAAGATAATCGTATGTATAATTTTTAAAGGACGACATTAAAATACAGCTTGTATCAAGCACGGTATTTCAAACTCAGCATCGCAAGAGGTACACGCCACATACAAAACTCTATCACTGTCATTGCGCACTGACTGTCGATATATATTGGTATTTTTTTGCAAGCGAAAGTAGGAAGAGCAGGCGGTAAGAGTGTGACGGGACGGGAGGCCCGGCGCCGTGTTACAGGTGTGCCTCCGCTCACCTTGGTGAAGTACAACATCCACAGCTCGTACAGTCTCTCCTTCGAAGCCATTCCTCGACTGGCAATAAACCGTGCGTTCTTCCTATTATTAACTCCCCTCTCTCACACAGACAGCTTTTTCCTTGCCACTCTTCATCTTTGCTTTCCTCTCCTCCCCCGTTGTTGTCAAAGAGGGACGTGAAATTATTCACTTGTTGCAATAAAAAAAAGTTGCTTAAAATTGAGCATCAGTGAAGATCTTCTCCACTTATTTTCTTCCTAGCAAGTTGAATTCTTTATTTGGTATTGTGGAATAAAACCTTTCAAGTTAAAAGTTGCTCCGGCTTCAGTATCTCTCTGTCCCTTTCACACACTGAGCTCTTCCGCCATCTCGGTTCCAGGCTCTGTTTCTTTGATGTTGTGGCTTCAGTTGATTATTTTGGGGGGCAAACTCAGTGCTTGCTCCTCTGTGACTCAATGCACGCGTACTGCAGGCGAGCCCTCTGCCGGAGGCGTGCCTCTCGTCGCAGCGCCTGTATTACGGGAGTGGGGTTTAAAGCATCTACTCGCAGGCTGCACAACTGTAAGAAATGCTGGAAATCCGCCTCCCTACCAATCAAATGCTCGCTTCCGTTCCCTACTCGCAATACGTGCCCGCGCTTTAGCAAACTGAACACAAGGACATCAGATGAGATGAGATCCGCAGCTAGGTGTGCAGAGGTTGAAAGACAAAGGGAGGAGCCAGGTGTGTGCGTGTGTGACCGGGATTGAGAGAGAGAGGAAAGAGAGAGAGAGAGCGAGAGAGAACAACAGCAAGAGATACAGACAAAAGAGACAAAGGGAGACAGACAAGAGATAGAGAGAGACTGATGGGAAAGAAAGAGAGACAGACGGAGAAAAAGGGAGACAGGTGAGCGAGGCAGACGAGAAAGGGACAAATGGAAGAGATGGACAGATGAGAGAGAAAGAGACGGAGACAGAGAGGTGGAGTGGGGGTGGAACTGAAGACTTACGTGAGGGTTCCGGATTTCACTGAACAATTGCAGGTCACGATGAAACAACAGGGTGGAAAATGAAGTAAGCTGTGCTCCATGTTGGTACCTAAACACAGGTGGAGGGAGCAGTTTTGGAAGGCTTTTGATAAGGACCTACACAGAAGGAGATGAACAAAGATCGAGCATGGGGAAGCTATGCAGGAATGAGTCACATTAAAGATGCAAAGAGGCTTTAATGAAATAGAGGCACAATTCAAAGTAAATTTATTTTCAAAGTATATGTATGTCACCATATATACTGAGATCAATTTTCTCGTGGGCATTCACAGTAAATACAAAGAAACACAATAGAATCAATGAAATCCCACATTTATGAGACTTATAAATGGGCAGAAACAGGACAAATGGTGCATAACTTGGAAATACACAGCTTACCCACTCTAGCAGAGAAAGCAGAACTATTGACTTACTTTTAAATAGTGGAGATTGGGAGTATCGATATTCAAAGGTTACCTGGATGTTTTCTCAAAGTTGATTTTGCGGGTGGAGTTGGTCACTAGGAGGGCGAGAAGGTTTGAGTACAAGAGTAAAGGCATTTTACTGAACTGTGCATTGTGTGCAGTGCTGTTTTTACATACAGAACATATCTGCTAAAAAGGGAGTGCAGTGAAGAGCCATCAGATTTGTGACACGAGGGATTGCAGATGTTGGAGCAACTCAGTGGGTCAGGCCGCATCTGTGGAAGGAAATGGGCACAATGTTCTGAGTTGAGATATTTCATCAGTCCTGATATATTGCATGAACTTAATAATTCTCTTCGGACTGTCTGGTCATACAGCATAGCATGATACAGCTTGGAAACAGCCCCTTGGCCCAGCAATCTCCCTTTTACTGACCTTACTCACACCCATTTTTCTCCCCATATTCATATTAATTCCACACCTTGGATTCTAGTGATCAATGTATTGTGGCTACTCAACTTATCATCCTGATTTACTTCTTGATGTGGGAGGACACCGAAGCACCCATGAGTTACAAGCAACACTGGAGATCACACTTAATCTTTGACTGCTGAAACTCTGAGGCAGCAGCACCATCGTGCTGCCCAGGCCAACATTCATCCTTCAGCTAATGTCATCGGAAACAGTCTATGTACCATGACAATCTGAGTTGCTTCCCAGTATTGCATATTTCCACAAGTAGGATCATGGCCTGGGGTGTTTCTTGTTAGATTGATTTGCATTTTTGGGCCATTCAGAAGATAACTGTATAACATATTACTGGAGACAGATGCAAGCAAAATCAGAATCAGGTTTAATATCACTGACATATGTCATGAAATTTGTTGTTTTGTGGCAGCAGTACATTGCAATACATAGAAATGAAAACTATAAATTACAATAGGTATATATAAAAACAAATTCGGTAAGTTGAGCTGAAAGGGGGAAAAGTACTGAATTAATGTTCATGGGTTCATTATCCTTTCAGAAATCTAATGGCAGAGGGGAAGAAACTGCTTCTGAATTGTTGAGTCAGTATCTTCAGGCTCACGTACATCCTCCATGATGGTAGCAATGAAAACAGGCCGTGTACTGGGTGATGAGGGTCCTTAATGATGGATGCCGCTGTTTTGAGGCATAGCCTTTTGAAGGTGTCCTCAATACTGGGGTGGCCAGTGGCCATGATGGAGCTGGCTGAGTATAAAACTTACTATATCCTTTTCTGATTCTGTACAGTGGCCCCTCCATACCAGAAGGCGATGCAACCAGTTAGAATGCTCTTCACGGTACAGCTAGAGAAATGTGTGAATGTCTTTCTGACGGACCAATTCTCCTCAATCTCCTAATGAAATGTTGGGAGTAACATTGCTTTTCTGACTTGCACTTTCCATTTCCTGTTGTAATTTGTAGCCCATATCTTTGCTCCTGTTCGGAGCCCTGCCTACTTTTCATGATCATTATTCCCAACATCCTGAGAAAATAATCATGAAAAGTAGGCAGGGCTCTGAACAGTAGCAAGATGTGGGCTAGAAATTACAATGAGTTAGAAAGTGCATGTCAAAAAGGCAAAGTTATGATAGCCACAAGCGATTTCAATATGGAGGTAGATTGGGAAGATCAGGTTGGTGCTGGATCCCAAGAAGAGGAATTTCTATAATGCCTACGAGATGATTTTTTGGAGCAGCACAGTTGAGTCCATGAAGAACTCAACTATTCTGGATTGAGTGTTGTGCAATGAAACGGAATTGATTAGAGAGCTTAAGGTAAAGGAACCTTTAGGAGTCAGTGATCATAATATGGTAGAATTCACCCTGCAATTTGAGAAGGGGTAAACTAAAGTCAGATGTATCAGAATTATAGTGGAGTAAAGAGGATTATGGAGGCATGAGAGAGGAGCTGGCCAACATTGATTGGAAGGATACACTAGCAGGGATGAAGGCAGAGCAGAAATGGCTAGAGTTTCTGGGAGCAATTTGGAAGGTGCAGGATATATACATACCAAAGAAGAAGAAGTATTCTAAAGGCAGGATGATACAACTGTGGCTGACAAGAGAAGTCAAAGCCAACAAAAAAAGCTAAAGTGAGGACATATAATAGAACAAAAATTAGTGGGAAGTTAGAGCATTGAAAAGCTTTTAAAAACAGACAGAAGGCAACTAAAAAAGTCGTAAAGAAGGAAAAGATGGAACAGGAAGATAAGCTAGCCAATAATATTAAAGGGGATACCAAAAGTTTCTTCAGATATATAAAGTGTAAAAGAGAGGCGAGAGTGGATATTGGACTGCTGGAAAATGATGCTGGAGAGGTGGTAATGGGGGACAAGGAAATGGCAGATGAACTGAATAAGTATTTTGCATCATTCTTCACTGTGGAAGACACTAGCAGTGTGCTGGAAATTCAAGAGTGTCAGGGAGCAGAAGTGTGTGAAGTTGCCATTACCAGGGAAAAGGTTCTTGGAAAACTGAAAGGTCTGAAAGTAGATAAGTCACTTGGACCAGATGGTCTACACCCCAGGGTTCTTAAAGAGGTGGCTGAAGAGATTGCGGAGGCATGAGTAATCATCTTTCTGGAGTGCTGGTGGACTGGAAAATTGTAAATGTCACTCCACTGTTCAAGGGACAGAGGCAGAAGAAAGGAAATTATAGACCAGTTAATCTGGGCTCAATGGTTGGGAAGATATTGGAGTGGATTGTGAAGGATGTGGTTTTGGAGTACTTAGAGGCACATGATAAAATAAGGCAAAGTCAGCATGTTAAATCTTGCCTGAAAAACCTGTTGGAATTTTTTTGAAGAATTAACCAGCAGGATAGACAAAGAAGAATCAATTGTTGCTGTGTACTTGTATTTTCAGAAGGAATTTGACAAGGTGCCACACATGAGGCTGCTTAACAGGTTAAGAGCGCATGGTATTACAGGAAAGATACTAGCTTGGATAGAGCATTGCCTAATTGGTAGGAATGGGAATAAAGGGAGCCTTTTCTGGTTGGCTGTCAGCGACTAGTGGTGTTCCACAGGGGTCTGTATTGGGACCACCCCTTTTTATGTTATATATCAATAATTTAATAATGGAATTAACAGCTTTGTGGTTAAGTCTGTGGACAAGACAAGGATAGGTGGAGGGGCAGGTCGTTTGAGAAAGCAGAGGGGCTACAAAAGGACAGACAGAGTAGAAGAATGGGCAAAGAAGTGACAGAAGTGCAGGGAAGTGTCTGGTCATGCACTTCGGTAGAAGAAATGTAAGTGTAGACTGTTTCCTAAATGGAGAGAAAATTTTTTAAAAATCTGAAGCGCAAAGTGACTTGGGAATCTTCATACAGGAATTAGGGAATCCGAAAGGTTAATTTGCAGGTTGAGTTGGTGGTGAGGAAGGCAAATGCGATATTAGCATTCATTTTTGAGAGAACTAGAATATAAAAGCAAGAATATAATGTTGGAGCTTTATAAAGCACAGGTGAGGCCCCACTTGGAGTATTGTGAGCAGTTTTGGGAGGGCCCTTGTTCAAAGAAACAATATGCTGACATTAGAGAGGGATCAAAGGAGGGCCACCAAAATTATTCTAGGATTGAAAGGCTTGTCATATGAGAAGTGTTTGATGGCTGTGGGCCTCTACTCACTAGAATTCAGCAGAATGAGGGGTGACCACATTGAAACTTATCGTATGTTGAAAGGCTTTGATAGTGTGGATGTGGAGAGAATGCTTCCTATGGTGGGAGAGTCCAATACCAGAGGACACAGCCTCAGAATACACAGAAGTCCTTTTAGAATGGAGATGAGGAGAAATTTCTTTAGCCAGAGGGGCGAATCTGTGGAATTTGTTGCCACTAATGGCTGTGGAAGCTAAGTCCTCATGTATGTTTAAGTCAGAACATGATAGATTGTTGATTAGTCAGGGCATGAGGGATATGGGGAGAAGGCAGGAAATTGAGGCTGAGAGGAAAATTGGATCAGCCGTGATGAAATGATGCAACAGACTTGATGGACCAAATGGCCTAATTCTGCTCCTATATCTTCAGGTCTTATACAGAATTCTTTTGTTTGATACTGTTCCACTAGGGAAAACTGTGCCTTTTTAAGGATCTTACATATTTCAATAAGATCACTCCACATTTTTCTAAACTTCAAAAAATCGCAGGTCTGACACAGATGATACATCAACCAGATCGTCCCATAAATTCACTGTGTGATTCTCTTCTGAACATATCGGAGTATATCCTTCGGAAAAATTAGATTGAAACTGTACACATTACCGTAGGAGTGCCTCACCTATATATAATTGTAACAATAAGTTTATAGTTTAACATTCTAACCTGTAGCAATAAAAGTTAACATATCTCATGCTTTCTTCATTACTTACTACCCGCTGGTTTCAAATGTTTATATTTCAGATTTTGAGCATTTGCAGTCTTTGGCCTTTTGATGCGAGTAAAAAATGTTAACTTTACAATTGAAGTCGCTATTATTAGATAACGTTATGTGTAGTGATGACCCACTTCGCTTCTCTACTTTCTCTTCTGCTTCAAGGCTTTAATTTTCTTTGTCTGCTTGTTCCGACCGTTCAGAGCTTCCGTGACGTCATTGGATGAATCAATCTGCTCGGAGAATGCGCCTTGGTTCTGCTCGATTGCTCCGTGAGCCCTTGGCTATGTCTGCCGTGAGGGCTGTCGGGATTTGGAGTATTCAATAGTTTTCGGGAAGATGGCGGAAGAGGCCGGGAGGCTGCAGGAGGAGGCACTGAAGAGGAGGGAACGGCTCCGGGCACTGAGGGAGCGGCAGCTGCAGGTAAGGAAGCCGGAGGGGCTCCATGCTTCGCCCCCTCCTCGTCATTCCTGGGCTCGAAGAATTCCACACAATATAATTTGTGAATACTTAATTCTGGAGGAACGCTTGATGGTCTAGAGAAGTGGTGGGGGGGGGGAGCAGATGATGGTGGGTAGAGTGTGACTGGAGGAGTGGAAGGACCGAGGCAGTGCACGGGATGGGGATGGAGAGTATGAACGGGTGACCGGGGGGGGGGGCGGGGAATGGGGATGGAGAGTGTGACTGGGGGAGTAGGGGGTAGAGTGACCGGTGGAGTGGGGGAATTAGAGGAATTGGAGGAGGTAGAGTGACCGGTGGAGTGGGGGAATTTGAGTGGGTAGAGTGACCGGTGGAGTGGGGGAATTAGAGGGGGAGGTAGAGTGACCGGTGGAATGAGGGAATTGGAAGGGGAGGTAGAGTGACCGGTGGAATGAGGGAATTGGAAGGGGAGGTAGAGTGACCGGTGGAATGGGGGAATTGGAAGGGGAGGTAGAGTGACCGGTGGAATGGGGGAATTGGAAGGGGAGGTAGAGTGACCGGTGGAGTGGGGGAATTAGAGGGGGAAGTAGAGTGATCGGTGGAGTGAGGGAATTGGAAGGGGAGGTAGAGTGACCGGTGGAGTGGGGGAATTGGAAGGGGGTAGAGTGACTGGTGGAGTAGGAGGGGGGAGTGATGGGGGAGGGGGAGAGTGACCAGGGAATCAAGTGATTTTCCTTAAGCTTGCTCTGGGTCTCATTGTAACTTGGTTTCTCTTTCCATAGATGTGTCCTGATTTGCTGAGTATTTCCAGCATTTTCTGTTTACACTTATTACCTTTCCCAGTGTTCTTGGATAGAAATGATGAAGCTGAGGACAGTTAAGTATCAATCACATCATCGTGCGAGACTGGAGTAAAGCATAACCCTGGCTAGTCAGGACATTGCTCTTTTGCCAGCTGAATTTTATGTCAACCCATCAGGTTTGCGATCATGTGAGTTTTATGTGTAAGCTGTTTTTAAAAAAAACTCTTAAATTCAGATTACCGTTGCTGCAATTTATGCTCACTTTCTTTGGAACTTTGGTAGAAAAGTGTAAGGAAAACCCCAGAAAAACAAAAAAATGCTGGAAAAACTCGGCACGCACGTCAAGCACCATCTGTAGAAAGAGACACAAAGTTGTCATGTTTGTTGAGCTTCCCAGCTCTTATACAACCTGGAAGGGCTGATTACTTGAAACTTGCATTCATTGTTAAGTTCTGTGGACTGTCCAGAGTCAGTTCAGAAAGTGATGCACTAATCCTTGACCATGCATTAAGGTTTCATTGGAACAGTGTTAGATGCCAAAGCTATAGAAGTCTAAGTGAGAATGTGATGGCGAATTAATCCAGCAGGTAGCTGGGAAATCACGGTTCACTGTTTAATGCGTGGAGGTGTTTTGCAAAGCAGTCAACTGTCCTAAGAACAGGATCAGTCCTTCAGCCCATGATGTGCTGATTACTCCTGATTAATATTGTTCTCTTTTGTGTACATTGATCAAATCCCTCCCTTCATATGCCTATTGAATGCTCCTATGCTATCTGGCAAAGCATTCCAGGCCCCCACCAATCAGTGTTTATAGTTCCTCCCGCCACCCCACTAGGAATAGGGTTCCCCTGGTCCTCACCTACCACCCCACCAGCCTCTGGGTCCAACATATTATTCTCCGTAACTTCCGCCACCTCCAACGGGATCGCACCACTAAGCCTGCATTCCGCAGGGATCGCTCCCTACACAACTCCCTTGTCCATTTGTCCCCCCCATCCCTCCCCACTGATCTCCCTCCTGGCACTTATCCGTGTAAGCGGAACAAGTGCTACACATGCCCTTACACTTCCTCCCTTACCACCATTCAGGGCCCCAAACAGTCCTTCCAGGTGAGGCAACACTTCACCTGTGAGTCGACTGGGGTGATATACTGCGTCCGGTGCTCCCGATGTGGCCTTTTATATATTGGCGAGACCCGACGCAGACTGGGAGACCGTTTTGCTGAACATCTACGCTCTGTCCGCCAGAGAAAGCAGGATCTCCCAGTGGCCACATATTTTAATTCTACAACCCATTCCCATTCTGACATGTCCATCCACGGCCTCCTCTACTGTAAAGATGAAGCCACACTCAGGTTGGAGGAACAACACCTTATATTCCGTCTGGGTAGCCTCCAACCTGATGGCATGAACATCGACTTCTCTAACTTCCGCTAAGGCCCCACCTCCCCCTCGTACCCCATCTGTTACTCATTTTTATGCACACATTCTTTCTCTCACTCTCCTTTTTCTCCCTCTGTCCCTCTGAATATACCTCTTGCCCATCCTCTGGGTCCCCCCCCCTGTCTTTCTTCCCGTACCTCCTGTCCCATGATCCTCTCGTATCCCCTTTTGCCTATCACCTGTCCAGCTCTTGGCTCTATCCCTCCCCCTCCTGTCTTCTCCTATCATTTTGGATCTCCCCCTCCCCCTCCCACTTTCAAATCCCTTACTCACTCTTCCTTCAGTTAGTCCTGACGAAGGGTCTCGGCCTGAAACGTCGACTGCACCTCTTCCTACAGATGCTGCCTGGCCTGCTGTGTTCACCAGCAGCTTTGATGTGTGTTGCTTGAATTTCCAGCATCTGCAGAATTCCTGTTGTTGGTATTTATAGAAATTGTTTTGTTTTGCACATCTCCCTTGTACTTTTCTCCTCTCACCTTTAAATTAATCCACACCAGTAACAGACATTTCAATCCTGAGCTGTTTATCTTTGTCTCACAATTTTATGAACTCCTCCCTCAGCCTCAGTTGCTCTTGAGTAGTTCCCAACCTGGGGCCCACGGACCACTTGCTTCATAGTATTGGTCCACAGCATTAAAAAGGTTGTGAACCTTTGCTCTGGAGAAAATGTTCGGAGCTTGTTTTCACAGCATGTCTTCCAAACCAAGCGCCAGCCTTTCCAAAGCTACCACATCCTTCCTATAACGAGATAACCAGAATTTAACAAAATACTAAAAATGTGGCCTAACCAGAGCCTTACAAAGCTGTAACATAACTTCCTGCCTTTTGAACTCAGTATCTCTACTAAAGTATGCCTTACACATTCTTTACCACAGTATCCAACTTTGTGGCCACTTATACAGAGCCATTTACCTGGATCCTAAGATCCCTCTGTTTATCAGCATTGCTAAAGTTTTTACCGTTAACAGTGTGCTCTCAATTTGTGTCGGATCTGCTATGGTGCAGCACTTCACACTTGTCTGATTTTAAACTCCGTCTGCCACTTCTCGGCCCATACCTGTATCCTGCTGGATCCTTTGGCATTCTTTTATGCAATCCATACTGCCACCAATCTTCGTGCCATCTGCAAACTTACCCTTACCCATACTATTATATTTTCATCCAAATTATCTGTACATGACAAACAATGAAAGTCCCAGTACTGATCCCTTCATTGCTAGTTAGAGTCCTTCCTCCAAAATAAAACCCGTCCACCACTACCTATTGTTTTCTGTGGGCAAGCCAATTTTGAATCCAATCAGCCAAGTCACATGGATCCCAGTTTATCCAAATTTTTTGGATGAGCTTACCACATGGGACCTCATTGAATGTTTTACTAAAATTCATGTATACACCATACACTGCTTTAGCTTCATCAAATACCTTTGTTAACTCCTCGAAACTCAATCAGATCAGTTGGACATGACCTGCCCTGCTCAAAACCATGGTTACTGTCCCTAATTAGAACACCTTTTCCAAATGCTTATACATCCTATCCCTAAGATCCTCCGTTAGTTTCCTTACTGCTGACATGAGACTATAGTTTCCAGGATTATCCCTATTTTCCTCCTTGAATAAAGGAACAACATTAGCTACCTGCCAGTCCTCTAGCACCACACTGGTGGCTATTGAGAATCAAAGATTTTGGTCAACACACCATCAGTCACATTTCTCACCTCTCTTAATTACCTGGCATATATCTCATCAGGCCCAGTGGATTTATCTACTCTTAATGTTTTTCAAGACACCTCACATTACCCCCTTCGTAATCTGGAAATGCCCTCACATCTTGCCATGCTCCACTCTGATCTCACTATCTTCTACATCCTTCTTGCTAAAGTTCTTATTTAGGATCTCACCCACACACCTTCAAGAACAAGTTCCTTCCTTTATTCTCCATCGTTCAAAATTCAAAATAAAATTTATTATCAGAGTACATACATGTCACCACATACAACGCTGAGATTCTTTTTCCTTGGGCACACTAAGCAAATCTACGGAACAGTAACTGTAAACATCAGGAGCTGTTATCTGTAAACAAACTGTGCAATGCAGATATAAATAAAGAGCAATAAATAACAAGCATGAAATAACAATACGAGTCCTTTAATAAGAGTAACTATCCCCTTTTGTTCAAGAGCCTGATGGTTGAGGGGTAGCAACTGTTCTTGAACCTGGTGGTGTGAGTCCTGATGCACCTGTACCTTTGAACTGATGGGAGCAGCAAGAAATGAGCATGGCCTGGGGGTGGTGAGGATCTAGATGATCAATGCTGTTTTTCTATGGCAATGTTTCATGTAGATGTGTCCAGTGGTTGGGAGGGCTTTGTCTGATGTAATGGGCTGAATCCACTACCTTTTATAGGATTTTCTGCTCAAAGGCATCAATGTTCCCATACCAGGCCATAAAGCAGCCAGTCAGCACACTTTCCTCCACACTTTGATAGGAGTTTGCCAAGGATATCAATTACATGCCGAACCTCCTTAGATTCCTGAGGAAGTAGAGGCATTATTGTGCTTCCTTCACAATTATACTTATGATGGATCCAGGGCAGGTCTCCTAAGATAGTGACACCCAGGAATTTAAAGTTCCTGATCCTCTCCACCTCTGATCCTCCGATGGGTACTGGCTCGAGGACCTCTGGGTTTCCTCTCCTGAAGTCCACAATCAGTTCCTCGATCTTATTGGCATCAAGTGAGAGGTTGTTGTTGTGACACCGCTAAGTCAAGTTGTGAATCTCCTTCCTGTAGGCTGATTTGTCACCTCTTTTGATCCAGCCTACAACAGTGGTATCATCAGCAAACTTCTATATAGTGTTAGAGTTGTACTTAGTCACACGGTCATAAGTGTAAAGCCCGAACGTCATCATCAGATACTGAGACCAAAGCATTGGGAGACATTGGGATGCATGATGGTTCCTCCCTGTCCTGGTGGCCAAAGCAAGCATAGAAGGTGTTGAGCTCAACTGGAAGCAAAGCTCTGTTGTACCCTATGTCACTCGATTTAACTTTGTAAGAGGTTATGGTATTCAAACCCTGCCACAGCTATCAAGCATCCCTTGTTGATTCCAGTCCAGTCCAGAATCTCCACTTAACCCGAAAGATGGCTTACAGGAAATCCTACCGATACCTCTTGTGGTATTCTTGATCTCCAGACTTGAATGCTTCCGATCTGGTTCTGTGAGCATTCCATATTTCATTGTTATTCCAGGACTTCTGATTGGGGGGAAAACACTCCACAATTTTGTATGGACATCTTCATCCACAGCTGTTTTAATAAAGTCTGTAATGACCCTTATGGTCCTCGGATAAGTTCTTGAACACTGCCGAGTCCACTCGGAGGCAATCCTGTAATTGTTCCTCAGCCTCTTAGTTGTCGTAATCTCTGGAGCCTTGCTGTTTAGGCTCTGTCTATTTGCAGGTAGCAGGAGTACAGCCAAATGACCCGACTTGCCAAAATACAGTCTTGAGAAGGAATGATAGGCATTCCTGCAGCAGTGGTCTAGTGTGTTGGGACCTCTGGTGCAATAGGTTGCATGCTGATGATAATTAGGCAGAGTTTTCTTCAAATAGGCCTGTTTAAAGTTATCGACTATAATTTGAAATATGTTGGGATGAGCCATTTCTTGTTTACATACAGCATCGCGCAGTTTCATCAGTGCTTGCTTAAAATCGGCCACTGGTGGTATGTAAATTGCAGTCAGGATCAGGGATAAGAGCTCCAGAGGCAAGTAGAATGGTCTACATTTAATTGTTGTTCTAAATCAGAGGAAGAAGAAGTTGACATAATGCCAATGTCTGTGCACCAACTAGAATTAACTAAAAAGCATCCTCCGCCACCTTTTTCCTTACCAGAGTTTGAGGTTTGATCCATTCTGAAAATCAAAAAACCTGGTCGGATAGCTGGGTCTGGCATGTTCGCTGTTAACCAAAGTCTCAATGCACCAAACAGTTGAGATCTGACTCTGATACGGCAGCCTTGCCCTGAGATTGTCAATCCAAGTGACTGTACATTTGCCAACAAGAGGCTCAGCAGAGGAGGCCTCATCCCCCTGCACTTCAGCCTGATTCGACCCTCGCCCCTCCTGCCGTGTTTTTGGCCTTGGCGTTGACCCTTAAAGGTCCCATGCTTAACTGCTCCGCATTTAACCATCCAACGTGAGATCGGACGATCATTGATGTTATTTCATAGGCTATTGTTAAGAGGAAATTTGTATGCTGTAGATTGCAGCGGAAGTTGTTCGAAAGGAGTATATTTAAGAGGAAAACTGGTACTATTTTCTACAGCTCGTAGAGAGTTGCCAGTGTATGACGGCACCATCTTGGGAAATGGTCCTGCTCTCTTCCTAATTACCCTCTTGCCCTTGAAATATGTGTATAATGCCTTGATTTTTTAAAAAAATCCTACTCTCCAGTAAATTTCATGACAATTTTAGCTCTCCTAATTCTCTTCTTTGGTTCCCTTTGGGCTCTTTTATAGTCCTCTAGCACCTTGATTCTAGCTTCCTGAACCTTGTGTATGCTTCCCCTTCCCTCTTGACTAAATTAACTGCCCTTCTCATCATCCAAGGTTCCTGTATCTTGCCAAACTTGACCTTCCCTCTTTCTGGAATGAATTGGTCTTAAACTCTGTGTAATTTGTCTTTAACCTCCACATGTCAGATATAGATTTGCTTGGAAACATCTTTTCCTAATTAATTCCCCCTAGCTCCCATCTTATGCCCAAGTAATCGGCCCTGCCTTAATTTAACACTTCCTTGCAAGTTCCACTCTTATCCTTATTCATGGTTATCTTAAAGCTTCAGGAATTATGATCACTGTTTCTCTAGTGTTGACCCACTAAAGGTCTGTCACCTGGCTTGTTCATTTCCCATTAAGAGGTCTAGTATACCCTCCCCTCTAGTTGGATTAACCACTTACTGCTTCAAGAAACCTCTCGGACATGGCTAACAAATGCTATCCATTAAATCTTTTGCACTAAAGAGTTCTCAGTCCATGTTGGGAATGTTGAAATCTCCTACTTTAATAACTTTGTTGGTTTTGCTCCTTTTCACAATCTGCCTGCGTATCTGCTCCTCAGTCTCTACGGCTATTTTGGGGTCTACAGTTGTTCGTCCATCGTTGACGTCGATGAGGACCTCGACACCATAATGATGGTGTCGAGACTAGCGCGTGATTTGGATTTAAGTGAGGGAGAGTTGCGCAGCGTCAGCCTCACTCTGTCTTCCCAATTCCCATCTGGATCCGGTGACAAGACAGAGTCTAGACGGCTGGAGATGGGACTAGGCACAGTGGATGACCAGGACGTCTTCTGTGTCTTGTCCTGCTCTACATGTTCCACGACGCTTGCAGAGACCGCCTTCTTGACCGTTGGACCTTCCATTGGTCTCGTCCACTCAATCCGCCGGAGTCTGGCTTCACATGCTGGGATAGACAACTCCCTATCTCACCGAGGGTTTGAGACCCGTCGGCTACCCTCACCTGGTTTAGCCGGCTTGTCAAAGCTGTTGCCCGGGGTGTGGCCGCTGTCGCATGCAAACAGCTACGGGGAGCCACAGGTGAGAGCTGAGAGTCTACAGTATAAATCCATCAGACTGATGGCCCCTTTTCATATTTTTGAGTTCTAACTATATAGACACAATTGACGAGCCCTCCATTTTGTTCCTCTGTGTGCAGCTGTAAATTGTCCCTGATGAATTGTGTACCCCTTCCCTCTCTTTTATCTCCTTCTCCTTCTGTTCTAAACATCGAAGTTTAAGTTAAACTGTCTCAATACTTCAAAGAGTTAGGAACTACAAAGGATTTGTATCGACAATCATCTTTAATACTACAATGAAAATCAAGATTTTGAGGATGCGGCGCTGATTTTGTTCATTTATAGTTAATCAAAGGAACATGGTAGCATATACTCAGCTCTGACATGGATTCCAAGTAGATGTTTGTTTGTGTGCGACAGTGGCCACTCCCTGGCATGCTGTTGTTACAGGCATGCTAAATCATGTGAGGGCAGTCATCAGGCTTTTACCCAGTGAGTTTAGGGTGTTACGTACCCCGTAACTGGGTTGCCAAACCAGCAGAAATGGATCACTCAGTTGGAGTCTGGATTACTAGAACTAAAAGTTTTATTAAAGAAACAAGCAACACAGTACTCTAATCAAAAGGATAATGAATGCAACAGTTCAACAATGATAAACATACATGTACACAGAATTAAGATAACAGGATCAATCAAGCTCTGTCGTTGTCTACGGGTAAATGACCAGTTTCAAAGTGACGCAAAGTTCAGTTCAATTTAGTTCAGTTCAGTTCGCAGTAATCGCTGCCGTGGGAGATGGACAGTGTGGGGGAAGGAGAGAGAGAGCAAAACGAATGAATATTCAAGGCTTCCAGACACAGACCTTCGCAGTCAGCTTTCGGGCGAGTCCTTTGTGATGTCATCTGAGGTCACCGACCGTGACCCCCTCCGTTGCCAGATACGATCGTTTCTCTGCGGTGAACCTGGCACCCAGGCAGTGTTGGACACACACCAGGTTCCCGCCGATCGTGCCTTTCAAAACTTCCCACCAACTTGTGAGAGACGCACCGCTTCCAGGGTCTCGTTACCTCGGGTGTCGTGTGTGTCCTGCCTTAGCGAACCTGTCCCTTTTTATCCCCCTGCTGGGGTATCGCCTGTCCATCAATTCAAACAGTTCAGGGTTCAAAGGGGGAGCCGCTCTTGACAGTTCCCTCCTTCTGTTACTCTCTCTCCCCCGTCCCTTCATTACACATCTCCAAATGCTGCTCTATTGTTTTCCTTATCTCTCTCTCTCCTGAAGACAGGTGGCAGACCAACTGCTGATCCCACTGGTGCCAGCACAGGACAGCTGCATCTTAATCTATGTGTATTCTTGTCACAAGGGGCATGCCTGTCCGAGCATGCAAAGTCAGCTCTGGCGGGCTGGGTGGGTGAGATCCAATGGCCTGGGAGGCGGTTCTGCATACATAATGAGGCACAGAAGACCTCATGGTCAACCACTGGAACCAAGGAAGAGCTCAGTTGTGAAGACATTTGTTCCACTGGACCCAGACTTCCAAGGTCGAAAGAGTAGAGGTTTCCTGTCAGCGGCAGATACAACTGATAACTACCAATCCAACTATTAGGAACTAATAGTTTTATAGTACTGTAGTGTTATTTATAGTTTTGTAATTTGTTTGGTATTTCATTGTGTACTTGTGTTACTCAGTTAAATGGTAGTTTGCCTTTTTTTCACAATTTCCAAGCAATGTTGGCTAATTGGGCCCAAATGTTCTGGTCTTGATGTGTCCCAATTAGCTGGAATCCACTGTAGTGTTTTTCAAAAACACAAGATGTGGTTAAATATGAGGTGGAATTGTGGACCTGTACAGTCTTTGGAAAGATTAATGTATCGTTGTTGGGCAGAGGTAAGTGGCATCATTGGCTTGAAGCAAAGACAATCACAACAGGGTTTGTACTGTTACAACAGGATGCTTTCCTTTTTCCTTAATATTATTCTAGGGCTACTAAATTATGGTGTTTTCATTTTTGCTGTGTCTAATCAAGTTGCAATATCTGTATGTTTATTTCAGTACATAACTTCGCACCACACTTGAGAGTTACTAACTCTGGAAGTGCAACATTTTCTCTTCAGTGCTGCGCAGTCATGTCAGCCAACATCAAAATCTGAAGTATTGTTTTGCAGAAATCCACCGTTCGCTGACTGAGAGTACTACCAAATGAAGCAAGGCGAAAGTATGATAATTCAGTTAACAGCTTCTCCAGAAGCATGGGTGGAAAGGAAATTGTTATTGTGTTGCTGCTGCTTGTGATAAGATTGATTTTGGACTGAGGTTAAATGTAGAAGTTGTTATGCATCTTCGCTGTAGTGAATTCAGACCCATTCTCATCTGACATGTAGAGTTATTTTTTTAAAAAGTCCGAAGTATTTGCAATAGTATAGTTCAAGAGAATTGATTTGGAAATGTAGATTCTTAATTATAGATGTTTAAAAACTGTAGCAGAAAATGTAAAAATCATGTAAAAAAAAAACCAGTTTGGATCCATTACTGCCCTTGTGAAGCAGACATAGCAAGGAGACTGTTAAGTCCAAATCAACACGTATACACCCCCAGAAGACATAGGAACACACACAAAATGCTGGAGGAACTCAACAGGCCAGGCATCTACAAAAAAAGAGTAAACAGTTGATGTTTTGCACTGAGACCCTTTATCGAGACTGGAGGGAAAAAAATGAGCCAGAACAAGGTGGGGGAGGGGAAGAAGCAACACAAGGTGATAGGTGAAACCAGAAGGGGTGAAGTAAAGAGCTGAGAAGTTGATTGGTGAAAGAGATAAGGGCCTGGAGAAGGGGGAATCTGATAATGCTCCCCCCTTCACCATTCCTCACTCTCATTTCCTTCTTTCACCTCATCTCCTTACCTGCTCTCCCCCGCCCCCCCCCCGGCCTCTGGTTTCACCTATCACCTTATGTTTCTTCCTCTGCTCCCACCACCTTCTTTAACTCTTCATCTTTCTTGATCCAGTCCTGATGAAGGGTCTCGGTCCAAAATGTTAACTGTGTTCTTTTCCACCGCCGGTCCTGCTGAGTTCCTCTAGCATTTTGTGTATGTTGCTTGGATTTCCAGCATCTGCAGATGTTCTTGTGTTTGTGAGAGGACATAGAAGTTTAGTAACTGCAGTGCTTTAGTGTTGATTGCCATGGTTACTTTCCTATGAATTTTTTTGTTCTCTATATGTTGGTCCTGGGGAGATTCTCTGGGATCATGTATAGTCTGAAATTTTATCCTTTGCTCCAAGTGATAGCCATGGATCAGCTTTAAGAAGGTTATATTGAGAGATTTCCCAAAACATTGATCACTGAGTATGAGTTAAATTAAGAGCACTTTTAGGCTGCAGAATGTCACTAGAAAGTGGTGACACAGCACTTGGATGGGTCTTTCTTTCAAGAGCAGCATTCTTTAACCTTGAAGAAGTGGACACTTGCACTCCTTTGGGTGAATGTACTTGCACAATGCCATTAATTTGGTGTTTCAAAGTTTTGATCCAAAACTTCCTAACTAGGGTGATGGGTGACTTTGAGGGAAGCCTGTTGCTCATTTCCTTAATGGCAAAGACACTTTAGAAGTTGCTTAGGCAAGTACAGCGGTACATTTTGTAGAAGGGCTAAACAAAAAATATGATAAAAATGCTGAAGAAAGTCGCAGAGCACATTGAGTTTGTACCCACTTACAAATGCTGCATTAATATCATTTTTTAAATTCTCCACACATTCCCATCAATTCCCTTGATGTACCTCTGGCCTACGTACAAGGGACAATTTCTTCTGGGCAGTTGATCTACCAACCCCTCTGTTTTGGGTTGTGGGAGGGAGTTGAGACGCATAGCAGAAACTCAGGTAGTCACATGGGGACTATACAATTTCCACACAGCTGCTGGTTGAATCTGGTTGGCTGGAGGCAGCCACACTACCAGCTTGCCTTTGTTCTATGGGTGGTAATAGTGAAATAATAGCTTTGTATTCTTAAAAAAACTGGTTAAAGTTTAAGTAGGACCTCTGGTGATTAGATTATGAGAACACTCAGTCCTCTTTTATTGTCATTTAGAAATGCATACATACATTAAGAAATGATGCAATGTTTCTCCGAGTGATATCACAGAAAACAGGGACAGACCAAAGACTAACACTGACAGAACCACATAATTATAACATATTGTTACAGCAGTACAAGACAATACCATAACTTGATGAAGAACAGATCATAGGCACAGTTAAAAAAAGTCTCAAAGTCCGAGTCGATCGACTCCTGAGTCCCCGATAGCAGGCGGCAAAAGGGAGAAACTCCCTGCTATAAACCTCCAGGCACCATCAACTTGCCGATACCTTGGAAGCAGCTGACCCTGAGTCCATCCGTCCGAAAACTCCGAGCTTCCGAGCAGCCTCTCCAATACAGCCTCCCGAGCGCCTTCGGCCTCTCCCAGGCCGCTGAAACACGTAAGGCCGAGGATTTCGAGGCCTTCAGCTTCAGAAATTCCAGTTACCACACAGTAGCAGCGGTAGCAAAGCAGACATTTCAGAAGTTTAAAAGGTTAAGATTAAAAATGCAAGTCTAGTTGTGGAGGACAAAGGCATGATAGAGATGGTAAATATTTTAACTGGTTTATGTGCTGTTGGGAACAATGGACCAGCACCAGAGGAATACCTGATGGAGCTGTATATAGAACAGGTTATGGAAATGCTTGCAGTAGTTTTATAGTATGGAGGGCTATTGAGGACTTAAATAGGTTAATAGAATGGGTAGATGTGATAGGTTCTGCATATAGGAGGAAAATGAGAGCCTAGAAGATTTGTGTACAAGCCAGAGGAATCAAATACATAATGTCCACATAGATATTGTCATAAAGGACTAGAGAATCTTGAACAGAAAGTTATGAACCTAGCGTGTGCATATATATAAATACTACATTTTGAATTCTGTGAAGCATTTTAAGGCTTCCCATTAGTTTAAGAATACAATTTTTAATTCTTTGAGAAAGTAGTTTATATTTACCGAGGTTTTCTGGGATGGGGAATCTTTGGCTAAGAGAGGAGATGAGATTATTGGAATCGTCAAAACTGAATAGATTTAAGAGATTTTTGATGCTGTTAAGAGCTCTCATTTTAAGTTGTGTAGCAGGTAGCATGATGCTAATAGTTAAATTCCGGCACTGTTCTGTAAGGAGTCTCTGTATGTCCTCCCTGTGGAATGTGTGTTTTCCATGGGTACTCCTGTTTCCTCCCACTGACCAAAAATGTACTGGATAGGTTAATCGGTCATTGTAAATTGTTCTGTGATAGCTTAGGGTTTGTCAGGGTTGCTGGGGAAGCATGGCTTGAAGGGCCAGAAGGGCCTCCTCTGCACTGTATTACTAAAATAAAAATTAACAAATGATGAATGATTGTGACTTGTGGTCAAACTGAAGCTGAAAACAACCTGGAATTTGCAGTGGATGGAATATGTGAGGTTGTTGGGATAGTCATTGGACAAAGTTTTACTTTAGTGTTTTAACTGATGGCTCGTTGATCATTTTGTATAGGTTGTTAAATTAATTTGCACAAGTGATTTCTAGATGCAAAGGACTACAGTGTAACAGTCAATTTTTACCATGCACATGTTGGGATGGAATGCTTCTGATACTTGTAGTAAATATTGGGATGGTGGACAAGGAAATTTGTCCTTTTTTCGCATGTGATAAATGCCTGATGTAAAATTAGCAGTAATATTCCTTGTTTTATGAAATTTGCTCCATTGGAACTGAGGATTGAATTCTGATCACCACTCCCAATTTATAGTGTAGTGGATATAAATATAATTTATGGAGCTGCAAGCAATTCTGACGGCATAGGACAAACACTGCAGAACAGGAGCAGGGCCTTTGGACCACAATGTCTGTGATGAGCATGAAACCAAATTTTACTCATCCATTCTGCCTGTACATGATCCATATCCCTTCATTCCCTGAAAGCTCAAAGTCGTTTGAAGTACGAGGGATAAAGTGAAGTCGGCACTATAAAGTGAAGTCCAGGCATCTATCATTCTGTGTCAAAAAAAAAAATTGCCATGCATATCTCCTTTAAACTTTCCTCCTTTCATTTTGACGCATGATGAATGAAAGCCAAAGGACCAGAGATAGATTCAAAGTTAATTTGTGTTTTACTTCGGAATTCAAGCAAATTCTGCCCATTAAATCATTTTTTACATTAAGCAGTAAAGCAGCATACTGTGTGGCATTTGTAAACATGAGATTCTGCAGATGTTGGAAATCTGGAGCAATACACCAAAAATGCTAGAGGAACTCAGAAGATCAGGTAGCATCTCTGGAAATGAGCAAACAGTCAGTGTTTTGGGCTAAGACCCTTAATCAGGACTGGAAAAGAAGGGGAAGATGCTAGAATAAGGAGGTGGGGTAGAATTCTTCGGTCTATAGATAGCAATTTTGTGTTATTGATTTAATTCGCACTTTGGGCTTAATATCTGCAACTCTTCTCGTTTCCACCTTTCACCATGTCATCTAATGAACTACTGTATCTGAATAGATGAAAGAGTTTGTATAACACATGTAATGTAGAACAGTCACTGAACCAAAGGGAGAACTTGTAAGGATAGTCAGTAATACAGACTATTCTGAGGGTAAGTAATGAAGCCATACAGAGCATGGCATGTACAGGGCCGAATAAAAAGGCCTGGAACTTATGAAAGAACTGGGAGTCTGGAATTGAGTTTTTAAGGGATTGGTTTCAGTGTGCATTTTCTTCCTGTCTTGAGGCTAATTTATACTTGTGCGTCAAATCAATGCCGTAGGTACGGTGTAGTCACGTACCCTATGCTGTAGCCTGACGCGCACCTCCCCAAAAATGTAACTATGCGTCGCGGCGATGCAGGCCGCACAACTGTGATTGGCCTGCTTGGTAGCATTGCATTTCCTCCTACGCTGCAGTAGCTTTCCATTGGGTGACTAAAGGGCAGGGAAGGAACTCTGGCTGCAATGCTTTCCATAAAGCTTTATAGACCTCCGAAATTATGGAGGACCCTGTGCTTGATGCCAGTTTGTAGCTAGTTGCTACAGCCTGTTGACTTCCACCTGAAGCTAAAACTCGAATGGTGATTGCCAGTCTCTGAGTATACTGTGTGTACACTGATGCGAAATAAATGGTTGGAGATGATGAACCAAATTGTCAAATCTACCTGCCGACATCCGAAAATATTTGAAATGCATTTCTTCGTCCATGTCTCTCAGTGGCCGGACAAGTACAGAAAATTCACCCTCCTTCAGTTTCAGTCGCCATTGTTTGAAGTTTGAGTTTCTTCGTGTTGAGTTTCAACGCGAAGAAACTCAACACAGTGGCATAGAAACCCCAACACCAACTAGCGTTTTGGTGGTGAATTGCAGAGTGACGCAGACACACCTATGCACAAGTATAAATGCTCACAACGACGTAGCCCACTTACGTAGGCTACAGTGTAAGCTAGTACGCACAAGTATAAATCAGCCTAACAGATGAACACACAGCAACAGAAAGGCTGTCAAGCACCCTAGTAGAAACAGCCTTGAAAGTGAGTCCATAGGTTGCGGGAACATTTCAGTAATAGGGTGTGAAGTTATTTCCTTTGGTTCAAGAGCCTGATGGTTGATGGATAATAATTGTTCCTGAACCTGATGGTGTGAGTTCTACCACGTTCCTGATAGCAGCCATGAGAAGGAAACATGACCTGGGTGGTGGGATCCCTGATGATGGATGTTGCTTTCTTGTGACAGTGCTCTGCATAGATATGCTCAATGGTGGGGAGGGCTTTACCTGTGATGGACTGGGCCGTATTCACTACTTTTTGTAGGATTTCCATTCAAGAGTGTGGTGTTTCCATACCAAGCTGTGATGCACCCAATCGTTGTATTATCCAATACACATCTGCAGAAGTTTGTCAAAGCTTTAGATGCTATGTTTTTACATGTCATGTAATTTACCTGTTGTATCCAGGCTACAGTATTTACAGTTGCTAATGAGCCTCTCTGTGTGTCTTTCGGATATGGGAGGAATCTGGAGTTGCCGGTGGAGAAGAACTTCATGGTCACAGGGATAACATTTAGATCAGTCAGGATCTGCTATGGGTCATTGGAACTGTGCAGCATTAACTGTTGCAGCATTGTGTTTCCCTCAAGTGCCCTTTGCACCATCCTACAGCAATGTAACTCAGTTCAGCCTTGTTGCCTTTCCAGACTCTCTGAAAATTCAAAAGTCAGAGTTGCACAAGCATGGAAGTGATCTCTTGGGTCCACTGAGTTCATGCTGTCCATCAAGACATAATTTGGCTGAACAAATATGGTCTCTGGGGCAGGCTATCCTTGCAAGTTCGAAAGCTTGACAATAAAAGGATTCATTCATGAATCTGCAATCTTATTTCCACGTTTGGTATGAGGAAGGTGTATCAAGGCATTTGAAAATTCCACAGTCATGATTGTCTTTAAGAAGAGGGAAAAGTTCAGTGGGGGAATTAGAGATGTTTTCTGCCATAAGAAAGGCCATTCCTAGGACTCTTCTCAACCATGACCTCCCAGTAGGTAAACAGCTGTTCTGCATATTGCAGTATGGATTCTATCTGTCTAGTGACCTAGCAAGACATAATCTTCACCGTGACAACTTAAAAAAAATACAAGCCTTTCTCCATGGTCTTGAAGGTTGCTATTCTTTGGCTCCAATTGGAGGCAACAGGGAAAATCCGTTCCAAATTCAGTCAAACACAAATTCATTTTATATTGGCTTCATGATGATCAATGATCTTAATGAATGGATCTACTGCAGAGCCAATGGTAATACTCCAGTTAAACACGGCTATTTCATTGTCAATGACACTTTTAATCTTTCACTATAACACTGTACCTTGCTGCCAGCAAATTTCCAATGGGGTCGGAAGTTGATCAGTCAATGGTGAGTACACTTGAGAGCCTCAGTGGTTAAACTACTGTATGCAGATGAGGGTTGCATTTGTGCTCATTCATTGAAACACAAGAGTGGGTCTTCTGCTCAATGTCCATGAGACAAAACTGTAGTAACTTGCTTTTGTTGCACAACACTGCCCTCTAACAATTTGGGTTTATGATAAGACCCTAGAGAATAGAGATCACTCCCAATATTTTAGCAGCCAACTGTCAAAGGCAGATACTGATGAAGGTGCTGTTGAATTTCACCAATGCATCAGAATAGCAATGAAGACTTAAGAACTAGTACTAAATTCCTGGACTTATTGAGGATAATGAGCCTTAGGTTGCCTGCAGCAGGCATCTCAAATCATTTAAAAGATGCCATCATTGCTATTTCTGAAAAACCATAAAGCCACTGGAATAAGGGAACGAATGTTGCTATCCCAGTTCCAAAGTCCAAATTTCACCCAAAGTTTTTGACTGCTTCTCTTTCCACAGTTGCTGCCTGATACAATGAGTGTTTGCAACTTTTATTTTTATTCCAAATTATATTCAGTTGGCTCTATTAGACAATGTAAATTGCATCCCTTGGGCACAAGACTTCCAAAGTGGACATTCAACTCTGAGTTCTGTTTTGAGAAATCACCAAATGGCCAGATGAAATGATTTAATGTATTCATGGAATTCCTGGCCGATGACTGCTCAAAACAGAGGGAACATTCAGGATGGTATTGAAAGCCCTCAGCCCTTGTATTGGGAGCATGCAGAAGCCCTGCACAAAAGCAGAATGAGTGCACCACCTCAAGCTACACTTATGCCACATTGAGCACCCCTGTCCCAATGTGTGGAAGAATCTCTGGTTCCCACCTGGCCTCAGTCACTTCAGAGCCCACAAAACTGGAGCAGAAGCAAATTATCCTTTGTTTTGGTGAATTGCCAATGAAGAATGAGATTAAAGACATGAGCAAGTTTACTCTAAATCAGAATTTCAAAGCTGTCTATATTTGCTTGGGGCAGCATTTGGATAGAGGGTGATATGCTTCCAAGGTTATTCATAAAATACTGTAGATGCACTGCTAAAACTTGTTGATGTGACACTTGAAGACAATATTGTGTTTGGTATGCTGAACATAATTTTAACTATGCTTTCCTGTCAAACTTAACTTGATGAATTTTCAAATTTAAATTCATCTTTTGTGAGCAAATCTTTTCCAAACAATCACATTTTTCAATGATGTGCTCTTGAGGTCTGTCATGTGAAGCATGTTCTCTCTTCTTTGCTGGGCTTATGTCTGCCATTATTTTAGCACAGATAAACAGGAGTAGGCCTTTCAACTCTGCAGTTCTTCAAGCCTGCTTTCCCCTTTTGAGTTAGATTAATTTAGTGGATTATGACTAATTTGCAAGTTCACTCCATTTACCTGTAATGACTCTAAGTTACTTAGTATGCCTTGTTAGTAAGAATAATGCCATTGTTTTGAGTTGGCTTTTTTCCCTCAGTAGTTTTCATTTAATAAAGGGAGTTCAAAGTTTTCACTGTCCTTTTCTTTAGATAAATGCTTCCTGACATCACAAACAAGAGAAAATCTGCAGATGCTGGAAATCCAAACAACACACAAAATGCTGGAGGAACTCAACAGGTCAGGCAGCATTTGCGGCAAAGAGTATAGTCCACGTTTTGGGTGAGACCTTTCATCAAGCCTGGAGAAAAAAGATGTGGAGTTGGAAGGTGGGGGAAGGGGTGGAAAAAATACCTTCACCAATCACCTTGTTTCTTTTTGCTCTCCCCTCACCTTATAAATCTGACTCATCATCTTTTTTTTCTAGACCTGATGAAAAGTCTCAGCCCGAAACATTGACTGTACTCTTTGCTATAGATGCTGCCTGGCCAGCATTTTGTGTGTTCTCTTTCCTGACATCAGTCTGGTGATGTAGCTTTAATTTTATAGGTATATTTTGTTATTCTTTGTTACCAAAGTAAGATCTATTTAGCTGTGATGTTTTAATCATTTAAAAAAAACTTTTGATCGCATCTCCCTTTTTTATACTTGAGGGAATGCAACTTAGTCTGGACACTTGTTCTTGTTATTTAACTCAACTCTCAGAGAGCAGTGCTGCTTGTCTCCATGCAAACAATACTTGTAAATGTTTCTTTTCCCCATGGGACATCAGTTTATAATGTAGGTTTTGATCTTTGTTTTCGTGTGAGTTTGATCTAGTTTGTATCAGTTTGGTTTGGAAGTAAGAAGCAGCAAATTTGTGTCATGAGCCTGTCATTGTTCAGACTATCATCTGGTGAACTCTTTGTCAGGTTGGAAGTCCCCAGAAAAATATGAACATTAGCTAATTTCTGATATTCACAGTTGGATACTTTCAGCACAGAATTTTGTGTGTCCAGAAATCGTTAAGAGTCGCAGCAATATAACACGGAAACAGGCCCTTCAGTGCAACCAATTCATGCCAACCTCTGTGCCAGGGCTCCAGTAATCTCTTCTCGTTTCCCATGGTAACTTGAAATAAATCTCATTCTTTTGTGGGGAAGTAACCCTCCATTCCATTTTTGATCACAGAATGCCCCTGACACTTAAAAGCATCGAGTAATGCAACATGGACACAGGCTCTTTGGCCCGTTGACTCCATGCCAACCCCGTTCGTCCCAATTTCCTGTGTTTGGCCCATATTCATTTAATGCTAATCCCTGCCTCTGTTACGTCATCTGGTAGCTCATTCCATATGCTCTCAACTTTCTGGGTGGAAAAAGTTGCACCCCGGGCCCCCTTTTAAACCTCACCATGTACCTGTGCCTCCTAGTTTGTTACGCCTCTACCCTGGGAGGACGCAAGTTACTATCCACCTCATTTATGCCTCTCATAATTTTAAACACTACTATAAAGTTGCCCACGTTTTCCTATGTTCTAAGCCCACTGTCTCAAAACTGAGTGGTTGTTGAGCCAATTCAGAGGACAGTTAACTATGTTTAGTGTGCTTGGTCCTTGTTATAGATCAGGATGGCTAGAAGTTGGGTGGGAGCACTGTGTTCTTGCTGTAAGTGTTAAAGAATCCTTTATGAGAATTGTGGGAATTATTTTTATGTGAGTGTTTGGGTCATATTTCTTCCAGTAGTATCTTGTATCGAGGTTAAATGATTGTCAGAGTCCAATTGAGCTTGTATTTGGGCTGATACCATTTAGTAATGATGCTGAATTGAGGCAGTTGTCAGATCTGACTTAATCTATGATCACTATTCGAGTCATCCTGGGGCTATTTGAGTGGAAGTAGAATTTTATTCTAGTTTTTATGGGAATCATTATCCCTCAACCAAATCCATCTCAATGCTTTTAGTACATTTTACACGTTGGGGCAAGTGTTCAGCTTTAAGAATATTCATAGTATCGAACTTAAGTGATTTTTAAAATTTTAAACAAATCCCTTTGCATTTACATTTAAACATTTTTTATGTTAAGAGAAACTATATATCTGACTTTAAATAGTATTCCTTTCAAAAAACTATGTTTCTGAGGGGCAATATTGCAAGTCATAGTATAATGCAAGAAGGTTCTGCTATATAGGGTATGAGGAGGAAGTGTGGTTTCAGCGTCAAGTCAGTGTTTTGAGTGATCTAAAATATCTGTTAACAATGTAAGAAAATGTTCGCTTTTGCTTATCATTTAAACACCCTAATGCACCATTTTGTTTTCATTATCTTGTATAAGCTTAACTCCTTTTTTTTTGATGGTGGCAGGAAGGCTATTATTTTTATTCCCAGTTAATTCCGAACTTTCTGAATATTGAAGCTTTAAGATGCCTTTTTGTACTCTGGTATTTTGAGAATATTTAAAAGGCACAACTTCAAGACACACAAGCAAGTAGAGCAACAACTTGTATTTATAGTTTGCTTAAATGTAGCAGCACCTCGAGGTATGACATGAACATTGTAACTTTAAGGAGGAATTTGGAGAAGGAAAAAGGAAGAGATGGAAAAGTTTGGGGAGAAAATTCTAGAGCACAATTTGCAACCGAAAGCAAAGCTGTTAATGGTGGAGTGAATAAAATCAGTGATGTTCAAGAGACAAATTGGAACACTCCAGATATAGATGATACTCCATTGATCCCAACGGAAATCACAGCGTCACAGTAGCATTACTAGTGCTCAGATATACAAATATAAAGATGTTAGAAGAGAGGTAAGAAATAATAAAAAATAAGTTGCCTTAAACAGTCAAACGGGGGCGGGGGGGGGGGTCATCACATTCCTGGCTATAGGTTGACTCCATATTATACAGTCTAATGGCAGAGGGTAAAAGTTACCTCATATAGCGCTCTTTGGAGCAGCTGCAGTTATCTTAGTCTATTACTGAAAGTGCTCCTCTGTTCAGCCAAGGTGGCATGCAGAGGGTGAGAAACATTGTCCAGAGTAGCCAGGATTTTCCGTAAGATCCTTTGTTCTACCACAGCCTCCAGTGTGTCCAGTTTGACTCCTTTAGTAGAGTTGGGCTTTCTCATCAGTTTATTGAACCTGTTGGCATCACCTGTGTTGATGCCATTTCCCCAACACACCACTACATAGAAGATTCTACTGATGACAACAGACTGGTAGAACATGAGAAGGAGAGGCCTGCATACTCTAAAGAACCTTAGTCTCCTCAGGAAGTAGAAACAACTGTGACCCTTCTTGTACCCGGCCTCTGTTGGTGCTGCGCTCAAGTCTGTCATCCAGGTGCACCTTAAGTACTATGGAAAAAAAAGTATAGTCACCATTTCGGGTAGAAACCCTTTATCCTGCTGAAGGGTCTTGGCCCGAAATGTCGACTGTACTTTTATCTATAGATGCTGCCTGGCCTGCTGAGTTTCTCCAGCATTTTGTGTGTGTGTGTGTGTGTGTGTGTTTTTTGCTTGGATTTGCAGCATTTGCAGATTTTCTCTTTTTTATGATCCTCTCAGTGCTACATGTTTATGCAAGGGGAGTAGGCTTTGTTCAGCAGGTAGATGACGACATCATTAACTCCAATGTGCTCCTGGTAGGCAAACTGCAGGGGATTGAGGGCTGATTTGACCAGGGGCAGAGGTGAGCCAGGACCAGGTTTCACATGTGAGTTCAGGGCCATTGGACAGTAATCATTCAAGGCTTTCATTTGGCCCTTCTTGGCCACACATGATGCTTTTCACACAGTCTGGACACTTTGTAGGTTGAAACTCAGATTGAAAATGTGCTGGAGAACTTCACACACACGTAGCAGAAATGTGGACTGCAGGCAAAGGGTGGTGGAATTGAAGTTGTGAAAATGAATGTGAGAACTTCAGTCAAGACTTGGCATAATAGGGGCAGATGTAAATTGAATAAACGTGCTGAAGAGGGGCGAAAGGGACCTGTGCAAGTTAAAACAATTTCAGAATAATTCTGGATTATTTTCCATGTATGGAGAGTGAAATGACAACCTGGCTTCTAGTGTATTTGTGAACATAAATCATGAGGGTCCTCTCCAGTATAGGGGGCCAGCAAAAATAAATTTTTAATCTCTCAGTTTACAGAAATGAGTGATGAATGGAAAATTAAATAATTTAACCCTGTTGCAATGGAAATACATCTGAATGAACAATATGTGAATTTGTCTGTTCCAATTACAGAAGTGACCCATACATTTAATAGTTGAAGCAACAATCTTGAAGTAATTGAAAAGCTAGCTGAATGTAATATTGGTTGGGGTGATGTTCTAATTTATACTTTATTGTCGCCAAGCAATTGCTACTAGAATGTACAATCATCACAGCGATATTTGATTCTGCGCTTCCCGCTCCCTGGATTACAAATCGATAGTAAATATTAAAAAATTTAAATTATAAATCATAAATAGAAAAATGGAAAGTAAGGTAGTGCAAAAAAACCGAGGGGCAGGTCTGGATATTTGGAGGGTACGGCCCATATCCGGGTCAGGATCTGTTCAGCAGTCTTATCACAGTTGGAAAGAAGCTGTCCCCAAACCCCGATTGAAGAAGTTCAGCATGAGCCCCCGCAAATCCTCAAGATCTTCTACAGAGACACCATTAAGAACATCCTGACTGGCTGTATCACCGCGTCTTATGGGAACTGCACCAATCTTGATCGCTGGGCACTGCAGAGAGTGGTAGAGACAGCCCAGCATATCTGTGGATGTGAACTTCCCTCCTTTTGAGGACATTTATAGCAGTGGTGCAGAAAGAAGGCCTGGAAGATCATCGGGGAAACCAGTTAGCCCAACTATAAACTGCTTCAGCTGCTTCCATCTGGCAAACGGTACCGCGGCATTAAAGCCAGGACCTACAGGCTATGGGACAGCTTCTTTCTACAAGCCATTAGATTTTTAAATTCATATGTCTGTACATTGCAAAAGAGTCATAGTGCAAAGATTTTTTACTCCCTCATGTTGTGGGATGGATGTAAGATTTAAACAAATTCTACATTAAATTGCCTCAGGGCTATATGGATGGCACAGTCCTAAAAGGGTCCAGCACCAGAGGGATTTGAGTGTACAGGTATGCAAACTCTTGACTGGTAGATTATCTTTGTTTGTCAGTTGTAGGCCCTTCAAAATTTACTTTTTGAGATACAGTGCTGAATAGGCCCTTCTGTCCCTTTGAGTCGCGCCGTTTAGCAATCCCCTGGATTTAATCTGAGTTTAATCACAGGACAATTTACAATGGCCAATTACAACGGCCTGTAGGAAGAAACCAGAGCACGCAGAGGAACCCCACACGGTCACAGGGAGAACATACAAACTCCTTACAGGCTGAGGGTGGAATTGAACCCAGCGTCACATGAACTGTAAAGCGTTATGCTCGCCTCTGTGCTACTGTGTCACCCCAGCTATTGGCATCATGTCAGCATTGCAATCTAGAGAGAATTCCTGCTGACTGATTTAAACTGCCTGAATACCAGGTTCTTGTATTCCTTGAGAACTAAAGCAGCAAGGTTGTGGCCAGGCCGATTCTGAATTGGTGTTCAATTCTGGTCATCACACTTCAGAAAGTGAAGTTTGTAGAGAGTCAAAGAGATACACTAGAATAGTTCCAGTCATGAGGGGTTTTATCAACAGTCAGACCAGAGAAGCTGAGATTGTTTTCCATGGAGGAAAGATTGAGGAAAAAAATCTGATAGTTATACAAGATCATGAGTGATGGGCAAATTGAAGGGAGTATTTTTTAAATGGTTTAAGAACCAAGAGGCCATGATGTCTTTCAGTCAGAGGGTACAGGGGTTTTGATGATTAAACTTAGTATATTCAGGAGTATTAACAATTATGATTAACTGCCTGTAAAATGCTGGAAGCATTTCGTTTTTGCCTTGTGAAAACAAAATTGGTTTATTACTGTCACGTATACTGATAGTGAAAAGCCTTTGTTTTGCGCACCATCCAGGTGGATTGGGCCCAGCATAATTACATGAGCTTGTAGAAAGAAAAGAAAACAAAATATTTTTGTAGCTACTGAGTGCAACGCAGGTAGACAAACTGCAAAGTGGGAGATCAAGAACATCTATCAGAATTGTCACAATTTAATGGTTTGGCTAATTCATTTAGTCTTTCCAAGTGATGGTTAGACAGGGTAAAGGATGTGGGAATAGAAATGATGTAAATACTGGCATAAGGAGGTTGGGTTGAATGTCATGTTTGTTGTTACCCCCCCCCCCCCGTCTTTCTTCCCGGACCTCCTGTCCCATGATCCTCTCGTATCCCCTTTTGCCTATCACCTGTCCAGCTCTCGGCTCCATCCCTCCCCCTCCTGTCTTCTCCTATCATTTTGCATCTCCCCCTCCCCCTCCAGCTTTCAAATCCCTTACTCACTCTTCCTTCAGTTAGTCCTGACGAAGGGTCTCGGCCTGAAACGTCGACTGCACCTCTTCCTATAGATGCTGCTTGGCCCGCTGTGTTCACCAGCAACTTTGATGTGTGTTGCTTGAATTTCCAGCATCTGCAGAATTCCTGTTGTTTGTTATAATTTATATCGGTTTCCATGTTAGTTCACTCCACAGACTGGGTGCTAGTGTGGTTACAGTTAATGGTGGAAATGTATTTTAACATCCGTAATCTAACCAAAATAGGCTTTGAATTCAATCAGTTGTTGCTTTCTGGATTCGTTATTTCTGATAAGCTCTTTAGATTTTCACTTTGACAGTATATATATATATATATGTCAAAGTTCACTTTGTTTTTATATTTTTAGAGGGACCGAGATGGGAGTGTTTCTCTGTTGAATTTACAGAAAAGATGAACTTATTTAATTTCCACTAATTCTTCAAAGACATTTCACTGTATTTCAGGGAATTTACTTAACTAATGTCAGCAGTAGACCCTAATAAAATAAGGCTGCCTTGTTTACTAAAACTAGTTCACTTTTTTATTGGAAAATGTTGAAACCTGGTATGGTGTCAGGCTGCACTGACTTTAGTGGTTTTCCAATTAGTGATTGAAACAGGGAGACACTGCAGGGATATGGAAAATAAATTCCAGGTTAAAGTTACCGAGCATCCGTTGCCTTTGCTGAGCTAATTTTGGATTGAAAGATTTTTTAAAAAATTAATGACTATCTACTCTATATAAGGCTTTATCTTTCTGTTCAGCCAACACTTAAAAGAGGATTAAGTGAGATTGACCGTTGAGGAAGAAGTTGGATAAGCCATGATATTGAAGAGCAGAGCAGGTTAAAGGTGTTGATTGGCCTGCGTCTGCTCCTGCTTCTTTGAGATTTGGATCAGAAGTGTTGTACATTTATACCCCTCTATTCACCGCAGAATCAACTTTTGGATTGGACAGCCAAAATATGTAAAGTTGTTTGAAATTACTACAAGTCACTATAGCAAATTTTTTTTATTAGCCATTTACATTGTTAATGAAATGGAATTAAAATACTGGGCAACCATGATTTGAATGAATCATGAGATGGTTCAAGATATCACAATTGAATGGTATAATATGGCCATCAAGAATAAAATTGTAGGTGTTAGTCATTTGAAATAAAATCAAATGTTCAAAATACTTAGTAGGTCAGGCCGCATCTTTGAGCCGTACTCTGGATTTTACTTGTCTTTAACTCCATGGTCACATAGCTTTACTGTCATAGACATCATAACACTCTACCCCACCTCCCTGTAGCACAACAAGCATCTTTTTCCTTTTCAATTCTGACAAAGGGTTTTCAGCCTGAAGCACTGACTTTGAAGTGTACGTTGGATATATAATTTTGTGAATTTCTGAAGAGATGGCATAGTCGCAGAGCACAACAGTGTACAGTACAGGCGACCTGGGTTCAATTCTGTCGCTGCCTGTAAGGAGGTTGTATGTTTTCCCATGATTGTGTGGCTTTCCTATAGGCGCTGTAATTTCCTCGCATCGCCCAAAGACTACTGGTTGTTAGTCTGGGGGTTTGCTGGACAGTGCGCCTTAAAGGGCTGGAACGACCTACTCCTCGTGATCCTCAATCAATAAATGAAGAATTATACAGCTGTAGAAGTTTGATATATACTAGGACCATTTAGCTGATTGCATGGATGTTGATTTGAAAAAGTTTGCCAGACAAAACTCATTTTCCTGCTTTTGGCTTGTGGTCTTGCCAACAGCACATAAGCTCTGTATTCTTGTCACCAGCTCAGAGTACAATGTATCATTCAAATACTGTTTTGTGTTGAAAAACAACAAAAAAAAACTCCTTTGCTTTATTCACCTACGCTGTTGCTATTTGCTTCAAGTCTTCTGTCTGCAATCCCAGTAGTTGACTTTAGCAGGGAGGTGTAATTGGCTTCATCGTTTAACTATATTACAATTAGTCTGTGAGTTATATAACGTCTGTGCCCCCAACTGACTCCCGTTGCCTAGGGTGAATAGCCGTCAACCCCGACAAGCAGTGCAAATGCTCTGGTGCGGATACGGTGTGAGGCACCCAAATATCAGCCACGACACAAATACAGGTTTCCCCCGCCATCCAAAGGTAGAGCATTCCTATGAAATGGTTCGTAAGCTGGAATGTCGTAAAGCGAAGAAGCAATTACCATTTATTTATATGGGAAAAATTTGTGAGGGTTCGCAGACCCAAAAATAACCTACCAAATCATGCCAAATAACACACAAAACCTAAAGTAATAGTAACATATCGTAAAAGCAGGAATGATATGATAAATACATAGCCTATATAAAGTAGAAATACTTCTCTACCTTCATTGCTGCACTGTTCTCCGTAGCGAAAATCTCATGCAAGGGCTCTCGGCAGAAACACTCTCTCCAGTAACCTTTAAGCTATGAAGCCGCCAGATCATACCAAATAACACATAAAAATACACAGCCTATATAAAGTAGAAATAATGTATGTACAGTAGTATCGCTTACCGGAATTGGGAAGACAGTAATGAGCACACTGATGATGGTGCATTAGGCTGAGTCGTCGGAGGTTGGGGTGGTGCAGTGGCCCCCACCCTCCGGGCAGCGAACCGATACCGATCAGCGAAACATGCAGGGACACAGCGGTGGCTGGGACTCACCCAACACATCTTTAAGAAAAAAGTCGAAATAAACAAGCTAATTAATTACGTGCTGGGTGGCACCTAATTAATTACCTTGTTTACTTCAGCTTTTTTCTTAAAGATGTGCTGGGTGCGTCCCGGCTACCGCTGCATTCTCCGCGGCAATGTATTGGTCCGTGGCCCGGGGATTGGAGTGGTGGGACACTGGGGTGTCATCTCCTCGTCGATCAGGGCAGGCAGGTCATCTTCTTCTATGTCTGCCTGACTCGATGTGGAAGGTCGAGGTTCGTCGTTTGCTGTGGCTGATTGGAAGGCTTGCTTGACTGCTTAGCTTCGTGCATTTTCTATCATACAGTTCTCTGTAAGCACTCAAACCATCCTGCAAATATGTCCTAAACCGACGTACCCTTTCAAAATCAAAGTCGTCCGTTTCTGCAGTCATTGCAGCGAAAATCTCACGCAGTTGCTTCACGTTCAGTTCCTGGACGACTTCACTTTCAGTCTGTTCACTACTGCATTCGGTTTCGATTATTATCCTTTCTTCTTCCAATTGCATCAGCCCTTCATCTGTCAGTTCTTGGTCATGGGATGCCATAACCCCTTCAACATCATCTTCGTCAACTTCCACAAGCCAAACTCACTTTGTCCTTGCTTCGTTCACCACGATTGAAACACTTAATTATGTCTAGTTTTACGCTAAGTGTAACACCCTTACGAGCTCTTTTAGGCTTTCCCGATATCTTAGAACTCATCTTGCTAACGGCTGCTCACAGACACGTGTTTAAGCAATGCTGGCTAGAATGCAGTTCCGAATCTGGGGGAAGAGCGGCTGCTTGGGGCGCGAGCTGCTTTTTTTGTAACAATGAAAACACCTTCTGTTAGTGAAAACAGGTAACTAATGTAGGTCTTTCGTAACAGTGAGGTTTCGTAAAGCGAACGTTCGAAAACCAGGGGACATCTGTATCAAACAATATACAAAGTGTGAGTAAAGAAATATACTTTATAGTAATTCTTGGTGATGGGTTCATAGAAACAACTAAAAGAAAAGGTGCCACATAAGTAAACTTAGCAGTCTTGTGCACATGATACTTCAATACGTTGGAGCTCATGCCTCCGATTCCATCCACAACGTCCTTCTGAGACTTCAGCCACCACCTGAACCGCCGAGGCCCGGTATCTGCCGCCCTGAAACCGCTGTCTGTTCCCCACACATCCGTCCTCTCCACTCGCCTCCCGAAAAAGCCCGCGAGCCCCAGCTCGGCACACACATACAAGATAGCGTAACATAACTTCCACTGGTTAGTTCCTCCATTATCTATAACTATAACCCAAATATTTTAGCTACAGAGAACATTACCTCATAGTTGCCATTACTAAGAAGCCATTTCATTATAACACTTCAGAGAAGCCATTTTATAATAAACAGTTAACAGTCTGGTTAATATTACTGAGAACCCTACAATTATCAAACAAAACTATACACTGTTGGAGTGTTTTATTCGGCCCACCTTATCTATGAAAGAATTACCTGCTTAGGCTTGTACACCTATAAAAATAGTTTCCATTTGTATGCTATTATTTTGTTTCTACTGCTAATGCAAGTTAGATTTTTATGTTCAGGACCCATTTTTAAATAAATCCTCACCCCACTCACCTTTCCTAATTATATTAAATTTATCCTCATTGATCAGTGGAATTAGCAATCACAATAACAGTCCTAATCTTCCTCCACTGTGCTTAGCTACCCCATCTATTCTGTGATGGACTTAGATCTGGCTTTGATATTTTTATTTACAGAATACATTTCTCATGTCAGAGCATATTTACTCGAACAATGAAGGGAAAAGTATGATAAATCCGTCCAGATGGTTGGACATCTGTGATTACATTCTGGGTTGACTTAGGAAATGGAACGTAACAAGGAAACAGTTTTTCCTTAACTGTGCCAAACTCATAGTATTAAAAATCAATTAAGTTGGAGTTGAGCACAAGTAGAACATGTCACTGGGCATGCAGCATACCATAAACGTGAGTGTCTGTAAATGATCACAAATCTGAACTTTACTTAAATGATCTCTTTAATGTTTTGACGGTCCACTACCTTTCTCCCTGTTTGTATGAATACATAATAATATTGTCTTCTCTGAATTACTCCAATCCACTAGAGAAAGGATCTGTCTTAACATATTGAGTCTGTTTCTAATCTGCTTTTGTTAGAGTTCAGAATCAGAATTGAGTTTAATATCCCGTTATCTGTCGTGAAATTTGTTGTTTTGCGGCAGCAGTACATTGCAATACATGATGATGCCAACTAGTGGAATGGTGTCGCAGCAACAACCTGGCAGTCAACGTCAGTAAGCCGAAAGAGCTGATTGTGGACTTCAGGAAGAGTAAGATGAAGGAACACATACCAATCTTCATAGAGGCATCAGAAGTGGAGAGAGTGAGCAGCTTCAAGTTCCTGGGTGTCAAGATCTCTGAAGATCTAACCTGGTCCCAACATATTGATGTAATTATAAAGAAGGCAAGACAGTGGCTATACTTTATTAGGAGTTTGAAGAGATTTGGCATGTGAACAAATACACTCAAAAACTTCTATAGTTGTACTGTGGAGAGCATTCTGACAGGCTGCATCAGTGTCTGGTATGGAGGGGCTACTGCACAGGACCGAAAGAAGCTGCAGAAGGTTGTAAATCTAGTCAACTCCATCTTGGGTACTAGCCTACAAAGTACCCAGGACATCTTTAGGGAGTGGTGTCTCAGAAAGGCAGCGTCCATTATTAGGGACCTCCAGCACCCAGGGCATGCCCTTTTCTCACTGTTACCATCAGGCAGGAGGTACAGAAGCCTGAAGGCACACACTCAGCGATTCAGGAACGGGTTCTTCCCCTCTGCCATCCGATTCCTAAATGGACATCAAAGCTTTGGACACTACCTCACTTTTTCTAATATACAGTATTTCTGTTTTTGCCCTTTTTAAAAATGTATTCGATATATGTAAACAACAGGAATTCTGCAGATGCTGGAAATTCAAGCAACACACATCAAAGTTGCTGGTGAACGCAGCAGGCCAAGCAGCATCTGTAGGAAGAGGTGCAGTCGACGTTTCAGGCCGAGACCCTTCGTTCGATATATGTAATTGATTTACCTGTTTCTTATGTTTTATTTTATTATTTTCTCTGCTAGATTACGTATTGCATTGAACTGCTGCTGCTAAGTTAACAAATTTCACGTCACAGCTGGTGATAATAAACCTCATTCTGATTCTGGTAAAGCATATGTGTGTGTGTTTAAATATATTAAGTAGTGCAAAAAGAGAGCAAAAACAATAGTGAGGTGGTATTCATTGTCCATTCAGAAATCTGATGACTGAGGGGATGAAGTTGTGTCTGAAACACTGTTGTGTGCCTTGAGGTTTCTGTACCACCACCTTGATGGTAGCAGTGGGAAGAGGCTATGTCATGAGTGATGGGAATCCTTAATGATGGATGCTGGCTTTTACGAGGCATTGCCTTTGAAGGTGTCCTTGATGCTGGGGAGGCTAGTGCTCATGATGGAGCTGGCTGAGTTTACAACTTCCTGAAGCTTTCTCCCAACTCTGTTCAGTGACCCCTCCATACCAGATGGAAACACAACCAGTTAGAATGCTGTCTTTGGTGACATACCAAATCTCCTCAAACTCCTAATGAAATATAACTGCTGTTGTGCCTTCTTTATAGTTGTATCAATATGTTGGGCCATGAAAGATCTTCAGCGATGTTGACATGCAGGGACTTGAAACAGCTCACCCTTTCCACCGATGAGGACTGGTGTGTGTTCCGTCAACTTCCCCTTCCTGAAGTCCACAATCAATTCCTTCATCTTACTGACAATGAGTGCAGGATTGTTGTTGCGACATTGCTCAACCAGCTGATCTGTCTTGCTCCTGTAAGCTGCCTCGTCACCATCTGAAATTCTGCCAACAGTAGTTGTGTAATTGGCAAATTTATAGATGGGGTTTGAGCTGTCCTTAGCCATGCAGTTGGAGTGTAGAAAGAGTAAAGCAGTGGGCTAAGCACACGCCCTTGAGGTGCACCAGTGTTGATTTTCAGTGAGGAGGAGATGTTATTTCTGATCCGCATTGATTGTGATCTGGTGAGGAAGTCAAGGATCCAGTTGCAAAGGGGGCTACAGAAACCCAGTTTTGGGGCTTGTTGATCAGAACTGAGGGTATGATTATGTTGAATGCTGAGCTATAATCAATAAACAGTGCACTGATGTAGGTATTACTATTATCCAGGTGATTCTAGGCCAAATGGAGACTCAGTGAGATTGCATCCACTGTAGGTCTATTGTGGTGATAGGCAAATTGCAGTGGGCCCAGGTCCTTACTGAGGCAGTTGTTGATGCCAGCCATGACCAACCTTTCAAAAGCACTTCAGTATAGTAGATGTGAGTGCAACTAGTTGATAGTCATTGAGGCAGCACACCCTTCTCTTCTTGGGTACTGGTATGATTGTTTCCTTTTGAAGCTGGTAGTAACTTCCAACTGTAGCAGTGGGAGAATGAAGAAGTCCTTGAACGTTCCCATCAGCTGGTTGGCACAGGTTTTCAGCACCCTACCAGGTACACATCAGAGCCTGATGCTTTGTGAGGGTTCACCCTCTTGAACGATGTTCTGACATCGGCCTCCGTGACAGATCACAGGGTCACAAGATGTTGCAGAGATTCACTCAGGTGTAGTTTATTCTCCCTTTCAAAGCATCCGTAAAAGGCCATTGAACTCATTTGGGAGTGAAGCATCAGTGATTCATGATGTTAGGTTATACCTTGTAGGAAGTTATGGGAAATAATGCATCCAACTTCAATTGGAATTGTTTTTTCAAACTTTAAAATGTCTATCCGTATGTTGTACCTGGATTTCTTGTATAGTTCTGGGTCACTGACTTGATACCACAGATCTAGTCCTCAGCAGTCTAAGCATCTCCTGGTTCATCCACAGCTTTTGGTTTGGCTATGTTTGGTATGTTCCCGAAGGCGCACACTCATCCACACAGGTCTTGAAGTTGGTGACAACTGTGGTGTATTCACTCAAATTCAAAGATGAATCCCTGAATATTATCCAGTCCATAGACTCGAGCAGTCCAGTAAGCACTTCTCCATCTCCGTTGACCACACCTTGGTCCTCACCTCTGCTGCTGAGGTCTAAGTCTCTGACTGTCTGCTGGGAGTAGAAATGCAGCCAGGTGGTTGAACTTTCCAAAGTGTGGGTGTGGGATGGTATGGCAAGCATCCTTGATGGTTGTATAACAGTGGTGAAGTATGTTGGCATCTCTGGTTTCACAGGTGATATGTTGGTGGTAGTTGTCAGAGACTTCTTTAAGCTGGCCTGGTAGAGATCTCCTGGGTGTATTGTTTCTTAACTGCTGATTATGGTGCTCAGCTCCTCTAGTGAATGACGTTGGCCAAATGTGGAATGTATACCACTATAGCATGATGGTGGGAAAACTCCCTTGGCAGATAAAATAGATGAGACTTGACTGCTAGATGTTCCAGATTGGGTGAGCAGGATTGTGACTGAACTGCCACGTTTTTGTGCCACAATGAGTTAATACACCATCTCAACCTTTAAATGACCTGGTTGTCCTGTCTTTGCAGAGAATGATGAAGCCATTTGGAGTGAAATGATGGGGATGAACCATGCTTCTCGGAAGCAAAGTGCACGCAGTCCAAAGAAAGACTGCACCCAACAAGACAGACAAATAGCCAATGTGCAAAAGACAACGAGCTGTGAAAGTAGAAAAAGAAATAATAATATATAAGCAACACACATAAAGTTGCTGGTTGAACGCAGCAGGCCAAGCAGCATCTATAGGAAGAGGCGCAGTCGACGTTTCAGGCCGAGACCCTTCGTCAGGACTAACTGAAGGAAGACTCTTCCTTCAGTTAGTCCTGACGAAGGGTCTCGACCTGAAACGTCGACTGCGCCTCTTCCTATAGATGCTGCTTGGCCTGCTGCGTTCAACCAGCAACTTTATGTGTGTTGCTTGAATTTCCAGCATCTGCAGAATTCCTGTTGTTTGCGTAATAATATATAAGCAGTAAAAACCAAGAACGTGAGATGAAGTGTCCTTGAAAGTGAGTCCATAGGTTGTGGGAGCAGTTCAATGATGGGGTGAGTGTAGTTATTCCTTCTGGTTCATGAGCCAGATGATTGAGAAGTAATAACTGTTCCTGAACCAGGTGGTGTGGGCCCTGATGATCCAGTACCACCTTCCTGATGGCAGCAGTAAGAAGAGGGCATGACCTGGATGGTAGGGGTTCTTGATGATGGATGCTACTTTCTTATGACTGTGCTCAGTGGCAAGGAGAACTTTATCTGTGATGAACTGTACTATATCCACTACTTTTTGTAGGATTTTCCATTCAAGGGTATTGATGTTTGCATACCAGGTCATGAAGCAACTGGTCAATATACTCTCCACCACGCAAGAGGTTTGTCATAGATGTCATTCCAAATGTTCACCAACTTCTAAGGAAGAAGAAATGTTGCCATGCTTTCTTCATAACTGCACTTGTGTGCTGGGCCCAGGACAGATCCACTAAATGGTAACATGGAGGAATTTAAAGTCACTGACCCTCACCACCTCAGATCCCCTGATGATGAACGGTTGGCTCCTGGACCTCCAGTTTCCTCTTCCTTTCCTATGATGGTATTGAATGCTGAGTTGTAATCGATAAACAGCAGCTTTTCAAACATCAGTTTAAATTACATTCAGTTAGGCAGTGTTAAATATATACAGTAATTGTCAGCAACTTGTTGGCAGTAGATAGTCTTGAATGTATACCGTATCCTCGGATAATTTTACGTAGGAGGTGATGGATATTTTTGCTGATCAGCTCTTTTATTTTGTTTCCTTTGCTCTTACTATTTATTTCCCTTTCCTCCTGTCTCATCAGCATTCCCCATTTTTTCCCCCTCCCTTCTTCCTAACTGCAATTCATTTTCTTCCTCTCCACATGCATTGATTTAGGTGCCGTTTTCATTTAACCAGTTAATGTCGTTTATCCCTGATATCTGGTTAAGAGCCTCTTGGGGCTATTTGAAACAAGGCCATATTTGTTGAGTTTTCTAAACCACATTGACCCTCCACCAGTGCTTTTTCTGTAAATTAGCTTGATTGGATCTTTGGTTCCATTGCTGTCTGTGGATATTTGTTGTCCTCATTTTGACTTCTCACTCAAAAAAAGTGATTGAACTCTAAGTGCAGCAAAGTTTAAATGATGTTACTGGGTTTAGAGGGCTTGAGTTATGAAGAGAGGCTGGGCCATGACTCTTAGGCTGGGACTGTTTACCCTCAAGCAAAGCAAGCGGGGGGGGTGATCGTTATCAAAATAATAAGAGGCAGTGATCAGCTGGGTCGTCACAAACAAGAGAAAATCTGCAGATGCTAGAAATCCAAGCAATGCACACAATGCTGGAGGAACTCAGCAGGCCGGGCAGCATCTATGGGGGAGAAAAAGTACAGTCAACATTTCGGGCAGAGACCCTTCAAGACTCAGGTCTCAGCCCGAAATGTCAACTGTACTTTTTTCCATAGATGCTGCCTGGCCTGCTGTATTCCTCCAGCATTTTGTGTGTTAGCTAGGTAGTCACTGTCATTTAGAGGGTGTGGATTTAAGCTGAGGCAAAGATTTAAAGGGGCAGGTTTTTTTTAAATACAGAGGGCGGTGGGTATATGAAACAAGTTCTCAGATGAAATATTGAAATGCGTGCAGTTGCAGTCTGTGTGGGCACATGGCCAAGTGGTTAAGGCATTGGACTAGCGACCTGAAGGTCATGAGTTTGAGCCCCAGCCAAGGCAACATGTTGTGTCCTTGAGCAAGGCACTTAATCCCACATTGCTCTGCGACGACACTGGTACCAAGCTGTATGGGTCCTAATGCCTTTCCTTTGGACAACATTGGTGTCGTGGAGAGGGGAGACGCAGCATGGGCAACTGCTGGTCTTCCATACAACCTTGCCCAGGCCTGCACCCTGCAGAGTGAAGACTTTCCAGGCACAGGTCCATGGTCTCGCAAGACTAACGGATGCAATCTTTGAGAGACGTTTGGACTTGGATTTTTTAGATTAGATTAGATTATGAGGACACTCAGTCCTTGTTTATTGTCATTTAGAAATGCATTAAAAAATAATACAACTTTCCTCCAGAATGATATCACAAGAAACACAGGACAAACCAAGACTAAAACTGACAAAACCACATAATTATGACATATAGTTACAACAGTGCAAAGCAATACCATAACTTGATAAAGAGCAGACCATGGGCACGGTTTTAAAAAAAAAAAGTCTCAAAGTCCTGATAGCCTCATCGTCTCACGCAGGCGGTAGGAGGGAGAAACTCTCCCTGCCATGAACCTCCAAGCTCCACAAACTTGCCGATGCAGCACCATTGGAAGCACCCGACCGCAGCGGACTCTGAGTTGGTCCGAAAACTTCGAGCCTCCAACCAGCCTCTCCAAGCACCATCCTCTGCCGAGCGCTTCAACCCCGCCCTGGCTGCCGAGCAACAAGCAAAGCTGAGGACTCGGGGCCTTCCCCTCCAGAGATTCTGGACCACACAGTAGCAGCAGCAACGAAGCAAGTATTTCAGAAGTTTCACTAGATGTTCCTCTGTGCTCTCACGTCCATCTCCCTCAAACCAGGATTGTGCACGGCACCCTACTTGACAAATAACAGACATCACCACCGGAGTGGCCGCTGCGAGCTGCGTCGTGTCACCATCTTCTCCTCCCTAGGATAGATAGGATAGGAAAGACTTGGTGTGAAATAGTCAAGACACAGGCAAATATGACAAACTCATGAAGGTACCTTGGTCAACATGGATAAGTAGAGCCGAAGGGCCTATTTCTTTGCTGTTTAACTCTGAAAATAATTCTAATTTGAACCCGTTGTACTTCAGCAGGACCAGGACAACTATTCTAGCGGGGGTTTGCTTGGGCTAAAGGGGAGGGGTTAAGCTAGTTTGTTAAGAGAATAGGAACTTCAAATTTGGAAAGGAGACAGATGAAGCAAGAACTGGATGTTAAAGTATTAAATTACAAAAAAAGTTGAGCAATAGAGGGAGTTAAAGTGTTAAAAGATGTTGCAATAGAAAATTAAAAGTATTATATCTAAATGCTCACTGCTTTCGTAGTAAAGCAGCACAAGTAGAAGTAAACAGATATGATCTCATTGCACATGGCTGCAGTGCGACTAAAGTTAGAAGCTAAGTATTCCATTATTCTATATTTAGGCAGACAAAAAGGAAAAGGGTGTGAAAAGTTATCTTGACAAGACAGGTCATGATGCTAAATTTGAAACATTTTGGGTTAAGCTTTATATTTAAAAAAAAGCTGGGGTGAAAATATTGATGGAAGTTACTCCTTGGCCAAGAAATGATAGTTGTAACATTGGGTGTGGCAAAAATGATGAAATTAGATGTGTGTAATGGCAGTACAGTAATTATGGAATTATAAATTATATGTTGATAGCACTGGAAGATGAAGTCATAGAATGCATTTAAGATGCTTTTCCGGATCAGTATTTTGAGGAGCTAATGGAGCTTTTCCAGTCAAGATGGCGCCAGCGTACAGTGTTCCCTTGGTTGACATCTTCCAGATAGCCCACGAAAAAGTCTGTTTTACTACTGTTATGCCTGCTTTTCATCTTGTGTGTTTCCGTGACTGGTAGAGCCTGTGATTTTCAGTCTAGAGATCAACTGAATGATCCAGCACTTTGTTGTCTCCGAGAAGATTCCGTGATGTGAGAGCATACTAGGATGGCCTTGAGCCGATGTTCAACTCCATTTTGCCAGTTAAAGTGTCCATTAATTGCAGATTAAAGCATCGAGCAAGATTGAGACATCAAGACTAATGCGGAAGGCGAGCTAGAGTTCATGGCTGACTGACGGCCTTTTGATTGTTGCCAGAGAAGGGATTTGTGAGTGTCCTATCACCGTGTGGCTCGCTGTGCAGGCGGGTAGGCCTCTCTACTTTCGAGTGGTGTCATTTTCTTTTGATGGAGGATGTTACAATGTTTCTGTGTTATCGATTGGACTATTGCATTTATGGACTGCACTTTCTCAGACTTACAGTTTTTATATTGCGTTTTTCACCTGTTCTTTTTCATTTTGTTGTAAGAGGGAAGGGGCTTGGGGTTTGACGTTCTAATTGCATTCTGTTAGTTATTTTGAGTCGGAAGGGGTTTGGAGTCTTAAATTGTTCCATTTTGTGCAGGGGAGGGGGTTTGGGAGTTGATGATTGAGATCCTCTTATTTGTGTACAGGAGGGTAGGTGGGTAGGTTTGATTTTTCTCTCTGAACAACTTTCATGTTAGTGAGGCATTGAGAGTGAGGATAGTCAGAGGCTTTTTCCCAAGGCTGAAATGACTAACATGAGAGGGCACAGTTTTAAGGTGCTTGGGATTAGGTACAGAGAAGATGTCAGGGGTAAGATTCGAAGCAAGAAGGCTTCGAGTGGAATGTCTGACAGGATTTTTGGAAAGAAGGCATTTTACTATTCGGGGTAAAGAGAGACAAGACTGCGCAGGCACGTGATGTCAGAAGACCGCCATATACAGCGGGCAGCGGAGTGAGAGGGTAGCAGAGTGATAGGGCTTTGGCTCAAACGGGGCTTTGGCGAAGAAGGGTCAAGGCGAAGAACTGATTGCCAGAGATTTACAGATAACAGCCTTCGACTTCCCCAGCAGACTCCTCCCGTTCTCCTGTGGTCCTCTTCCACTAACATCCATTGCTCTGTCATGGCAGGTGAGCTCAGACCTGTGCCATGCTCCTCCTGTGACATGTGGAAACTCAGGGAGGCTGACAGTGTCCCTGAAGACTACGTGTGCAGGAAGTGTGTCCAGCTGCAGCTCCTGACAGACCGCATGGCTGCACTGGAGCTGCGCGTGGACTCACTTTGGAGCATCCGAGATGCTGAGAATGTTGTGGATAGCGCATTCAGTGAGTTGGTTACACTGCAGTTTAAGGATGTAAGGAAAGATGGGGAATGGGTGACCAACAGGAAGATAGTACAGGTGTCTCCTGTGGTCATCTCCCTCCAAAACAGATATACCGCTTGGAGTCTGTTGGGGGAGATGGCTCATCAGGTGAAGGCAGCAGTAGCCAGGACCTTGGCACCATGGGTGGCTCTGCTGTGCATGAGGGCAAGAAAAAGAGTGGCGGAGCTGTTGTGGCAGGAGATTCCATGGTAAGGGGAATAGAGAGGAGCTTCTGTGGCCACAAACGGGACTCCCGTATAATGTGTTGCCTCCCAGCTGCAAGGGTCAGAGATGTCTCAGAGAGGCTGCAGGGCATTCTGAAAAGGGAGGGTGAGCAGCGAGCTATCGTGGTGCATGTAGGTACTAACAATATAGGAAGAAAGTGTGATGAGGTCCTACAAGCTGAATTTAGGGAGCGAGGAGATAAATTAAAGAGTAGGACCTCAAAGGTAATAATCTCAGGATTATTACTGGTGCCACCTGCTAGCCAGAGTTGGAATAGCAGGATAGCTGGAATGAATATGTGGCTTGAGCAGTGGTGTGGGGGGGAGGGTTTCAGATTCTTGGGGCATTGGAATCGCTTCTGGGGGAGGTGGGACCAGTACTGTCCGGACAGTCTACATCTGGGCAGGGCTGGGGTAAGTGTCCTAGGGAGATTGGGGAGGCTTTAAACTAATATGGCAGGGGGATGGGAACCCACACAGAAAAGAAGAGGGAAGTGATGCAGAGACTTTAGGTTGCCAAACAATTGATACTAGAACGTGCAATCATCACAGCGATATTTGATTCTGTGCTTCCGGCTCCTTGGAGTACAAATCGATAGTAAATATTAAAAATTTAAATTATAAATCATAAATAGAAAATGGAATGTAAGGTAGTGCAAAAAAACCGAGAGGCAGGTCCGGATATTTGGAGGGTACGGCCCAGATCCCAGTCAGGATCCGTTCAGCGGTCTTATCATAGTTGGAAAGAAGCTGTTCCCAAATCTGGCCGTACGAGTCTTCAAGCACCTGAGCCTTCTACCGGAGGGAAGAGGGACAAAAAGTGTGTTGGCTGGGTGGGTCGTGTCCTTGATTATCCTGGCAGCACTGCTCCGATGGCGTGCGGTGTAAAGTGAGTCCAAGGACGGAAGATTGGTTTGTGTGATGTGCTGCGCCGTGTTTACGATCTTCTGCAACTTCTTCTGGTCTTGAACAGGACAACTTCCATACCAGGTTGTGATGCACCCTAGAATAATGCTTTCTACGGTGCATCTATAAAAATTAGTGAGGGTTTTAGGGGACAGGCCAAATTTCTTTAGTTTTCTCAGGAAGTAAAGGCACTGGTGGGCCTTCTTGGCAGTGGACTCTGCTTGGTTGGTCCAAGTCAGGTCATTTGTGATATTGACCCCGAGGAACTTAAAGCTTTTGACCTGTTACACTTGCGCACCACCGATGTACATTGGGTCGTGTGGACCAAAGCTAGAGTCAGTGAAGAAAAAAGTAAGAGTAGAGTGCATAAAAGTAAACAGCAAACATCGCATAGGTCACTAGATTCTAAAAGGACAATGAGTATAAGGGCACTTTATCTAAATGCCCGTGGTATTGGAAACAAGGTTAGTGAACTTGTGGCACAGATCAGTACAAAGGTGCATGATTTTGCGGCCATTACAGAAACCTGGTTTCAAGGTGTAGATGACTGGGAATTAAATATCCAAGGGTATCAGGTAATACGGAAAGATAGGCAGGAAGGCAAAGGAGGTGGGGTGGTGCTCTTAATTAAGGATGAGATCAGGTCGATTGTGAGAGACGGTATAAGATCTACAGAGCAGAATGTTGAGTGCATCTGGGTAGAGACTAAGAATAGTAAAGGGAAAAAAATCACTCGTGGGTATTGTCTATAGACCACCTAATAAAAATATTGCAGTGGCAGAGGCGATTAACCAAGAAATAACTGAGGCTTGAAAGAATGGAGCAGCAGTTAAAATCCCCCATGACTTTAACTTCCACATAGAGTGGGTGAATCAGGTTGGTCAAGGAGTCTTGAGGAGGACTTCATAGAATGCATCCGTGATGGCTTTCTTGAGCAGCATGTTAGTGAACCTACAAGGGAAAATGCTATCTTAGGTCTAGTCCTGTGCAATGAGACAGGTAAGATTAACAATCTTGTAGTCAGGGATCCTGTTGGAAAGAATGATCATAGTTTGATTGAATTTTGCATACAGGTGGAGGATGAAATAGTTATACAGGTATCTAAAACTAGTTTATCATGCTTGAACAAGGGAGACTACAATGGGATGAGGGAGGAGTTGGCGAATGTGGATTGGGAGCACAGGCTATTTGGTAGGACAGTTGAGGAACAGTGAAATACTTTCAAAGAGATTTTTCACAGTGCTTAACAAAAGAATATTTCAGTCAAAAGTAAGGATAGTAAGTGTGGGGAGAGCCAGCCTTGGATAACTAAGGAAATAAAAGACAGTGGTATCAAATTAAAAGCTCGTGTACAAAATCGCAAAGAGCAGTGGGAGACTGGAGGATTGGGAAAACTTTAAAAAGCAACAAAAAACAACTAAACAAGAAATAAGGAAAGGGAAGATAGAGTATGAAAGTAAATTAGCACAAAATATAAAAACAGATTGCAAAAGTTTTTATAAATATATAACGCAGAAGAGGGTGACTAAAGTCCACGTAGGTCGTTTGGAAGACGAGAAGGGAGATTGATATTGGGTGATAAGGAAATGGCTGAGGCATTGAACAACTATTTTATGTCAGTCTTCATGGTGGAGGACACATCTAGTATGCCAAAGAATGATGTTATGGATGAAATGTGAGGTGAGGACCTAGATAAAACCTGTCACTAAAAAGAAAGTGATGAGCAAACTAGAGGGCCTGAAGGTAGATAAGTCCCTTGGTCCTGATGGGATGCATCCCAGGGTGCTGAGGGAACTGGCGGAGGTTATAGTAGACGCTTTGGTAATCATTTACCAAAGTTCTTCAGACTCTGGGCAGGTCCCGGCGGACTGGAAGACCGCAAATGTCACGCCACTTTTTAAAAATGGATGTAGGCAAAAGATGGGCAACTATAGGCCAGTCGACTTAACATCTGTAGTTAGGAAGATGCTTGAAGCTGTCATTAAGGAAGAAACATTTAGAAAGGAGTGGTTCCATTAGACAAACGCAGCATGGATTCAGAAAGGGTAGGTCCTGTTTGACAAACTTACTGGAGTTCTTTGAGGACATAATGAGTACAGTAGATAGAGGGGAACAGGTGGATGTTGTATACTTGGATTTCCAGAAGGCATTCGATAAGATGCCGCTCAAGAGACTTATAAATAAGATATGGATGCATGGAGTCAGAGGAAGTGTATGGCATGGATAGTGGATTGGTTAACCAATAGAAGGCAGAGAGTTGGTATAAATGGGTGTTTCTCTGGTTGGCAGTCTGTGGTGAGTGGGGTGCCACAGGGGTCAGTGCTGGGCCTGCAGCTGTTTACCATTTACATTGATGATTTGGAAGAGGGGACTGAGTGTAGCGTAGCAAAATTTGCTGATGACACTAAACTGAATGGAAAAGCAAATTGTGCAGAGGATGTGGAGAGTCTGAAGAGGGATATAGATAGGTTAAGTGAGTGGGCCAAGGTCTGGCAGATGGAATACAACATTGGTATATGTGAGACCATCCACTTTGGAAGGAATAATAGAAGAGCAGATTATTATTTAAATAGTGAAAGATTGTAGCATGCTGTTGTGCAGAGGGACTTGGGAGTGCTTGTTCATGAATCACAAAAAGTTGGCTTGCAGGTACAATAGGTTGTTAAGAAGGCAAACGGAATGTAGACCTTCATTGCTAGAGGGATGGAATTCAAGAGCAGGGAGGTCATGCTGCAACTATACAGGGTACTACTGGTGAGGCCGCACCTGGAGTACTGTGTGCAGTTCTGGTCTCCATACTTGAGGAAGGATATACTGATTTTGGAGGCAGTGCAGGGGAGGTTCACCAGGTTGATTCCAGAGATGAAGGGGTTAACCTATGAGGAGATATTGAGTCACCTGGGACTATACTCTCTGGAGTTCAGAAGAATGAGAGGGAATCTTATAGAAACATACAAAATTTTGAAAGGGATAGATAAGATAGAAGTAGAAAAATAGTTTCCATTGGTAGGTGAGACTAGAACTAGGGGACATTGCCTCAAGATTCAGGGGAGAAGATTTCGGACGGAAATGAGGAGAAACTGTTTTTCCCAGAGAGTGGTGAATCTTTGGAATTCTCTGCCCAGGGAAGCAGTTGAGGCTTCTTCACTAAATATATTTAAGATACAGTTAGATAGATTTTTACATAGTAGGGGAATTAAGGGTTATGGGGAAAAGGCAGGTAGATGGAGCCGAGTTCGCGGACAGATCAGCCATGATCTTATTGAATGGCGGGGCAGGCTCGATGGGCTGGATGGCCTACTCCTGCTCCTATTTCTTATGTTCTTCTGTAAGTTTTTTACGCAGAGAGTGGTGAGTGCTTGGAATGGGCTGCCGGCAAGACTGGTGGAGGCGAAAACGATAGGATCTTTTAAGAGACTCCTGGATAGGTACATGGAGCTTAAAAAAATAGAGGGCTATTGGTAATCCTAGGTAATTTCTAAAGTAAGTCCATGTTCGACGCAGCATTGTGGGCCGAAGGGCCTGTATTGTGCTATAGGATTTCTATGTTTCTATGTTATTTCTTTATTTCGTGGCCCTCTGGAGAAGAAGAATTTCAGAGTTGTAGTTGGATACATAGTTTGAATCTTTTTGAACCTTTGAGACAATAGTAAATTTTACACTTGGTTTGAAAGTGTTGTGCTTCAGTGCAAACCAGGTGGCACAGTGGCATAATATTAGCGCATCTCTTTACAGTGCTTGTGATTGTCGATCGGGATTCAATTCACACTACTCCCTGTAAGGTGTTTGTACATTTTCCCTGTGTCTGCTTGTCTTTCCTTCGGGCGCTCTGGTTTCCTCCCACATACCAAAGATGTACAATTAGCGTTAGTGAGTTGTGAGCATGCTTTGTTGGCACGGAAGCATGGCGGCTCTTGTGGACTGCCCAGCACAATCCTTGCTGATTTGAAGGAAAGGAATCCATTTCACTGTATGTGTCGATGCATATGTGACAACTTAAGGTAATTCTCTTTCACTTGCTGCAGTGAGAATGCAACAAAAAAAATCACAAAGAAATATGGAAGGAAAATTAGCTTGGCTTGATTTGGAGAATGCATTGAGAGGTATGATGGTTAGTAATGATTAGTATTAAAGTTGCAAAAGACAATATTCTTTTCTGGCACAAACCCCAGGAGGAAGATTGATATTACAGGTTGTCACTCTCTTGTTCAAAGGTTCATTTATTATCAAAGTGTACAACTCTAAAATTCTTCTCTAATGTCACCTCTGGAGTTCAGCTTTTTCTGGACAAACGCTGTGATGAGGTCTGGAGCTCAGCAGTCTTGATGAAACCTGAGCCTGGGGTTGGCAAGTTTGGTCTGCTGGTATCAACAGCATTGTGTTCTAACAGTATCCAAAGGCATCAGAAAGTGGAGAAACTTTAGTTGCTGCATCTACAGAAAGCATTTAAATTCTTACCATCCTTGGCTCACTGAGTACCTGCAGAAACATTCCAAGGAAGGCCATGAGTTGTTAACTTCGAACTTTCTGCATAATCACTCAGAATTGAACTGCACGTGCATGTAACGAGAGTTGTATAACTCATCTCCTTCTACCTTAGGCCACAAACTTGTCAATCACCCCTGCTGTGAACCACTTCTGGAGGTCCAAGACGCCGACTTCTACAAAGAAGGGATCTGTATGCTCCACGACCGCTGGACTAAGTGTGTAAATGTAAAATGGGACTATGTTGAAAAATAAATGTGCTAGGTTTTCTAAAATTGACTCCTTTTACCTTAGGCCACAAACATATCAATCACCTCTCATATATCTGGACTCTTTATGGAAGATTTTGGTTAGTGAGTGTTCATCTAAGGGGGACAGGTTAGTGGTAACAATTAACTGCATCAGCAGTGGTAGGAAATCTCATTAAATAACTGAAACTTTGGATGCCCTACTCTGTGCACTTCACCCACTAACCACAAACTTTGAGGTCATTTGTGATTTTTCCTAACTGATCTGAGGCCGGTGGTAATGGTTTGATGCATACCAGAGATTGAACTTTGGTTGTTGGGTGAAAGTAGCTCAGTAATAAGTGGTAGGTAGCAGTTTTCCCTTGAGCCACCAGTGATTCTCTCAAATCCATTCAGTACTTAATGATTAAAAAGAAAAGTTATGCTGATGACACCAGCATTGAAAAAGGCCCTTTAACACCACCTTGTTTTGTTCTGAAATCTTTTTTTTAAAAAAATCTTTTCCTGTAGAGTACTGCAGGTTAAATTGTTCCAGTATTTACCTCAGTGTATAATTTGCATGTTGCCAGGAATGTAGTTGCTTCCTATCATTGTCTTCAATCTAAAATACTTGCTTTTACTGGCCCTTCCCATAGATTTTTTCAGATTAGTTAATTTAAAAAAATTCTTAACAGATGCCTCACTTGGTTTATGGAATAGGGAAATTCATAATGTTTATCAGAAGTGCTGAGAAACAGTTTAAGTTCTCGGGTGACTAAATCAGGCAATAGTGACAGTTGTGTTTTTTAGTGGTTTCACTGTCGAAATTCCCAACACAATATTTAAGGGGGGGAACAACTTATTTGCAGAGGGCCTTTCATGGCCTTTGGATATCCTGGAGTATTTTGCAGCCAATGAAGTATCTTTTGAAGTATAGTTACTGTTGTGATGTTGGAAAGCATTGATGTAGACCAGAGTTCTGTTTGGGTCATGGCCAGGACTCATTCACTTGGCTTACTGCCAAAAAAAGTGAATTAACCAGCCGTTTGTTTTAACACTGAGGGTATTTGCCATCTGCAAAATAGTTGATATGTTTACCTACATAATAACATCCACTGTGCATAAAATTAATTTTAGGTGAAGCATTTTGGATATCTATTGAGACAGAAGATATAACAGCAATTCAACTCAAATTAATCTGTGCTTGGTTACAATTCCACAGCAATTATTGAATCTTTCTGTTTAAGAAAACCTTTATGGGAATCTTATTTATTTGATTTCAATGAAAAGTTATATTGTGATAAGGTTGCTACAATTTAAGGCTTTTATTATTGCATGGAAACACTAGTATGGAGCTTGGAATATAGAAAAGTACACCACAGGAACAGGCCTTTTGTCTGCTAGGACTGTGCCAACTATCATGAAACTAATTCCAACTGCCTACAATTGCCTACAAGTGTCCCTCTGTTTCCAGCCTGTTCACATCTATCTAAACTTTTCTGAAACATGGCTACATTATCTGCTTCTATTACCTCCCCTGGCAGTGCGTTCCAGGATATCTATCATCCTTTTGTATGTAAAACAGAAGTTTTAAAAACATCTTGCCTCAATTTTCCTTTAAACTCTCCTCTAAAAGAGTGAAGTAGATCTGCTGATTGAGCCATAACAATAACCTTGCATTCATTATCAGTGAGACCAAGCAATTGATTTGCAGTCTTCAGGAGGAGGAAGTCTGGTGAACACTTACCATCCTTTGTTGGGCAGTCAGTTGTGGAGAAGGTGAGCAGCTTCAAGTTGCTGGGTGCCAACATCTCAGGATCTATCCAGGGCCCAACACAGATGCAATCACAGAGACATGCCAGCAGCTCTCCTTCATTTGGGGTTTGAGGAGATCTGGTGCATCACCTTGTAAATTTCTACAGGTGTAAGGTAGAGAGCTTTCTGACAGGTTGCATCACAACCTGGTATGAAGCCTCGGATGCACGGGATAGCAAAAGGCTGCAGAAAATCGTAGACTCAACAAATTCCGTCATGGACACAACCCTCCCTGTCAATGAGGGCATCTTCAAGGGGGAATGCTTCAAAAAGGCAGCATCCATTATTAAAAGATCTTCACTATCCAGGACATGCTCTCTTCACATACCTACCATCAGGGAAGAGGAACAGAAGCCTGAACAGCTTCTTCCCCTTCGCCATCAGATTTCTGAACAGTCCATGAACCAATGAACACAACGACATTTATCTTTTCACTCTTATTATTTTGTAACTTGTAACTTTTATGTCTTGCACTGTACTGCTGCTGTAAAACAGCAAATTTCACATGTCAGAACCTGATTCTGATCTTACAGCTAGGCAAAGTTTGTTGTCAAAAGCAGCAAATAATTCATTGGCATTAGATGAGGCACTGTGATGGTGATGACACAAACAAAAACTCTTATATGGAATAAGAGTGCTTAAAGTGGGTGATGATTGATTTGGGTTGCCATTGTCAGAATTTGGGTTGCTGGAGCCACTCTTCAGTTTGTTGAATTTGGAATTTGCAGTGGCTGCACAATTTCAGATTGGAATGTGGAGTTTTATTTTTTTGAGGTCTTTTGGTGGGACTGCCTTTTGGCTGTCAGCTAATGGTGTTCTCCAACGAGCATATCTTGCATACAGAAATCAAAGGTTTATTGTGGCCTTCTGCACATAGTGCTTCATAAATATTTCTCATTGGTATCAGTAGATGGACAGTTAATGAGACTACGTGGCAGTTTGAACAGCAGTGTATTGTCTTTGCAACAAGTTGGGGTAAGAAAGACTATGCCCAGCAAACCTGCTTAACCAGCAGTTGATATTTACCAGTTTCATTTATAAACTCTTGTCTTGATCTTTGTTCTGGAGGGGTTGCCTGTAAGCTAGTGTAAGACTTGCAGTGAATGGTGCAGTGCTTTTTTGGTGTTGGATCATGGATACTCCATGATGAAGGAATTTCTTGTGATAGATGAGGCATTATCCACATGTAGTATTTAGCCCAGATTAGGTGGAAACAGCGAGTCTATCTCCTGTAGAAAAATTAATAACTTTTTAAAGAGGATATTTTGGATCTCTTTATGGTTATTTGGCAGCCTTTAAATTTCCAGACATAGTGGATTTAGTTTTGCATAATAGAATTTGAACATGTGCGAGAAGTGTATACTATTGTAGTATCTATCTACGAGTCTCCTCTTCTTCTGCCCCCCCAACTGTAAAAATACCTTTCTCCATCATTGGTACTTGCCTCCGTAGTATCCAAGACATCTCCAAGGAGTGATGCCTTAGGAAGGTGGCACCCCTCTTTAAGGACCTCCAGCACCCAGATATGCCCTCTTCTCATTGTTACCATTGAGAAGGAGGAACAGAAGCCTGAAGGTACACACTCAGTGATTCAGGAACAGCTTCTGCCCATTTGCCATCTGAAACTCATGAACACTACCTCACCACATTCTTGTATTTGTTCTTTTTGCACTACTTATTTTAACTGCGTGTGTGTGTGTGTGTGTGTGTGTGTGTGTGTGTGTGTGTATACACCATGTACCCATGTACCATGTACCAACCTCCATGTACCTATCTAAGAGTCTCTTAAAAGACCTATTGTATCCGCCTCTACCACTGTCTCTGGCATTGCATTCCACCAATCCACCACTGTTTTTAAAAAAAAACTTTTATCTGACAACCCCCTTGTACCTACTTCCAAGCACCTTAAAACTATGCCCCCTGGTGTTAGCCATTTCAGCTCTGGGAAGAAACCTCTGGCTATCTACACGATCAATACTTCTTATCATCTTACACACCTTTATCAGGTCACCTCTCATCCTCTGAGAAAAGGCCAAGTTCACTAACCTATTCTCATAAGGCATGCTCTCCAATCCAGGCAACATCCTTGTAAATCTCTGAACTCTCTATAGTATCCACATCCTTCCTGTAGTGAGGTGACCAGAACTGAACACATTACCTCATGACTCTTGAACTCAATCCCACGGTTGACGAAGGCCATCGCACTACATGCCCTCCGCCTCCCAAAACTTGTACTGATGCCGTAAAGTTAACAAATTTCATGATGTAGGCCGGTGGTATTAAGACTGGATTCTGATTCTGACTTTCCCCTTCTCAGCTGAAAAAAATTCCCTCATACACTTGATGTTTCAACCTGTGCAGCCCTTTTAGGGAGCTGTATACCTGGACCCCAAGATTCCTCTGTTTATCAGCACTGTTGAGGATCCTGTGATTAATAGTATAGTCTCTTTTTATGATGGATCTCCCAAAGTGTAGCACTGAAGAAATGGTTCTTCTCCACTGCAGATGATATCAGAGGATGGGAATTCAGAAATCAGAGGTGCAAAGGGACTTGGGACTCCTCGTGCATTATTCCCTAAGGGTTAACTTGCAGGTTAAGTTGGTAGTAAGGAAGACAATTGCAGTGTTCACATTCATTTTAGGAGGACTAGAATATAAAAGCATCATGCAATACTGAGGCTTTATAAGGTATTGGTCGGATTACACTTGCAGTTTTGGGACTCTTGTCTAAGAAAGAATGTACCGGCACTGAAGTGGGTGCAGAGGTGGTTCACGAAAATTATCCTGGGAATAAAAAGGTTAACGTAGGGACGTTTGGCTCTGGGCCTGTACTTGCTGGCGTTTAGAAGAATGGCGGGGTGGGGGGAGCGGCGGGAGAGGAAGCTTATTAAAACATTTCACATATTGAAATAGATTGGATGTAGAGGATGTTTCCAATATGGGGGATTTTAGGACCAGAGGACACAACCTTAGAATAGAAGGATGCCCCTTTTGAACAGAGATGAGGAATTTCTTTAGCCAGAGAGTGGTGAATCTGCCAAATTGATTGCCATACGATAGCTGAGGAGGACAAGTCATTAGGTATATTTAAAGCTCAGGTTGGTCGGTTCTTGATTTGTAAGAGTGTCAGAGGTTACAGGGAGAAGGCAGGAAAATGGGGTTGAAGAATAATAGATCAGTCCTGATTGGCCTAATTCTGATCCTATGTCTTATGGTCTTAAGAGCTTCATTTTAACATTCTAATAGGTTTATCTATATGTAATGATTTTAGTCTGGTTATTCACATCTCTTGGTAATGAATACCAACTACACTCTATAACACTCCTCAGAATATAGAACATTAATATTGCTTTTAGACCTGTTCTTGCTTTAGCTATTTTTAAAATGTGAAGTGGTCACAAAATATGTTAAATGGGGAAGTGCATTCAATCTTCAGCCTTTCTGGAAACCTGTGAACTTTGGATAGGCTTCAGAGCACTTTTATTTACCGTTTTACAATTCATTACTTGTGAAACTCAACACGAAGAAACTCAAATTTCAAACAACGGCGACTGAAACTGAAGGAGGGTGAATTTTCTGTGCTTGTCCAATCACTGAGAGAGAGGGACGAGGAACTACATTTCAAATATTTTCGGATGTCGGCAGGTAGATTTGACGATTTGGTTCATCGTCTCCAGCCATTTATTTCTTATCATTGTATGCACAGTATACTCAGAGACTGGTGATCACCATTTGAGTTTTAGCTTCAGGTAGAAGTCAACAGGCTGTAGCAGTTTAGCTACAAACTGGCATCAAGCACAGGGTCCTCCATAATTTCGGAGGTCTGTAAAGCCTTATGGAAAGCATTGCAGCCAGAGTTCCTTCCCTGCCCTTCAGTCGCCCAATGGGAAGCTACTACAGCGTAGGAGGAAATGTGATGCTACCAAGCGGACCAATCACAGTTGTTGCTGTCTGCGTCACTGCAACGCCTAGTTACATTTTGAGAGAGGTGCGCATTAGGCTATGGTGTAGGGTTTGTGTAGAGTGCAGTGTAGGGTGCACCGCTACGCCATACCTACGGCGGACATTTGATGCACAGGTATAAATCAGCCTTAAACATGCATCAGTCTGTAGACAAACACAATCCAGCTTGTCTTCCAACGGGCAAGCACTGGAGGGCAGTGCCGACAAGAGCATGGATGCAGCTTTGCCTCTGGTGTCACTTCTGTGGGGTGGCTGCAATAGGCAACACCGTGGCGTGAAGCCTAGCCCATACTACAACCAAAGTCAAGCAGCTCCCCTGTCGTCAGTCCCACCAAGAAACCAATAAACTGGACTCCAACATTCCACATTACCAATACCCAACAGAGTCTTGTGATCACAAGAAAAACAACTAAGACAATTACACTGTTAGACTACACACCGGCTTCATGCATTGATTATGACACCCCTCTATAGCAGGCAGTAACATAGTGCGCACTAAGTCCAGCTCCTTTGCCAACCAGCAACTGTCTGGTGGGTTGGACCTACAGTACTTGAAGTTCTTGATGTCCAGCAGTGTCTTGCAATCTTAAACAAAAAAGGTCTTCTTTAAAAACAAAAGGGACAATAACACCTTTGAGGTCGCTGCATCTGAGCATGTTGCTACCTTACTGGAAAGATGACAATCATATCATCATTTTTTAAAAACAGTTAACCTGCATAAAGGTTGACTTTTGAGCGAAGTGAACGTTGTACTTTAATTTTCAGGCTTTATGTTCTAGAAGTCAATTTCTATTTTGTGAGCATTTTCCTACTTAGACTTGAGGTACCAGCTACTTGTTCGTAGAAACAGGAGAGACACACTGCACTGGAAAGAGAGTGGGAAGTCAAACATAAAATTGAAAGATGTAATTTAGAAGCAAAGAATAGCAAAAGCTGGAAAGGAAGTGGAAGGATAGGAGTGAGTAGTGCTGAGATCTGGGTTGTGTGTGAGGCTGCACTTAGATAAGGGTTGGAGACTATGTCCCAGAGTATAGGGAACAGGAGCCTAAAGATGTGGAGCCAAGTAAGTAGGAACTTAGTGAGCAGTAGTGATCATATAAGTTGGATTTTTCCAGCCAGAGTAAAGTTGAAGTCGGGTTAGAAAAGCTGAAGGGCATATTAGAGGAAGCTAAATGATTCTGCAAGTTACAACAAGTAAATTCACCTTGTAAAACTTGTCCTCAGTATGATACCTGACGCATTCTGAGCTGACTCATCTTAACCAGATCAATTGTTAAAGGCTATTGTAGTTGTCAACAGCACATTGAACCAATAGGAAGCCCTCACTGTTTTATGCTGTTCTGTTGATCGAACACAATATATTGATGTGTATATTTGAAGAAAGCCCACTCACTGATATACAGTATCCAGTCTTTCACTCGTATTTGCTCTTCAGATGAGGTGCAAAGAAGCTGTCACTTACTGAATTGTATTTAACATGATGCTGTGCATTCAAAGGGCTGGGAAATGAACTGATGGACAAGAAATTTTAAATTGCTTTTTGGTGGAGCAGGCCATGTGAAAAGACTGTTTCAAACCCTATAAAACTGAAGTTGCTCCAAAGTCATCAAAAAGTATCAAACAAAAAAAGATTGGAACTTGCAGACCATCCTTTATATCTGTAGATATCCTAAAGGATTTCAGTTAATGAAGTATTTTGAGCTGCCGTAACTGTGTGCTTCTATCAATTTAATTGAAGTCCTACATTTGGCATTAAGATAAATAACCAAATATCCAGTTCAAAGTAACTTTATTATCCAAGTACATATATAATACCACATATAATTCTGGGATTCATTTTCTTGCGGGCATGCACAATAAATCCATAATAGAATAATAACCATAATAGAGTCAATTAAAGACCGCACTAGCTGGGTTTTAACCAGTGTTTAAGACAAACTGTGCAAATGCAAAAGAAAGAGAAAATAATAAATAAATAAATAAGCAGTAAATATCAAGAACATGAGATGAAGAGTCTTTAAAAGTGAGTCCATTGGCTGTGGAAACGTATCAAAGATGGGGCAAGTGAAGTTATCACCCCTCAACTATCAGGCTCTTGAACTAATAGGGATAAGTGTTCCTGAACCTGGTGGTGTGATTCCTGAAGCTCCTGTACAACCACTTTGATGGCAGAAGTGAGAGGAGAGCTTGTCCTGGGTAGTGGGGGTCCCTGATGATGAATGCTGCTTTCCTGCAACAATGCTTTATGTTGATGTGGTCAGTGCTAGAGAGGGCTTTATTACCCATGATGGACTGGGCCGTATCCATTAGTTTTTGTCATATTTTCCATTCAAAGGCATTAGTGTTTCCATACTAGGCCGCAATGCAGCCAGTCAATATACTTTCCACTGCACATCTATAGAAGTTTGTCAATTTTTTAGATGTCATGCTGAAACCCCCCAAACCTCCAAGGAAGTAGAGGCACTGCCATACTTTCTTCATAATTGCACTTGTGTGGTGGGGCCAGGACAAGTGATGCGAAATAATAACACCAAGAAGTTTATAGTTGCTGACCCTCTCCAATTTTGATCCTCTGAGGACTGGCTCATGGACCCCTGGTTTCCTCCTGAAGTCAATAATCAGCTCCTTGATCTTGCTGACATTGAGTAAGGGGTTGTGGATATGTCACCACTCAGCTGGATTTTCATTCTCTCTCCTATACGCTGATTTGTCACCACCTTTGATTCGGACTAAGACAGTGGTGTCATCAACAAACCTGATACACAGGCCATGGCCCAGTCCACCAAATTGAAGCAATCCTCTGCCTCCCACGACCAACTCTTTGATCTTTAGCCTCTGCCTGTATGTAGATAGAAGGACAGTCAGGTGATCAGATCTATGGAAATGTGGTCTGGGCAGCAGGCATTCCATTATCTTAGTATAACAGTGGTCTAGTGTGTTGCAACGTCCGGCTACAGGTTATATGCTGATAGTATCTGGACAGGGATTTCTTTAAACAAGCCAGGTTGAAGTACTGATTTGAAATGTGTTGGGTTGGACTGTTTCTTGTTTGGAGACGGCAAAATGCACTACCTTGGGTGCTTGATTACAGTCTGCCGCTGGTGGTATGTAAATGGCAATCAAAATAATGATGGAGAGCTCAAAGTTGGGGAACACGAGTTTGACAAAACCGCCACTTCGGAACACCACTGAAAGTTTATCATTTATGATATTTAGTTCAAGGATGTATGCCCTCAGTCTGAGAAGGCAAATTTGTTGTCTTTAAAAACAGCCTCATTAACTTTTCAATACTGTGCTAGGGTGAAAAAAAACAAACCAGGCATTAAGTCTCTGAAAGCGAGACTTGGAGCCGACAATTTTTAACTTGAAGCAAAAGTACACATTTAGAATTAAAGCTTTGACTGGTAGAGAAAATGTTGATCAACATCATAAAGTTAAATCAGGAGCATATAGTGGAAATGGTTATGGATGGTACTTATTCAGAAAGCTTTTGGAGCATTGCCTAGGATTTTACTGACTGGAGACTGCTACCTGTACTCTCCGCTGAAGTGTATTGATATCACAAAGAGGGCAAAAAGCAGTGTTACTGACTAAAGGTAGTTTCTGCCTCCAAAAGCAAAAGTTCTAATGAATGTAACTCAAGTGGTCATCTTTATAATTTCTACCTTCAAAAGCGGATGTGATACAGAAGATAATTTGTGATACAAAGTCCTTTGTCCTTGATAAAATAAATAGATTTTTTTTGCTGTTGGAGGCCGAAATTTTCTTTCTGTCAGTATCATTGCTTGTTTTCCAAATTGCAACTGCAGCTATGCAATCTCCACTGGAAATGTCGACTACATATCATAACTCTTGGACCTGCTGAGTTACTCTAGCAGTTTCTTTTTCATTTGGATGATAATTTGATTCTATCCACCACTGGCTCAGGAGACCTTGATTATTGCTACACAGCCATCAAAAACACCTACTGATCCATCCCCATCTACACCTGGGTAAGTCAGACCACCAATCTGTGCTTCTCCCTGTGTATAAATCCAAGCTGAATTGTGAGGATCGGGTATAAAGACACATAGTGCTCGTCTGTGGAAATGGAGGAGGTTTTATACAAGTAGTTTGAGTTGGTAGACTGGTCCATGTTCAAAGACTCAGTGGATGATCAAGATAATTAAGTTTGGCACAGACTTAATCATAAATTGTGTATGTAGCGCATTATATACCAAAGTGTTCCCAGAACAGAAACCAGGTATGAACTGGAAGATCCACTCCTTACTGTGTGTATTGAATAGAAGGGGGATGGAATATCACCACCTGTCCTGATAATCTCCAGTGTACCTCTACCCACAGTCACTGTTGTAGATGTCCAATCTGTATTGTGCAGAGTGAACCTGCAGAAAGCATCTGTCCCAAATGGAGTCCTCGTATGTGTTCTTAGTTCCTGTGCAAATCAGCTGGTAGGAGTAATTGCGGACATCTTTAACCTCTCACTATTTCATTCTGAGGTTTCCACTTGCCTTAGGAAGACCATTATCATCCCAGTACCAAAGAAAAATAAAATACTATGTCTTAATGATTGCTGTTTGGTGGATCTGACATCCATCGCCATAATGATCCTCGAGAAGCTGTTTACAGGAAATATCAGTTCCTACCTCCCATGCAGCCTTGTCCCACTGTAATCTCCCTGGCCCTAAGCTCGTCTCTGAGGCCTCATCACGGCTTTTCACTGAGGCTGTGATGCCAAAGTTGAGAGGAGGTGGATGTCTGCTGCTAGCATTTAGTAGCGTCAAGGTATGCTCGTAAAACTGAAGTCAATGTGCTTCAGTTCTTAGAATCATACCTCGCCTATAGGAAGATGTTCCTAACCATTGGAGGTTAATCATCCTCTAGCTCCAGGATATCACTACAGGAGTTCTTAGGTCTGTTTTATCAATTCAACCATCTTAACATTTAACAGCTTCATGAATGACTTCCCCTCCTCACATGTCAGAAGTCGGGATTTTTGTTGAATGCACAATGCAATGCTCAATTCCATTTACAGGTTCTTAGCAAATGAAGTGGTCCTTGCTTATGCACAGTGGGACCAAGACAGTATTCAAGCATGGGCTGACAAGTGCTAAATTATTGTACCACAGAAGTCAGCCTACCTTTGATATTCAAAGGATTGCCATTGCTCTGCCTCTGTTAACATCTTGGGGCTTCCTTTGACTAGAAATCCGATGGGCCAAGCATGTAAATGCTCAGACTATAAGTGTAGGTCTTGAGTTAACCTTGTAACAAAAACAAACATGTAAGTGGATAAATGAAGAATTGATCTGCTGGGAGATGCCAGTAGTAGAGCTATCACAAAGCAATTTAACTTTTACATTTTTAATTCACAGAACAGAGACAAAGATGAAAAGGAGCCAGCAAATAAACAGTTCAAAGAGGACGATGATGAAGAAGTAAAACATAGGTGAGAGGAATAATAACCATCCCAAGGTTATTTTTAAATTCTTTTGTCCTTTTCACAGGGGCTCATGTTGTAGCTCCAGTGTAAACTTGAGTTGAAACAATAGATGAAGAGATTGTACTGTGGAGAGCATTCTACAAACAAATTGGCTACATCACCAACACAAAATAATCTGCAGATGATGTTGTCAAAGGAAGACTCACAATGCGCTGGAGGAACTCTGCAAGTCAGTCAGCATCAGTTGAAAAGATTAGTCGACGTTTCGGGCCGAAACCCTTCATCAGGACTGAAGGAAGAACTTTGGGGAGGGTTTGAAGAATGCTGGTAGTTGAAAAAAACAGTAATTTTAAAGACACGGGGTGGGGGAGGGGAAGCAGGGAGGTGATTGGCAGGAGAACAATGCAAAGTAGTAGAAGGAGGCGGAACTATGAGGGAGGTGATGTGAAATAGGGATAGAGGAAGGGAGGGGAGGGAATTACCGGAAGTTCGAGAATTCTGGTATGGTGAGGGGGCACTGCACAGAAAGTTGTGAACTCAGTCAGCTTATCATGGGCACTAGCCTCCCCAGCATTCAGGACATCTTCAAGGAGCAATGCCTCAGAAAAGCGGCATCCATCATCAAGGACCCCCATCACCCAGGGCATGCCACTCCTCTCATTGCTACCATCAGGGAGACAGTACAGGAGCCTGCAAGTACACACTTAATGATTCAGGAATAGCTTCTTGCCCTTTGCCATCCTATTTCTGAATGGACATTGATCCTATGAACACTACCTTACTACTTTGTTTTCCTCTTTGCACTGTTTATTTAAGTTTTAAAAATATATGTACTTAGTGTAATTTACAGTTTTTATTATTATGTATTGGAATGTACTGCTGTATGGACACTACAACAAACTGCAACTGCCCTTCAAATCCTTGGAGGAAGAATTCAAGGTAACAATAGCCAGAGAAGTGCTACAGTATAGGGACTCAAGTGACCCGAAAGTGGCTAGAGCAGAGATCCAAGTAAGTACTGGCAGGAAGTGGAGGGCAGAGGAAGCTGTTCAGGAGGCAGAGGCGAGGCTGGTGGGAGTGGTCACACGAGGCCGAGCTGGGCTAGGATCCTTTCCAACTCCCCAAATGGACACCAGAGGGAAGGAAAGGCGTCGACTAGTTCAGGAGGAGATGAGAGCCTGCAAGCCGGTGGGAATGAAGCAACAGGGAGCTTGGACAAGATGGGAGAATGCGGTTGAGAGGAAAGTGACCTGGGCTGATCTTTGGAAAGCCGAACCACACCGCATCCAATTTCTCATCCAGGCAGTGTACGATGTGCTTCCAAGCCCATCAAACCTGCACACATGGGGCAAGGCACAATCATCTGTGTGCCCACTGTGCTCCAAGCGAGGAACCCTGGAGCAGATCCTCAGCGGCTGTGCAAGGGCACTTGGTGAGGGACGGTACAGGTGGAGGTATGATCAGGTCCTGAAGACCCATCGCTGAAGCCATCAGCGCAGGAGTTGAGTGGGCGAAGCGGTCCCGACCCTCCAAGCAGACCATTGCCTTTGTAAGAGCTGGGGAGCAGCCAATACCTGCCAAAAGAACATCTGCAGGCATTCTGACCTCTGCAAGGGACTGGCAGCTGTTGGTGGACCTCTAAGGGCAGCTGAAGTTCCCCAACCATATCGCAGCCACCACCCTGGGAACAGACATTGTCCTAGTGTCTGAGTCTACTAAGCAAGTGGTGCTGCTGAAGTTGACAGTCCCATGGGAAGATAGCTTGGAGGAGGCCTTTGAAAGGAAGCTCTCCAAGTACGCAGGGCTGGTCAGCAAATGTTACCAGGCTGGATGGAAGGCGAGGTGTCTCCCAGTGGAGATTGGTTGTAGGGGATTCGTAGCCCGTTCTTTAGTTAGAGCCTTCAGCATTTTGGGCATCGAGGGAGAGAGGAAGAGGGGAGCCATCTGTAGTACCCCCGATGTGGCAGAGAGGGCCTGAAGATGGCTGTGGCTCAAAAGAGGGCAGCCATGGAGTCATAAGTAGCTAGCCATCTGGACACAAGCTGGGGTCTGATCAGCCCCGGCTGGGTCACCTGGGGGAGGTTGTATGATGTTGAAAGACCCGAAACACCCGATGATTCCAGGAACATCACTGAAGATGTGTCCAGAAGCATCAATAGATGTATGTACACAGCTGCCACATAACAAATTTCACAACAAATGTCAGTGATATTAAACCTGATTTTTGACCACTTGATCATATAGTTTAACTTTTTTTGATGTATTGTCCACTGTCATTTTACAATCAATTGCAAAGGAGATCTTGTGTGGATTACTTTCACTATTATAGGACAAAATTGCAGCCAACAAAATGAGTATCAGTTCATTAGGGATGCAGAATCAAAAAGGGTAGTAAATACAGTACTCTCTATTAGCTCAATGCGTGGACTATAAGAAATAAGGTGGATGATCTTGTTGTATTTTTACAGATTGTTGGGTATAATGTTGTGGCCATCACTGAATCGTGGCTGAAGGATGGTTGTAGTTAGCAGCTGAATGTCCAAGGTTAGACATTGTATCAGAGGGTTAGGAAGGTAGGCAGAGGGGTGGCGTGGCTCTGCTGGTAAAGAATGGCATCAAATCATTAGAAAGATGTGAAATAGGACTGGAAGATATTGAATCCTTGTGGGTTGAGTTAAGAAACTGCAAGGATAAAAGTACCCTGATGACAGCCATATACAGGCTTCAAAAAAAGTATCTGAGATGTGGACTACAGATTACATTGGGCATTAGAAAAGGTGTGTCAAAAGGGTAATGTTATGATAGTCATGGGAGATCTTAACATGCAGGTAGATTGGGAAAATCAAGTTGGTAATGGATCTCAAGAGTGAATTTGTTGAATGCCTTTAAGACAGCTTTTTAGAGCTGTTTGTTGTTGAGCCGACTAGTGGATCAGGTATACTGGATTGGGTGTTGTGTAATGAACTGGAGGTGATTAGGGAGCTTAAGGTAAAGGAACCCTTAGAAGACAGTGATCACAATATGACTGAGTTCAACTTGAAATTTGATAGGAGAAAGTAAAGTCTGAAGTGGCAGTATTTCAGTGGAGTAAAGGAAATTACAGCGGTATGAGAAAGGATTTGGCCAAAGTAAGTTGGAAGGAGATACTGGGAGGGATGACAGCAGAGCAGCAATGGCTTGAGTTTATGTGGAAAAATGAGGAAGATGCAGTATAGATGCATTTCAAAAATGAAGAAATACTCAAATAGCAAAATAGTACAACCGTTAGGACCACTAGAAAATGAGACCAGAGAAATAATAACGGGGGACAAGGAGATGGCAGATGAACTAAATGAATATTTTGCATCAGTCTTCACTGTGGAAGACACTAGCAGTGTGCTAGGTGTTGAAGGATGTGAGGGAAGATAAGTGAGTGCAGTTACTATTATAGGGGAGAAAGTGCTTAAAAAGCTGAAAAACCTAAGGGTACATTTGTCACCCAGACAGATGAACTGCACCCTAGGTTTCTGAAAGAGGTAATGTTAGAGATTGAGGAGGCATCTTGCCTGACGAACTTGTTGGAATTCTTTGAGGAGGTTACAAGTAGGGTAGATAAAAGGGATGCAGTAGATGTGGTATATTTGGATTTTCAGAAGGCCTTGGACAAAGTGCCACACATGTGGCTGCTTATGAAGTTAAGAGCCTATGGTATTACATGGAAAGTTACTGGCATGGTTAGCATATTGGCTGATTGGTGGGAGGCAGGGAGTGGGAATAAAAAGATCCTTTTGTGGTTGGCTGTCAGTGACTGCAGAGGTCAGTGTTGGGACTGCTTTTTATGCTGTATATAAATGATTTAGATGATGGAATAAATGGCTTTGTTGCCATTTTTGCAGCTGATATGAAGATTGGTGGAGGGGAGGTAGTGGTGAGAAAACAGGTGGACTGCAGAGGGACTTAGAGTAGGACAATAGGCAAGAGAGTGGCAAGTGAAATACAGTGTTGGAAAAAGCATGGTCATGCACTTTTGTAGAAGAAATAAATGTGCAAACTATTTGGTAAACAGGGAGAAAATCCAAAGATCTGAGTCCTTGTGCAGAACACCTTAAAGTTTAACTTGCAAATTGAGTAAGTAGTGACGAAGACGTATGCAATGTTAGCATTCATTTCAAGAGGTTTAGAATGTAAGAGCAGCGATGTAATGCCGAATCTTTATAAGGCTCTGGTGAGGCCTCACCTTGAGTATTGTGAACAGTTTTGGACTCCTTATCTAAGAAAAGATGTGCTGGAATTGGAGAGGGTTTGGAGGAGGTTCACAAGGATGAATCTGAAAATGAAAGGGTTATCATATGAGGAATGTTTGATGGTTCTGGGTCTATACTTACTGGAATTTAGAAGGATGGGGGGGATGTCATTGAAACCTTTTTGAATGTTGAAAGCCTAGATTGAGTAGATGTGGAAAGGTGGTTTCCCATGGTGGGGAAGTCTAGGTTAAGATAGCACAGCCTTAGGATAGAGGGGCGTTGAACTGAAACAGATACAGAGAAATTTCTTCAGCCAGAGGGTGGTGAATTTGTTAGCACAGGCAGCTGTGGAAGCCAGGTTATTGTGTGTATTTAAGGCAGAGATTGATAGGTTCTTGATTGTCCACAGCATCAAAGGTTATGATGGCTGGGCAGTGGGGCTGAGGAGGGGAAAAATGGATCAGCCATGATTGGGTGGTGGAGCAGACTTGATGGGCCAAATGGCCTAATTCTGTTCCTATGTCTTACGGTCTTTTTCATCCCAAACTGAGAGGCACTGAGATTAACACCCTGATTATTGGATGGAATCAGCTGACTGAAGAGCAGTGATGGGGTTTAAAGAGGAGAACTGCATGGTTTTGTGGCCTGGTATTGTACTAGATTTAGCAGTCTCTTTAGTTTGGTTAAATCACTAACTTAAGTTTTTTAACAAAACAAAAACAACTGTCAGGCTGTAGTACTGCATATTGGAATCTTTCCAATTGTCAGTGAGAATCACAAGTGATGTGTTTTGTTTTAAATCAACATAGAATAGTGGGAATAGAATTTCAGTCCTGTGATTTCCTCATTTTTCAGCCCTCTGCATCGTGACTGCATGATGTTCCACGTATGGAGTAATTTGGGGAAGATCTGGTGAAATTATCTTCAGCCACACCTTTCCTATGTATTTATTTTCACTTCTTCTGCTTTTCTTTACAATTGAGGCTGCCAGCAAACATTCAGATATTTTTCAATAATTTAGACAGATGTAAATATCACTCACCTCATCAAAACTATTCTCTTATTAGATTAATCTCGGCTGCTCCCTATTTTGTGGGTGTTTCTTTCATAGAAAAGTGTCCAAATCAGTACTAAGTTAATTTAGATCAGGGGTTCCCAACCTTTTTTATTCCATTACCATTAAGCATGGGGCCATGGACCCCAGGTTGGGAACCTCTGAATTGAGATCATCTTATCCTTAGAACTTAGTTGCATGGAGTAGATAATTTTATCTTAAGGTACTAAGGATTATTTTAACTGTGAAAGCATAAATCACCAATAGCAGGGCCTTATTCTGGTACAAGATAAAATCCTGAAGCTAGTAACTTTAGAACTATTCATTCTTTCCTTTCCCTTTGATGTTCAGATAACTTGTGAAGAGAGTCAGGATAAGATCAAGGCTAAAGTGTTCCTTGTCATTTGATTATGTTTCTTAGTGGATAAAGATATTTCATGCAAGTAAAAAGTTTCTTCCAGGTAGAAACTGTACACTTAAAATTGCTTTTGGTTAAATGCTGGAATCGGAACAAAATGTTGCTGGAAATGCCCGGCAGGTCAGATGGCTGAAAAAGATACAGCTAATGCTTTGGGTAAATTACCATTCTTCAGAAAAGAGTTGTGGAATCGGAATGAATTCATAGCGGTTTAAGATGTCTACAGTACAAAACTCACTTGATCTGCAGGAAGGTGCATTAAAGACAATTTTTAAAAATCACTACATAACTACATATAATTTTAAGGTGGGTTATACTAGGAAAGGAAGCACATCAGGAGAAAATTGAAATAAAAACAAAATAATAAAGGCAGACAAACCAATACAATGAAACAAGGTTTTTTGGAATTTTGCATGCTGATGAATTCTCCAAAGATATGTTTATATATAGTATGTCACTGATAATCATTCAAGAAACTGTGAACAGCTTTTAATCTGTATTTGGGTGGTATTCTTTGAAAGAGGAATGCTGACTATTATACAATGAGTATTTCCTGATGGAACAGTGCATGATTGGCTGGAATTTGGCATAATGTCTATTTGGAAAGTCTGTCAGCCCAGATCACTTGGCATTCCTCTTCACTGTACAGGACTATCAGACTAGATTTTGTGTTTAAGATCTGGGTTTGGATTTGTAAAGCAGCAGACTTGCTGTGTGTCATTGAAAAGGCAGGTGCAAAGTTAGTTATCCATCAATGACAAGACCTATAATAAAAACCTGTTTTGTCTCTGTTATTTACTTTAGAAGGAAGGGCAGGGCATATTCGAAAAATTCTTGTTGAGAAATGAACAGATTTCTCAATGAGCTAAGACAAGTTGATGCTGTTTTTTTTTTCCCAGGCTGCTTCAATCACTTGGAAGCTTACAAGATGTTCCTGATATGTTAACATCCTTGTTAGTTAATAATCCAAGGGCAGAATTTAAATGTTCACTCTTGGCCTTTATAATCATAGAAATTTAATTGAGTGGCTCTTGGTGTATTCTTGCAACATATTTTTGATTTGTCATAATTGAATGAAAAGAGAAGGAAATTAAAACGAAAAAAGTCTTGACTAATGTGCCATGCCTTGCCTTGCCCTACCCGAACTTTTTTGCCCATCGTTTCTTTTCCCAGTAGCTTTTGATTGACATCTATTTACTTTTATAGGAAAATATTTGCATTTAATAGAGCACTTTTCACCACATCTGAATCATAAATCATTTTGCAACCAAAGAAGTAAAGTAAAATGTTCTGTCACATCTCACTGTAATGTCTTAATATTCCCCAGTTTTGTAAAGCAATGTGTGTCTCTGTTTAGTAAGCTAATACAGCTTGCATTCTGAATAATACCTTCCTGAGTCATTTTTCATTCCCTCATAATTTGACTTCATCCCCAATTTGTATCCCTTCTGATACTATTGCTGTGGATGAAAATAAACCATATCTGAAGTAAACAATTGAAAAACTACTTGACTAGCACATTGTGCATTTTATTTCAGACTTTTCTGGCCATTCTCACTAGCCATCTGAGTTATAATTCTTAGTGCTTCTGCTTCGTAAGACCTCTTGTATACATTTCTTCATCACCACCATCTTATTTGCCAGTTTTCATTTGGGTACATTTGTCAATGCCCTCTGAACCAGAGCCATAGAGTGGTACACCACAGAAATGGGTCCTTCAGTCCAACATGCCCATGTCAACCAGTTGCCTATTTAAGCTAGTCTTACTTGCCCACATTCGGCCCAGAACGCTCCAGACTCCTTTTAATTCCAGTTTCCTTTTTAAATAATTTTATACCAGCCTCAATCATATCCTGACAGCTTGGTCCTACCAAAGAGCAACACCTCACACTTGTCCACATTAAGTTCCATCTATCATTTTTCAGCACATTTTTCTGCTGGTCCCGATCCCGCTGCAAGCTCTGATAGTCTTCCTCGCTGTCCACTACTTCCTGAATCTTGGTGTTATCCACAGATTTGCTGATCCAGTTAACCACATTATCATCCAGCTCATTGATATAGATGTAATGCCCTGCTTAAGATTTCTACTGCTTGGATGTGAGGTATTTTTATTTTTACAGTTTTTGGCAAAAGCAGTGTATCCTGTTAGTAAGAGTGCTTTGGCTAAAGATGAGGAGCCACTTTGTCCAACTTAGCAATGTTGTGTCAGCCAGTCAGGTTTGTCTTGGTAGGTGTAACTTCCTGCTCAGTGGTATGCTACGGAAGATTCGAGAAAGCTGGGTGGGATCAAATCTCTGAAGGACAGTAGTCTGGTTTGGGGTCTTTTGGCAGAAGATGCGGAGAGAAGAGCACAAGGAAAGATGCTTGGAGGATCCCACCAAGGGGGACCCTAATTGCAAGGAGTGCTTTGTGCAGACGAATGGTTCCAAGGAGGAAAGTTCTGCCTGTGGTTGGTGATGGGAATTCTGGGTGTGAGTAAAGCAATGCACCCAACTACTACAGAAATGTGCTCCAACGTTTATGTGCACATTTAGACTGGTTTAACTGTAAAGGGCGGTTTTATTTTTTTTTCTTTATTCTGTTAACTATTTTTAAGTTTGAAATATTGGTAAATATATTTCCTTTGTAATTTTATGCCAGTGTATGATCCATCATTTTTCTGGCAAACAATAACTTTGTATGAGGCAGTACTTACACAGCATCCATGACAATCAATGTTCTTTAATTGGAACATCCCAACTTTCCTGCTTGGTTAAACCCAAATCATACTGACCCTAGATGTGTATTGCTTATGGAAGGTGGCCTTCTCACCCCCGAATCACGTGGCTGTCAGCAGAGTAAGCTAATGAGCCAAGTTTGTTACAAGCCCTGGTAAGAGGGTTGCATAGATCACAAACAACAACTGACCCGGCACCAGTCCCTGTGGTACTTCACTAGTCACAGGCCACCAGTCAGAGAGGCACTCATCTGCTACCACTCTCTGGCTTCTCCCACTAAGCCAACGTCTAATCCAATTCACTAGCTCGTCTTGAATGCCAAGCAACTGAACCTTTCTGAGCAACCTCCCATGTGGGACCTTGTCAAATGCCTTACCAAGGTTCATGTAGACAGCATCCACTACCTTGCCTTCAACTTTCTTAGTAACTTCCTCAAACTCTACGAGCTTAGTTCAATTTGATTTACCATGCACGAAGCTATGCTGACTATCCCTAAGCAGGCCCTGTCTATCCAAATACTTGTATATCTGGTCCCGCAGAGTACCTTCCAATAACTTTCCCACTGCTGATGTCAGGTTCACAGGCCTATAATTTTCTGTTTTTTTTTTGAGCCTTTCTTGAGCAGCGGAGCGTCATTAGCTATCCGCCAATATCTCACCCTTTGCTGAGGATGATTAAGGTAAATATCTCTGCTAAGGCCCCTGCAATTTCTGTGCTTGCATCCCACAGGGTCTGAGGGAACGCATTGTCAGGCTTCAAGACAGCAACCACCTCCCCTGTAATTTGTATAGGGTCCATAACCTGGCTGCTTCTTTGCTTCACTTTTGTAGACTCAGTGTACGTCTCCCAAGTAAATACGGATACAAAAGATCCACTTATGATCTCCCCCATCTCTTTTGGCTCCATGTTTAGATTATCATTCTGATCTTCCAATGGACCAATTTTGTCTCTTGCAATCCATTTGCATTTAGCATATCTTTGGACTCCCTTAGGAGTCTCCACCTTGCCTGCTAGAGCAACCACGTCCTGCCTTTAGCTCTCTTGATTTCTTTTTCAAATGTTCTCATGTATTTCTTATACTCCATAAGTACCTCATTTGTTCCTACCTGCTTGTATTTGCTGTGCATCTCCTTTTGTTTTCTTAACCAGGGCCTCAATATCTCTCAAAAACAAGGTTTCCTAAACTTGTTACTTTACCTTTTATTCTGACAAGCACATACTAGCTTTGTACTCTCAAAATATTACTTTTGAAAGCCTCCCACTTACTAAGTACACCTTTGCCAGAAAACAGCCTGTCCCACTCCACACTTGCCAGATACTTTCTGATCCTATCAAACTAGGCTTTACTCCAATTTAGAATCTCAACTTGCAGACCAGCCATTGGTCCCAACGGATCACCCAGACCTATCTTTTTCCATGTTTTCCATTACTTTGAAAGTAATGGCATTGTGATCACTAGGTGCAAAGTGTTCCCTTACAGAAACTTTTGTCACCTGCCCTTTCTCATTCCCTAACAGGAGAGCACTCTCGTTGGGACTTCTGTGTTCTGATTAAGGAAACTTTCCTGAACACATTTGACAAACTATCACATCTAGTCCTTTTAGAGTATGTAAGTACCCAGCAATATGTGGAAAGATAAAACCACCTACTATAACAACCTTGTGTTTCTTGCAACAAGTCTGCGGTCTCTACAAATTTGTTCCTCTAAATGCCACACACTGTTGGGTGGTCTATAAAATAGCCACATTAACATGTTCATACCTTTCTGTTTTTCCCACTTCCATCTATAAAGCCTCATTAGATGAGTTCTGCAGTCTGAATGGACTGAGAACTGCCGTGGCATATTCCCTGACTTCCCTGACCCCTTCCCCTTTAATCCATGATTCCATTGTTTTAAATGCAACAAAGGCTCACAAATGACTACAATATCATAATTCCATGTATTATCTATACCCTGAACTCGTCTGCCTCTTTTACAATACTACTTGCATTGAAATATACACAGTTCAGAACACTAGTCGTACCATGCTCAACCTTTTGATTCCTGACTTTGTCTGAGGTCTTAATAACATCTTTCTCCACAGCCTCTCCACTATCTGTTCTGGCACTCTGGTAACCACCCCCTTGCAATGCTGGTTTAAACCCCATCGTGCAATGCTAGGATATTAATCCCCTTCCAGTTCAGGTGCAAGCCATCTCTTCTGTACAGATCCCAACTTCCCTGGAAGAGAGCCCAATGGTCTTGAAATCTAACCCCTCCCCTCTTCCCCCCCCCCCCGCACCCACCATCTCTTTAGCCATGTTTCAAAATGTTTGATCTTCCTATTTCTGGTCTCATTAACACATGCACGGGTAGCAGTTCTGAGATAACAAATCTGTCCTTTAACTTAACACCTAACTCTTTGAACTCACTTTGCAGAATCTCATCACTCTTCTTACCTATGTCATTGGTATCTACATGGACCATGACCTCTCGCTGCTCACACTCCCACTTGAGAATGCTGAGGACTCCATCCGAGATGTCCTGGGTCTTAGCACCTGAGAGGCAACATGTCACCCAGGAATCTCATTCACAGAACCTCCTTTCTGTTCCCCCAACTAATGAACCCCCTATTACCACAGCCTACCTCTTCTCTCCCCATCCCTTTTGAGCCACAGAGCCAGACTCAGTGCCAAAGACCTAATCACTGTGACTTTCCTCTTCTAGGTCATTCTCCCCACCCATCCCCCCAACAGTATCCAAAGTGGTATACCTATTGAGGGGGGTGACCACAGGGTACTTTGCATTGGCTGTTTAACCCCTTTCTCCTTCCAGGCTGTCACCTAGTCTCCTAACTACTTGTATGTGTCCTATCCATCACTCTTAGCCTCCCCAAAAGGTCCACAGTTAATCAAGTTCCAGCTCCAACTCCTTATGTGCAGTGTTAGAAGCTGCGGCTGGATGCAATTCCTGCAGGTGAAGTCGTTACCTATACTGGAGGTCTCCCTGCCTTCCCACATCCCACAAGAGGAGCACTCAACTATCCTGCCTGGCATCCTTACTGTTTGAATTGTGCAAATATAAAGAAGGGAGCAATAAATAAACTGGGGAAAAGTGTATACCTGTAGCTTTTTTGTCTTTACTCCCTCAAGGCTCTCCTCTCTGAAGCCTCGAAGAGCTAAAGCTTCAAATAACCACTCAAACATTCCTTACTCCAACAATTTCTGCTCAGCTTGTCTCTGTCTTGTTTTAATTGTTCTTGCCAATCAATCCAAGTCACTGATTGTCCACTGTTCAAATACCAGACTGCTGTGAATCAATGCCTTATGTCCTAAAGTGAGCTACATATTCTCATGCACCCAAATTGCTGATTGGCTGTTTCCTTTTAATTCTTTCATCTTTTACCTTAATTCTGTGCCTTCAGTTGATCCTTTACTGGGGGTGGGGGGGTGGGGAGAGGAGGAGACTGCTCATTTCCCCATCTGTCTGTCATGATTTTAAACACCTCCAAGGTCAACCCTTGATCTCCTGTGCTCCAACAAATCAAGTCTTCACCAGCTTATACCCTTCCCTATAACTTGGGCCCAAAGATCCTGGTAATGTTCCTGTGAATCATTCCACTCTTTTCAGCTTCCTGTAACAAGATAACCAAAGATGTACACAATCTATGTGTGGCCCCACCAGCATCTTGTGCAACTGCCCCACAACATCCCAAATATTGTACTTAGAGCGCTGACTCATGAAGGCTGAGTGCCAAATGCCTTTTTCACCACTCTATTGACTTGTGATGTCACTTTCACATGACTATGTATTTGTACTCTTGCGTTCCTCTGTTCTTTAACACTGTATCTAGAGCTCTACCTTTTAATGATGGAAGTCCTACCTTGGTCTGGCTTGCCAAAATGCATCACCTTGCACATAGCTGGATTGAATACCATTTGACATTTTGCAGCTACGTGCCTAGTTGATCAAGATTCCCTTGTAACATTTGTCAACATTCATTGTCTATGACACGCCTGTTAGTGTCATCTGCATGCAATTCCTTACTTGTATTCATTCCCTCGAAAGGACAAAAGGCAATGATACATGAAGAGGACAAACACAAAATAATCTGCAGATACTGGGGTCAAAGCAACACTCACAACACGCTGGAGGAACTCAACAGGTCGGGCAGCATCCGTGGAAAAGATCGGTCGACGTTTCAGGATGGAACCCTTCGTCAGGACTGTAGGGGGAAGGGGCAGAGGCCATATAAAGAAGGTGGGGGGAGGGTGGGAAGGAGAAGGCTGGTAGGTTCCAGGTGAAAAACCAGTAAGGGGAAAGATAAAGAGGTGGGGGAAGGGAGGCAGGTAGGTGATAGGCAGGAAAGATGAAGAAAGAATAGGGGAAAACACAATGGGTAGTAGAAGGAGGTGGAACCGTGAGGGAGGTGATAGGCAGCTGGGGGAGGGGGCAGAGTGACATAGGGATAGGGGAAGGGAGGGGAAGGGAATTACCGGAAGTTGGAGAATTCTATGTTCATACCAAGGGGCTGGAGACTACCTGGACGGTATATGAGGTGTTACTCCTCCAACCTGAGCTTAGCCTCATCATGGCAGTAGAGGAGGCCATGTATGGACATATCTGAATGGGAGTGAGAAGCAGAGTTACTGGGAGATCCTGTCTGTTTTGGCGGACGGAGCGGAGGTGCTCGAGGAAGCGGTCCCCAATTTGCGTCGGGTTTCACCGATGTAGAGGAGGCAGCACCGGATGCAATAGATGACCCCAACAGACTCACAAGTGAAGTGTTGCCTCACTTGGAAGTACTGTTTGGGGCCCTGAATGGTGGCAAGAGAGGAAGTGTAGGGACAGGTGTAGCACTTGCGCTTACAGGGATAAGTGCCGGGTGGGAGATCCGTGGGGAGGGACGTGTGGACCAGGGAGTCGCGGCGGGACCGATCTCTGCGGAACGCGGAGACGGAAAGACGTGCTTAGTGGTGGGGTCCTGTTGAAGGTGGCGGAAGTTGCGAAGGATAATGTGTTGGATCTGGAGGGATCTTGGGCCTTCTACCTGCACTCGATCTTTTTATCTCCATCTGTCGCCGAGACATCAACTGTCTCAACTTCACTACTCCTCTCTCCTGTTCCAACCTCACTCCTTCTGAACGCACTGCCCTCCACTCTCTCCACACTAACCCCAACCTCACCATCAAACCCGCTGACAAAGGTGGTGCTGTAGTAGTCTGGCGGACCGACCTCTACCTCACTGAGGCCAAACGGCAGCTCTTTGACACCTCCTCTTACTTACCTACTTACTTACTTACTTACCCCTGGAACAGGACCCCACCAAAAAACATCAAACCATTGTCTCCCTCAGCCACTAAACTCATAATTCCCACACCCCGTACCGCTCGGTTTTACCTCCTTCCCAAGATCCACAAGCCTGACTGTCCCGGCAGACCCATAGTTTCTGCCTGCTCCTGTCCCACCGAACTTGTATCTGCCTACCTGGACTCCATTTTGTCACCCATAGTTCAGTCTCTCCACACCTACATCTGGGATACATCCCATGCCCTCCACCTCTTCAATAACTTCCAGTTTCCCGGTCCCAACCACTTCATTTTCACTATGGATGTCCAATCCCTATACACCTCCATTTCCCATCAAGAAGGCCTCAAAGCCCTCCGCTACTTTCTGGATAATAGACCTCACCAGTTCCCCACCACCACTACCGTTCTCCGGTTGGCAGAACTGGTTCTCACAATCAATAACTTCTCTTTTGGCTCTTCCCACTTTCTTCAGACCAAGGGTGTAGCTATGGGAACTTCGCATGCGCCCTGGCTATGCCTGCCTCTTCGTTGGTTATGTGGAACAGTCTGTGCTCCAAACCTATTCTGGTATATTGGCGAGACCCGACGCAGACTGGGAGACCCCTTTGCTGAACATCTACGCTCTGTCCGCCAGAGAAAGCAGGATCTCCCAGTGGCCACACATTTTAATTCCACATCCCATTCCCATTCTGACATGTCTATCCACGGCCTCCTCTACTGTAAAGATGAAGCCACACTCAGGTTGGAGGAACAACACCTTATATTCCGTCTGGGTAGCCTCCAACCTGATGGCATGAACATCGACTTCTCTAACTTCCGCTAAGGCCCCACCTCCCCCTTGTACCCCATCTGTTACTTATTTTTATGCACACATTCTTTCTCTCACTCTCCTTTTTCTCCCTCTGTCCCTCTGAATATACCTCTTGCCCATCCTCTGGGTCCCCCCCCCCCACCCTCCTTGTCTTTCTTCCCGGACCTCCTGTCCCATGATCCTCTCGTATCCCCTTTTGCCTATCACCTGTCCAGCTCTTGGCTCTATCCCTCCCCCTCCTGTCTTCTATCATTTTGGATCTCCCCCTCCCCCTCCAACTCTCAAATCCCTTACTCACTCTTCCTTCAGTTAGTCCTGACGAAGGGTCTCGGCCTGAAACATCGACTGCGCCTCTTCCTACAGATGCTGCCTGGCCTGCTGCATTCACCAGCAACTTTGATGTGTGTTGCTATTCTGGTACTGCTCCCTAACTTTTCCTTCGGTACATTGACGACTACATTGGTGCTGCTTCCTGCACCCATGCTGAGCTCGTCAATTTCATCAACTTTACTTCTAACTTCCACCAAGCCCTCAAATTCACTTGGTCTATCTCGGACACTTCTCTCCCCTTTCTTGATCTCTCGGTCTCCATCTCTGGAGACAGACTGTTCACTGACATCTTCTACAAGCCCACTGACTCTCATAACTACCTCAACTGTACCTCTTCCCACCCCGCCACATGCAAAAATGCCATTCCCTATTCCCAGTTCCTCCGTCTCCGCCGCATCTGCTCCGAGGATGAGGTTTTCCGTTCCAGGACATCTCAAATGTCCTCTTTCTTTAAGGATCGTGGTTTCCCTTCTGCTGTCATCAATGATGCCCTCACCCGCATCTCCTCCATTTCCCGCACTTCGGCTCTCACCCCATCCTTCCGCCACCACAACAGAGACAGAGTTCCCCTTGTCCACACCTACCACCCCACTAGCTTCCGGATCCAACACATTATCCTCCGCAAGTTCCGCCACCTTCAACAGGACCCCACCACTAAGCGTATCTTTCCCTCTCCGCCTTCCGCAGGGATCGGTCCCTCCGCGACTCCCTGGTCCACACGTCCCTCCCCACGGATCTCCCACCCGGCACTTATCCCTGTAAGCACAAGTGCTACACCTGTCCCTACACCACCTCTCTTGCCACCATTCAGGGCCCCAAACAGTACTTCCAAGTGAGGCAACACTTCGCTTGTGAGTCTGTTGGGGTCATCTATTGCATCCGGTGCTCCCGGTGCGGCCTCCTTTACGTCGGTGAAACCCGACGCAGATTGGAGGACTGCTTCGTCGAGCACCTCCACTCCGTCCGCCAAAACAGACAGGATCTCCCAGTAACTTTGCTTCTCACTCCCATTCAGATATGTCCATACATGGCCTCCTCTACTGCCATAATGAGGCTAAACTCAGGTTGGAGGAGCAAAACCTCATATACCGTCTAGGTAGTCTCCAGCCCCTTGGTATGAACATAGAATTCTCCAACTTCCGGTAATTCCCTCCCCCTCCCTTCCCCTATCCCTTTGTCACTCTGCCCCCACCCCCAGCTGCCTACCACCTCCCTCTTGGTTCCGCCTCCTTCTACTACCCATTGTGTTTTCCCCTATTCTTTCTTCATCTTTCCTGCCTATCACCTCCCTGCCTCCCTTCCCCCACCTCTTTATCTTTCCCCTTACTGGTTTTTCACCTGGAACCTACCAGCCTTCTCCTTCCCACCTTCTTTATAGGGCATCTGCCCCTTCCCCCTACAGTTCTGACGAAGGGTTCCAGCCTGAAACGTCGACCGATCTTTTCCACGGATGCTGCCCGACCTGCTGAGTTCCTCCAGCGTGTTGTGAGTGTTGCTTAAACCTGTCTTTTGTCCTCTTCAGGAAATTGAAAGAGATCTTTGGCTAAATTCCTTTTGCTGGTAGGAACATGGAATGATCTTTTGGAATTGATGGTAGAGGCAGCTACAGTACAGTTACTATATGTCAGATAATTGGACAGGTATGTGAATAGGGAAGTTTTATAGGTTGGCATAAGTGACTAGGGTTGAACAGCTGTTTCTGTGATGTATATATGTATGAATACAGTCAAGGATAAAACTTCCATTTATGAAACATCAGCTTAGCTAAACAATCCTAAAGCATTTCACAGACTTATCAAAAACAAAAATGTGCAGTTACATAAAGCTAGTTGACTAAATACTGGGTAAGAGTGAAACATTTCAAGGAGTATATAGATTGAGAGGCAGATGGGTTTTCTATTGTGTGTCTCTGTATTGTATATTGTGTTGCGTGTTTATTACGGGTGATTTGTTATGTGGGTTGGGGTGTGGTAGAAGTGAAGAGTATAGTTACGTACTCATGCTTTGTTTTTAGTTCAAGTTTTAGGCTGGTTAGAGGCAGCCGGGAATATTTTTTCATTGACCACTTCGCTTATCGTTTAATTACACTTAAGACGGCTTGGTTTAAGTACTTTTGAATATGCTTAGACTGTTTATTTCATTAGTCTTAGTTTCATTCATTTTATTATTTCAAGACAGTTGATTTTATTGGTCTCTCAGTAAGGGATTGAGCATACTGTATGTACTTTCACCAACTTGCATCTTATTTGTGGAGAGCGTGTCATACAGTGTCAAACATCTATGCTTAGCCTCTGAGCGCTTTTGGTTTGTTTGAAAGAAACCACTGTAGAATTATAGATACTGTCTTGGTAGATGGAGAGGTGACAGGATGATTGAGAAATTAAATCTGAGAGATGATTAGAAGAGAATATCTAATCCTATTCTTATTCCTATTTTCTTCATCATCATTTCGACAGAACAGTACTGTAGATTTTTATTGTTGTTCTGCCTTCGGAAGCTGATCCCTGCATTTCAGACCTCTTGTTTGTTGTGTTATTACTTTGGCTTAACTTTAAAACATTTAATATTGAAATGATATTTGCTGCTTTTAAGTGACAGAATTGGGTTTATTATCACTATGTGGTGAAATGGATTGGTTTGTGGCAGCAGTACTGAGTATGACAAAAATTACAAAGTTACAGAACTAAAGAAATATTCCTGTAACTCTTTCCTGATGGTAGTAATGCAAATAGGTCATTTCCCAGATGTTGAAGGCCTTTATGGATGCTGCCTTCTTGAGGCAATCCCTCTTGAAGATGTCATCAATGACAGGGAGGGTTGTGGTCATGAAAGAATTGGTCAAGTCTACAACCCTCTGCAGCCTCTTGCGATCCTGTGCATTGTATTTATGCACCAATTCGCAGTATAATAAGGAAATAATTTAGGAAGTGTGGAAAAAATACATTTTTATAAAAGACACTTGGAAACATGGACAGAACTACAGTTTGCATGAAGGGTCTCGGCCTGAAACGTCGACTGCACCTCTTCCTAGAGATGCTGCTGCGTTCACCAGCAACTTTTATGTGTGTTGCTTGAATTTCCAGCATCTGCAGAATTCCTGTTGTTTGCATGATTCTGTCAGTTCTGCCTTGCTATATTCTGAATAATGTGTTCAAATCTCCAGAGTGGAACTCAATTCCACAAACTTCTGATCCAGTGGCAAAAACTTGCTGTTAAGCCAGGGTAACATCTTGATCATTCCTGATACATATTTTAAAGAACTAATTTTATATCAACTTATTTTGTATTTTTCAACTGTCTTTTGATTTTCTTCCAGAGAATTAAAGTTGCGCAACTATGTCCCAGAAGACAAAGAATTGAAGGAACGTCTCGTGCCCAATGTCAAACCAGCCTCAGGTTAGTATCATGTGAGATGCAGCCCATGTCCAGGTCCTCTAAGTAGCTCTCTCTCACAGATATATTACTTCAAGATATCACTGTTGGATCGAAAAATCTATTTAAGAATGAAATAACAGGTTTAATGGAAGATATTCCACTCTCTAATTCATTATGTTCAGGCAATTTTAATAGTTTGTTACTGTTGTGGACAAACAGTTTATGGCAGGAAAGACTTTTAAGTGCCATTTTTTTGTTGGTAAAATGAAAGAAATGGAAACATTTACAAATATAGGTTTTACTTGGTAAACACAATTACGTACATCAAGTATGAAATGTAATAATCTCAGGAGTTCAAATTTCAAAGTAAATTTATTATTAAAGTATATATGTCACCATATACAACCTCGAGATTCATTTTCTTGTGGGCGTACACAGTAAATCCAAGAAACGGAATAGAATTAATGAAAAACTGTACCCAACTGGACGGACAAACAAGCAATGTGCAAAGTACAACAAACTGTGCAAATACAAGAGATAAAAAAATAAGAAATAAATATAGAGAACATGAGATAGAGTTCTTAAAGTTGAGTCCGTGGTTTGTGGGAACAGTTCAGTGATGAGATAAGTGAAGGTATCCTTTCTGGTTCAAGAGCCTAATGTTTGAGGGATAATAACTTTTCCTGAACCTGGTGGTGTGGATCCTGAGACTCTTGTATCACTTTCCTGATGGCAGCAGCGAGAAGAGTATGGCCTTAGTGGTGGGAGTCCTTGATGATGGATGTTGGTTTCCTGCAACAGTGCTTCATGTAGATGTGCTCATTGTTGGGGAAGGCTTAACCTGTGATTTTCTGGGCCATATTCACTAGTTTTTGTATGGTTTTTCCAGTCAACAGCATTGGTGTTTCTCTGCCAGGCTCTGATGCAACCAGTGTTGCTCTCTACCACACATCTATAGAAGTTTGTCAAAGTTTTAGATTTCATGCTGAATCTTTGCTAACTTCTAAGGAAGTAAAGGTACTGCTGTGCTTTCTTCATAATTGCACTTGTGTGCTGGGCTCAGGACAGATCTTCTGAAATAATAATATTGAGGAATTTTAAGTTGCTGACCCTCTCCACCTCTGATCTCCCGACGTGGACTGGCTCACAAACCTTCGGTTTCCTCCTCCTGAAGTCAATAACAAGCTTCTTGATCTTACTGACATTGGGTGAGAGGCAGTGGTTGTTGTGGCACCACTCAGCTAGATTTCTGTCTCTCTCCAATATACTGAATTGTCACCATCTTTGATTCGGCCAACAACAGTGGTGTCATCAGCAAATATAAATATGGCACCTCGATGTTGAATGGATAGATTGTTTTGTGATTTCGACAACATTTAGTTCTGTGTGCTGAATTTGGTGCAAAATAGTATTTTCCTTTATTTCAACTTCTAATCATAAAGAGAAAGTTCAAGCATTATAGCTTGAACGGTTTACTTCCCACAAAGGCATGTTCTCTGAGTCTTGAATCTCGACCCCAACTTGTGTAAATTGGTTCTTGTACCATCCCAAGTTTGGGTAAGGAGTTCCAGAAAATGCTCACTTCCTTTCTTTCTGTTCTCCAATGGAAATATTACACATTGAGTGCTTAGTTCAGGTCTTCATCCTATTCTAGCTAGACGTAACTTCATCTTATATTTGCAAATATGCAGCTACTTGTTTATTGGCACGAGGGCAGTGAGCTGTTTTCACTCACTCGCTTGCCCTCGTCCTCCTTAGGTGGTTGCTTTAACCGTGTGACTTACAGAGCGCTGAATTCAATTCTTCATCTGTTCATGGCTATTTACTGTAATTTTTGTGTTCACAGTTGAAGATAAGGTGAAAGACCAGCTTGAAGCAGGGAAGCCTGAACCTGTCATTGAAGAAGTGGTACGTCATTTCTTTTGGAGTAAATTAGGATCTCACTTTAAACTTAACCCTTTGGAAAAGCCGATAACAAGGAAAACTGGATAGTACTTCATTAGCTCTGTATTAAAGTAGCTCAAAATATGATCATAAGACCATGCTGGTCCAAAGTATCGGTGCTCCAGGGCTTGGGAAAAGAAAAATCACCTGATAGCGGAAGCAGTAAATAACTAAATACATTGCATAACAGAAATTCAGGACTAGATTTGCATTTAGTGTAGTTCACTACTGTGCAGATGTACTGTGTAGGCCTACATGTAGGCCAACAATGGTCAAAATGCCACAAAAGGACTATTGTTGGAACTGTTGAGCCACAAGTTACTGTTAGTAATTAAGGAGCAACAATTGTAAACTAACAGACAAGTTAACACCAGGAATTTACCTGATGCCAGTGTTTTATGAAATGCAGAAATCTGAGTTTTAAAGATTGACAGATGATGTAGTTGAAGTAAAAATCCTGAGGGAAATCTGGAAATATTTCAAAAGGGGCAGGCAGCATCTGCAGAGATACATGTTTCAGATTGACCGATAAGTACTGAAATTAGTGCAGTCGTTCTTTGATAATCCATTGTTAGAACTTTGGAGTGGCTGATTTTCCAGACTTTTGGATGTTATTTCTGTTGATACCCCAAAAACGCTTTTTAAGATGTTACACAATAACAATAAATATTGCAGTGAACTGAGCTGAAAGGGAACATGGGAATTGGGGCACTGGCCGGTTTCAAGGGGGTTAAAACCAGGGCAGGGCATTTTCAAGGGAATACTGCAAATGACACCCAGTCATGGATGCTGAGCCAATGAATTTCTGAATATTGGTAGTGGATTATTGGAGTCTTCCTCGTTCATTTTAACCACAAAAAAAGTAATTGAAACAGGGAGCTTGGTCTCTTAACATCTTGTTGTGGAGAGGAAATACATAAGGCTAGGTGTAGCCCATATGCCCCTTTGAGTCTGTTCTATTATTTTGTATTGTGATTGAACTTCACCATCTTCAATTTCCTGCATTTGATTAGCAAGATCTAATTGTTAGATTTGTCCTCAGTTATTCAAGAGGTAATGAAAAAAATTAAATGTCATATTAACACAAATTGCCGATAAGAGTATTGGTAAGATTTCCATTGTTACGATTGCCATGTAATGTGCATTGCCTTCTTGGAATATATCACAGAAGAATTAAGCCCCCTCTTTACTTAATAGAACCAGACTTGGGTCTGATTAATGTCCATGTATGGTCAACCTGTTGGTCAATAATTAATAGAAAACAGCTTAAGAACGTTGAGAAAGAGGGACCACGAGGCTCTTCAACTCAAATATGCATTTCATATTGTGACTGAAGTTCTATATCAGGTCCGGTTTCACTTTTTCAGAAGTTATTTTGCATTTCCATTCTTGACCTGTTGCATAAGGTAATGCCATTTACCTCACTGCGCTATGCCAGTCAAAAATTGAGTAGCTTAGGTTACACCCACTAGCCAAATGTGATTACCTTGTATGTTATTGCTCTTCAAGTGCTAATCCAAATGTCTTTTAAATCTAATGAATGCTTTTTCCTTCATGCTTTGTGAGGCATTAAGTTCCATGTTCACATTACTATTTGAGAGGAAGTGTTTTTAACTAACCTTTATTCCTATAATTGAACAAAAACCTGTAGATTGATGACTCCATTTAGGTTGTTGTGCTTGTGAATTAAGTAATCTGTGCCTCTGTTTGAAAGAAAACCACTGCCCTTTGTCCCTATAACCCTCACAACCACAAATTTCCAGCCTAGAAGCTTAAATGCAATCATTTTTGTTGCATTCCTAATGTTAAATCTTCTTGAAATGTGTATAATAATCTACCTGAGGCCTTAAAGTAGTTTATACAGTTACAACATGATCTCTTGTTTTTGCATTCTATCCTGACCTCTAAAGGTAAGCATCTGACTGCCACTATTTTGTTTCCTGTGTTGTCTCCTTTGAGGATTCGTGGATGTAGATCACAAAGTCCTTCTGTTCTTCTGTACTTTCCTAATTTTAATCGATTCACCCCTTTTGTCTTACATTGAGTCATGCTGCTTCAGATTGAATTCCATTTCTCACTTTTACTAATTCTCTCTAAACTAATCTATTGGTACCTCACTGTCAACCACATGGTCAGTTTTGCCTTTTTTTTTGCTGAGCTGGCTGGTGATGTAGTAGCCTCAGACTTCGAGATGAGTGGTCCTGGGTTCAAATCTGGCCAGCCTCTTGCACGTTTTCCATCCAGGCTGAGTTGAGATGGAGCTAACAATTCGGCCTCATAAAAAAACAACCAAGTGCAAAGGAAATGGCAAGGTTGCCACCTGGTGCACCACAGTGCGTGGAGAGGAACAACAACAACAAAAAAAGCTTTGCTTTGACTATCAGACTTGAGGGGCCAAATTACCCAATTCTGCTCCTGTGTTATTGTCCTTTCATGTCTGTCATTTCCAATATTCTGTGTTATTCTTCCTAAGTATTGATGTATCATCTCCCTCCATGAAAATAAATGCAGTAAATTAATTCCAAAAATCCCCACCTCAATCTGCTTACTGATCAATTAAATGATCTGTAATGATTTACAGATGCCCTTGATTTTATGCCCTTGCCACTCTTTTTCTTCCTAATTTCATAGCTTGGATTTTATTTTTAACTTGTTTTTTCAGGACTGGTAGCATTCATCATCCTCATCATCATCATGTGCCTTGTCGTATGATGTGGGAGATCATCGTCTCTTGACCATAATTGTTCTTGGCAAGTTGCTCTACAGAAGTAGTTTGCTACTGCCTTCTGGGTAATGTCTTTACAATACAGGTGACCCCAGCTATTATCAATACTCTCAGAGGTTGGCTGCATGGCATCAGCGGTCGCATAACCAGGACTTGTGATGTGCACCAGCTGCTCTTATGACCATCCACCCCTGTTCCCATGTCTTCACGTGACCCTGTTCGAGGGCATTAACCTTGCCCAAGAGTCACCTGCAGGCTAGTGGAGGGAAGGAGAGCCTTGCACCTGCTTTAGTAGAGATGTTTCTCTATTCCACCACCCATGATAGCATTAGCAGCATTTATTTCTAGTTCTCTTGCGTGGTTCATGCTGAAATATTGACTGTTTACTCTTCTCCATAGATGCTGCCTGGCCAGCTGAGTTCCTCCAGCATTTTGTTTATGTTGCTTTGGATTTCCAGCATCTACAGATTTTCTCATGTTTGTCAATGGGCTAAAAGGTCAGTTTCTGCTCCTTTCTTTTGTGTTCTCGTGTTCATGTCAGATAGAAAGCATCTTTATTGAAAATGGAATTGAACACTCTTTCATCAACACCCCACTTCTGACTTGATAAATGGTAGGTCATTAAAACAGCTGAACATGAGTGAATTATAAATGAGAAAATCTGCAGATGCTGGATAATCAAGAAAGCACACAAAATGCTGGAGGAACTCAGCAGGCCAGGCAGCATCTATGGAAAAGAGTAAACAGTTGATGTTTTGGGCCAAGAGCCTTCAGCAGAACGGGAGAAAAAAATAAGAGAATTCAGAATAAGGAGGTGAGGAGAAGGGAGGAAGAAATACAAAGTGATAGATGAAACTGGGTGGGGAGAGGGTTGAAGTAAAGAGCAGGGAAGTCAATTAGTGAAAGAGATAAAGGGCTAATGAAGGAGGAATCTGATAAGAGAGGACAGAAGGCAATGGAAAAAAGGAAGGGGGAGGAGCACCAGAGGGAGGCGATGGTCGGGTAAGAAGATAAGGTGAGAGAAGGAAATGGGAGTAGGAATGGTGAAGAAAGTTGTGGAGGAGGGGGCATTACCGGAAGTTCGAGTAATCGATGTTCATGCCGCCAGGTTAGAGCTTACCCAGACAGAATACAAGTGTTGCTCCGCCAACCCAAGTGTGGCCTCATTGTGGCAGTGAGGCCATGAACTGACATGTTGGAATAGGGATGGGAAGTGGAATTAAAATGAGTGGCCACTGGGAGATCCTGCTTTTTCTGGCAGATGGAACGTAGGTGCTCGGTGAAGTGGCCTCCCAATCTGTGTCAGGTCTCACTGATAAACAGGAGGCCGCACCAGAAGCACTGGATGCAGTAGATGACCCCAACAGACTCACAGGTGAAGTGTTGTCTCACCTGGAAGGACAGTTTGGGGCCCTAAATGGTAGTGAGAGAGGTGGTGTAGGGGCACATGTAGCACTTGTTCCGCTTGCAAGGATAAGTGCCAGGAAGGAGATCATTGGGGTGGGATGAATGGACAAGGGAGTTGCGTAGGGAGCGATTCTGTGACAAGCAGAAAGTGGGGAGGGGGAAGGGAAGACATGCTTGGAGGTGGGATCCCATTGGAGATGGTGGAAATTATGGAGAGTTATATGCTGGATGACGAGGCTGGTGAGGTGGTAGGTGAGGACAAAAGGTACCCTATCCCTGGTGGGGTGGCAGGAGGATGGGGTGAGGGTAGATGTGCGCGAAATGGAAGAGATGCAGTTGAGGGCAGCATTAATGGTGGAGGAAGGGAAGCTGCTTTCTTTGAAGAAGGAGGGCATCTCCTTAGTTCTGGAATAAAAAGCCTCATCCTGAGAGCAGATGTGGTGGGGCCAGAGGAATTGAAAGAAGGGGATGGCATTTTTATAAGTAATAGGGTGGGAAGAGGTATATTCCAGGTAGCTGTGAGAGTCAGTGGGATTATAAAAGATATCAGTAGATAAACTGTCTCTAGAGATGGACAAAGATTGAGAAAGGGGAGGGAGGTGTGGGAAATGGACCACGTAAATTTGAGGAAGTTGGAGGTGAAATTGATGAGCTTCGCAGGAAGCGGCACCAATGCAATTGTCGATGTAGCATAGGGAAACTTGGGGAGTAATCAGAATCAGGTTTATCATCACCGGCATGTGCTGTGAAATTTGTTAACTTAGCAGCAGCAGTTCAATGCAATGCATAATTTAGCAGAGAAAAGATAATAATAATAAATAAAATAAAAATAATAAATAAACAAGTAAATCAATTACGTATATTGGATAGATTTTAAAAAACTGCAAAAACAGAACTACTGTATATTTTTAAAAAAAGAAGTGAGGTAGTGTCCAAAGATTCAATGTCCAGTTAGGGATCGGCAGAGGGGAAGAACCCGTTCCTGCATCGCTGAGTGTGTGCCTTCAGGCTTCTGTACCTCCTACCTGATGGTAACAGTGAGAAAAGGGCATGCCCTGGGTGCTGGAGGTCCTTAATAATGGACACTGCCTTTCTGAGACACCGCTCCCTAATGATGTCCTGTGTACTTTGTAGGCTAGTACCCAAGGTGGAGCTGACTAGACTTACAACCTTCTGCAGCTTCTTTGGGTCCTGTGCAGTAGCCCCTCCATACCAGACAGTGATGCAGCCTGTCAGAATGCTCTCCACAGTACAACTATAGAAGTTTTTGAGTGTATTTGTTGACATGCCAAATCTCTTCAAACTCCTAATAAAGTATAGCCACTGTCTTACCTTCTTTATAACTACATCGATACGTTGGGACCAGGTTAGATCCTTCGAGGTCTTGACACCCAGGAACTTGAAGCTACTCAGTCTCTCCATTTCTGATCCCACTATGAGGACTGGTATGTGTTCCTTTGTCTTACCCTTCCTAAAGTCCACAATCAGCTCTTTCGTCTTACTGATGTTGAGTGCCAGGTTGTTGCTGTGGTACCACTCCACTAGTTGGCATATCTCACTCCTGTATGCCCTCTCATCACCACCTCAGATTCTACCAACAATGGTTGTATCGTTAGCCAATTTATAGATGGTAGTTGAACTATGCCTAGTCACACAGTCATGTGTATATAGAGAGTAGAGCAGTGGGCTAAGCACACATCCCTGAGGTGCGCCAGTGTTGATCGTCAGCGAGGAGGGTATGTTATTGTCATATCTAGCCTTCTGGTTAGGAAGTTGAGGATCCAATTGCAGAAGGAGTTACAGCGGCCCAGGTTCTGCAACTTCTCAATCAGGATTGTGGGAATGATAGTATTAAATGCTGAGCTACAGTCGATGAACAGCATCCTGACATAGGTGTTTGTGTTGTCCAGGTGGTCTAAAGTTGTGTGGACAGCCATTGAGATTGCGTCTGCCATTGACCTATTGTGACGATAGGCAGTTGCAATGATACCAGTGTAGGCTGTTCCATATAGTCATTAAAAAAAAAAGGCAGGCATAGCTGGGACCCATGCGAGTGCCCATGGCTACACCTTTTGTTTGAAGAAAGTGGGAGGAACTGAAGGAGAAATTATTGAGAGTGAGGACCAGTTCTTGCCAGATGGAGGAGAGTGGTGGTGGAGGGGAACTGGTTGGCTCTGGTGTTCAGAAAGAAACAGAGTTTTGAGGCCTGATCGAATTCCTAGCTCTTAAGATAGATACTTTATTGATCCCAAAGGAAATTAATGTCACTGTAGCATTACAAGTGCATAGACATACAAATGGTAGAAGAGAAGAAAGAAAGAGTAAAAAATGTTACCTCAACCAGTCTAACAGGAGGGGGTCATCACTTCCCTGGCTACAGGTTGACTCATTATATCGCCTAACTGGTTGGCTCTGGTGTCCAGAAAGAAACAGAGAGTTTTGAGGCCTGATCAAAATACACTTATAGCCATGTCTGACACACAGCTCTGAAGCAGCACAAACTGTGGTCTGCCAGTCAGACAGTCCATTATCCAGGATATAATGAAAGTGCCAACCTGCATTGAACAGAACTTTTCCCCTAGCAATGGGGGCTGTGTGGTATCGAAGGCACTTGAGAAATTGAAAAACATGATCCTCACAGTGCTGCCGTGGCTTGCTCAGGTTCTGTTCAGCAGGCAGATGACTGCATCGTCAACTCCAATGTGATTCTGGTAGACAAACTACAGGGGATTGAGGGTTGATCTGACCAGGGATCAGAGGTGAGCCAGGACCAACCTCTCGTGGGTATTCATGTTGTGAGAGGTCAGGGCCACTGAACGGTAGTCATTCAAGGTTTTTGTTTGGCCCTTCTTGGTTACTGGGTCCACACCTGATGTTTTCCACACAGCCGGGACCATTTCCAAGCTGAAATTCAGATTGAAAATGCTCTGGAGAACTCCACACAGCTGCTCAGCACACTCCTTCAGCACCTTGGGGTTCACATCATCTGGTCCCAATGCTTTGCCATGTCTGAGTTTCCCCAGAGCCCTTCTCTCCTGTTCATAGTTCACCCCTCCCCCATGGTTTCACCTATCACCTGCTTCTTTGTATTTCTTCCTCCCCCCTGCCCCCCCCTACCCTCTGTTCACCTTACTCATCTTTTTTTCTCCTGTTCTGCTGAAGGGTCTTGGCCTGAAACATCAACTGTTTACTTGTTTCCATAGTTGCTGCTCGGCCTGCTGAGTTCCTCCAGCATTTTGTGTGTGGTGCTTGAATATGAGTGAGTTAGGATAGTGCCCTGGGGAACTTGTGCAGTAATATTCTGGGTCTGGATTGATGAACCTTTGAGAATTACAGCTATTTTACAATGTTATACTCGGTCTGTCCTTTAGATTCCTTTACCAACCATTCACTGTACAAGACCAATCATACTTAACTATTAAACTTACTTTTTCTATTCTGTATTTGCTCCATAATCAGTCCTCCACCCATTACAGCCGGTTTCTTAAGCTCATTTTAGGAAACAACTTGCTGTGCAGTACCTTACAGAAAATAATGTGATTTCTCCTTGCCTAATTTGGTTGCATTCCCTAAAATATATTATATATATATATATATTTATACACACACACACACACACACACACACACACACTGTTTTATATATATATATATATTTCCTTCCTTCCTTCCTCCCCACATTTATAAAATATTCTAATATTTTCCTTACTACTCATGGCAATCCATTTCCCTGTTTTTTCACCTCCTTTCTTGAATATCTACTACCTTGTCATAATGGTAATGGTATAATGGAGAAAGACAATTGACAGACTGTCCTGCTCCCTCTACTTTTCAGCATGGTTTTGGTGATTAGATTAGATTATGAGGACACTCAGTCCTCGTTTATTGTAACTTAGAAATGCATGCGTTAAAAAATGATACAATGTTCCTCCAGTGATATCACAAAAAAAACAGGACAAACCAAAGACTAACACTGACAAAACTACATAATTATAACATATAAATACAGCAGTGCAAAACAATACCATAATTTGATGAAGAGCAGACCATGGGCACTGTAAAAAAAAAATAAATCTTAAGTCTCGATCGACTCCGATAGTCCCCAATAGCAGGCGGCAAAAAGGAAGAAACTCCCTGCCATAAACCTCCAGGCACCGACAACTGCCGATGCATTGGAAGCACCCGACAGCCGACACTGAGTCCGTCCAAAATCTTTGAGCCTCCAAGCAGCCCCTCCGATACAGCCTCCTGAGCATCATCCTCTGCCGAGCGCCTTCGACCTCGTCCCGGCCGCCGAAACAAGCAAAGCAGAGGATTCGGAGGCCTTCTCCGGAGATTCCGGACCACTCAGTAGGAGCGGCAGCGAAGCGGGCATTTCAAAAGTTTCTCCAGATGTCCCTCCATAATCTCATGTGGGATTACAGAATTCCCACGTTGTAATCTGATTAATGTTTTATTTTTTAACTTTGTAGGACTTGGTGAACCTTGCCCCCAGGAAGCCTGACTGGTATGTGACTGACTTTATTAAATCAAGATGTTATTTGCAAAGAAATTTATTCAATTTGTTTCTAATTTTGTCTATTTATTCTACCACTCCCTTGTTGATGCCAATCTTTCCGCAATTGCCAAGAAAGATTTTGGAATGCTAAAGAATGTGTTTTTTTTTCAGGGATCTGAAAAGGGATGTGGCAAAAAAACTAGAAAAGCTAGAGAAGAGAACACAGAGAGCAATAGCAGAACTAATCCGTAAGTAATTACTGAAGGGAAATTGCAGGTACTTCGACGTAAAAAAGTATTTGAGTAAATTAACTAGCAGTGTGATGTTTGAAGGCGTTCAAGTAAGTGATGGCAATTACAAAAGGAAATTAATAGAACTGAGGTGATTAGTTTTCCATGGTAACAGCTTCAGATAAATCAGAAATTAAAAATCAACAAGTTCTACATACGAAGGGTAGTCCATAACAGCACCATCACCCAAAGAGAAATAGTCAAAGACTTTGAAGATTGGGACCAGTTGTGGTTATGATCTGAGTTAGTGCAGCAAACTCGAGACCTATCTCGTTCAGCATATCTCAGGAATTGTTTGACGTTTATATAAAATTAAATAAAGGCAATGGACTGATAATGCAATGCAATGAAATAGTTCATTGGAGAGAAGGGTATCTTAACCGCGACAGAATGGGTCAAATACATCTCATTCCCATTCTTGTTTTCACGGAAAGTTTTAGTGATGCAGGCAGACAGTACAGGATTCACCTGTGGCCATTCCTCTTAGCAATGTGTGCTGCTTTGGATACAACTGGAGATTCTGTGGCTGCAAAAGAGCTGCCAGGATGGTGTGGTGCCTCCTGGGTGCGAGACTGAGGATGTCTCCGAGCAGCCGCAGAACATTCTCAAGGTGAAGGGTGAGCACCCAGAGGTTGTGGTGCGCATCAGCACCCCTGACATGGATAGAAGTAGTCTGCTTTTCTACCTCCTTCTTCACTCCCACATTGAGCATAGGAAGTTGGCTGTCAGAGATACCAGGACATGAAGTGGAGAGATTGAAAAGAAGATACAGTGCTCACTTAATTTCTTATATCTGTACACCTTGATGCAAATATCTAATCAATCATGTGTCAAAACAATGTATAAAGCTTGCAGTCATGGTCAAGAGGTTCAATTGTTGTTCAAACCAACTGGGGAAGAATGTGATCTAAGTGACTTCATCTGTGGAACAGTGTTAGTGTCAGGCAGGGTGGTTTGAGTATCTCAGAAACTGATGATCTCCTGGGATTTTTACATACAACAATCTCTAGAGTTTACAGAGAATGGTGCAATAAACAAAAAAACATCCAGTGAGCGGCAGTTCTGTGGGAAAAATCGCCTTGTCAGTGAAAAGGGTCAAAGGAGAATGGCCAGATTGGTCAAGTCAACAGGAAGGTGACAGTAACTCAAGTAAGCACATATTACAACAGTGGTGTGCAGAAGAGCATATCCGAACACATGCACATTAATCCTTGAAGTGGATGGGCTACAGCATCAGAAGACCACGAGCATATATAGTGTCCACTTTATTAGGTACAGGTGGTATCTAATAAAGTGGCCACTGAATATTGATATCATGACCAGTAAACCTAAGGAGGGACAGGCAGAACAGGGTAATAGACATAGTATGGAAGAGTTTAAGTGTGCTTATCTTAATGCTAGGCATTTTTAAAGTAAGGGGAAGGGAGAGGGAGGACTGGATGCTCAATGTTCAAACTTTCCAAAAAGATAGGGAAGTAAAAGAGAGAGGTGAGTTGCACCATTAATCAAGGGAAATTGCCCAGCTGCGCTTGGGAGACATAATGTAGGGCTTAGTCACTGAGTATATCTGTGGAACTCAAAAATAAGAAAAGTACAAAACACTTTGGGGCTATACTTCAGAACCTTCCCGTTCCCCCTCCCCCTCCCCCATGCCAAAAGCCACGGGAGTATTAAAGAACAGATATGCAGGCAGTTTACAGATGTATAAACAACAGGTATTGCCATGGGTGATTTCAACTTGCTCATTATTGCCTGCAACCTCCTTAATGTAAGAGGTTAGATGGAGAAGAAATGGTGAGGTGCATCGAGAAGGATTCTTAAATTGTCCAATGGGAGGAGGAGCCATACTGGATCTGGTGTGGGCAATTGAGCCTGGTCACGTGACTGACCTCTCAGTGGGAGAACAATAAGGAAATAGTAATCACAATTCCTAAAGTTTTAAGATCGCTTTAAGTAAAGATGATCACGGACCTCGAAGGAAAAAAAAAATTGGAGCAGGGCAAATTATAAGATTATTAGGCAGGAACTAGGGAGAATTGGGAGCATCTGTTTTTGGGCATTCATAATTGACATGTGGAGGGTGTTTAACTTGCATGGAGGACAGGACCACAGTAAGAAGGAAGGACAAGGATGGCAACGTAAGGGAACCTTGGATATTGAGAGAAGTGTTGAATTTAGTTGAGAAGAAAAAGGAAGCATTTGAAGGTTTAGGAATTTAAAATCAGACAGTTCTTGAAGATTATAGAGAAATGGACTTAAAGGGAATTAGGAAGGCCAGAAGGGTTCATGAGAAGACCTTGCAGGAAGGATTAAACTAAATCCCAAAGCATTCTATACATCAAGAGCAAGAGGATAACCAGGGAATGGGTAAATCCAATCAAGGATAAAGAAAGGAACATCCGCTTGGAGTCAGAATGTGAGTGAGGTCCTACATGTGCTATTTGACCACAAGTCCCTACAAAGGATTACAAGGACTGCTGAGAGGATCATCTGGGTCTCCCTTCCACCCATTATAGATATTTAACAGGAGCGCTGTGTATGCAAGGCCCTTAGCATTGTCAATGATTTCTCACATCTATCCAACAATCTTACTTGACTCTCTACCACCAGGCAGGAGGTACGTAGCATTAGGACAAGAACTGTGTTAGGATGGAAAGCAGGTTCTTCTCTCCCCCCTGCCCAGGTTGTAAGACTACTGAACTCTCTGCCACCACATATGAATCGCCTCATATGGTCTCATCGTGTATGAAAGGACAGTAGCATTATACGGTTTACTTTTTAAAGTTGCAATATCTACATATTATTTGTTAATTTTGATAATATTACTTTTGATGATACTGAATTTGAAGTACTTGATTTACCAAAAAGGATGTGGGAGATAGTGTAATCAGTGTGGAGTGTGGTAATAATGCTAGAGCATTTCGAAATAACGGAAATGAGGTAGTGTTCAAAGTTCAAAATAAACTTATTATCTAAGTACATATATATCATCATATACAATCCTGAGATTTGTTTTCTTGCAGGCAGTCAGTAAATCCAAGAACCATAACAAAATCAATGAAAGACTTCTCCCAACAAAGTGGACAAACAATCAATATGCAAAAGACAACAAACTGTGCAAACACAAGGGGAAAAAAATAGTAATATAAAGTAAATAAACAATAAATATCGAGAACATGAGATGAAGAGTTCTTGAATGAGTCCATAGGTTGTAGAACAGTTCAGTGTTGGGCCTCATAAAGAATGTTAAGGTGGGTAAGGCCCCAGCACCTCTTGGGGATGTATACCCCAGGTTATTGAGAGACTTTGATCAACATCTTTGTCCTCTCTAACCACAAGTAGGGTTCCAAAGGGCTGGTGAGTTGCTCATGCTGCTTTGTCATTCAAGAAGGGAAATGGTGATAATACTGTAAAATATAGATTGGTGAGTCTCAAGTTAATGGTAGGGATGCTATCGGAGAGGAGTTTTGGGCATAGGATAGGAACATTTTGGAAAATCATGACCAAATTATGAACAATCAGCTTGGTTTTGTACATGACCTATCTTATTAATTTGATTGAAAAACGCTTTATTCTGCACTTTGTTTTGGTACTACCTTGTATACTGTAGTATGAACTGATCTGTTTCAACAGCATACAAGGCAAGTTTTTCCACAGTATCTTCGTACATGTGATAAAAATAAACCAATTTACCAAATGACATTGAATTGCATAATTATCAGTAAATATCTCCACTTTTAATCTTGTGGAAGGAAAGTCATTCATGAAGCAACACAAGATGGTTGCTTAGGACGCTGTCCTGAGGAACTTCTACAGTGATCTCCTAAGGAAAGAATGTTTGTCCTCTCAGCCACATCATCTTCTTTGTGGGAAATATAGTTCTAGCCACTGAAATATTTTCACTTTATCCATTTTATCAAGACACTGATGCCACACTCAAAAATTTATTTGTTGTCATGGGCAGTCACTATCACATTACCTCTAGAATTCAGGCTTTCAGTTGATATTTTGACTAATGCAGAGCAAAATGATCCTTGTAGAAACCAAACTGGACAAGTGATAGGTTATTGATGAGTAGCAGCAGTAATTGCACCTTCTGCCTCTGAATGTAGACTATTTGGACAGTCATTTAGTCAGACTGAATTTGTCTTGCTTTTTGTGAGCAGGTTATATGTGAACTATGTTCTACTTTATCAGGTTGATATCAGTGTTTTAATAGCACTGTAGGGTCTTGGACAAAAGAACTGCATTCCAGAGCTAGCTGTACCTCTAACCAAGTCCAGTCTAGGACATACCTCCTCCCACCAGTATACCACTAGGCTGTCACATTTGGTATGTCTGTTCTGCTGTAGAGCAATATGTACCTAAGAATTATGACAATTGGGTCTGGCACATTTTTGGATAAAATTCTGAGAACTGCTTACGGCTTGGAATTGACAGGTCTGAGGGACTGCTTTCCCATTTCAGGCCATCAGTCCCCAGATGTTTGCGAGGTGGACTTTGCAAGGTTGCCTGGACAGCACATTGCTATATTCATGGCAAGTGATCAGTCCAGTTCTATTCTTTTTCTATATGTACATAGGGCTATTGCTGCAATTGAGTGACATGCTCTGCTGCTGCAAGAGGGCATTTAATAATCAACTGCATGGGTGGGTCCATATTGGCCAGAGCTTGTAAGGATAGCAGGGGTCTTTTCTAATTGATGAAGGAAATCCAGATCATCACTATTGAAACCAGTCCCCCCCACCCCCCGCCAATTTAACTGAAATTAAATTCCACACCTGCTGTGCAGGGAACTGAACATGAATCTTTGAATTGTCCAGGTCTCTGAATTACTAGTATAGTGATTTATATTACCAGTCAGACAGCTTAACTACTAATCTTGAGTATAAATACCATTTGACAGATTATAATTTTGTTTTGATTGTTTCTCTCTGCGGTTTGTGGTGCATATTGGGCTGCAACCTTGCTGTTTCTTTAGCATTTGTCCATTTTTTACGAGGCTGAGTTGCTTGCTCGATGCTCAAATCAGCACAGATGAAAAGTGTGCAAAGAGCTGGCTGGATTTGAACCCAAGACCACTTGCCTCGAGGTCTGGTGCGAATGCCACTACATCACCGGCTGGCTAATATGTTTGTTTGCCTTAAGCTAATTCTTAGATTTGGATATATTATTGAGTGATGTTAATTTAGATAATTTATTTCCCACAGGTGAGAAACTAAAAGGCAATGAAGATGACCTAGCATCTGCAGTTGGAGCAGTAAAACAGGAGGATTATGACTCTGAGTGACTCCTGGTCCTCTGGTGGACAGTAATTTTGGGTCAGCCACAAGCTAGTTAACTTCAGGGTATAGGTACATGCACGCCATTTTATGTCCCCTGTTAACCTTCTCTTTGAAGAGAAAATGCCAATGTATCAGATCAGGGTTGAAGCACATTGAAAAGGTGGCCTTCATTCCACCTTACAGGCAGGACTCTGCTCTCTACTTTGACTTCTGGCTGCTGATGTAATGATCCCATTGTCTCTGTTGCCACTGTACCATATACTGATCTGCAACGAACTTCCATCTTCAATTCAAATGTCTTGTTATTATGCTAATTTTAAATTTAATTATGGATGTTTATTTTTCTATGATATTGATTGTAATACATCTTCGCTAGATCACCTGTCATTTCATTTCCAGGTCAGAGCCCAGGTTTGTTCTTTAAAAATCAGCCCTTCTGAAATAAAGGTCATTGTTTTTACTCATTTGCTTTGTTTTCCCTGTGCCTTAATGTTTAAAAATTGATTGCAGTGTTCAGCATGGTCTAACTAGCTCATTGTGCAGTTAGCACAATAATGCTGGAGGAACTCAGCAGGTCCAGCGGCATCTATGGAGAGGAATAAACAGTTGATGCTTCAGGCTGAGGCCCTTCATCAGGATTGGAACAGAAGGGGGGGGGAGAAGAGCAAGAAGAAGAAAGTGGGGTGGTAAGAAGGAGTACAAGCTGGCAAGTGATTGGTGAAGCCAGATGTGAAAAATGGTGGGTGGGGTAGGTGGTGAAAGGAGAAACAGGGTGATGGGTGGAAAGGGTAAAGGGCCGAAGAAGGAAAATGGACCATGGGTGAAAGGGGAGGAAGAGGGGCCCCAGAGGGAGGTGATGGGCAGGTGAGGAGAAGAGAATGGGGTAGGTGGGGAGTCAGAATGTGAATTGGAAAAAGAGAGAAGGAGAGGGTGTAGAAGTACCAGAAGTTAGATAAATCAATGTTCATGCTGTCAAGTTGGGGGATACCCAGATGGAATACAAGGTGTAGCTCCAACTTGAGAGTGGCCTCATCAGGGCAGCAGAGGAGGCCACCATTGGTTGTCGGAATGGGAAGGGGCAGTGGAATTAAAATGGTTAGACCATAGACATAGGAGGAGAATTAGGCCATTGAGCCCATGAAGTCTGCTCTGCCATTCCATTATGGCTGATCCTGGATCCCACTCAACCCTATACACCTGCCTTCCCGCCATGTCCTTTGATGCCCTGACCAATCAGGAAACTACCAACTTCCACCTTAAATTACCCAAGGACTTGGCCTCCACCACGGTCTGTGGCAGAGCATTCCAGAGATTTACTACTCTCGATAAAAATATTCCTCCTTACCTCTGTACTAAAGGGTCACCCCTCAATTTTGATGCTGTGCTCTCTAGTTCTGGACACCCCGCCACAGGAAACATCCTCTTTATATCCGCCTTATCAAGTCTTTTCAACATTCGGTTGGTTTCAATGAGATCCCCACACATTCTTCTAAATTCCAGTGAGTACAGGCCCAAAGCTGCCAAATGCTCCTAATATGTTAACCCCCTCTGGACTGTCTCCAAAGACAACACATCCTTTCTGAGATATTTGGTTGGCCAAATGTGTTTGACAATGCAGTTCACAAGCTATGTCGGGTCTCACTGATGAGAAGCACCAGGACATTTTGTGTGTATTAGTCTGGATTTCCAGTATTGCAGAATCTCTTGTATTTATCAGTATGCAGTTGTTTTTGGAGTGGTGCCTCCTCATGTCTTTCATCACAGACTGGTGGATTGCCTATAGTTGGCTTTAAGGGAAGGAACCAAGAGTGCTCAGACCTGGAGCCTCCCCAAAACAATTTATAAAATGTATTCACTTTGTCACAATCTCTGCTTTTGGCTCACTTGATCCTTTAGTGAATTTCATTAAATTGCTGTGATTTGGTGTGATTAGGTGAATTTGGAGGAAAAAGCGTGGCTGTAAGGTTGTATAAGAAGCAGAGACCAGAGTTGTGATTAAGATTTAAGAGGACTGTCAGTATGAGGTTAAAACTCAATAATTGTAAAGCATAATTCTCTCCACAGGCTTCAAACCTAAATCTAGACTTGTTCAATAAGTGTTAATAAAATGTAAGTTTGCAAAGCATCATAACCTGTACAAAATGTATATTGTAAGTACTTGGCATTCAAGATGTAGTAAATTTTACGAGACATTGGCTTTGTGGGAGAAGGCAGAGTGTGGTAGTAGATGGTTGCCTCTCTGACTTGGAGGCCTGTGACTAGAGGAGTGCTGCAGGGATTGGTGTTGGGTTCGTTATTGTTTGTCATCTATATCAATGATCTGGATGATAATGTGGTTAACTGGATCAGCAAGTAAGCAGATGACACCAAGATTGTGGATGTAGTGGACACTGAGGAAGACTATCAGAGCTTGCAGTGGTATCTAGACCAGATGGAAAAATGGCAGATGGAATTTAATGGAGACAAGTGTCAAGTGTTGCAATTCAATAGGGCCAACCAGGGTAAGTCTTGAGCAGTGAACACTAGGGCACTGAAGAGTGCCGTAGAACAAAGGGATCTGGGAAGACAGGTCCACAATTCATTCAAAGTGGTGGCACAGATAGATGGGGTTGAAAATTGGCATATTGGCCTTCATGAGTACAGGAAATGGGATGTTATGTTGAAGTTGTATAAGACATTGGTGAGGCCTAATATGGAATATTATGTGCTGTTTAGGTGACCTACCTGTAGGAATGAAATATTTAAGGTTGAAAGAGTACAGAGAAAATTTTCTAGGATGCTGCCAGGACTGGAGGACTTGGGTTGTAAAGAAAGATTGAATAGGTTAGGACTTTATTCCTTGGAACGTAGGAAATTGAGGGGAGATTTGATCGAGGTATACAAAATAATAAGGGGTATAGATGGGGTAAATGCAAGCAGGCTTTTTCCTCTAAGGTTCATGGCTTAAGGGTGAAAGGTGAAAAGTGTAAGGGGAACATGAGGGGAAACTTCAGTCAAAGGGTGATGAGTGTATGGATTGAGCTGCCAGCACAAGTGGTGCATGCAAGCTCGATTTCAACGTTTGGATAGGTATTTGGATGGTGAGGGTATGAAGGGTCATGGTCCGGGTGCAGGTCAATAGGAGTAAGCAGTTCAAATGGTTTAGCACGGACTACTTGGGTCAAAGGGCCTGTTTCTGTGCTCTACTGGTAAGGCATAGACTCATAGAAAAGTAGTGTCTGAATGACCAGAGATGAGTGAAATATTCCTTTCAGGTAATGTGTCAAATGATTATGTTTAAGAATGGTTTTTTTTAAAAGCTAAGCATTTCTTATCCTACAGACCAAAATATCTTCTCTGTGGTTTATCCCAATATTTGAAGGTTTGTGTGTGTGTGTGTGTCTGACCCCCTCCCCCCACCTTCCATTTCGCTGTAGAGTGCAATTCGAATTGCTTGAAAGTTGATATTCCGGAAAAGGCAACTCTGTGATTGCCACTAGATCTACACCCTAAACATTCATTTCCTCCTGCACATTGTACGTGCAGTGATTCAAAAAAGACAGCTCACCAACACCCTCTTATGGTCTCGTGAGAAAATCTGCAGATGCTGGAAATCCAAAGCAACAACAAAATGCTGGGAGAACTCAGCAGGTCAGGCAACGTCTATAGAAGAGAGGTGAACAGTCAACATTTTGGGCTGAGACCTTTCATCAGGACTGTTTAACCATATTTATAAACGAATAAGAAAATGTCCAATTCGAGAGGATTATACAGTCTATCTGACACAGAAGATGCATTTTTGTGCGTAGAGCAGTGCGGAGATGTTGTGCTCCAGTTTCCGTTACAACAAGAGAGCTGCAGGAGGAGGTCATGGATTCGGGCTGCATCAGTGGAGGCTGAGGCAGGGTCGATGTTTCAGGTGGAGATCCTGAATCAGAAAGGTGCTTACCCTTTAAAGAAACTGATAAGCTCAGCGGTCAGGACTGAATCAGGGTCTCGAACGAAATGTGGGCTATTCCTTTTCCTCAAAGTATACTGTTAGTTCAGTAGCGTTCCTCCTGCAGTTTATCTCCCCTTTCAGATTTCAATACCTTTCGACCATCTGGAGTTAGGCTGGTTTTTCAACTCGATCGTCTTCAAACAATTCCTGAATATACTCAGTCCATCTGTTCATAATCTCATCTTTTTCCATGATAATGGTACCGTCCTTTGCTTTCAAACATCTACCCGAAGAACAGAGGAGCTTTTTACCAGTGATATTCTTGATTTGTTGATGTAACCTTTTTGGATCAGTAATAGGGATTCTTTCTATTTGGTCACATTCCTGGTTTAACCATTCTTCTTTGGCTTTTTGACATAAGCTTTTAACTTTTTTATCTAAGGACTTATATTCTATAGGATTTGCTTTCTTCCGTCTCCTGTCTTCCATTAGATTTTTGATTTCATCTGTCATCCATTTATTCTTTGTGTTTTTTTCTTTTTTAGGAATCACTGACTTTGCTGATTCTACCAAGCCATCCTTTGGAGAGTTAAACTTAATTTCTTCATGATTGCTATCACCTTCAACAGATTCTATTTCTAGACTTTGAAATCTATTCCTTACTTCAGTTGTAAATTTTTGTCTTAAGTTTTCTTCAATTAATTGTGAGTAGTCAAGGGATTGTTCAGGTTTTTGCTTTAGTTTTTTAAGTTTTACTTTTACATGACATACTGCTGGGTTATGGTCACTATTACAGTCTGCACCTGGATGTGTTTTGCACTGAGTCACTGAGTGTCTAAATCTTTGGTTTATAGTAATAAAGTCAATTTGATTTCTAGTGTTATCACCTGGACTTTTCCAGATCCACAAGCGTCTTGGATGGTTCTTAAAGTAGGTATTCATAATGACCTAATTATTCATCTTGCACCATTCTACCCATTTCTCACCTCTTTCATTTCTTTCCCCAGTCCAAATTTTCCCATGGTATTTCCATCAGTACCTTGTCCTACTTTAGCATTTAGATCTCCCATGACAATAACAATATCTTAAGATTTGCATCCATTCTTTGCCTGTTCAAGCTCTTCATAGAATTTATCTATATCCTCATTTGTTCCATCCATTTTTGGTGCATACACCTGTATAATTGCTAAATCAAATGGTTGTCCTGTGAATCTAACAAGGAGCACTCTTTCTGATATTGCCCAATGTCCTAAAACACTTTTTGCCGTGTTTTCATCCATAAGAATTCCTATTCCATTAGTATGGGATGTTCCACAAGAATAAATAGTGTTTTATTTCTATTCTGACATGTTTCAGCACCTATCTAACGAACTTCGCTAATTCCCATGATGTTAACCTTTAGTCTTTCCATTTCATTTATCACATTGTCCAATCTTCCTGCTTGATATAGGGTTTTTACATTCCAAGTGGCAATAATTTTCTTTTGTGTTACTTGAATTTTATGAGCAGTAGCTTGATGACGGTCGGGGATCCCCTGCTGACCAGGATCAACCCTACCGAGCGAAGTATATTCAAGAATTGTTTGAAGATGATCGAGGTGAAAAACCAGAAATTAAGAAAAACATTGAAGGTCCAAGTATTTTAAAATCTGAAGTTCGTAATGCAAAAATAAGATGAAGAAAGGAAAGGCAGCAGGTCCTGATGAATTAGTAATAGAACAAGATATTGCCCTTGAAGATTATGGAATTGAAAAACTTACAGATTTAATCAATGACATTTATGAAACTGGAATAATACCAGAAAAGATGAAAAAAACAGTATTTATCATTCTTCCTAAGAAACCTGGAGCAATAGAATGTGAATTTTATAGGACCACAAGTTTAATGAGTCATATCACCAAGATATTTCTAAGAATTTTGATGACAAGAACTAAAAGTAAGATGCAAGCTGAAATAAGAATGTGGTTTTGTGAAAGACAAAGGTACGGGAAACACAATATTGATGTTAAGGATGCTATCAGAACGAGCTATTCAAGTGCAAAAGGATTTGTTTGTTTTATCATCTACACAAAAGCATTTGATAAAGTGAAGAACAATAAGTTATTTGAAATATTCCAGGAAACTCTAGATCTAGATTCGAAAGACCTCTGCCTAATCAGAAATCTGTACTGGGAACAAACTGCCGCTGTAAGAATAGCTGGAAAAGTGAGTCAGTTTACGAAAATCAAGAGAGGCGTTCAACAAGGGTGTGTTTTCTCCCCTGATTTGTTTAATGTGTACAGTGACACAATATTACAAAAAATAAGAGACATCTTGGGAATCAAAGTTGGCGGTGAAATCATCAATAATTTCAGATATGCAGATGACACTGTTAATTGCAAGTATGGAGGAAGAACTACAAAACTTAATTGACACAAAATGCTGTTGGAACGCAGCAGGCCAGGCAGTATCTATAGGAAGATGTACAGTCGACGTTTCAAGTGGAGACCCTTCGCCAGGCTAAGGGAAGTAAGAGATTTGAAAGGGGGAGGAGGAGACCCAAAATGATAGGAGAAGACAGGAGGGGGAGGGATGAAGCCAAGAGCTGGGAAGTTGATTGGCAAAAGGGATACAAGGCTGGAGAAGGGGGAGTATCATTAGGACGGAAGGCCTTGGAAGGAAGAAAGGGGGAGGGGAGCACCAGAGGAAGATGGAGAACAGGCAAGGAGTTATTGTGAGAGGGAAAGAAAGAGAAAAAATAAATAATACATTAGGGATGGGGTAAGAAGGGGATTGATATCTCTAACTTCTGTTAATGCCCCTCCTCTCCTCCTTACCCCATCCCTAATTTATTATTTATCTCTCTCTCTTTCCCTCTCACAATAACTCCTTGCCTGTTCTCCATCTTCCTCTGGTGCTCCCCTCCCCCTTTCTTTCTTGTATCCCTTTTTCCAATCAACTTCCCAGCTCTTGGCTTCATCCCTCCCCCTCCTGTCTTCTCCTATCATTTCGGGTCTCCCCCTCCCCCTCCCACTTTCAAATCTCTTACTATCTCTTTTTTCCATTAGTCCTGACGAAGAGTCTCGACCCGAAACGTCGACTGTACTACTTCCTATAGATGCTGCCTGGCCTACTGCGTTCCACCAGCATTTTGTGTGTGTTGCTTGAATTTCCAGCATCTGCAGATTTTCCCGTGTTTGCATTTTAAAAAACTTAATTAATATAGTTGAAGAAAGTTCAAAAATGGGTTATCTATCAATTGCAAAAAAACAATGTATGGTGATATCCAAAAAGAAGGAGAATCCTATCTGCAGGCTGAGAATAAACGGGGAAGACATAAAACAAGTACAGAACATTTGCAACTTAGGAAGCTGGGTGGCATCAGATGTCAGGTGCGACATGGACATCAATAGAAGAATAGGGATGGCAAAAGACACCTTATGAGCATGAAGAGTATACTGACCAATACTAAACTAGGCATGACAACCCGCCTCAGCGTACTGAAATGTTAGATTTATCCAAGTTATGTGGCTCAGAATGTTGGATAATTTCTAGTAACATGAGGAAACGAATTGAAGCAGCAGAGATGTGGTTTTTGAGGAGGATGCAAAGAATATCATGGACGAAACGAATATCTAACAGGGATGTCATGAACAGAGCAAACACAAAAAGAGAAATAATGTATGAGATCATGAAAAGGCATCGTAACTTCATTGGGCATGTGATTAGGAAAGAGGTGTTAGAATACACAGTAATTATGGGAAAGATTGAAGGGAAGAAAGCAAGAGGAAGACAAAGACAAGTGATGATGGAGATGGAGACAGCAGCCAGAGAACTGGAAATGAATACCAATGAATTGATCTACTTGGCCCGAAACAGGAGTGTGAGAGCCATAGCTGTCAAAACTCAAACTGGGCACGGCACCTGATGATGATGGTGGAGTTAGGCTAGCCCGCCGGAACTGAGGCATTTCTGTATCTGCGAATATCCGGGAAGTGTGGGAGCTGGGGAGGAGTTAGTTCGCAGAACTGGAAAATTAGAAGTGAAGTCTTGAGGAAGAAGCCGGCAATATTTCAAATTTTGCACACACAAAGTGTTGAAGGAACTCAGCAAATCGGGTAGTATCTATGGAAGGCAGTAGGCAGTCGACGTTTCATGCCGAGACCCTTAACCAGATCAGTTCTCTGGATTCTGTCTGACTTTTGCTGAGTTCCTCCAGCATTTTGTGTGTGTTGCTGAAAATTTCCAGCGTCTGCGGAATCTTTTGTTTATTGTTTCAAATGTGATATCGATTTACTTTTGGATTTGCATCGACCAGTTGCGGAGTGACTCTGCTCCAATGACGTATCACTGGTGCTTCTCACCGGGAAATGTTTCCTGGTACGTCACGGCGCCGCGCGTGAGGGCCGTGCGCACGTCAAATGACGTGAGACGTTGAAGGACGGCCATGCCGGACTCGGGAGTGAGGGTGAGTGTCTGGGTGCTGTGACCCCCAGTGAGTTAAACCCGGGGCCCCCGGGCCGGGGGTGGTTTACAAGACTCGGCAGGGAGAGAAGGAACCTGGCCATTTTAACCCGTCAGAAGTAGAGCCACGGTCTCATTCCCCCCAGGGACACTGCAGCCCTGGTGCAATGGCATCTGCCAGCTCCACTTTCACCCTCTTTCTGGAGATCTAGCCCGTTCTTTCCACCCCCAGGGTCGTCGTTCTTCTCTGGTAATATCCGCGTCCTGTTCCATTGCGATGGCAAATGTGTTTCAACACCTGGACTGGAATGCCTGAAGGTGTGGCTAGGAGGTCAGGGTGTTAAACAGCTGGGTGTTAAAGAAGGAAACTAATAAAATGGAACCCATGCTCTTCAAGTAGTTTCCACTTTCCAAATATTGGAAACGAAAAGGAGCATTACTCCAATCAGACTACAGCGAAATATTGTATATAATTCACATAATTATATGTGAAAGTCTTAAAGATTGTAGAAATAATACATTACCAAAGTGGTTCAGGGGCAAGGAATTTCAGTTGAAATTTTAAACTGAAGAATCAGAGATTTGATAGAGGTAATAGAATAATTCAGTATATGAGCAACACAAAGTGTTGGTGAGGGAAATAAATATTTGATGTTTTGGTTGATCATCCCCTCTTGTGGTCTCCTGAAAGCTTGCACTCCTCCTCCTCTCTCCAACTTATTCTGGTTTCTGCCCCCTTACATTCCAGGCCTCATAAAAGGTCTTGACCCAAAACATTGACTGTCCATAATTGCTGCTTGACCTCCTGAGCTCCACCAGCATTTTGTGTGTGGTCCTCAAGATCTCCAGCGTCTGCAGGATCTCTTGTGTCCATGATTTACTACAGGCCACCTTATCGGCACCGATCAGGATGCCAATCTAAACTAAACCCATCTGCCTGCATGTAGTCCACATCTCTGTTCCCTGTCTGTTCATACGTATGTCTAGATGCCTCCTAAATATCACCATCATATTTGCTTATACCTCCCCTCCTAACATGATTTTGGGCATCTGCCACTCTGTAAAATTAAACTGCCTTGCCTTTATCTCAGGTTAAACATATGCCTTCTAGTATTTGACATATAAAGAATCTGTTTATCCTGTTTGTGCCTCTCATAACTTTTTATTTATTTGGAGATACAACACGGAACAGGGACCTTCTGGTCCAACGAGCCACACTGCCCAGCAACGCACCTATTCAACACTACCTTAATCACAGGACAATTTATAATGGCTAATTGACTTACTAATTGAATTGAATATATTTAAATCTTACATCCATCCCACAACATGAGTGAGTAATAATCTTTGCGTTGCAATGTACAGACATGTGAATTTATGAGCCTAATGGCTTGTAGAAAGAAGCTATCCCATAGCTTGTTGGCCCTGGCTTTAATGCTGCGGTACTGTTTGCCAGACAGAAGCAGCTGAAACAGTTTATGGTTGGGATGACTGGTTTCCCTGACGATCCTCCAGGTGTTCTTTCTGCACCTGATGCTGTAAATGTCCTCAGTGGAGGGAAATTCACATCCACAGATGCGCTGGGCTGCCTGTACCACTCTCTACAGTACCCATTGATCAAGGTTGGTGCAATTCCCGTACCAAGCGGTGATACAGCCAGTCAAGGTGCTCTCCATGGTGCCCCTGTAAAAGTTCTTGAGGATTTGGGGGCTCGTGCCAAACTACTTCACTTGCCTGAGGAGGAAGAGACGCTGTTGTGCTTTTTTTTGCCATACAGCCAGTGTTTATAGTCCAGGTGAGATCTTTGGTGATGTGTCAACCAAGGAACTTGAAGCTACTCACCCTCTGAACTGCAGACCCATTAATGTTGAGCAGGGAGAGCCTGTCTTGGTTCCTCCTGTAATCCACGATCAGCTCTTTTGTTTTTTGGACATTGAGGGAGAGGTTGTCATCCTGGCATCACTGTGTCAGGGTGTCAAACTCTCATCTGTAGGCTGTCTCATCACCACTAGAGATAAAGCTGATCAAAATCATGTGATCTGTGAATTTGATCAGCAGACTGGAGCTGTGTGGGCAGCACAGTCGTGGGTGTAAAGAGAGCGAGGTGGAGACTCAGGACACAACGTGGGGGAGGGTGTGGGGCACCTTTGTTGAGGGGCAGAGGTGAGGGAGCCCATCCTTACCACCTGTCGGCAATCCGATGGGAAGCCTAGGATCCAGGTGCACAAGGCGGGGTGCAGGCAGAGGTCTGAGCTTCCTGTCAAGTCTGGAGGGAAGTATGGTGTTAAATGCTGAACTGTAGTCCAGGAACAGCATTCTAACATATGCATCCGTCTTCTCCAAGTGAGCGAGGACGGTGTGCAGTGCTGCGGCTATGGCATCATCGGCAGACCGGTTCCGTCGGTAGGCGAATTGAGAACGCACCCTGGGGTGCCGCTGCCTTGCGGCTGTTGACACGTTGGAATGTTCTGCGTACCTCAACTTTGGAGATTACCAAGGTGCAGGTCTCGTTGGCGGCTCTCCTTGGGGGTTGAGTCCTGCCAACCTCGAATCGAGAGCAATGAAACATTTGGCTTGTCCGGTAGCAAGATGGCAATGTTAGCTGTTCTGCTGCATTTCTTCTTGGAAGTCCGCGATGGTGTGCAGTCCTTGTCACACGCTGCAGGTGTTATTTGTTGCAGAATTGTGACTGGATTTTGTCCTTGTGTTGCTGTTTTGCCACCTTGATGGCTCTATGTAAATTATGGTACATTTTTGTACTGTGGGAGGAAACTGGAGAACCCAAAGAAAACCCATGAGGTCATGGAGAGAACTAGTCTTTTGAACACCGCACTCCAGAATGCTCCGTTGTAATAGTGTTGCACTAACCCCTATGCTGCCATGGCATGATTGATATACTATCAATTCACCTCTTGGCTATTGACACTGGTGAAAACAGTCCAAGTTTGTTCAACCTCTCCTTAAACCTAATACAATCCAATCCAGGTTTCAATTACTTCAGATCGGTGTCCCCTCATTTTTGATCTTACTATGAAGGAAAGTAGTTTCTTCCTATTAAGCTCACCATACTATGCCATGGATTTCCATTCTGCATCCTCTCTCTTCCAAAGTGAATAGAACTAACTCATCCTGTCTTTCGACATCAGAATTTTCCAGTCCTGGGAACATTCTCATGGATCTTCCTTGTGTTATCTCTTGCACAATCCCATTTTTCCTGTAATTTGGCTGTACTTGTGTTGTTGCCTAACTAGTGTCATATATAGTTCCAGCATACCCTTCCTGATTGCTTGGGTAATCTTGCATATCTTTTCAACACCTTACTGACCCGCCTTGTGAACTTTACACATCTGTGCACATATGCTCCAAGGTTCCAGTTATTGTATATTCTTTATCTTGTTTTGGACCCTGTCCCCCTCCCCTTTTCCAGTCGGATAACTTTACCCATTAGCATTTACCACTTCCTTCCCAACTGACTAAACTAGAATATACTCAAAGCTATCCAGTATCCATGGAGCATGGAAGGTAGATATGGGGAAGGTGGTGGAATATGTTGGTTCCGTGACAATTACTGAAAAAAAAATTACTGTATAATCACACGAGTTTTCTAGTGTTAAATAATTCAGTGTAATCTCCTTACCCTTTTACACAGTGAAGTTTTACAGATAAGTTCTACCTATTGAGGCTCAATGGTAAAATGTAGCGAAGATAAACCAAATGAATGATTGTACTCATCTTCACATGAAGTGCCAAATCTTCAACGTGAACCTTGCTGCGCATTATCATGCAATACATGTAAATGAGCTGAAAACAACTTTTCATTCTTTCTTTGATAGCACTTGAAATTTCAGTTTGATGTTATTTTCATAAAAATAAAACAATCTTACGGACTTTATGCAGTGAGTTTATTCCAGAATTTGGAAAGTGGAAACTAATTGAGCGTGGGTTTCAACTTCATCAGTTTCCCCCTATAGCTGTAAATTGTTTCTCAATATCCTGACCTCTTGGCCACTTTTTCCTGGGCTAGGCTATTGCTTAAACTAAAACACTTAAGTTGCAGTGTCCTTCTGAAATTCAGAATTATTTGCCATGTTCTGGATATTAGTGGAATTTCATCAAGTTCAGTGGAACATTTTTGAGTTGAAGTTGAAGGAGATTTAGGCTGACAGGTCTTTTTGGATAGATTCCTTATGTTTTTTTATGAAATATATAAAAACCTAACAGAACCCAGTTCATCAAATTCAATTAAAAAATCTTAATATATTAGAAACCTTTGCTAGTATGTGAGTATTCCATACTAGGTAAATGAGATCATCGCAGGGACATTTAAAATATGTAATCTAACAATATGGATATGAATTCATCATCATTATATGCTATGTCTTATGATGTGGGCAACCATGGTCTCATGACAATGATAGTTCTTGGCAAATTTTTCTACAGACATAATTTACCATTACTGCCTTCTATACAGTGTCTTTACGAGATTGGTGACCCCAGTCGTTATCAATACCCTTCAGAGACAGTCTGCCTGGTGTCAGTGGTTGCATAACCAGGACTTGTGATATGGACCAGCTGCTGATATGACCATCCACCACCTGCTCCCATGGCTTCAAGTGACTCCGAGTGGAGTGCTACAAAGATGCTACACCTTGCCCAAGGGTGACCAGCGGGGTAGCGGAGGAAAGAAGCACCTTATATACCTTCTTTGGTAGAGACTCGAATATGAATTAGGAAGTTTTCAGGTGACAAAATGGTAGTATTGATTGTGGTGAGGAAAGTTGTAGGCTACAGCATGATATATAATGAGTTGGTAAGGTTGACAGAACAAAGACAGATGGGATTTAAACCTGGCAAGTGCAAAGTAATGCACTTTGGAAGGACTAACAAGGGTAGTGTCTACATAATAAATGGTAGGGACATACAGGGTAATGAGGAACAGAGGGCCCTTTGTATACAAGTCCAAAGAACCCTGAAGATAGCAATGCAGATGGATGAGGTGGTGAAGAAGATCGCATGACATTTCCTTTCACTAGTCAAGGTATAGAATACAAGAGTTTTTTAAGTCTTGGTATAATTTTAGAATGCATTGGTGAAGCCATTGTTGGAGTACTGTTTTCTGTATACTAATATAGGAAAATGTCATTCCATTGGAGGTGGTGCAGTGGAGATTGACCAGGACATTATACCAAGATAATGTTCTGGTAAATCACTGCACCACCTCCAATGGAATCATATCCTACCTATATTAGAATACTAGAGATTTTTTAAAAGTCTTGGTACAATTTTATAACACATTGGTTAAGCCATTGTTGGAGTACTGTTTCTCATTGAATGATGTAACTAGCTTCAGAGTTTGATGTTTAGCTGGTTGAATCATTACTGCAGACAGAAGTGTTTAATATGAACATCATAATTTCCTTTTTTTTTAAACTTTAGGTATCATGAGATATAAAGTTTGAAGTGCTTTTACCTGTTCACTTTGCAATGGCAATGACAGCCCGGCTCATGCCCAGGTGCATCCGGCACCTGAGTGCTTCGTTCCTCACTGTTCCAGTCTCCGCTACTGTGCTAACTACCTGCAGGCGAATCATGCCTGAACAGTACTGGTCGTCTGTGCCGTTTGCTGGTGTGCACATGTCTGCTGTTTGCCACCAAACTGACTTGCCTTCTGCTGCTGAAAAACCCTTCAGCCAGCACCCAGAGGACACAAAGATGAAGGAGCTGATTGAGTTAGCCCAGAGTGTAGAGGAGCTCCTACAGATTCCCAGTGACCAGAAAATCAATGGGAACCAAGCAGCCTCAGTGCTTATTCGTATTTGTGTCCTGAAGATAAGTCAGAAGCTGGACCCTCAGGATATCATGGGGGACGAGCGCTTCAAGCATCTTTTGAACACCATTGACAGACAGGTTGGTGACTTTCATTTTGTGAGAAACTTGGCTCATCAGGGATGATACATGTAGTGAAATACTATGTTGTCAGTGTATCACCAGCTGGAATAATAGTTTTTGGGTATTATACTGTCAGAATTATAATCCAGGCATGGTGAAGTTAAAGCATGATAGTTTTAAGAATTTACATCCAATTTATACGAATCTAGAATGTATATGCAGCCAGTAGCAAAAAGTGAGCGTGAAGGTGTCAGATATCCTTCATGAATACTGGAAACCTGATGTTCATACTTGCTTTATCTTTTATATTGCTTCTGTTTATGATTGATCCTAAATTTCCTCCCCCACTACTTTCCTCCTCACCTGGTTTCCCCTATCACTCACCAGCTTGTACTCCTTCCCCTCATCACCTTTTTCTGGTGGCTTTCCCCTTCCTTTCCAGTTCTGATGAAGTGTCTTGGCCTGAAACGTCAGCTATTTATTCCTCTCCATAGATGCTGATTTCCTCCAGCATTTTGTGTGTGTGTTGCTCCGGGTTTCTGGCAACAGCAGAATCTCTTATGTTTATGCCTTATTAAATCACTCTGTTGCAGTAAGGTAACCAGAGATGGGCAATAAATTTTCTCCTTTCTAGAGTATCCAAAAATGAACTTAAAATAAGAATAGAAAGTAATGAAAGTATTCGGCAGGTTAGGAAACATACATGCTTGAGAAAGAGAATTGATGTTTTGAGTTGATACTTTTATTAGAATAAGATAAAATCAGAATTTAAAAGATTTTTTTTATAATGGTGGGTTTGGAAGGGACCAAAGAGTAGGCCTGTGTTACAGACCTGGAGTAATTGAATGACGGAAGTGGTGTTATTGCCAGCTGTAAGAGTAATAAAGACTGCTGATGTAAATAGAAGATGGATGAAATCTGAAATAACCAGAAGAGGGAAGAATAAAAAACCTTAATGTTAGAAATATGAGAATATCTGAAATTGTCTTAACTTATTCTTTAGTGCAGAACATTTTAATATAAGTAGTTGGAAGGTGAGGTGCTGTCCCTCGGGTTTGTATGAAGCTAGAGTGAGATTGGGAGTTATAGTGAAAAGCAACTGGAAGCTTAGTGTCTCCCATACATAATAAAAACATTGTGCAGAACAGCTGCGCAACCTATGTTTGTCTTTTTCAGTCCACATCATAAATTGGTCAAACTTATATGGAAAGAGTGTGAGGTTCTGGATGATGGGATAGGAAGAAGTGAAAGAGCAGACCTTGGATCCCATGTTCCTAGACATTCTACCATGTGGGACCTTGTCAAATGCCTGATGGAAATCCATATGTCAATGTCTATTGCCCTACCTTCAATAACCTTAGTTATCTCATCAAAAAGTCTATCAGATTAGCGAAATACGATTTTTTTTACACAAAACATACTATCTCTGATTACTTACTACGTTGACAAATTTACATAAATTCTATCCTTTAGAATTTTCTCCAGAACTTTCCTACCACAGAAGTAAACTCACTAGCTTGCCTTTATCCAGCTTATCCTTGCTGTCCTTCTTAAATAAAGAAACAATATTGGCTGGCTGTTCTTCATTATTCCCTTGTCTTTCACATTGTGAACATGCTTTCTTTTGTCCTCTTGGTAATTTCAGATTTAATTCATATCTTTCCCTCAGATGTCCTTTTTTATATTCATTAGCCTTTACCACCACCTTTCAACTGACACCACCATCACTTGTATCATTCAGTCTCTCTTGGTCTCCACATTTTTTTTCCTCTGCAAAAATCATTCTTTTATATCTTCGTTATTTCGAGTTATATTGAAATGTTGTTACCTGAATTGCTAATCCTGCTTCTTCATCCAGAAATACTGCCCAACCTACTGAGTATTCCCAGCATTTTCTGTTGTCCTTTCCTTCATCTTCAATACATTGCTTTTGCTTTATGAATGTAAAATACTCATGTGGAAATCTGTCTGTGGTTGAAGAATTCTGTGAATAATCACTCTATTGGACAGTTTCATACTCTGCCAAACTGACTTTCACTCTCACCATTGTGCTCACTTGGTCCCTCACTTTTTCTCATGTAAACGCACAACACCTTCACAGTAGTGCAGTGGTTGCACTGGACCTGTATTCTAAGGCATGTATAGTTGATCTGGGAGCAGAAATTAGAATTTTAATTTAATAAGTGTGGAACTAAAAAAGTTTATTATCATTAATGAAGATCGTGAATCTAGTGGGTTATCTTAAAAATATAGTTTACTTCCCTAAGGGAGGGAAATTTACCATCATTATTCTGTCTGGCCTAGGTTCTTAGATCACATCTATGTGCTTCTCAGTAAGTTACCAGATTAAGAGGATTTGTTAACTTTTAGTCCCTTTAATTTCTCTACTACTTATCCTCCTTTGTATCCCCAATACACTCAGACCCCACTTAACGTAGAGGATGCATTCCTCAGAGGTGGAGCGCTATGTAAAGCAGTGCTATGCAGGGTCTGAGTGTTTGGTCTTCTGTATTACCTCAGCTACATATTTTTTTCTGCATTTTCCTCCAATCTCTGCCTTTAAGCTCCACATGTACTTTGTATATTTTGCAAGCAGTTAGCACCAACACAATGGTTGTGAAAGCTTTTTCATAACCTTTCTTCCTCCTGTGTCAATATTTCTTTCTCTCACTTGTAGAAATATTTGGATACAGACACCCTGCATTTACCCTTGCTAGACTGCTCTGCAAGATGCAAATTAGTAATGTGGCCACAAGCCATCATCAATTATTTTTGCACTGCTGGTTTGAGAAATATCTACAAAGGGGTATGACCCAGGCCCATGATTCCCTTGTGTTGTAAGGACTTAGAAATTTCTCAATCTGCTCTGAATGTGAGTGATGATTCCAGGTCTTCTATCAACCCAAGGTACGATTCTGTCAACCTACTCTTGATCAACAAAGTACAATATAAATGGACCACAGAATGTTTCTGTTCATCTGGCCCATCACAGTAAGCAGACAGCTACCTATGCTTGCCAATCCTTTGAGTGTTCTTAATGCTTTTGGGTACTGATTGGCAAGGCCCTGGGGAGCTTGGGCCCTTCCTGCTGTGCCTGGCCCTAGAAATATTTTAACAAATCCAAATGAAGGGTCTTAACCCATAATGTTACCCATTCACTTTTTTACTTAGAGGGTAGTGCCGTGGATGTGATCTACATGGATTTTAGTAAGGCATTTGACAAGGTTCCACACGGTAGACTTATTCAGAAAGTTAGAAGGCATGGGATCCAGGGAAGTTTGGCCAGGTCGATTCAGAATTGGCTTGCCTGCAGAAGGCAGAGGGTGGTGGTGGAGGGAGTACATTCAGATTGGAGGATTGTGACTAGTGGTGTCCCACAGGAATCTGTTCTGGGACCTCTACTTTTTGTGATTTTTATTAACGACCTGGATGTGGGGGTAGAAGGGTGGGTTGGCAAGTTTGCAGACGACACAAAGGTTGGTGGTGTTGTAGATAGTGTAGAGGATTGTCAAAGATTGCAGAGAGACATTGATAGGATGCAGAAGTGGGCTGAGAAGTGGCAGATGGAGTTCAACCCAGAGAAGTGTGAGGTGGTACACTTTGGAAGGACAAACTCCAAGGCAGAGTATGAAGTAAATGGCAGGATACTTGGTAGTGTGGAGGAGCAGAGGGATCTCGGGGTACATGTCCACAGATCCCTGAAAGTTGCCTCACAGGTGGATAGGGTAGTTAAGAAAGCTTATGGGGTGTTAGCTTTCATAAGTCGAGGGATAGAGTTTACGAGTCGCGATGTAATGATGCAGCTCTATAAAACTCTGGTTAGGCCACACTTGGAGTACTGTGTCCAGTTCTGGTCACCTCACTATAGGAAGGATGTGGAAGCATTGGAAAAGGTACAGAGGAGATTTATCAGGATGCTGCCTGGTTTAGAAAGTATGCATTATGATCAGAGATTAAGGGAGCTAGGGCTTTACTCTTTGGAGTGAAGGAGGATGAGAGGAGACATGATAGAGGTGTACAAGATAATAAGAGGAATAGATAGAGTGGATAGCCAGCGCCTCTTCCCCAGGGCACCACTGCTCAATACAAGAGGACATGGCTCTAAGGTAAGGGGTGGGAAGTTCAAGGGGGATATTAGAGGAAGGTTTTTTACTCAGAGTATTTGGTGTGTGGAATGCACTACCTGAGTCAGTGGTGGAGGCAGATACACTAGTGAAGTTTAAGAGACTACTAGACAGGTATATGGAGGAATTTAAGGTGGGGGCTTATATGGGAGGCAGGGTTTGAGGGTCGGCACAACATTGTGGGCTGAAGGGACTGTACTGTGCTGTACTATTCTATGTTCTATGCTGTCTGACCCACTGAGTTCCTCCAGCATTTCGTTTGTTGCTGCCGAATCCAGTATCTGCAATCTCTTGTGTCTCCAGTCATAATCACACTTCATAGCTGTGAAAATGCTTAAAAGTTCTTGCACATCTAGGATTGTGTCAATTAACCAAAAGTATAAATTACCTGAATCTTCATCTCTCTCTCTGTCTCACCTGTTTTTCCATTGTACCGAGTGGGGTTACTGAACTGCACTGCATGCCAGTTGCAAATTAAGTGAGAATATTTTCCACCATAAATGCTAGAAAACAAATCAAGGACAGTCTATATGTTAGCAACATACATCAAAGTTGCTGGTGAACGCAGCAGGCCAAGCAGCATCTATAGGAAGAGGTGCAGTCGACGTTTCAGGCCGAGACCCTTCCTTCAGTTAGTCCTGACGAAGGGTCTCGGCCTGAAACGTCGACTGCACCTCTTCCTATAGATGCTGCTTGGCCTGCTGCGTTCACCAGCAACTTTGATGTATGTTGCTTGAATTTCCAGCATCTGCAGAATTCCTGTTGTTTACAGTCTATATGTTGCTTTTTTTTCTTTTCAGGTTTCAATCGTATGGAATGGGAACTTGATCAGCTTGCTACGGAGCCTCTTTTTCATCGGAATTGATGCTAAAAACCCAGTCCTTCGGTCTATTGAAAACGAGGTCCACTGGCGGCTGAGACGGCTAACTTTTAAACATCTCACTTCGCTTCTTGACTACTACACCAGTTTTGCACAGTCAGACCAACAGAAGGTGTTGCTGAGTGATATAATAAAACATGTGGAATTGAGGTGGGCAGAGATCACGGATGCAAAGACTGTGGCCTTGTTAATGACAAAGGTTGGACACCTGTCAGATACGCTAATGGACAAACTGGAGGATAAGGTATGCAAGACTCACTCAATGTATGTTATAATCAACATAGGAATAACTAGCATCCTTGTACAAGATTGACCTTGTTCTTTATTGTGCTGGCAGCATTGTCTCAGTGTTGACAAGTCCCACCCCAGAGATTTCAGTGCTTAATTCACTTCTACAATGCTGTGGAAACAGCACTGTTGAGGTTGCTGCTTTCAGAATGAATTATTCAAACTTGCCCAGTCTGCTCTCTCTTCTGGATGTAAAGGATCCCCTGGCACCAAAGGAAGATGAAAAATGTAGTTGTCCCAGTGTCATAGAGTCATATAGCACAGAAACAGACCCTTAATCTCAACCAATCCATGCCGAACAGTGGCCATCTAAGCTAACCTCATTGACCCTTATTCCTCTAAACCTTTTCCATCCATGTGCCTGTCCACGTGCCTTTTAAATTTTGCCAATGTATCTTCTCAACCACTTCTAGCAGTTCATTTTATACAAGGATCACCCTCTGGGTTAAAAAAAAGTTGCCCCTCAGGTTCTTACTAAACCTTTGCCTCCTCACTTAAACTTATTCCCTCTAGTTCTTGATTCCCCAGCCTAGGGGAAGAAAAACTGCATTCACATCATCTATGCTCCACATGATTTCGTACATCTCTAAAAGATCATCCCTAATTCTCCTATGCTCCAATGAATAAAATCCTAGCCTGCTCAACTCTTTTTCTATTACACAGTCCCTTGAGACCTGGCAAACATCCTTGTAAATCTTCTCTGCATTCTTCCCAGCTTAATGACACCATTCCTATAGCAGAGTGCTCAAAGCTGAAAACAATATTGCAAATGCAGCATACTCAGCATCCTGGCTGCTGAAGGCCAGCGAGCAAAAAGCCTTTTTCACCACACTCTCTACTTACGACCTCATTTTCAGGGAGCTATGTACTTCTTGATCCCCTTATTCTAAAAAATTCTCTAGGACCTTACTGATTACTGTGAAAGCCCTATCCTGATTTGTCTTTCTGAAATATAACACCTCACCCTTAACTGAATTAAAAGTCCATTTTCCTTCATCTGCTCTTGATCCCACTATAATTCTTGATGACCATCTTCAGTGTATACAACACCTACTTTAGTGACATCTGCAAATTTACTAAAAGTGTCTGTACATTGTCATCCAAATTATTGATATATATGAAAAATAGCGATCGGCCCACCACTGACCCATGGGAACACCACTGGTCACTGACCTTCAGTCTGAAAAGCAACCTTTCACCATCACGCTCTGCTTCCTACCATAAAGCCAATTGTGCAGCCAATTAGCTCTCGCTGGATACCCTTTGATTTAACTTCCAGCAACAGTCTATCAAGCAGAAGCTTATTAAGGGCCTTACTGAAGTGTATATACAGTTGCAAGAAAAAGTTTATGAACCTTTGGCAATTACATAGTTTTCTGCATGAATTACTCAAAATGTGGTCTGATCTTCATGAAGTCAGTATAATAGACAGACACAATCTGCACACAAACAAGTGTACTACTTCTCGTCGATACTGACTACACTATTTAAACAATCACAATCTAGGTTCAAAAAACTATGTGATCCTCTGGGATAATGCCTCTACAAAAACTACCTGGAGTCAGGTGTTCCAGTCAGTGAGCTGGGATTGGAAATGCCCTGCCCTGTAAAAAAAATCACACAAAGTCAAGTTACTGACAGAGCCTGCTCTTCTGAAGAAAGATCTGTTTATGTGGACCACGCCTCAATCGAAACAACTTGTAGAGGACCTTAGAACAAGAATTAGATGCATGAAGCTGGAAAAGGCTACAAATATATTTCTAAAGATCATCAGTGTACAGTAAGCGAAATTGTCTCCAAATGGAGGAAATTCAGTTCTGTTGCTACTCTCCCTTCTGTTAAGATCACACCAAGAGTACGGTGTACAATGCTGAAGGAGCTGAAAAGAACCCAAAGGGTTATGGAGAACTTGGAGAGACAGGGCATGACAGGACAAAGTCAGCATGGTTTCCTTAAGGGAAAATCTGGTTTGACGAACCTGTTGGAATTCTTTGAGGAGATTACACGTAGGATCGGTAAAGGGGATACAGTGGATATTGTATATTTGGACTTTCAGAAGGCCTTTGACAAGATGCCACGCATGAGGCTGCTTACCATGTTAAGAGCCCATTGTATTACAGGACAGTTACTGACATGGTTAGAACATTGGCTGATTGGTAAGAGGCAGCTAATGGGAATAAAAGGATCCTTTTTTGGTTGGCTGCCAGTGAGTAGTGGTGTTCCGCAGGGGTCGGTGTTGGGACTGCTTTTAATGCTGTATGTAAATGATTTAGATGATGGAATAGATGGCTTTGTTGCCAAGTTTTCAGATGATATGAAGATTGGTGGAGGGGCAGGCAGTGTTGAGGAAATAGGCAGGCTGCAGAAGGACTTAGACTGATTAGGAGAATGGGCAAGAAATATTGTGAGTGATGAATATGTGGAATTTGTTACTACAGGCAGCTGTGGAGGCCAGGTTGTTGGGTGTATTTAAGGCAGAGGTTCTTGATTGAACACTGCGTCAAAGGTTACGGGGAGAAGGTCAGGGAGTGAAGCTGAGGAGGGGAAAGAAGGATCAGCCATGATTGAATGGTCGAGCAGACTCGCTGGGCCAAATAGCCTCATTCTGCTCCTATGTCTTATGGTCTTATGGTGTAACAGCAAAAGACTTGCAGAAATCTCTAGAACTTTCTAAAATCTCTGTTCATGTGTCCACTATAAGAAAAACACTGAACAAGACTGGTGTTCATAGAAGCACACCACAGAAGAAACCACTGCACTTCAAAAAGAAAAAAGTTTCTGCACTTCTCAAGTTTGCAAAAAACCTCTTGGATGTTCCACAATGCTCTTGGGACAATATCCTATCGATAGATGAGAAAAAAGTTAAACTTTTTGGCAGAAGTGTACACCACTATGTTAGTGTGCAGTGCCCTGTTTCCTCCAAACGTCAAAACCTCATCCCAACTCTGAAGCATGGTGGAAGGAGCATCATGGTTTGGGGCTGCTTTGCTGCCTCAGGGCCTGGACAGCTTGCAATTGTTGAGGGAACAATAAATTCAAAATTGTATCAAGACATTTTACAGAAGACTGTCAAGTTAGTGGTCCATCACCTGCAGCTTAATAGGAGTTGTATGATGCAACAAGACAATGATCCGAAACACAAAAGTAAATCAACTGCAGAATAGTTTAAAAAGAAGAAAATTTGTGTTTTGGAATGACAAGTCAGAGTCCAGACCTTAACCCAATTGAGATCACAAACAAGAGAAAATCTGCAGATGCTGGAAATCCAAGCAGCACACTTAGTAGGAACTTAGTAGGCCAGGCAGATCTATGGAAAAGAGTACAGTTGACGTTCTAAGCTAAGACCCTTCAGTAGGACTGGAAAAAAAGATGGAGTCACAGTAAGAAAATTGGGAGGGAGGGAGGGGAGGAAGAGCCACAAGGTGATAAATGAAATGGGGGAGGGGGATGTTGAAGTAAAGAGTTGAGGTTGATTGGTAAAAGAGATACGGGCTGCAGAAGGGGATATCTGATAGGAGAGGACAGAAGGCCATGGAAGAAAGAAAAGGGGGAGTAGCACCAGAGGAAGGTGATAGGCAGGTAAGGAGATAAGGTGAGAGAAGGAAATGGGAATGGGGAATAGTGAAGGGTGGGGTAGGCATTACCAGAAGTTTGAGAGATTGATGTTCATGCCATCAGGTTGGATGCTACCCAGGTGGAATTTAAGGTGTTGCTTCACCAACCTGAGTGTGGCCTCATCGCGACAGTCGAGGTGGACATGGACTGAGATGTCCGAATGGGAAGCGGAATTACAATGGGTGACCACCGGGAGATCTTGCTTTTTCTGGCAGATGGAGCATAGGTGCTTGACGCAGCATTCTCCTAATCCGCAACACACACAAGATGCTGGTGGAACGCAGCAGGCCAGGCAGCATCTATAGGAAGAAGTATAGTTGATGTTTCGGGTCGAGAGCCTTCGTCAGGACTAATGGAAAAAAGTGATACTAAGAGATTTGAGAGGGGGAGACCTGAAATGATAGGAGAAGACAGGAAGGGGAGGGATGAAGCCAAGAGCTGGGAAGTTGATTGGCAAAAGGGATACAAGGCTGGAGAAGGGGGAATATCATTAGGATGGAAGGCCTTGGAAGAAAGAGAGGAGAAGAGGAGCACCAGAAGAAGATGGAGAACAGGCAAGGAGTTATTGTGAGAGGGAGAGAGAGGAAAAAAATAAAAATTAGGGATGGAGTAAGAAGGGGAGGTGGGGCATTAACGGAAGTGAGAGATCAGTGTTCATGCCATCAGGTTGGAGGCTACCCAGACGGAATATAAGGTGTTGTTCCTCCAACCTGAGTGTGGCTTCATCTCGACAGTAGGGGAGGCCATGGATTGACATATCGGAATGGGAATGGGACATGAGACTAATCCGCATTGGGTTTTACCAATACTCCTTACCAGGAGCACTGGATAGAGTAGGTCAGCGGTCCCCAACCACCGGGCTGCAAAGCATGCGCTACCGGGCCGCGAGGAAACGATATGATTTGGCGATATGAAAAATCTTTCCTCATTTTGGCACCTTTCCTCATTCCCTGTCCGGCCACTGTTGAGCCATTACGCACGCGAGGTCATTACCCACGCGTCATCCATGTCAGCGCGGGAAGAGGATCAACTCCTCGAGCTTGCAAATGAGGGGGGGCTGAAAAGTATGTTTGACATAACATCTCTGCTGGCATTCTGAATCAAAATCAAGACTAAATATCCTGAGATAGCCACGAAAGCACTGAAAATGTTGCTTCCATTTCCAACATCATATCGCTGCGAAGTGAGTTTTCTGCAATGAAAGCAACGAAAACTAAATTGCGGAATAGACTGAACATAAGGAACCCCCTTCGAGTATCGCTGTCTCCCATCACCCCTCGATAGGACGGTGTTGTTGCAGGAAAACAAGCCCAGGGCTCCCACTGATTCAGCGATATTGGTGTGTTGCAATGATTTTATATGTTCATATGGGGAAAATATGTGCTGTGTGTTTAATATCCAAACGTTACTTAAAATGTTATGATGCTATTGACTTACTTATATAACCATATAACAATTACAGCACGGAAACAGGCCAACTCTGCCCTTCTAGTCCGTGCCGAACGCTACTCTCACCTAGTCCCAGCAACCTGCACTCAGCCCATAACCCTCCATTCCTCTCCTGTCCATATACCTATCCAATTTTTCTTTAAGTGATAATATCGAACCTGATTCTGCCACTTCTACTGGAAGTTCGTTCAACACTTACTTCAAGCTCCCCTGTCCTCCCCTGATTATTGACTTATCGCTATATTCCTGCGAGGAAAATATGCGCTGTGTGTTTAATATTAAATTCATTAGATAAGCCCTTTTAGAAACAAAATTGTGTATTAGCCACTTATCACCTATATTCCGGTGGTGATTAACACCCCGCCCCCCCAACAGAATCGGCATAAACGATTTGTAGAAAAAAATCGGCAGGCACAAGCGCGCAGGTCACGCATGCACACTGGTGCCCGCGCAAGGCTTCATGGTCATTGTAGTCTTTCTTGGGTAAACACAACGTATTTGACTGCTACTCTTGTCCGTTGGCAACCTCACCCCACCCCGCCGGGTCGGCCGGTCTGCAAGAATATTGTAAATATTAAACCGGTCCGCAGTACAAAAAAGGTTGGGGACCCCTGGAGTAGGTGACTCTAACAGACTTGTAGGTGAAGTGTAGCCTCAACTAGAAGGACTGATTGGGGCCCTGAATGGTATTGAGGGAGAAGTTGTAGGGCCAGGTGTAGCACTTGTTCCGCTTACAAGGATGTGAAGATGGGCCCTCACCCAATCCTCCCACCACCCACCAAGGATAGGGTTCCTGTTGTCCTCACCTACCACCCCACCAGCTTCTGCGTCCAGCATATAATTCTGCATAACTTCTGCCATCTCCAGCAGGATCCCACCACCAAACACATCTTTTCCTCTCCAGCCCGCGCTTTCTGCTTTCCGTAGGGGTCACTCCCTACCCAACTCCCTTGTCAGTTCGTTCCTCCCCACTGATCTCCCTCCTGGCACTTATCCTTTTTCCCAGTCCTGCTGAAGGGACTTGACCTGAAACATCAACAGTATTCTTTTCCATCGATGCTGTCTGGCTTCCTGAGTTCCTCCAGCATTTTATGCGACCCAATTGAGATGCTGTGGCATGACCTGAAGATGCTGTTCATGCAAGGTATCCCAGAAATATCGATGAACTAAGATAGTTTTTTATGGAGGAATGGTCTAAACTTCCTCTTCGCCATTGTGCAAATCTGATCAGCAGCCACAGTAAACGCTTGGTGGAGGTTATTGCTGTTAAAGGATGTTCTACCAGTTACTAAATACAAGGGTTCACATAGTTTTTCCAGCCTGAACTATGAGCAATAAAACAATGTGTTCAATAAAGACATGAAAAGTACAATTATTTGTGTGTTATTGATTTAAACTGATTGTGTTTGTCTATTATTGTGACTTAGACGAAGATCAGACCATATTTTATGAGTAATTAATGCAGAAAGACAGGTAATTGTAATGGGTTCACCAACCTTTCCTTGCAACTATTGTGACGAGAATACACATAAAATTAAGATGTTTGCTGGCCTGGGTTAGCATCAGTGACATCAGCAAGTGGTCTGCCACCTGCCCTCAGGGGAAGGAGAGATAAGGAACAATGGAGCAGCGTCTGGAGATGTGTAATGAAGGGACGTGGGAGAGAGAGAGCTGTCTGGAGCGGCTCCCCCTTTGAACCCTGAACTGTTTGAAGTGATGGACAGGCGATACCCCAGCAGGGGGATAAAAAGGGACCGGTTCGCTAAGGCAGGGACACACGCCACCCGAGGTAACGAGACCCTGGAAGCGGTGCGCCTCTCACGAGTGGGTGAGAAGTACCAGACAACGCCCGGGGTGGAAAGGTACGATCAGCGGGAACCTGGTGTGTGTCCGCCCTTGCCTGGGTGCCGGGTTCACTGCAGAGGATCGACCGCATCTGGAGGAGGGGTCACAGTCGGTGACCTCCGGTGACATCACCAAGGACCCGCCCAAAAGTTGCTTGTGAGCAATCTCGCCGGTCTGTGAGTGAAGCCGTTCTGAATGATCAGTTGTTCCTGTTCTATCTCTCTCTTCCCCCACGTTGTCCATCGCCATGGCAACGATTACTGCGAACTGAACTTTGAGTCACTTTGAAATTTGGTCATTTACCCCTAGACAACGATAGAGCTTGATTGATGCTGTTATCTTAATTCTGTGCACATGTGTGTTTATCATCGCTGAACTGTTGCATTTATTATCCTTTCGATTACTGTGTTGCTTGTTCCTTTAATAAAACTTTCTTAGTTCTAGTACTCCAGACTCCAACTGAGTGATCCATTTCTGCTGGTTTGGCAACCCAGTTACGGGGTACGTAACACTATATACCACATCTACCACCCTGCCATATCAACCTTCTTGCTTGCTTCTTGAAAGAACTCATGAGATACGATCTCCCACACACAAAGACTGTCCCAATGCTTGGACCAGCTAAAGAAGCTAATCTGGACTTTATTTTAGTGTTATTTGTAGGCCATCGCTTAATACCAGTTAATCACCTTATTTACTTGATTCCAACTGAAAACACTTGTCTTCGTAAAAGCAGACTTCATTTTTAAATCTCTGGAGTATTATGAGATTGTGAAAGGTGCTATTTAATTATAAATTTTTTCATGTTTTAGTCTTCTGAGTCTACATGGAATATGCATTCTCACTGTGTATTTGTCAACTTCATGTTTCAGAGCTTGGAACTGGCTGAACATTTCACTCCTGATGACACAAGAAAAGTGATGCTGGCCTTGGCATTTCAAAATCGGCGCTCTGTTCCTTTGCTACGTGCCCTGTCATACCACTTCATGCAAAAGTACTTTGATCTCAAGACTGAGTTACTGATTGACATGGCTTTTGCTTATGGTAAGTGCAAATTCAATGACAGTGCAGCATATAAACTTAACCAAATGCAAGTGAAATGTCTGTGTGGGTCTCTGCAATCTGTGTTTAGCTCTGATTACTAGGTAACCAAGTTTGTAAGCCTAGCACCAGATTCGTGAACAGACATTCCACTCAAACTCAATTTTGAGAAGAGGAGGGGGAAGGATTCATCCCATAATACCATGTCATGTTGCAACATTTAAAAAATAAAGTATCTGCTTTTCAGAAACAAAGTAGTTTAATAAAAATAATAGCTGCTGAAAGTTTAATACTGGCTTCTTATAATCCCACAGGAAAGCTGAATTTCCAACAGACACAGGTTTTCCAGCGGCTGGCCTCTGAACTTCTCCCCAGGGTACCGGAGTTGAGTCCCCTTGATATCATGCGATGCACAAAGTCATTTGCTTACCTGAAGTGGCTCAATCTACCTTTGTTTGAAGCTCTAGCACAGGTGAAGTTGCAATCATTAACATTGACATTGGAGCTAGTTTGATCATTTCCATTTTCCTATTTTGCCTTGATCTTCTGTTCACTTAAAAGACTTGGTTGGGTCTGCCTAACATTTAGCAGCTAATAATGTGTTACATATTACCTTGTATAATACTGTTCAGTGTCTTGCTATGACCAGTAAACTTTTGTGATTTTAATTTATGTATGTAATTCGATGGAGAGCATTCATGCCCTTTCCAGGTACCATAATAAAATTATTGATTTTTGATGCTTATGATATCAATTCATATTTTCCAAAATTAAACTGAGAAAGTAAAATGTAAATTGACTCTCTTGAAGACAATGTGCTTCATAATCCTGTCTACAGATTCCTGGTTTCTCTTTTAGAACATAAAATAGTTTAGTTTAGAAACAAGCCCCTCAGCCCACGATGTCTGTTATGAACATGATGTCAAATTAAACTCAACCTCTTCTGCCTACGCATGATCCGTACCTCTCCAGTCTCTTCATATGAATCACAATACAGGAAGGAGATAGAAAACCTTGTCACATGGTGTCATGACATCACATTTTCTCGCAGTGTCAGATAAATAAAAATGAGGTCATTGACTTCAGCAAGACGCACCAGTGCACATGGTCCTGTCATCATCAATGGTGCTGAGGTTGAGACGTTGAGAGTTTCAAGTAACTAAGAGTGAACAACACGATTAGACTTGAGCTGGTCAACTAAGTTGAGGTCACTGCTAAGGAGACTTGCTGGTACCTCGACTCAGTCCATAGAAAGCATCTTATCCAGATGTACGTCAGCTTGGTATAACAAATTCTCTGTCCATGACCTCGAGAACATGCAGAGAGTTATGGACACAGCTCAGCACATCATGAAAATCAGCCTTCCCTCCTTGGAATGTGTTTTCTTGCTGACTTGTTAAGCCAGCCAGAATAATCAAAAATCCTACCCACCCCAGAAATTCTCTTTGCTCCCCTCTCCGATTGAGCAGAAGATACAAAAGATTGAAAGTGCATACCATCAATCTCAAGGACAGCTGCACCACTGTTATATGATTAGTGAATGGTTCTTTAGTATAATGAGATGGACTCTTGACCACACAATCTACCTCGTTGTGACCTTGCACCTTACTGTCTGCATATATTGCACTTTCTCTGTACTGTAACACTAATCTGCACTCTTATTTTTTTTATCTGGCCTCACCTCAGCTTCTTGACACTCCAGAGAAAACAGTTGGCTTTTCCAAGTTTGTCCGATCTCTCCTTATAGCTTAAACCCTCTTATCCAGCCAACGTGCATGTAAACTTCTGTACCCTTCCCAGAATCTGTAAGTTCAGCTTAATCAAAACTTAGCAACATGACTTACTGACTGTAGCACTCAATGCCCTGACCAATGAAGGCAAACATGTCATACATCTTGTTTACCTCTCTATTGACTGTTTTACTTGATATAAGCTCAGAATGTCATATAGTCCATCTTGATTGGTAAATTATAAAATTTGTACACGAATGGTATATGCAAAGAAAAGGCAGTTAGAGGTTGGTATCTAATTGAGAAATACAACTTTATGTATACAATAGTGGATCTCTGGGAGGGAATACTCATTTATTTGGGAGCTTTGATCAAATTCAGATGGTTTATGAACAGAGTATTATACCTGAAAGTGAGTTATGGGCATGGTGTATATGTAGAAAATTAAGTATTTAAGAAGATTAAGGAGAGTACCTAATACCATTCTAGAGACTGTAAGTTTGTTCATTTCTGTGTTTTTTGACTTTGGAACTTTGGAAAAGGTGCAGATAAATTAATGTATTGCATTATCGTATTTAGTATGTATACGAGCACTGTGACGCGATGACTGAAGTGCAGCTCTGTAACATCATCATGGCCTTCGCTCGTCTTAATTATCAACCAGCCACTGGAGAGACCTTCTTTGCTAAGGTGGGGATGGTGATCTTTGAGAGGGAATATATTATCTTTATGACAGCTGTATCACAATGGTAGCTTGCTTTATTCAGAGTTAGAAAGTGGTGATTGGTAATATAGTGGAATGTAAATGTAAAGTGTGGAAGGTGCGCTTGCATAAAATTGTTCTTGTTCTCAGCTGTGATGGCTGTATTTAGTCTCTTCGAAAAAAATTCAGCATTTCAGGACTTATAATCCAGTGATAGGAGTGTGGGTGGTGGAGGAATGCTGAATTTCTTTTACCCTTTGTGTTAAAATAACTGCTTCGTAATCAAGTTCTGAATTTAATTTACTGTATGTCCCTGTGTTTATAATTCCCTCACCAGAAAAAATAGTCCCCTATTAAAAGATTCCACTACTTTGATGAATGTTTCCTCCATATCTTCCAAGGCCAATCTATCCACATTGCTCTGAGCAACTGAAGTACTGTCTTAATTGCTGCTCTTGACTTTTGTATTTGTAACTTTAAAATAATTTTTGCAGCTTGATACCTAATTTAGTTATAACTTATTTGCTGGATATAGGCATTATAAGAAGACAAACACTTATTGTCCATGCATAATTACTTTTGATAAGGTGGTGGTGAATGACATTCTTGAACTATTGCAATCTTGGTGAAGCTATCCCCGTAGTCTTGTTGAGTAGGGAGTTCCAGGATTTAAAACCAGCAAAGATGAAGGAATAGTTATGAATTTCTGGGTCAAAATGGTGGGTGACTTGGAAATGTTGGTGTTCCTTTACTATTCCCAGCCCCTCACTATTTAGTCTTCAATATTTCTTTGATCCAAAGCAGATCTCTTTACTCTTGGTTTCCCTGGCTATGTGGAACAAAATTGGCTCTTGTTTGCTCTATACCCTGTCTGTTATCAGTAGGGCCAGAATATAGCTAAATTGATCACTATTATGGTTTAATATCACCATAAGAAACATGAGAAATAAAAGCAGGAGTAGACCATTTGTCCTTTTGTGCTTGCCCTGCCATTCCATCAGGTAATGTCTAATCTTTTACCTCAGCTGCATTTGTCTGCACTAAGCCCACATTCATTAATAGTCTCATTTCTAAAGAAACATGCGGATTGGTTCACTGTATCGATGGCTATTGGCACCCAGGAGAATGTGAAGTGTATTGTAATTTTGTTAATATTCTTTTAAATTTTTTTATGAAATAGCATTACATTAGAAGCAGTTGGCAGGACCAGTGGAAAACAGGATACTTTCAATAAGATCTAATTTTATTTTTGTCTGTAGATTCACAGTAAACTTAACAGTGTCCTGTTGGAGATGGATCCATTCCTGCTGGTTGATTTGGTATGGTCACTTTGTATATTACAACAGGTTAATCCTGTTTACCTCCGTCATGTACTTCAACCACATTTCTACCAAAGAGTTACAGGTGAGTCTTGTACTTCAGTGGTTTGTTTAAAATTCTTGTTGAATATGGAATCTTGAAGGCCCAAGTTCAGAACTTGTGTTCGGATAATGTACATTTGAATGTCTTATGCATTTATAGACAACAGAAAAATGAATGAAAAGGCTGGAATTTGTCATTGAATTGCTGCTTATTAATCAGTGTATTTAGGGTTAGGTTCTTGCCGTCCTCACCTAATCTATATTGCGTATAACCCTAATTGTAGGATAATTGTGGAAAAACAGATTAATTGTTTATCATTGTTGTAGGCACTTGAAGTACGTATATACAAGATGTCACTGGGTTATGAGCGCCTGACGTATGGACACCCATACAGTGTCCTGAAAAGTATTCAGCCCCCAACGCTTTGTTCACATAAATGAGAATTACAACAGGGATTTTGATCAATTTAACTGAGAATTTTTATTTGTGAATCACATGCTCCTTTTTTCCCCAGCACAGCTCCAAAAATGGAGAATTGTAACGCATGAAAAACTAAAAATTCAAAACCTGAAATGTCAGCAGTTCAGAGGAATTCATCCCCCTTTCCTCAGTACTTCGCTCCCACAGCTATCACAACCAGTAGTCTTTTTGGATAAGTTTATTAGCATTGCATAAAGTAATGGAGCATGGTTTTCCCATTCCTCCTTCCAAAATTGCTCAAGTTACGTAAGATTAGTTTGGGAGCAACAGCGGACAGCAATCTTGAGGTCTTGTTAGAGATGTTCAGTCATGTTAAGGTCAGGACACTGACTTGGGTCACTCAAGGTTATCAATTTTTTTTTCATTTGAAACCACTCCATGGTTGCTCTGGCAGTGTGCTTTGAGTTGTTTTTCCTGCTAAAAGACCGACTTCCCAGTTTAAGCTTTCTGGCGGAGGCTAGCAGGTCTTTATCCAGGATCTCTCTATATTTAGCAGTAATCATCTTCCTATCAATCCTGATCCGGCTTCTGAAAAGTGTTTCCATAGCATGATGCTACCTCCACCATACTATGGTGTTAACTGGTTGATGCACAGTATTAGAATTGCACCACATGTACCAGTAAAAAAAGCATATCTTTGCCCATAAAGACTTTGCAAAGCTTTGCTCAGAAGATACTGTAAGGATATGGAAGAAAGTTTTGTGGTGGGATGAAACTAAAGTGGAACAACTTAGCCTCAATACAAAGTGTACATGTGACTTAAATCTAATACTGCACATCAACCAGGTAACACCATTCCTAATGTTTTTGGGGACTCTACTGTGGGGGGAAATAAGAGCATGTGATTCAAAAAAAAAATCAGTTAAATTGATCAAAATCCCTTGGTTGTTATACTCATTTATGTGAACAAAGGATTGGGGGCTGAATACTTCTTCAAGGCATTGTCAGTAAAAATGAATTCTCATAATATTACTCAGTTACAAAGTCTTTTGAATGACTTTAGAACTGAATAATACCCATCACCCACCCTCTTCCTCTCCCCCATCTTCCTGCTCTCCTCCCCATTTAGTAATTGTTTGTTAATGTAACAACCCATTGTAGTTCATTTGATGTAAAACACTTCATCAAATATGTGAAAAGTGGCAAATGGATGTTACAGAATTTAAACCATCAGTTAAATTGGCTAAGCAAAATGTGTAACCATTAATAGATTTTTACAATCGTAACAGTAATTCTCCTATTCCAAGAAAATAAAAGGTTGTTTCTCCCTTTTGCTAAAAATAAATTGAGTCTGTTCTCGGCAGGCTCCTAGTGCCAGCCAGGTGTGTTTAAATTACCAAAGGTACCTTCAGATGGGGCATTAAATCATTCAGTAAGTGATTCATAGCCGCCTTTGCAAGAGAAAGAGCTTTCTTGGTGTCTAGAGTAATATTGTTCCTGCAGCTATCAGAAATGAAACTCAGGGCATCCCTCAGGTGAGTTGGAGGGGCTCAGTGGGGCAAGCAGCACCTATGGAGGATGAGGGACAGGTGATTTTTCAGGTCAGGACTCTCTTCCCTCCATAGATGCCACCTGACCTGCTGAGTTCCTCCATCTCCACCTCCCTTGTCTGTTGCTCCAGACTTAGAGTATCTGCAGTCTTTTGTGACAACATAAAATTGTTATCTTTGTCACGTTGCCTACCAGAAACACAATGCCAGGCTAATCTCTGAGTGAACTATTATAGTAACTTAATCACAAGCTGGAGAAAAATCTGCAGATGCTGGAAATTCAAGTATCACAAACACAATGCTCCAGCATTTTGTGTGTGTTACAATAGTAATTTGTTACGTGCATCATCTGTGGGTTGCAATCATATCTTAGAGGAACAGTTTCCAGTCGGATTGCAACCTGTTGACTTGCTAATTTGTTTGTATTTCTGTTGGTACCAGAAGGGACCCAGCCACAGAAAGGGGAGAACTATAAACTGAAGTTGGTACATATCAATGCCACAGCTCAGCTTGAATGTTCTGACTATAGTGGTCCCTTTTTGCCAAGTCAGTGCCTGGATGTCTGGATCTCAGGAGCCAGGAAGAAGCCAAGTCCACTAAGTAGTGGTGTATGTGAAGCTTTGCAGTCTGCCTTTGGAGACCAGACCAAATATCGCTGTGGTGTCAACACATTGTATGGTTGGGTTATTGGTGAGTTGTAAAATTGGTTTTCCTTTTACTCTCTTCCCCCTTCCCCACCATGCACATAATTTTAACCCCTTGTGCTGACCTTTGGAAAGAGAAACACAGTTAACATTTCAGATCGAAGACCCTTCATCTATTTAAACTCATGTTTAGACTGACATTGTAATGCAGGATCAAGGGATGTATTAGAGGCTGTTAAATCAAAGCCTTATTCCCAGTTCAGGTGGCTAGGAATAGAGAGGCTTCAATTTAAGATCAGCATCACAACAATAAGGGGAGAGGTCTGGAGCAATTTGGTATAGGATGCTTGTTTGGGATCTTAAAAGAGATATCTTAAATATCTGGAATGAGGAAGTAAAAATAAATGGAGGATAGAACAAAATGGATTACTTTTGAGAGACTTAGCAACTGAATTGTTTTTTTAGTTGTTAAGACAGGTGCAAACACTTAAAGAAATCCCTAGGCAATATTCAGTTGTGAGTCAGTTGTTCTGATAAATTGCTGCACCCCTTTTCTCAACTAATATTTACTTGACCATTGCAGTTTGTGAAACTTTGCTGCTACAGAAAAGTTAAATGGTTTGTTTTGCATGACAATCATCACTATGCTTTTTACATCTTTCAACGTAGTAACATCCTATTTAAACATAGGCAACCTATACATAACAGGGTCTTCCATCCCTTAAAAAAAAAAGCTGCTTTGTGATTTTCTGAAATGTGAGACCCCTTTTCTCATGGAACTCTGGTTCATAATGCATTCCTATGAGACGTTTGCCTCTCATTAAACCATTTTTCAGTGATAATTAAGTGACTCACCTTATTTAACAACTGAGCCAACACTCGTGGCTTGTGAAGTAGGAAAAGATTTAGCAAATGAGGATATCAGGATGTAATTTGAAGATCAGGGTCCATGGGAGAAAGGGGGCATAAAAGGAGTTCTAGGGGCTAATAGGTTAAAGTACGGTGACTTAGCTTTAAGTGTAGTATAGGCTGAGGGATTACTTTGGACAGCCATGGGTCTTGGCTGTCCACAATGTAATCAGAGAAATTGCTTCACAAATGAAGAGTGCAGCACACTGTTCATGTGTCCTCAGACTGGAGAGAGTGTGGCAAAGGAGGGGGTTTCACTGAGACTGTGAACCCAATTGATGCAATGATGTCATCTTCAAATCTTCGAACCCAGAGTCTTGAGGGAATAAAAATACAAAGTGACAGCATTTGTTGTTTCTTTTGTATTTTGTGTTTACTTTTTCCGACATAAATTTTGTAAGACTGAATTTTATTCTGTATCTCAAATTTTTTGGATAGAGATTTGTGAGTTTTTAAGGACAAATTTCCATAATCTCAACAGTTGTAATGCAATGGTCACCCATATTTTCTTTCACATAGTGACTAAGTATAGCTGCTAGAGACACCCGTTGATCAAATACAGGTTTCCCCCGCTGTCCGAAGGTGGAGCGTTCCTATGAAATGGTTCGTAAGCCGGAATGTCGTAAAGCGAAGAAACAATTACCATTTATTAATATGGGAAAAATTTGAGCATTCCCAGACTCAAAAAAAACCTACAAAATCATGCCAAATAACACATAAAACCCAAAATAACAGTAACATATAGTAAAAGCAGGAACGGTATGATAAATACACAGCCTATATAAAGTAGAAATACTTTTCTGCAGCACTGTCTAGTGCAGCGCAAATCTCACGGCAGCACTCTCGGCGGAAGCGCTCTCAGCAGAAACACGGCGCAAGCGCTCTCGGCAGATACACTCTCTCCAGTAACCTTTAAGCTACAAAGCTGCCAAATCATACCAAATAACACATAAAAATACACAGCCTATATAAAGTAGAAATAATGTATGTACAGTGTAGTTTCACTTACCGGAATCGGGAAGACTCCAATAAATTGCAGTTTCGTCACAGTTAAACACTTGCTTATACGAATAACCATCTTCTGTAATTATTTTCTTCAGTTCTGCTGGGAACTTTTCGGCAGCTTCAGTATCAACCAAAGCACTCTCTCTGGTAAACGTTAAACTATGAAGCTGCCCTCGCCTCAGAAACCCATCAAACCACCCATGACTACCTTTAAATTCCACTTTTGCAACATTTTCATCGCCATCGTCCAATGCTTTCTGTTTCAGCTTATTAAAAAGGCTGACTGATTTCTCCTTAAGTAGAAGAAAACTTAACGGAACACCACTTGTACACCCATCAATTCACTCAAGCAATAGACTTTCCATTTTATCCATTATTGGATGCCAACTAAGAGAGAGACCACTTTGCTACGAGCAGAACCAACAGTTACATCGACAGCTTTCAAAATTCTTTCTCTCTGCATATAAATAGTGCGAATGGTGGACGCAGGCAAGTTCAACGCGTGAACAGTGACCTTACTTTGTTCACCACAATCGAAACGCTTAATTATGTCTAGTTTTACGCTAAGCGTAACACCCTTACGAGCTCTTTTAGGCTTTTCCAATACGTTAGAACTCATCTTGCTAACGGATGCACAAAATAAATCGAGATAAAGCACGTGTTTAAGCAATGGCGGCTAGAGTGCGGTTCCGGGGGAGGAGCTTGGCTGTTTGGGTGCGCACTGCCTTTTTTCGTAACAGTGAAAACACCTTCTGTTAGCAAAAACAGGTAACTAATGAAGGTCTTTCGTAACAGCGAGGTGACGTAAAGCGAACGTTCGGAAAATGGGGGCCACCTGTACACAATGTCAGATTTCACATTTGATTTTAGGCTTGTTTTCTTTTTGGCATCTTTTCTTTAGTAGTATGAAAGGTGTTGACATGACAGGAAACTCCCTTGCCTGTAATTCGAAGTAGGGTTTTACCAGCAGAATGCCATCTTGCTGTGGTTCCATGTCACCTTGATTGAAATACTATTACTACTAAAAGGTTATGGTTTCTTTGTCCGCAGATGGAGAAGTTCTGATGGATTCTGAGAGTAAGCCTCTTGCCCTCCAGGAGTACACAGCCTTGCACATAATTCAACCTGAGGGGACAATGAGCCTTCCCTCTGGAGCCAAGAGGTAAAGAGTGAGCATACACTGATACAGTAAATAGCTGCATGTCACTTGGAATTTAGTGTTCCCCAAAATGATAGAAACATAGAAAACCTACAGCACATTACAGGCCCTTCAGCCCACGCAGTTGTGCTGAACATGACCCTACCTAAGAAATGACTAGGGTTACCCATAGCCCTCTATTTTTCTAGGCTCCATGTACCTATCCAAAAGTCTGTTAAAAGACCCTATTGTATCCGCCTCCACCACCGTTGCCGGCAGCCCATTCCACACACTCGCCACTCTCTGCGTTTAAAAAAAAACTTGACATCTCCTCTGTACTTACTCCCAAGCACCTTAAACCTGTGCCCTCTTGTGGCAGCCATTTCAGCCCTGGGAAAAAGCCTCTGACCATCCACACGATCAATGCCTCTCATCATCTTATACACCTCTAATAGAAAGTAAAATAATAGAAATGTTACTGTAATGATGGAGGCTACTCAGCCTATTCACCCCATGTTATCTCACCGCAAATCAGTCTGTTCAATCCCACTTCTCAAAACTTCCTCTCAATAATTTATCTAGTTTTCCTTTGAAATTGCCAATTGATTTTATTTCCAATTGATCATGTAGACCAGGTGATGAATACTTGCTATGAGAAATGGTTTTCTTCATGTAACTTCTAGCCCTTCTGCCAATTGTTTTAAATTGATGCCCATTTGTTCTTGACCAGTAGCATTTAATATGGTGCTGATTCAAAGATTTTTAAGGAAAATAGAAGCTCATGACATAAGAGTTGGTTGCTAATAAATATCAATTCAGTTTAAATGGTTCTTTTTCTGATTGGTCAGATATCATCTGTGGTATGCCAGAAGAATTGGTGTTGAGGCTTCAACTTCTTACAATTTTACGTTTTATATAAATAAATTTGGATGAAAGCATCATAGGGTATGTTGCTAAAATTGTTGATGACATGAGGATTGGTGGAAGGTAAACTGTGATGATTTGAGGGAGTTAGCAAGGAATATATATGGATTAAGACTGGGCAAAGAAGGAAACATGAAATTGTCCATTTTAGTGGGAAAAATTGTAACTAAGTGTATTACCTAACTGTGAGAGATTACATAGTACTGAGATTAGGAAGTGTCTTAGTGCATAATTCGCAGAAGTCCAGAGTGCAAGTGCAACAAGTAATTGGGAAAGTAAATCAAATGTTACTGTTTGCTGCTTGTGGAATTGAATATAAAAACAGGATGATTATGTTGAAGTTGCATCAGGCATTGGTAAGACCTCATCTAGAGTCCTCTGTACAGTATTGGTTCAGAGGAAGTTTATTAGACCACTATATGAAGTAGGCAGGTTATCCGGTGAATACAAGGCATAGCCTATTAAGGTTAGATAGGCTAGCCTTTATATTTACTGAGTTTAGAAGAGTCAGAAGGGATTTAATTGAAACAGGGTCCTAAGAGTTATCGACAGGATGGATGTGGAGAGAATGCTCCCTTTTATTGTGGGAGATTCTGAAAGTAGTAATTGTTTAAAATCAAGGGGTCACATATTTAGCACTGGTGAAATAAAAATTTATCAGAGTGTCATAAGTCTTTTAAACTTTCTTTAAAGGGCCATAGAAGCAGAAGCTTTGCTAGGTAGATGGATTCTGGAAATGTAGTGGAGTGACAGGTAGTGTGGAGTAGTTTGCAAGTTGAAGTCACTGTCACATCAGGCATGATCTGATTATATGGCTACACATCCTAATTCAGCTTTTTTATGCAGTTTTGTATTCTCTTAACTGCCTAGATTCTTTTTGATTTTGAAACCTCTACCATGTCACCTTTCAACCTTCTGGTGTGCAAGGAGAACAACTCCAGCTTCTCTGGTTTATTTATAACTAATTAAAACTTTGTAGTCAATAGGTACTGGGCTTCTCTTTGCATCTTTTATTGGAGCAATTGAAGGAATGCATGTGCTCTTATAGCCTCAATATTGGAACGAAACTGCCTTTAATGCTAATTCATTTTACCCTTCAGTGATCTTTTGCATATAATTCACAAAAGCATGCAATGAGGCTTTCTGCATTGTATACTACCCCCAGAACAAAGCAGCTTATCTGCTTGCTGTATTTCATTCCCCCCCCCCCTCCCCACCACCTCCTACATTTGGAGGTGTGGGCAGAAAGCCCAGATACTCTATGAACAGATCCCCTTGTATTATTACACAGAGCCCTTCCACTCCCATCAACCAAAGAAATAAACTATACAGGAGAAAGTAAATTCTTCATTCACTCTTTTATGATTTCCATAGCTTTTATTGTTACCTGAAGTGGATGGTAAGGTCACGTAGTTTTTGCTGAGGTACAGTGGTTGGTAGAATGTGATCCTGTCTTCGAACTGATTGGCAGTTATTTATTACCTTTAACAAACAGCACAGGGTGTCCTAAGTGCTTTTATGTAAAGAAGCAGTCTTTAAAAGTTAGTTACTTTGTCAGAAGTAGCATGTTAGAAGTTTATGGCCCCTGTTTAGTTGGAATCAATACATCTCAGGTTAGTACCAGCTCTATATTTCGCCAGTACTCATGGGTGATGCTGACTTGAATATTGGAACAAGCATGAAATTTGCTGTGCCTACAATTAAGTAGAGTGTACGGATGCTGTAAGAGACATCAACAAATGTGTAAGTTATTGTGGAATAGTTTATGTGACAACTTCTTGTGATACATTCTGTGTGGACTTACTTTATTGTTGTTTCCATGCAAGTTTTGCAGTTCTAGTCTCCATCTGAACACCTCTTTAAATTCACAGATTGGCGCTCATGGCTAGGGAATATCCAAATTACATGTCACGAAGCCGAGATTTGTTAGGACGGTTTGCAATGGCTCGTCGGCACTTGAAGGTTGCTGGATTCTTGGTTGTGGATGTAAGTCTCCAACTCTGAAGTAAGAGTAAACCATCTTTCTAAAAGTTCCTAAAATGCACAGGAGGAAAATCAAAAATATTTAGCTGGTAGCTCATGAGACAGGTATTAAAAAGCATTGGAGAATATTAACTGTTGCTTATGTTTGGCAAGGATAATGTCCACAAATGCCTTGAAGACAAAGACTGAACACCAGCAGAATTATAGGAGCTACCTGTATTAAAATGGGATAAAAACAAACAAGGGTCCTCTCTGCATATATTTTAACACTCCACAGATTTTTGGGCTTTAATATTGCTTTTAATAGCTTTGTACCTTACCTATGGTTTTTTTTAGGAGGGAAGGATGAATCAGTATTAACAATTTTAAGTATCAGAACAACTTAAGCATTCTCAATATTATCTGGCAGGAATCAGGTGCTAAAGAATCCTAATGAATCTCAAATAGAGAGTTCAAATAGTCAGTCCCAGACTCTTAATACTATACAGTAAACAGTTTGATTTTTAAAAAAATAATTTCTCATCCTCTACTGTAACAGTGGCATTCTGTTTGTCTCCTGTCTTCTCTATGGATCCAGTTTCTCTGCCACATTTGTCCTTCTCTACCCCTTCTAGTCTCTTTTCTGCTGTAAGTTCTTAATCCCTTCTGTAATATTTCTATTTGTAGTATACTTATTTAAATATTAAGCAATTTTAAAATAAACTAATTGTCTTTTTATCAGCACTTCATCCTCATTGCAGTACTTTATACTTGACACTCCTTCTGTGGCTTCTGATCCACTTTAAGTTCTGCTTCTTGGTTGTTAAGCTCATTTACTGCTATATTGTTACCTTGTCTGTTGTCTCCCAGGAATTTTTTTGCTTTTCTTTTAGATTTGACCTTGCTTTCTTTTGTAATTTTTTTTGAGTTCAACCTGTAAATCACCTACTGTTTGTTGTAAATGTAAATAATGTGATTCATTCTATTAGATTCTTGCCTTTATTTGTAAGTTATTCAATGCAATTGGACATCTGTCCTCTGAACTTATTCAGTTCTGAACTGGTTTTTTCCTCTATGTAGATATTAATCTCTGTAAATTATACCAATTGCTTGCTTAAAAACCATCAGATATCTATTATTTAATATATTAATTGCACAAAGCCCTCAAGTTGAGTACAAATAATCCATGGATAAGTAATTTCTTCTGTACATGATACTTGGGTGTTGAGAAAATAATGTGTTTGTTGTACCCATCCACTGTTTTGGCTCCATCTTTCTCTGCAGGTGCCATATTATGATTGGCTTGAACTGAAGTCAGAGTGGCAGAAGGTTGCATACTTGAAGGACAAAATGAGCAAAGCCATAGCGGAAGAAATGGCACAGTGAAACACAGAGATCTGCCTCTCTGCGCTGTGAATCTTGCTTGAAGCTAGGCTGTGAAGACAGAAGTTCCTTCTAGAATGCATGTGATAAAGAGCAGTGGAGTCAATGATTTTCATTGTACATACTATATTTTAAATTAAAGGAATCCATTGGTTCTGCAGTTTGTATTTGAGAGGTGGAGAGATTTTATTTGCTAGGTATATGCAGTCCTGTTTAGCTTTGGAGCACCCAGCTCCCTATAATTCCCAATTTCACCTATTTAATCCCTTTGCGTGGAAGTAAAACTCCTTTGTTTTATCCAATTCTATACATAATGAGTAATGGTGACCAATACTTAAGATTCAAAAGACCAAATCATTAGAAGTCAACTACACTTTAAAGTCTGAAGTTTGAATTTTTTTTGTATTTTGGAGCAATAAAAAGTTTCCTTTGTTTAGATTTATAAGACCAGTAATTTTATTGCTTTATTTCCCCTCATTCCTTCTACACCTTCAAATCTGCATTCAATCAAGACAAGATATGCACTGAGCTTCTGCCTAGCCTGGGTTCAAAGTACATAAACGTAATGATATGCAACCCTGAGATTCATTTTCTCGTGGGAAATCACAATAAATTCAAGAAACACAGTAGGATCAATGAAAGACTACACCCAACAGGACGGACAACAACCAACGTGCAAAACAAACAACAAACTGCAAATACAAAAATAAAAAAATAATAAGTAAACAATAAATATCAAGAACATGAGATGAGGAATTCTTGAAAGTGTTGAATAGGTTGTGGGAAAATTTCAATGATTGGGGCAAGTGAAGTTATTCACTTTGGTTCAAGAGCCTGATTGTTGAAGGGTGATAACTATTCCTGAACCTGGTGGTGCGGGTCCTGGGGATCCTTGATGACGGATGCTGCTTTCCTGCGACAGCAGTCCGTGTGGATGTGCTCAATGGTGGGGAGGGCTTTACTGGACCATATCTATCATCTTTTTGCCAGCTTTTCCATACAAGGGCATTAGTGTTTCCGTATTTGGCTATGATGAAACCAGTTAATATACTCTCCACCACACATTTATTGAAGTTCATCAAAGTTTTAGATGACATGCTTATCTGAAAGCAGAGGTGGTGATGTGCTTTATTCATAATTGCACTTACGTGCTGGACCCAGGTCAGATTCTCTGAAATGATAACACCAAACAATTTAAAGTTACTGAGCGTCTCTGCCTCTGATTTCCCCAATGGGGACTGGCTCATGGACCTCTGGTTTCCTCCTCCTGAAATCAATAATCATCTTGGTCTTGATGGCATTGAGTGAGATTACTGTTGTGGCACCACTCAGCCAGAGTTTAATTTTCCCTCCCATATGCTGATTTGTCACCACCTTTGATTTGGCCAACAACAGTAGTATCACCAGCAAACATAAAAATGTCATTGGAGCTGTGCTTAGCCTCACAGTTCTAAGTATAAAGAGAGTAGAGCGCACAGCCTTGTGGTGCATCTGTGCTGAGGGAGATTGTGGAGGAGATGTTGCCAATCTGAACTGAACAGAGTCTGCAAGTTGCACGTGGAGGTATTGAGGTCTGGACTTGAAGCTTATTGATTAGTTTTGAGGGGATGATAGTATTGAATGCTGATCTGTCATCACCGAAGAGCATCCTGATGAATGCGTCTTTACTGTCCAGCTGATCCAGGATTGAGTGAAGAACCAATGAATGGCATCTGTTGTTGACCTGTCGTGACAGTAGCTGAATTAGAGTTGATCCAAGTTGCTTCTCAGACGAGAGTTGATGGGCTTCATCACCGACCTCTCACAGCACTTCACAGTGGATGTAAGTGCAACTGGATAGGTTACCACATTCTTAAGCACTGGTATAATTGAAGTCTACCTGAAGCAGGTCAGTACCAAAAACTGCTGAAGTGAGAGGTTAAAGATTAATCGGTGAACACTCCAGCCAGTTGGTCAGCACAGGTCTTTAGTACTCGGTCAGGTACCCCATCTGGGCTGGATGCTTTCTGTGGGTTCACCCTCCTGAAGGATGCTCTCACTAGTAGTATGCCTGATGTTGTAGTGTGTGAAGGAAAAGAAGTGAGTGCAGTTACTATTACAAGGGAGAAGGTGCTCAAAAAGCTGAAAGACCTAAAGGTACGCAAGTCACCCGGACCGGATGAACTGCACCCTGGGGTTCTGAAAGAAGTGGTGTTAGAGATTGTGGTGGCATTAGAAATGATCTTTCAAAAATCATTGAACTCTGGCATGGTGCCAGAGGACTGGAAAATTGCAAATTTCACTCCACTCTCTAAGAAAGGAGGAAGGCAGCAGAAAGAAAATTGTAGACCAGTTAGCCTGACCTTGGGGGTTGGAAAGATGTTAAAGAGTCAATTGTTAAGGATGACACAGAACAAAATAGTACAAAGTCAGCAGGGTTTCCTTCAGGGAAAATCCTGCCTGATGAACCTGTTGGAATTCTTTGAAGAGATGACAAGTAGGATAGCTAAAGAGGATACAATGGATGTTGTAATATTTGGACTTTCAGAAGGCCTTTGACAAGGTGCCACACAAGAGGCTGCTTACCAAGTTAAGAGCCTATGGTATTACAGGAAAGTTACTAACATGGTTAGAGCGTTGGCTGATTGGTAGGAGGCAGGGAGTGGGAATAAAAGGATCCTTTTCTGGCTGGCTGCCAGTGACTAGTGGTGTGCCACAGGGGTCGGTGTTGGGACCACTTCTTTTTATGCTGTATATAAAGGTTTAGATGATGAAATACATAGCTTTGTTTCCAAGTTTGCAGATGATATGAAGATTGGTGTAGGAGCAGGTAGTGTTGAGGAAACAGGTAGGATGCAGAAGGACTTAGGACCATAGGCAAGGAAGTGGCAGATGAAATACAATGTTGGAAAATGCATGATCATGTACTTTGGTGGTAGAAATAGATGTGTGGACTATTTTCTAGACAGGGAGAAAATCCAAAAAATATGAGATGCAAAGGGACTTCAGAGTCTTTGTGCAGAGCACCTAAAGTTAACTTGCAGGTTGAGTTGGTGGTGAGGAAGGCAAATGCCATGTTAGTGTTCATTTCAAGAGGTCCAGAATACAAGAGCAAGGATGTGATACTGAGGCTTTATAAGGCACTGGTGAGGCCTCACCTTGAGTATTGTGAACAGTTTTGGGCCCCTCATCTTAGAAAAGTTGTGCTGGCATTGGAGAGGGTCCAGAAGAGGTTCACAATGAAAGGGTTATCATATGAGGAACGTTTGATGGCTCTGGGTCTGTACTTGCTGGAATTCAGAAGGATGAGGGGGGATCTCATTGAAACCTTTTGAATGTTGAAAGGCCTAGACAGAGTAGATGTGGAAAGGATGTTTCCCATGGTGGGAGTCTAGGACAAGAGGGCACAGCCTCAGGATAGAGGGATGCCCTTTCAAATAAGAGATGGGGAGATATTTCTTTAGCCAAAGGGTGGTGAATTTGTGGAATTTGTTGCCACATGCAGCTGTGGAGGCCAGGTCGTTGGGTGTACTTAAAGCAGAGATTGATAGGTTCTTGATTGGACATGGCATCAAAGGTTTTGGGGAGAAGGTTAGGAACTGGGGTTGAGGAGGAGAAAATAAAAGCATCAGCTGTGATTGAATGGTGGAGCAGACTTGATGTGCCAGATGGCCTAATTCTGCTTCCTATGTCTTATGTAGACCTCAGAGACTGAAATCACAGGGTCATCCGGGTCTGCGGAAGTCTGTGAAGGTTCCTCCACGTTTTGATGGTCAAACTGAACATAAAAGGCGTTGAGCTCATCTGGAAGCAAAGCCTTACCTATGTTGCTTAGTTTCAGTTTGTAGTGGGTAACAGCATTCAAGCCCTGCTACAGCTGTCCAGCAGCCTTGAGTGATTCACATTTGGTCCAGAATTGCCACTTTGCGTGTGAGATGGCTTTTTGGACCTCTTGACCAGACCTGAATGCCACTGATCTGGCCCTCAGCAGACTGTAGATCTCAGAGTTCATCCAGGGCTTCTGGTTAGGGAAGACTGAGTTATTTTTGGGGACACCCTCATCTATGACTGTTTGTATGAGGTCTGTAGCAACCGTGGTGTATTCGTTCAGATCCTCTGTGTCCTTGAACGTGGTCCAGTCTGCTGAATCAAAGCAATCCCACAGCTGTTCCTCAGCTTCCCACAACCACTTTGTTGTCTTTATCTCTGGAGCCTTGCTCTTTAGCGTCTGCCTGTATGCAGGTAGGGGTAGAACAGCTAAGTGATCAGATTTCCTGAAATGCAGTCAAGGCAAGGAACAGTTGGCATTCCTAATCGTAATGTTACAGTCGTTGAGTGTGTTGGGACCCCTGGCATTGCAGGTGATATGTTGATAATTATTGGGCAAAGATTTATTCAAACAAGCCAGATTGAAGTCCCCGACAAAGATGTGAAAGTCATCTTTCTTGTTTGCTAATCTCAGCAGTCACTACATCGATCACTCTGTTTAACATCTGCCTTTGATGGTATGTAAACTGTGGTCAGGATCACAGAGGAGAACTTCCTTGGTCAGTAGAATGGTCGGCACTTAATCATCAGATGTTCCAGATTGGGGGAACAAGAGTGGACCAGACTGCTACTTCCAAACACCACAAAGCATTTATCATGAAACACAAGGCTCCACCTTTTGCCTTCTCTGAATTACATATCTGGTCCATCTGGTGTATCAAGAAGCTCTTGCGTCTTACCACGCATCTGGTGTGTCCAGAGTGAGCCATGTCTCTGTGAAATACAGAACATTGCAATTCCTCATTTTCCTCCAATACAACAATCTTGCCCTTAGGTCCTCAGTCTTGTTCTTCAGCGACTATACATTTTCTAACAAGATGCTGGGTAGAGAAATGTTTAGTCTGGCTTGGAGTTCTCTCTTTTGGTCATGGTGATGTCCCTTCAACCACTTAAAGGTGCCTTTAAGCATTTGAATGTCAGGTGAAGGCAGGATTAGGTTGATTATCTTATCTGAAGTAAGAACACTGGTTGAATTAAGTGTGAACAACCAATACTTGCAGGCTAGTATCCAAAGAGAAGCAGCTTGTTTACTGAAATGTATATCATGTTAATTCTTTATTTGTTATTAACTTGATTTCCTGCAGCACATAAGCAGGACCACTCCCCTACCCTATTCCTTTACTTTTTTCAGATAAGTGAATGATAAATACATAAAATTTGACAGAGATACAAGAAACGACTTGAATGGATGACCAGGACCTTTGTTGGAGAGGAACATTTTAAGGATTGCTTTGAATAATGAAAGCTGGTGGAGAGATTTAGGCAGAGAATTCCTGAGCACCGGTAACTGAAATCATCGGTGGCAGTTTTGGTACAATTATATTTTGAATAATCACAAGCCGGATGTGTAAGTGGATGGACATCTCGGAGAGTAGTAAGGCAAGAAGAAATGACAGAGGTAAGATGGGGAACTTTGAAGACAAGGACAAGAAATATAAAATCATTAAGTTGCTTAAGCCAGTTCCTTCTGAGAATTTTGAGCACCAGGCTGATGAGTAGTTAGGGAAAGTCTTGAATGGCCTAAAGCTTATGGAGTTTAGAATGACCACCTGGAATTTCCCTGTCTGCAGTGTAGAAACGTGTGGCTAAGGGTTTACAACAGATGAATTGAGGTGTGTACTGAGTTGGGACATATTAGAATAATAGAATCACTTAGCAGAGAAACAGGCCATTTAGCCCAGCTCGTCCATGTTCACCACTAGTGGGCACCGTCTGTACTCATCCTGCCACCCAGCATATGGTCCATACTGTGCTCATTTAGACATTCCTTAAATCCTGTCAGCAAACTTGCTTCAACCACTATCAGTGCATTTCAGGTACTTACCACACTCAGGTGAAGGTGGTGTTATGAAGTGACATCACAGTTCTGCATTAAGATGTGGTCTGGAGTTTATTTCCTGGTCAAATATAATGTCAAAGTTACATACAGTATGATTAAGACACTAAGGAATAGAATTAGTAACTAGCAAACTAAAGTTGTGGTAATGACTAAAGAAAATTAAAAATATCAATCTGGTTTATTATCACACATCATGAAATTTGTTGTTTTGTGAGCAGTACAGTGCAAGACATAAAATATACTATAAGTTACAAATATAAATAGTGAAAAAGAGAATAACATGGACCCTTTTAGAAATCTGATGGTGGAGGGAAAGAAGCTGTCCCAAAATGCTGAGTGTGGGTCCTCAGGCCCACCTCCTGCTCATTGGTATTAATATGAAGAGGCATTTTCCAGATGGCGAGAGTCCCTAAAGATGAACGCTGCCTTATTGAGATACATCTTTTGAAGTTGTTCTCATTCGTGGGGAGAATTGCGCCTGTGATGGAACTGGCTAAGTCTACAACCCTCTGCAGCTTTTTCAGTCCTAGTCATGGGAGTCTCCATACCAGGCAGTGTTGTGCCTGTCAGAATGCTCTAACTTTACATCTGTAGAAGTTTGCAAGAGTCTTACCAAATAGTCCCAAACTTCTAAGGTACAGTCATTGGCATACCACCTTCATGATTGTATCAATGTGTTAGGTCCAAGGTAGATGCTCTGAGATGACGACTCCCAGTAAGTTGAAGCTGCTGACTCCTCAATGAGGACTGGTGTGTTTTCTCCAAACTTCCCTTTCATGAAGCCCAAAATTAATTCCTTAGTCTTGCGAGGTTGTTGTAACACCACTCAACCAGCTTATCTAGTTCTGTACGCATCCATGTGGACGTCTTAGATTCTGCCAACGACAGTGGTGTTGTCAACTGATTTATAGATGGCTTTTGAGTTCAAGATTCAGGATTGATTAATGATATTTCCAGTACACAAGTATAAAGGAGAACAAAATTATTGTTACTCTGGTTCAGATGCAGTCAACAATACAATAAATATAAATACATAAATTATATACATATACTGTGTACACAGCAGGTACAGGAGTGTCTGTGCCTAATATGACTGGCAGGAAATGATAAGGTAGTGGCAGTGGGGCATGGGGTGAGTTAGTGCGTGGAAATGTTGATCAAAAGTTTCAAAGATACTTTTACTGTCAGAGAAATGTATACAGTATACCGTGCATCCTGAAATTCTTTTTCTTCGCACCCATCCACAAAACGAAGGAGTGCCCCTAAGAATAAATAACAGTTAAATGTGGGAACCCCAAAGCCCACCCCAGCTTCCCCCTCCCCCCAGGCATAAGCAGCAGCAAAGCAATGATTCCCCCCCCACCAGCAAAAAAAAGCATCAGCACCCCCCCTCCACCCAGCACTCAAGCGTGCAGCAAAGCATCAATAAAGACAGACTTGCAATACCCCAAAGACTACTTGTTCACCCAGTAATTCGACATACTACAGGCTCTCTCTCTCTCCCTATTAAGGGAAAAAGAGGTGACTCTGTTTCACAGCCTCATTGCTTGGGGGAAAGTAACTGTTTTTGAGTCTGTTGGTCCTGGTGTGGATGCTGCATAATCTCTTCCCTGATGGGTGTAGGACAAACGGTCCACGAGCAGGGAGGATGGGATCCTTCATGATAATACTGGCATTTTTCTGTATATATGTCCTTTATGGTATGGGGCTTGTGCCCATGATGTGTTGGGCAGTTTTATCTGCCTATTGTAGAGCCTTGCTGTCCGCCATAGTGCTGTGATGCAGTGTTAGGATGCTCTCTACTACACATCTGTAGAAGGTCATGAGTGTTGATGTGCATAGTCCAGCACACTTCAGCATTCTCAAGAAGTAGAGGCATTGATGAGCTTTCTTGATTATGTAGGATGTGTTCTGGGACCATGAGAGAATGTATGAGATGTGCACTCCCAGGAATTTAAAACTTCTCGCAGTTTCCACTGCTGTGCTACCAATGTAAAGAGTGGTGTGAGTTCTTCTGAAGTCAATAACCATCTCCCATGTTTTGTTGACATTGAGGAAGAAGTTACTTGCCTGCACCAGGTCTTGAATTCTCCCACCTCCTCTATGTAGGCCTTCTCGTTGTTGTTGGTGATGAGGCCCACCACTGTTACGTCATTGACGAACAGTCATAGTGAACAGATTGTACAGCAGGTTTAGAATGAGTAAACTATTGAATTATATAGTCAAGGCTTTAAACCAATAACATGGGGGAGAGGGTGGAAGTATTCAGAAAAGTAAGTTTTAAAACCTGCAAGTGAAATGTCAAATGGCTACAACAGCTTTGTGTAGAATAGGCAGTGCACATCTGGAAGAGACAGAAAGTATGAAAAAGGTAATGAGATAACACTATCTACTGTGGCACCTAGGGAAAATAAAATCAAAAGTCATACTTAAAAGGCACTGCTTCTGAATGTGCATAACAGATAGAAACTAATAAGTTTCACTAAATGGCTATTGCAAGTCACAATTTCAAAATAACCATGCTTGTGAATAAAGAATTTCATGAAACTCAATTGTGAGAGACGATGGACAAAATGGAAATGGATGATGGACAGTCCTGAAAATGGGACAAAGGCGGTTAAATTAATGGAACTCTGTTTAGGAAATAATTGGGAGATGCTACAAAAAACAAGGGAATTTTTTATAAGCAACACACATCAAAGTTGCTGGTGAAGGCAGCAGGCCAGGCAGCGCCTATAGGAAGAGGTACAGTCGACGTTTCGGGCCGAGACGAAGGGTCTGGGCCTGAAACGTCGACTGTACCTCCTCCTAGAGATGCTGCCTGGCCTGCTGCCTTCACCAGCAACTTTGATGTGTGTTGCTTGAATTTCTAGCATCTGCAGATTTCCTCGTGTTTGAATTTTCTTATGTCCTGAAACCATTGTAGGCATCTGATAAATTAGGAAATTAGAGGTAAATGTAATAAATAAAAATGTAATTAATAATAAGAAGAATAATGAGCTAGGGGTTTATAATGCATTGGTCAGACTGCAATTAGAATATTGCAAGCAGTTTTGAGCCTATTATCTAAGAAAGGATGTGCTGGTATTGTAGATGCTCCAGAGGAGATTCACGAGAATGATCCTGCGAATGAAAGGGTTAATGTATGAGGAGCATTTAATGACTTTGAACCTGTAGTTGCTAGAGTTCAGAAGAATGGGGCTGCTGGAATTCTCATTGAATAGTGGATGTGGGGAGGATGTTTCCTACAGTGGGGGAGTCAAGGACCAGAGGGCACAGACTCAGAATAGAACAATGTCCCTTTAGAACAGAGATAAGGATGGATTTCTTTAGCCAGGCGGTGGTGAATCTATGGAATTCATTGCCACAAACCGCTGTGGAGGCCAAGTCATTGGGAGTACTTAAAGTGGATTTTGATAGGTTTTTGATTAGTAAGGGTGTCAAAGGTTATGGTGAGAATGGGTTTGAGAGGGATAATAAATCAGCCATGATGGAACAGACTCGATGGACTGAATGACCTAATTCTGCTCCTATGCCTTATGGTTTTTTTAAATAATACACCACTTTAATCTGGCAAACAAATTAACAATGATAGTGTGGAGTATACAATACAATTTTCAATATCGGTATATCATGGAACAACCCTGGGAAGAGGCTATATAAGAATGTAAATAATACAATATCGAAAGCTCAATTAATAACTTTCTAACATCCTAATTAACCTTTTAGGATGAGTGGTCATATCATGATAGAATTTTCCATGAACATTGAAAATTATTTAGTTTAAATCTAATCTATGATACAAAAGCATTGGGGGCTGTGTTAGTCTGGGAAACTACATTAAGATACATGGTAGTGGACAAACAACAGCTAACATTTAAAGAATTAAAACACTAATACACAGTTTGTAAGATTTTTTTCCCCTTTTAAATGCTCAAAAACTGAACAAGGTAAGTGGTCCTATCATGGCTAACGAGAGGGGTTAAAGGCATTATCAGATAAATGAAAAAGGCTTTATAATATTGTAAGAAAAGGCCTATAAGTCCTAAGGATGGGGAACATTTCAGAATTCAGTAAACCAGTGAGAAAATCAAAGAGAGGAACTAAAATATCTGAGCAGCTAGACGCATGAAGGTCTCTACAGTCCTGCAACAAAGGTTCATTAGATAAATAAAATCAAAAATAGAACTGCAGATGTTGGGAGTATGAAATAAAATGCTTGATGAACTCAGCAACCAAGCAGCATCCGTGGAAAGAGAAACTGAGTTAATGTTCCAGGCACATCAAGGCACATACTCTTACCTGAATGAGGTGGTTTATGCAGTCCCTGATCGTCAGTGATGATTTGTTTCCATTCTGGGGTTATGGGTTCTGAAACGGCTCGTGAGCACGTGTGAGATCTGCATAAACTTCTACGAATGCGGCAAGAAGGAACAGTTGAGGAGGATGGCCGTTTGGTTTGTGAGGTGGTGGACTCCTTCCATTGCTTACTCAGGTCTGAGTGAGTGTTGCTCCAACACTCAGTAGGTTCCACTGTACCCATGACAGAGCAGCCTCTTTATTTGGCTCCCAAGCATTTCTAATGCTTTCACTAATGGTACACTAATGCCATGCCTACCATCTAACGTATGCACCATGTTGCTCATACGTCAAAATCACTGCAGATGCTGGAAATACGAAACACAATACAAACAACTCAAAAATTCAGCAAGGCAGGCAGCACCTGCAGTTTCTTGTTTAGGCTAATAGAATGGCGCTACCCAAGTCTGCAGCCTCTTGGAGAGATGAGGTGAAGGAACCCTTAGGAGACAGTGATCATAACATGATTGAGTTCACTGTGAAATTAGAAAAAGAGAAGCCGAAATCCAATGTGTCGGTATTTCAGTGGAGTAAAGGAAATTACAGTGGCATGAGAGAGGAACTGGCCAACGTTGACTGGAAAGAGACACTGGCGGGAAAGACGGCAGAGCAGCAGTGGCTGGAGTTTATGCGAGAAATGAGGAATGTGAAAGACAGGTATATTCCAAAAAAGAAGAAATTTTCGAGTGGAAAAAGGATGCAACTGTGGTTGACAAGAGAAGTCAAAGCCAAAGTTAAAGCTAAGGAGAGGGCATACAAGGAAGCAAAAATTAGTGGGAAGACAGAGGATTGGGAAGTTTTTAAAACCTTACAAAAGGAAACCTAGAAGGTCATTAAGAGAGAAAAGATTAACTATGAAAGGAAACTAGCAAATAATATCAAAGAGGATACTAAAAGCTTTTTCAAGTATATAAAGAGTAAAAGACAGGTGAGAGTAGATATAGGACCGATAGAAAATGATGCTGGAGAAATTGTAATGGGAGATGAGGAGATGGCAGAGGAACTGAACAAGTATTTTGCATCAGTCTTCACTGAGGAAGACAGCAGGATACCGGACACTCAAGGTTGGCAGGGAAGAGAAGTGTGCGCAGTCACAATTACGACAGAGAAAGTACTCAGGAAGCTGAATAGGCTAAAGGTCGATAAATCTACTGGACCAGATGGAATGCACCCTCGTGTTCTGAAGGAAGTAGCTGTGGAGATTGCGGAGGCATTAGCGATGATTTTTCAAAAGTCGATAGATTCTGGCATGGTTCTGGATGACTGGAAGATTGCAAATGTCACTCCGCTATTTAAGAAGGGGGCAAGGAAGCAAAAAGGAAATTATAGACCTGTTAGCTTGACGTCGGTAGTTGGGAAGTTGTTGGAGTTGATTGTCAAGGATGAGGTTACAGAGTACCTGGAGGCATATGACAAGATAGGCAGAACACAGCATGGATTCCTTAAAGGAAAATCCTGCCTGACAAACCTATTACAATTTTTTGAGGAAATTACCAGTAGGCTAGACAAGGGAGATGCAGTGGATGTTGTATATTTGGATTTTCAGAAGGCCTTTGACAAGGTGTCACACATGAGGCTGCTTAACAAGATAAGAGCCCATGGAATTACGGGAAAGTTACATACGTGGATAGAGCGTTGGCTGATTGGCAGGAAACAGAGAGTGGGAATAAAGGGATCCTATTCTGGTTGGCTGCCGGTTGCCAGTGGTGTTCCACAGGGATCAGTGTTGGGGCCGCTTCTTTTTACATTGTACATCAACGATTTGGATTATGGAATAGATGGCTTTGTGGCTAAGTTTGCTGACGATACGAAGATAGGTGGAGGGACTGGTAATGCTGAGGAAACGGAGAGTCTGCAGAGAGACTTGGATAGATTGGAAGAATGGACAGAGAAGTGGCAAATGAAGTACAATGTTGGAAAGTGTATGGTTACGCACTTTGGCAGAAAAAAATAAATGGGCAGACTATTATTTAAATGGAGAAAGAATTCAAAGTTCTGACATACAACGGGACTTGGGAGTCCTCGTACAGGATTCCCTTAAAGTTAACCTCCAGGTTGAGTCGGTAGTGAAGAAGACGAATGCAATGTTGGCATTCATTTCCAGGGGAATAGAGTATAGGAGCAGGGATGTGATGTTGAGGCTCTATAAGGCGCTGGTGAGACCTCACTTGGAGTACTGTGGGCAGTTTTGGTCTCCTTATTTAAGAAAGGATGTGCTGACGTTGGAGAGGGTACAGAGAAGATTCACTAGAATGATTCCGGGAATGAGAGAGTTAACATATGAGGAACATTTGTCCGCTCTTGGACTGTATTCCTTGGAGTTTAGAAGAATGAGGGGAGACCTCATAGAAACATTTCGAATGTTAAAAGGCATGGACAGAGTGGATGTGGCAAAGTTGTTTCCCATGATGGGGGAGTCTAGTACGAGAGGGCATGACTTCAGGATTGAAGGGCGCCCTTTCAGAACAGAAATGCGAAAAATTTTTTTAGTCAGAGGGTGGTGAATCTATGGAATTTGTTGCCATGGGCAGAGGTGGAGGCCAAGTCATTGGGTGTATTTAAGGCAGAGATTGATAGGTATCTGAGTAGCCAGGGCATTAAAGGTTATGGTGAGAAGGCGGGGCAGTGGGACTAAATAGGATAAAATGGATCAGCTCATGATAAAATGGCGGAGCAGACTCGATGGGCCAAATGGCCTACTTCTGCTCCTTTGTCTTATGGTCTTATGGTCTAATGGTCTAAACCAAGAATGGTAAAGCTAGTAAGCACACCATGATCAGATTCCCCTCCAGGTCTGCCTGGAAATATATTGCCACTCCTTCATTGCCACTAAGTGTAGGCCCTGGGATTCCCTATCACACAGCTTTACGGCAAAATCTTCATTAGTACAACAGCAAGAATGACAAGCCAGTTTGCTCTTGGGGCAGGGGTGCGGTGGAGGTAACCAGGTACAGACAATAACTGATAACCTTGGTAATGATGCTCCATGCCCAGTACATGAAAAAAAACTACAAGTGGAAAACCGTATCCTGAAGTGACACTGAGGTGTTAGAGAAAGAAAGAAACATTATATCTCAAGTAACTAATTCTTCAAAATGAACTCTTGGGATTCATGGGCATGAGTCAGCACAAAAACACACTGACTGGAGTTGAAAGTAAAGTCCTGCTCAAGAATGAGTGGAAGACTACGATTGTTTATTCCTTCATTCTGAATCCCCATATACAGGGGGTTTATCATGTTCATTAATTTCTCCTTTGCTACTATTAACTTATTTAAGTTCCTCATTCTGTTTACCCCATGATTCCTCGGTAGTTTTCAATTGTCTTCTACAATGAGGACAGATAAACATTATTTCTTTAAGTTTCTGAAATTCCTTATTGTTAATATAATACTTGCTTTCAATTGATCCATCTTTATCTTTTGCAAGCTGTTTCTCCTAATATACATGCAGAACCAGTTACAATACTGACAATACTGTTTATTTTTCCTCAGTTTCTACTTTCTCGCTATTCAATAGTTGTATTCAGATCTCAGTTTTGAAGATGATGCAGGCACCTTGAAGGAGTTAAGAGGTGCACAAAACATTTTGGACTACCTAAGCCACATGTAGTGTTTGTTAACATGTAGTTGCTACGAACTTTCCTGTTAACCTTCAAGTTAATATGACCCTCAGGGTAATGATGTTATTAATGGCATTTGCCATTGAAGTCTATTGATATTTTCTACCAGGAAAGGAATGGAGATGTCCCGTGTTAAAAGTTCCACTCCTACTTTTTTTTAAAAAAAGGGAGTGGAAAAGTTTGAGATCTTAAGAGTTCCTCAATGCACTATGAAATGAAATTTTGTAGCAGTGTTTTGACTGTTGTAATATCCAAAATAAAACAAACAACTTCTGCACACTAAGTATCTAGAAATCAAAATAAATAAATATATCATCTATTTTGTTGATGTTCATTGAGGCATGAAGGTTACCCCAGCACATCACGAAGAACTTCCCTGTACAATAGAAAGGGGTCCTCACACAGCTGTCTTGTCAAGGATCATTGTAGGGATAGCGAAAGATGTTAACTGGTTAATCTCCCCCCATAAGTAAAATAAACTATACTCAGGTTCTGTCAGAAAAACTTCTTTGCAGAACACATTATAACTAAGATTCAAATCCCAGCTTCAGTGTAATGTGACAAAAAGGCTACCTTTACCATGACTTGTAGAATCTAATAAGTTATCTTGGAATCCCAACAATCTAACCTGAAGAAGAAAAACATCATCTTTAACATTGCTAGAAATTATAGGGAAGCTTTACTTAAATCTGACTCTCGTTGCACTTGGTGCAAGTACCTCCAGTGAAGGGGAGTATTGTGTCCATTCCAGGGCAGCTCACCTACCTTTGGTCCCCGCTGGATATTCATCTCTCACCTGTGGCTCCAAGTAGTGGAGTAGCTGTTTGCGGGTGGCAGCATCCACCCCCTGGTACTCTGCTTCGAGAAGGGTGGGGGGGGTGGAGGTCTAAACCAGGTGGGGGTAGCCAGCAGCCTCATACCCCAGTGAGATAGGGGCATGTCTATCCTAACACGCGAAGCCAGCTCCGGCAGACGGGGCAGATAAGATCTTCAGTGAGATCCAATGGCCTGGGAGGTGGTACTGCAGTGCTCCAGAGAGAATGAAGGGCATGACAAGGCGCAGAAGACATCACGGTCATCCACTGTAACCAAGGAAGACCCCAGTTTGTGACGCTTGTTCATACCACTGGACTCGGACTTCTGAACTTGAGAGAGTGGAACTATTCAAGTGCAGGTGCTTCTCCACTTTAAAAACTCTGCCTGTCATTGTTGGACACGAAGGACTGCCTTAATCTGATAGACAATGTAGAGGGGTTGTTCCTATATAAACTATATTGCACTGACACAGGCACAAGGATCCATCTGTGTAGTATTTTTACTATTACTAATCTGTAGAATATGGGGTTAGATCACACCTTGAAGCCGAATTCTGTCTTGAGAGCCAGCTGTCAGTCAAGTGAGTATCAATATGTTGTTTAGTCATGAAAAAGATAACAATTCTGCAATGAACATTAGAGAATCAAACCAGCCATCCCTACATGCTATGAAGGGCTGAAGGGTCTGTGAACACGCTGCCTGATCCTTTATGACTATGACATGATTGTGAAGGGCAACAGGCTGAAGAAAACATTATTTTCTCCATGTCACACACCAGCCTAATTGCATTCTGCATTCCCTAATCATCACTAGATCAAAGTCCAGCAACTCTTAACCTAGCAGTTTAATTAAACCATCTTCACCCAATGGACTGCAGCAATTCAAGAGAAAGGTCTTCTCACATTCTCCAAAAAGAATAAACAGTAAAAATGGCCTTCCAACAACGCCCACATCGTGAGTGAATTCTAAATTAGACATATTGCTTTCAGCTAGGAATGAACAGTTCCAGGAATGAGCCTGGGTTACGGGAAATGTGTGGCAGCAGCTCTGTCTGCTGTGCCACACTTGGTTACAATCCAGCAGGAAGGGGAGAAAATGAGGGAAAAGAAATACGGAGGAGGGAAGTGTTGGGGTGAGAGAGGCTGGTGAACGAAAGAAGCCATTTTGCTTTGAAGAATTTGTAATCCCATAGCACCTTTCAGGATGTAGTGAAATACCTTATAGTCAGTTACCATAATTTTCTAAACAGGTCTTTCTTGAGATTTTTGTGCAAGATAATGTACAAGAAGCTGCAGTAAGTGACCGTTAAATCTGTTTCAATGATACAGTTGAGGGATAAGTAATGGCATGTATATGAGGAAGAATTCCCCTGTATGAATTAATAATCACATTTTGTTTGATACTGTTTGTTTTTATGAATGTTTGGGATATTTGACTACATGATAAATGTTCAAAATCTGCAGGTTGTTTTTGACAATGTCGACAATTATGAATCCTTGTTCTCAGGTGAATAGGTACAACTCATACAACAGGAGCAGGCCCAGTTTAACATCATGTCCTTCATGAATTGTCTTCCATGATTGCTCTCACATTTGTGAAATTTACCTTTTATAGTCTTAAGGTATTAAATAAGTATTAACAATTTAATAGATTTTTTTTTCCAGTGTGTGTGTGGTGGAGGATGCCTTCTTAAAACATTAAACCAACTCACCTCTTTCCCACTGTTGACAGGCCCACTACCTACTTACAGCATTTGAAGAAAGCAACACACATAAAAGTTGCTGGTGAACGCAGCAGGCCAGGCAGCATCTCTAGGAAGAGGTGCAGTCGACGTTTCAGGCCGAGACCCTGCCTGGCCTGCTGCGTTCACCAGCAACTTTTATGTGTGTTGCTTGAATTTCCAGCATCTGCAGAATTCCTGTTGTTAGCATTTGAAGAAATATATTTTTCTGATTTCTAACATTATCAGCTTTCTTTTGAACTAAATCATCCCTTTTGGTTATTATCTGAGCAGAAAGTCTCAAATTTTCACTTTAAGAGAAGGCTCCCTCCTGGCTTACTGTGTCTCTCTCCACAGGCCCCAGATCACCAGCACCTTTCCCCACCCCCACCCCCGTTTCTCCAAATGCCAACCTCCCCAGCTGTCTCACTGATGGTCTTTGTGCCTTGGTGATTATTGTGAGTGACACCCCTGCTGGTTCTTAAAAAGACACTGCTTGAATCTAAATGAATCCTTAATGAGGGGCAAAGAACGAAGGCTCAACAAAGACTGACACTGGAGAAAGTAGAGCAAAATATGCTTCATCTTTTAACTTTTGAAAAGATCAGACTGATGCAATAGGACGCAAGTCCTGAGAAGTTGCTTTATTTTCTGCAGTATTGATTACAAGCAAGCTGTCTCTTTTTCCTGTCTCTCTCTCTCACTCTCTCTACAATTCTGCAGTGCCTGGTACACACCCTGATTTTCTTCTGAATCCTGCTGACATCATCTAGCATGACACAGCTAAGTACAGTAGAGTGCACTGTCAGAAGGGATGCTGGTGCAGTGCACGCTCAGTCCCAAGCACACACACATAAATACACACGTAGGATCCAGCACACATTTCGGTCTCTCTCTCTCCCCCCGCCTTCCTTGCTTCCCCCTCCCCCAGCTCAACAGCATTGGTAAAAAGAGGTGGAGAGATATCAAACGACACAAGCTGGCTGCTCTACCTAAACAAATCCGCGGCATTAATCCTGAGATCCAGCTCAACAATGCCTGGGGATGCAACGAAAGATGCAGCAAATGTACATCAGGAGTTCCAACCCAAGCAAAGGAGCCCAGGTGAGTCAGTGGGGTGAATCGGTGGAGGGGGTGAGGATTTGATCTGGTTTAATATATATAAGAAAGTCTAAGAGGATTGCTGTTTAACAATCTTAACGTTGCACCCCTGCCTTCTGATGTAGAAATGCAGATTTTTTTTTGAACAGGGCACTGTGTGACAGACATTTTATAAAAGGGGAGGGTAAAAACATGAATCTGTCATCATTCATTAAAGTCTGCTTTTAATGGTTTTGAAATCACTATTAAAACACCAATAACAAATAAAACTGTGAACTGCAGAGCCTTTCTTCAATTGGGTTTAATCATTTATCATTAATATTAAAAATAAATCTCTGCCAGCTTCCATGATTATACATAGAACAGTTTCAGTTTGTGGGTTCTGGTATAAGGTTGCTAGGTGGTGGTGTCAGATTATATAACACTTATGAGCTTTGTAAATACACACTCAGGGATGCCTATTTTAAAATACAGTGCACATACTGAAGCCCAGTAGAAACGAAGGCCAAATACTGTTTACGGAGCTTAGGTGAAATGAAATTCTAGTTTGACGCAGCTGGCAGAAATCTGAGCGAAATGAATGATAAAACAAAGCGAGGATGATCACAAACGTCTTTGAATATACAAGGCTGTAATCAAATTGAAACCCAAACAACTCAGCCCACAGCCAACAGACTAAGGTTTAAAGATGCCTTCCCATGTCGTTTCATCCTGGCTTGGTGGTAATGTTCAAATCTCAGGGCTCACCAGGCCGGGATGAATCATGTGAATCGAGCACTCAATCTAGGCCGACATTTCCAATGTCATGCGGAGGGAGTGCTACACTTTTGGACTTGCAAGCTTCAGATAAGGACAAAGTGCAGGGATTGATCTGATCTCTGAGGAAGATCATGTAAAATATCCTGCAACAATCAGTGGGACAAAACAGGAGAACAGATTCTCAGCAACACACATCAAAGTTGCTGGTGAACGCAGCAGGCCAGGCAGCATCTCTAGGAAGAGGTACAGTCGACATATCAGGCCGAGACCCTTCGTCAGGACTAACTGAAGGAAGAGGCTGGTAAGAGATTTGCAAGTGGGAGGGGGAGGGGGAGAATTCCTCGTGTTTACGAACAGATTCTCAGTCCCATTCTGTCTCTCACATAACCACTGAAGGAGATTTGCACTTTGATGTTTTATGAAGTTTACTGGCTGCCATATTTCCCACGCTACAATAGAGGCTGCAATTTTAAAATTCCTTTACTGGCTCTAAACAGTTTCAGATAAGTAAAAGAGCAATAGTTTATAAGTATGTTTGCTTCAGAGTTTATCTGATAGGTAACCATTGGCATGGATGCGCAAGAGCTTGGCCTGTGGTGTTAAGAAGCCTGAGGGAGTGCTGCCTTCAAAAAAAGCCACGTCAACACCAATCCATTCAATTTAGATGAATGTAAAAGTGTTTGCAGATCTATTCAAACACTTATTACTCCAACAATGTCACTGTAAATATGGAAAGGATAATTGATCCTTCATTAGAAAACAATAGAATGCTCCTGTAGCTCTCCTCTTGAACAGAAAAATATCTCATGGAGATGAACAAAACCAGGGAGCAGCCATTTTTGGCCACTACTGACGTAAAATATCTACCATGTTTCCTTCTACTGTGATGTTATTGTGTTCACTGTCTGCAAAACTCTAAATTCAAAAGAAGATTTTAAGCTCTATCTGATACAGGTATCCAGGGGTACCCTCACTATAGGGAAATTGTACTGTATCCACCTACTATTTAAGGACTTGCTTATTTCCCTGTTCCGTCTCTCTGGCAAGATCTAGCTGTCAATACACACTGCTTGGTGCTGGGCTACCCCTTCCTACCAAGGAGGGGATACTTCCAGTTAATGAAGTAGTTTTAACACAGTTTATTTTATTCTTAATGATACACATTTAAATTTAGATAAATAGTTCTCAACAAACATTTAAAACTCACAGGGGATTTCTGATTTATAAAACATTTCTGAACTACAAAAGATCTGTAAACTATGTCCAAATGATTTCCAAGGTACAGATTTTACAAACTAAAAGAATGTACCAATGAGTACAGATGAAGGAGTCATCCAATGCAGACTGAGGAATGAATTTTAGTTCTTCTGTCACTCTATCTTTCTGTCATTCTCTTGTCGTTCCTAACAATCCCCAATGCTTTCTAATATTTATACTGTTTTGCTACTAGTTGACATTATTTGCATATGATGTTTCTCAGATATGTTTGCTGGGATAAAGTAATTCACATGGATGGTCTAAAAGATTCTGGGGATAGAGATCCAAGACACCCAAATTCAATGCCATGGTGGCTGGCTCTCTGAATATACAAATATCCCAACTATTAATAGATGAGCTACAGTATGTCTGTGCCTATGCTTGATGTGCTAAGTGACATAATCCTATTGTCCTGCATTTTGCTAATGCAGACAAGCCGCCTCGTGGTCACTTCACATATCCCTTGAGCAGCCAGTCAGCTGCTGTGGGCCAGCAGCCTGTGCTGTGTGAACAACACTGTTTGCAAGGCTGCGCTTTTAACTTCAAAACTAATTGATGCTTGCAATTTACATTAAGAACCGAAGACTGGTTCTTGTTTACAACAAGAAGCTGAGCAAGGGATATTAGTTAGAAGTCTGATCTTGTCACCAACAGATATGACCCTATGGAAATGTCATACTGCTGTACTAAAAAGCTAAGGTTAGCACAAGGCTCTCAGGCCCTGGAAGGCAAATACCTGTTGTACTGTAGTCACTGCACAAGCAGATGGCAGAAAGAGCCCAGAAATAAAGAAATGTATCTTCTTCATAGGACGTCCCTCAGGGCATTGGAAAACTTGGTTTTATTATAGCTCTGTGGGTTGTGAAGAGGATAAAGAGACCCGTGTAGGACTTGGCCGCAAGTGGGGTAGTTAATACTTGGTTAGTTAGCTTGGGACATTGTGTGCATCTTTTACCACTTGCACAAAACCTCCACATTCTCCTGTGGAAGAGACTGAAGACAGCCAGTGCCTTTCTAACTGGTTATGAGCCAGGGATTTCCACCAGTTCATGAGAGTCTTCCATTTCTACAAGGAGGCTTTGAAAATGTCCTTGAAGTATTTTCTCTGACCTCTAGGAAATGGCTTGTCATGTTTGGAGCCAAGAGGAGAGTGCTTAGTTTTGGAATTCTGTCTGCATGCCAAACACCAGTAATGGCCTGCACTGAAGCTGGCTGAGTGTCATCAGAACCTCGAGGCTGAGGATATTTACCTCAGAGGACACAGACTGCCGCGGTCAGCCTTTACTGGCAGTGGAGTTGGAGGAGCTTGTGGAAATTGCGGTGATTGCTTTTCTTCAGTCATCCTCGCAGGAGACAGAAGTGCGATGGTATTCAGGCAGCCAGAGGCTGTGTTGGAGATCTGGAGATGGGTGGTGCATTACATCATGAATGTCTGCCTTCATTGAAGGGTGGCTCCTGTGATATGGGAAGTTTTCCAGTGAGTCTCCATGGATCTTGTTACTTAAGAAGTGGGTTCTCCTGTAGTTGGAGACTAGTAGAGGACAATGCCTTCCAGATACTTGGTGTAATCCTTAGTGCTTCAGTGCTAGAGTTCGGTGTGACTTGGAACAGCGGTTGTCCACATTCAGTGAATCACTGATTGAAATTGTATCTGCAGTGTTTATGAATATTCTTGGCACAAAATGGCTGCTAGTTTCCTACTGGGCATGTGTTCACGACATTAAGAATAATTTTTAAGAAATTTATGAATGAGTAGCTAAGCTGGTGGGTTGCAGCTCAGAATATAAAACATTGCTAGAGCTTGGAAAGTTTGTAGGAAAGATTCATTTGGAACAGAGAACAGTTAGAGAGCATATAGTTCAGAATTTAGAAGTCTGTTGATAGTAGAGTGGTAATACTGAGTGGAATAAGAGATTTTATGGTTATAAAATGCTAGAGTAGTATGTTGGATTTTAAGTGAAATAATTAGTTTTATTTTCAATTGCAAGAACGTAGTGAGAAGGATGTGAATATATGATGTACATGGAGGAGCACATAACATTAAAGAATGAAGTCTGCTCACTGACTGCGGTTTCTCCAGGTGCTGCCTGTCCACTACAATGCAGAGCAGGAAATTTACTAACTTCCTGGGCACAGAAGTTCATGCATTGTTACTGCCATTCTCAGCAACGCTGAAATTACAGCAATTAGTGAACAAATCGCTCTCTGTGCATATCTGAAGTAACTCGGGGGATTAGGGGGTGTCTGGAATAGGCATACAGAAGAGTGTGGCAGTCTAGAGTAAGTTGTGCAGGAGATGGGCCTGAACAAGTTATGAATAGTGAAATAAAATTAAGGTGTGTTGGAGGATCACGCACTGAAGAGATCATCTTTGGAGTTCTGGGTATAGAACTGTTTTCCCTATTTAAGGAAGAATGTTAATGTATTGTTAATAATTTTTAGATTACTGGAATAATCTCTGGAATGGACCCATAGTCTTATGCTAAAAGACTAAACAGAGAGGTATTATATTCACTGGTCGATTGTCAATGGCAAGATAAATGTACATAAACATCTTGCAAACTAAAAACAGGACAAGCTTTAAATTTTAAAGAAGTCAAACCATTAAGTCACAGTTAAGGATTTAAAATGGTAATAGTAATCGGTCCAATGGGGAACAGGAACACCTGTCTTGGCTGAGTTGCTTATGTGAAAGGCTGGGCAAGTTAGACTTGTTGGACTTCAGAAGAGTGAATGGTGACCTGATTGAATCATATAAGATCCTGAGAGGCCCTGACAAAGTGTTTGTGGAGAGGATCTTTCCTCTTGTGGCTAAATCTAGAACAAAGGTTTACCGTTAAAAATAAGTGGTCACCTGTTTTGGACAGAAATGATAAACACAAGGGATTCTGCAGACGCTAGAAACAGCGTTCTTACTGATTGTATCACTGGCTACATTAGTTTCTGTGTGAACACTGTACAGTAATGCCATCAACGATTGTTCGCTATTTCCCTCACAACAAACCATGGGTCACCAGTGATCTAAAGGCTCTTCTCAACCACAGAGAGAGAGCCTTTAGATCAGGAGACGCGGAGGAATTGAAACATATGCAGAGGGAGCTAAAGGAGAAGATCAAGGTGGCTAAAGAGGAATACAAAAGGGAGCTGGAGAACAAATTTGGGCGGAGTAAGTGGACAATTTGGGCAGCACCATTTCCAATTTAACCGTATCTTTCCTATGTGTGATGGACAGTTTGCAGAAATCCACCATGCCATGCAAAGTACTAAGTGCAGTCCTCATGCAACTGCTCTGAAAAGTGAAGCTCACCTGAAACTTAACATGGACACCTACCATCTCCTGAGAACTCCCTGTGGTCACCCGCACAGTGGAAATAATTGGACATATGGAGAGGCATGAGGAACATCACTGGCATCAATCGGCCTAGCTGTAGAGCCTTGTAATGCAGCCGTGAATGGGCTAATGAGTTAAACCAATTCTTCAATTGGTTTGATAACTGTCCTCCTGACCACAGCCCCCTCACCAGTCCAGGTGCCGAGGCACCCAATGCTCCCTCAGCACTAACACCTCTCCATGTCCCTCCTCCCATCATCAGTTTAACACAGGCAACCATTGTCTACACCCCTTCCTTGCCCTGCACCTACCATCCACACCTCCACATACCAACTGCTATTGTCCCGATCTTCACCCCTCCAACCCTGGCCCTCAATTTCAGCCAACTCCCCAGTTATCATGGACTCACCTTCACTACTGAGCAGGTGAGGAGGACTCTGGGGAAACTCAGACATGGCAAAGCATTGGGATCAGATGGTGTGAAACCCAGTTCCTCAGGGAGTGAGCTGAGTGGAGTTCTCCAGAGCATCTTCAGTCTGAGTCTCAGCCTGGAAAGGGTCCCAGCCATGTGGTCCCAGTGCCCAAGGGCCTACTGAAAGTCTTGAACGTCCACCATCCAGTGGCCCTGACCATACCCTGTATACCTTGGACTTTAGATACAACACTGAGTCATGTCATCTCCAGAAATTCTCTGATGACTCAGCAATAGTTAGGTGTATAAAGGGAGTACGGGATGATGTTTACAGAGCCCTGGTGGAGGACTTTGTCAAATGGTACAAGCCGATGGGGTTGGACTTTAGGAAGACTAAGCCTGCACTGCTCCCTGTTACTATTGATGGTGAGGATGTGGATGTGGTGAGGATCTATAAGTACCTGGGGGTGCACCTGAATGACAGACTGGAGTGGAGCACCAACACAGAGGCTGTGTACAAGAAGGGCCAGGGTCACCTCTACTTCCTGAGGAGACTGAGGTGCTTTGGAGTATGCAGGCCTCTCCTTCTCATGTTCTACCAGTCTGTTGTCACCAGTACAATCTTCCATGTAGTGGTGTGCTGGGGAAATGGCATCAACACGGGTGATGCCAATAGGCTCAATAAACTGATGAGAAAGGCTGGCTCTGTTATAGGAGTAAATTGGACACAGTGGATGCTGTGGTAGAACAAAGGACCCTATGGAAAATTCTGGCAATTATGGACAATATTTCTCACCCTGTGTATGCCACCTTGGCTAACAGAGGAACACTTTCAGTAATAGACTAAGGCTACGTCCGCACTAGACCGGATAAATCCATAACCGAAGCTTCTTCTCTTCATTTTGACCCTCCGTCCATACTGAAACGGTGTTTTCCTCCCCCGAAAATGGAGCTTTTCTAAAACACTCTCCAGAGTGTTCAAATCTGAAAACACTGGATGGCCGTTGTAGTGTGTACGGGGTAACCGGCTAATTTAAAACTGCTGTCATGACATGCTGGAACAGATGGTGGTGGCAGCGTGGCATTTCATTGTTTTCTTGAATGCAATCTCCAACACCACAACAATATCTGACAATAGATGTGTAACAGCCTAATGTAACATTGTATGGAAATACAAGATAACACTGATGCAGACATGTTTTATACATTTAACAAGGTGCTTTATTAATGTATTGCTTGTGCAAACATTCAATAGATGCAATTGTCACTTTTGCCCAGTAACTCGTTTTATTGCACATGTTAAATACAGCAAAATAATACACAAAGACATGGCAAGAGTAAAGACAAACAAATGAGGTAACAGCAAATTTCACTTTTGCATTTAGTTGTAGCTGTTGTCCCTTTCATCGGTGAAGAGACTATGGCTGTAGGAAATGTTCCTGGACAAATGCGCACCAAGTCTTTCGTTTGGCAAATTCTTTTTAAGTTTTTCTAGTCTGTAACTGGACAAACGCGCACCAAGTATACCGTTTCCTCTTCGCTTGTTTTCTGTGTGTCCTGCGCCTGCCCAGTAGGAGGAGATTCACCCAAATATTCGTTTTAATGTGGACAGAGGTATTTTTAAAAACACCTAGTGTGAATGCCTGTCGTTTTTACGCAAAACCAGTGTTTTCAAAATTATCCGGTCTAGTGTGGATGTAACTGCACTGCCCCAAAGAGCGCTATAGGAGGTAATTCTTACTCTCTGCCAGAAGACTCTATAATGAGTCAACCTATAGACAGGGAAGTGATGACCTCTTCCTGTTAGACTGTTTAAGGTAACTTAATTTTTTATTATTACTTACTTCTCTTCCAATGCTTGTATATTTGTATATCTGTGCACTTGTAATGCTACAGTGACACTGAAATTTCCTTTGGGATCAATAAAGTATCTATCTATCTATCTAGTGAGCAATACACACAAAATCCTGGAGAAATTCAGCAAGTCTGGCATATCTATTGAGGGAAAAAAAAGTCAACATTTTGGCTGAGACTCTTCATTAGGACTGGAAAGGAAGGGGGCAGAAGACAGAACAAGTTGAGGGGAGGGGAAGGAGTATAAGCTGGCAGGTGATAGGAGAGGCCAGGTGAGGGAAAAGATGGAGGGGATGAAATAAATGCTGGGAATGGACAGATGGAAGAGAGAAAGGGCTGAAGAAGGAGGAATCTCATAGAAGACATTTTGGGAAGGAGCAGGGAAACCAGAGAGAAGTGAATGTGCAGGCGAGGTGAAAAGGAGTGCGGGTAAACAGAATGGGGAACAGAAAAAGAGGGAGGGAAGATGTTGGAGAAATTGATGACCTATACCGCCTCACACAACCCACTCACCTTCCCCCTCAATTGGTCACTTATGAGTTACACAGTGAGTTACACAGTAGACAATGAGAATTACGAGATATTGAGAGTCAGGAATGAGTGAAGTGGAGATAGTGAATGTCGGGAGAGAGCTACATGGGGGATAATGAGTGTTGGGAGTGAGTTATGCGCGAGATCCTACCTTAAAACAACATTAGACCATCGAATCCATGGGAGCAATCCCATTCATCCCATACCTCTGTCTTTATTTCCCAAAACTCCTGTAATTTATTCTCTCTCACACATGCCTTTCAACTCCCTTTTGAATCTTTTTACTGTTAACCTGCACTAAGTGGTAACTTAAAGTATCCTATTAACCTACCAACATTCCCAAGCATGCATTACTAAATGACAATAAAAGGGGACTGCATGTCCTCATTATCTAATCTAATCTAATCTAATCTAATCTTTGGGACGTGAGCATAAATTGGAGTACCTGGAGGAAACACATACAGTCATGGAAAGCATGTAAAAACTCTTCAGAGGTAACTCCCAAGGTCAAGATCAAACCTGAGCCTCTGGGGCCATGAGGTAGCAGCATAACAGTTGTGGGAGTGTGTCTCTCACAGAGATGGTGGATAACTGGAGCGAATCACAATAGGAATAGTGAATATTTCCATGGTAAGATCCCAGGAGATAGTGAGTGACCACAGTGAGTTCACAGGCGAAGCTAAATTCCCATTGTAAGCTCCCAGGAGATGGCGGGTGACCACAGGGAGTTCACAGGAGATGGCGGGTGACCACAGTGAACTGACAGGAGATGGCGGGTGACCACAGGGAGTTCACAGGAGATGGTGGGTGACCATGTTAAGTTTCAGGTGAGCTTCACTTTTCAGAGCAGTTGCATGAGGACTGCACTTAGTGCTTTGCATGGCATGGTGGATTTCTGCAAACTGTCCATCACACATAGGAAAGATGCGGTTAAATTGGAAATGGTGCTGAAATATTCATGTGGATTTTGTCAGGACTAGACAGTCTGAGTTATAGGGAAGAGGTTGATGAGGATGGGTCTTCATTCCTTGGAACAAAGGAGACTAAGCGGCAACCTCACAGAATTTTTTAAGATTATGGGAGGCAGATATATGGTGGAGGGAGATGGTCTTTTCCCCAGGGAAAGGGAGCCCAAACTGAGGGGATAGGTTTAGGATGATAGGGGAAAGCTGTGAAATGGATCCAAGGGGCAACTCATTCATGCAGAGGGTGGTGAGTATATGGAATGAACTGCCAGAGGTAGTGGTTGAAGCTGGTACATAGTATAATTTAAGAAGCACTTGAACAAGTGCAGACAGTGACAGGGCTTGCAAGGATATGGGTCGAACACAGGAAGTTGGGATCAGCTGGGAAGACACCTGATCAGCTCGGCCCTGTTTGGCTGAAGTGGCTTTATCTATGATGAATGGCACTGTAACCATGGTGATCCAAAAGCAAATTTACAGGGATAATGGATATTGGAAATCAAGTTCATACACAGTGGTGAGGTCCTGATGGAGAATGACAGGAAGAGCAAGAGCAGTAATTGAAGCAGCGATCATAGCAGGGGATAGAGAATCATATCAGGCAAGCAAAGGAGAAGAGTAATGGGAGTAAGACAGTGAGAAAGTGGAGATTCAAAGGGGAGAGATAGTGGATGAGAAAGAGCCAGTACAGATTTAGAGATGAGAATATGAGAGAGAAAAGGAAACTGCAGAGGTAGAGGAGAGAACCAGTGAAAGAAGTGGCAGATACAAAGACAAGGAGGAGAAATACACACCTTGGCCAGCATCATGGCAATCCATTACCACATATGGCAGAGTGCTGGGTAGTTAAATGCTATTTCCCTTTGCATTTTGGAGCTGCGTATTTCCATCAAACCTCACCAAATTATCAGCTTATTCATTGAAATACTATTCAAAGGCCTTTACTCAGGCAATAATACATAGACGATAACAAGAAGTAGGGCCTCACTAAATAATGTTTCATATACTCCAGCCTAATAATGCTTTCACTAGCCCATTTCTTCATACTACACTCAGATACTCCTTACAGAGCCCAATATACTGACTAATCACACCTGAAAATCACATATTCAATTTGAGACTACAGATCTGTACATTAATGATTACCAGTGCTTCACCGCTAACTTCACTATTCCACTGAGTGGGAGTTCTAGCCAATATTTATCACTCAGCCAATGTAATAGAACAAATTATTTAATCATTGCTGTTTGTGAAAGTTTGTGAGAAAACTTAGAAGCTTCTAAATATCAAACATATCACCAAGGCTCTCTTTTCCAAGAAGAATCTGGTCTGTTTGTGCAATCCCTTCATATAATGCACTCACACAATTTTCTCAATCATCTGGTTGCTTTTACTGAATCTTTTCAATAACTAAACTCATCTTCCTCTTCTAATGTCACCATGATGATGCATAAAGCACTCAAGTCATTTGACTAAAAAGCACCATGGTTCCTTTACTCTTTCAGCTCAATATCAACCTTTTAAAATGTCCCAGTCTTTGGTCTCCCTTTTCTGATGCAACCAGACATTTTTATTGTGAGTTTACCATTTATCAGTTAGGACTCCTGCATCTCTATTACTATTTTGCAATGAAATTAAGCTTCTTTTATGAATTTTTGCATTCCTTTACACTAAAGTCATCCACCATCTGTCTGCTTACTTTCCAAGAGCAAACATATCCTCCTTTAGCCTACCCTGTTTAGCTGTAAATTTCATCTGTCACCTTCATTAACTTTGTAGTATCTGCCACAGTATTGCTGATAAACTGCAGACATAAATTCAACAAATAGGCCTCCATGGACTCCCACTGATGTTGGTCTTTATACTATTTTTATAACCTTCTGGGTTCAATTAATTATCGAGTGCAAACTGTTTTCAATGTTACTCAATTTACCTTCAATGCAAACATTTCCAGAGGAATTGTATTCAAGATTTTACCAAAATCCAAATTCATCCAGACCCTCATATTCAAAACTCTTAAAGAAAACCCATAAGGCAGGCTGTTAATCTGCAGTTGTGTTGGGTCTGCGGTCTAGAAACGGCCACGAAATCCAAAATTGAGTCCATTATTAAGAGATTTGGGGTACTGCGAGGCACATGATAAAATAAATCAGAGTCAGTATGGTTTCTTAAGGGGAAACCTTTGCCTGACAGACCTGTTGGAATTCTTTGAAGAAATAACAAGCAGGATAGACAAAGGAGAATCAGTGGATGTTGTTTACTTAGATATTCAGAAGACCTTTGACAAGGTACCATACATGAGGCTGCTAAAGAGGATCAGAACCCATGGTATTAAATGAAATATACAAGCAGGATAGGACTGGCAGGTGGCAATGAGTGGGAATAAAGAGAGCCTTTGCTGGGTGGCTGTTGGTGACTAATGGTGTTCCACAGGAATCTGTGATGGGACTGTTCCTTCACATGTTATATGTCAATGAAAGGGATAGATAACATAGAAGTAGGAAAGTTGTTTCCATTGGTAGGTGAGACTAGAACTAGGGGACATTGCCTCAAGATTCAGGGAGAAGATTTAGGATGGAGATGAGGAGAAACTGTTTTTCCCAGAGAGGTGAATCTGTGGAATTCTCTGCCCAGGGAAGCAATTGAGGCTTCTTCACTAAATATATTTAAGATACAGTTAGATAGATTTTTACATAGTAAGGGAATTAAGGGTTATGGGGAAAAGGCAGGTAGATGGAGCTGAGTTTACAGACAGATCAGTCATGATCTTATTGAATGGTGGGGCAGGTTCGATGGGCCGGATGGCCTACTCCTGCTCCTATTTCTTATGTTCTCATGATTTGGAAGGTGGAATTGATGGCTTTGTGGCCAAATTTATGGACGATACAAAGATAGGTGAGGGAGGGTGGGTAGGATTGAAAAAGGGAGTCTAGACAGATTAGAAAAATGGGCAAAGAAGTGGTAGATGGAATGCAGTGTTGGAATGATATAGGTATTGGAATGCACCTACATTCAAAATTACACTATCCATTTTCATATTGTTAACTAAAAGAAGCAACCAGAAAGAAATACACACAAAATGCCTATCTTGCTTTGTACAGCAATTAAGGAGAATAAGGAGATTTCCCTATCAGGTGAATGAATGTAAAAAAGTTGTGTAGTTTGATTGATTTAACGTTAACATATCAAGATAACACATTATATTTCAGCAAACATGATTCAGATTGTGTTTAGATAGTGCTGAGCAATGGCTTCCCGGAGATGCTTGTTCTCACTTAGCCTCTCAAACTGCCTCATATGCCAAAAGAAATCAAAATGCTCATTTGGTTTGCTTTTACATGTAGTCAACCACAAACAGTAAGAGTGAAGTCACACTTTGTTCCACATTATAGAAGACTCTGAGGTTCATGTGTTTTAAGGATATTTGTGTGTGTGTTTTATGGTGAGATTTCACTCCTGTACTCTTGGGCACCATTTCACATTCATAAACTGCTGCAATAATGCTTGAACTCTTAGCTTCTAGATTTTTATCACTAGGCCAGAATCCATCATCCATCACCTCTTGGGAAAATTGATTGTTTCTGGGGCAAGGACACATTTTTATGGGTAAATTATGCCCTCCAGTACTTGTGTGAAGCTGTGCCACTGTTACTTACCGAGGGTCTCTGGATGTGTGTTGCACCTTCCTCCATGAATCCCCTGTAAAATTCATTTAGTCATATTTCAGTCACAGCCCACAAAGCTGAGACGCCCTTGACCAGGGCAACCAGTGCCAATCCGTTACTACGATGTCCCTTGTTTGTTCTTGACATACTGTTTTTAGTAAGGGATTTGATAAAGCCCAAATTTTCTTTATAATAAGTAACTGGGAGATTGATCAGAAAACTAAAAGCTTACTGCATCTATGAAAGTGTGCCAATTTAGATTAAAGTGAAGGACAGTAGACAGCATGGTTTTAGAATCAGGAATATGTTATAGGTTACCTAGCTCCATTGCTAGTTGATGTATATCAATGTTATGAACTTAGTTGTCTAATATTAAGTGTAGGTAAAACCATAAGACATTGGAGCAGAATTAGGCCATTTGACCTATCGAGTCTGCTTTGCCATTAATCATAGTTTCTGACAGATCATGTTTTTTTACAGTTTCATTGTTTTTATTTCCTGATTAGAGAATTAATGATTGTTTTGCTTCAGGCCGTGGCTGTTTTTGTAACGGCCTCTGATTTGGTTTTCCATGAAAGCTCGCCATGACCTTGCAGGTGTTAAATTTAATAGCTTCATTTTTTTTTTGGTTGATGTTCTAATGTCTTTGCATAATTTGTATTTGGTCGGGGGTTTGTTAGTCTGGCACTGGACCCTCATTAACTCGTACACTTGTTTGACTTTCTGGGTTGATTGTTTTGTCTGGTTTTGGGAGAGTAGTTAGCATGGCATGAATTCTTTCATTAAAGGGGCAATGCTGCCCCCCCACAGTGCTCGGTCATTATTGATCCTAGTTTGGACTGTTTCTGACCGAGGTTTTCTGTTCTCTGTGTCCTTGTGTTACTCAAGGTTTGATTTAGTTTAACTCTTAATTTTACTGTTTACTGCTCTTTATAGTGATTTTTTTTGATATTTAGAAACTTTTCAGTTCATTACTTTTGGAAGAATCTTTGCTTGACAGATCTTTTTCCATACATGTGTCTAAGACTTTTGCACAGTACTGTATAAGGGGTGCTGGAGTAGCAAATTGTTCATGCTGGAATTAGCTTCTTTAGAACAAAGCCAACAGAGGGGAGATTTAATTATAAGAGGGATAAGAGTGTACAAGGAGCTATTTTTCCTAGTTGAGGGGGTCAATAACCGGAGAACGGAGATCAAGATAATTGGTATGGAATTAGAGTGGAATTGAGGAAAACATTTTTCACCAAGGAAGAGTAGCAGAATGGAACCCAGTGAGGCTGTTAAAGGCAGAGATTCTCAGGTCGTAATTATAAATGAGAATTTGAAGCTGTAATGCACGAGGACATGGGCAGTGAGCTTGAAAGTGGAATAATCCTTGTTGATCTAAAATTATTGCCAAGTGCCCTATTTTCTGTTGCTGTACTTTTCTAAAATTCACTGATTCGTTTCCATGAGTACTTTAATTCAGTCAGGGATGCTATTTTATCAGTCAGGGAACGGACTGAACTAAGGGGGATAAAACAGAGTCAAGGTATGCTGATATGAGTTCAGTGGAACAGAAACAAGCTAAAACAATGGGTCTACCTGGACAAGTGGGTTTGTGGACCTTGGGTAGGAGGTAGAAATGGGAGGTGCAGGGTGCTGGAACTGCTGGTGAAGGTGGATGGGAGATCTCTAGAGTTAATAAGGTTGGTGATGGTGTGGGAGACAATGGCCTGGTATTCCTTAGTGGGATCATGTTCAAGGGGTAAGTAAGAGGAGGTGTTTGAGAGTTGGTGCTGCGTCTCAGCAAGGTAGAGGTCAGAACGGCAAACTTCTACAGCACCCTCTTATCTGCGGGTTTGACGGTGTAGTTAGGATAGGTGTGCAGGGAGTGGAGAGCTGAGCGTTTGGAAGGAGTGAGGTTGGAATGAGGTTGGAAGCTGATGTCCCATCGGCAGTTGGCAATGACAACATCCAGAGCAGGCAGAAGACTAGGGCGGGGTGTCCAGGAAGAGAAGGAGGGTTAAAGATGAGAGAAGGGGTCATCGGTGCGGAGTGAAGAGTCCTTGCCAAAGAAATAGGCTCACAGATGGAGGCAGCAGAAGAAGAGCTCAGCATCGTAGCGGGCAAGGAACTTACTAAGGTGTAGGCGCAGGGGGGCAGAGGTGAAGCCCTTACTGAGGACAGAACGTTCTGCCTCAGAGGGGAAAGTCAGAGGGAATGGTGAAGAAGCAACACAGATGAGAGTTGGGATCGGAGGGGGGACAAAGTTTGGTCATGTCTGAGGGGAAAGGAGGTTTGGGGTGTTCAAGGATGGTAAGGTGAGAGGAAGATGGAGTCTGAGGACCCAAGAGCTGGCGGTGGGACCTGAGAAAGACGGGATTGCGTAGTGGTGGTGGGGGAAGGGGAGACGGGATTGCGTAGTGGTGGTGGGGGAAGGGGAGACGGGATTGTGGAGTGGTGGTGGGGGAGGGGGAGACGGGATTGCAGAGTGGTGGTGGGGGAAGAGGAGACGGGATTGTGGAGTGGTGTTGGGGGAAGGGGAGACCGGCTTTACAGCAGCAGTGGGATCTCCCATTTTAATTCCACTTTCCATTCCGATATGTCTATCCATGGCCCCCAGTATCATGATGATGTCACAGTTCGGTTGGAGAAACAACACCTTATATTCTGTCTGGGTAGCCTCCAACCTGATGCCATGAACATTGACTTCTCCAACTTCTGGTAATGACCCTTCCCTTCACCATTTCCCATCCTATTTTCCCTCTCTCACCTTATCTCCTTGCCCACCCATTGCCTCCCTCTGGTGCTCCTCCCATCTCTTCTTTCTTCCATAGCCTTCTGTTTCTTTCACTAATCAACTTCCCAGCTCTTTACTTCACCCCTCCCCCTTCAGGTTTCACCTACCACCTTATGATTTCTCCCCACTCCCCCCACCCCCCCCCAGCTTTTAAATCTACTCCTCATCCTTTTTTCTCCAGTCCTGCCGAAGGGTTTTTGGTCCAAATCATCGGCTGTAGTCTTTCCCTAAATGCTGCCTGGCCTGCTGAGTTTCTCCAGCATTTTGTGTGTGTTGCTCGGATTTCCAGCATCTGCAGATTTTCTTTTGTTTCCCCATTGACATCAGCCTGTTTTCTCTTGTGCCTCCAAGTATCCCAAAACGTCATCCTTAATAGGGGACATCTTAGCAATGACTCAGGTCAGGCTAACTGGTCTGTTTCATGGAGATAAGGCTCAATCTGGACACACTGGATAAGTAGGTAAGACCTGAAGGTTTCTCGATTTATAGGATGGATGAAGCTCCCGATTTGGAGAGGGTTTTGGAGTCAGATGCTTTGAATCTCCAACATGATTGAAAGGAGGAAGAAGACAGATGAGTCCTGAGGAGGCAAAAGCAGGAAGAAAAAAGGACTACATCAAGGAGAATCCATCAGGGAACATGGATTTAACTAAGGCACAATAGGACATAAAACAGTAAAGCAGAGAAACAGGCCCTTTGTCCTATTATGTTCGTGTCAGTCATGATGCCAAAATATGCAATCTCTTCTGCCTGCTTATTATCCAGATCCCTCCATTCTCAGCATACTTATATGTGTATCTACAAGTTCCTTAAGTGCCATTATCATATCTGTTTCTATCACTACAGCAAGACACCAGAAAAGGTCATGCCCTACATATCTCCCTTAAACTTTCCCCTGTCACCCTAAATGCACATGCTCCAGAATTTGACATTTTTACCTTAGGAGGAAGATTCTGTCTACCCTACCCATGCTTTTCATAATTTTCTAAATTTCTACCAGGTCTTCCCTCAGCACCCGACTTTCCAGAGAAAACAAATTTGTCCAACCACCCCTTTTAGCTCATACCCTCTAATCCATGTAGTATCCTGGTACATCTCTTCCGTACCCTTTCCAAAGCCTCCACATCCTTCTTGTAACAGAACAGCCATACATCTACAAGCTGGCCGAAGTTCCACAAGAAAATGATTCCATAAAAAGGCAAAGAGATAATGATCAAATGATGGATTTTAATTGGGTGTTTTAAAGGATAAAATAGGCCAAGATGCTGCAAATTTTCTTGTTGCTCTTCTACAACTATTGGGGAAGATTTATAATTACCTGAGAATGCAAATGATTTAATATCTTAACCTAAAGATAGTGCTTCTGGCAGTCCAATACCCCTTCAGTATGTCAGTCCAGACCAAAGGTTCCCAACTTGGGGTCCACAGACCCCTCAGTTAATGGTGAGTGTCCATGACATAAAAAAAGTTGGGAACCTCTGCTCTACAATGTGTGTACATGTTTCTGGTGAGCTTTCAGCCCATGAAAAACTCTTCTCCATCCCAGTGATTACCTAAGGAAACACTTAAAGAATCTCTTGGCTTGGTTTCCATAGATTGAGTTTATTAGCAGTATTACAGATGCAAACTTGTATGATTTACAATTTGGTTATACTTTATAATGTTGATAATATCCAGCGAATATATATAGAAATAGATCTCCATTTTGCAGTTTACATTGTTAATTCCTAGAAGAGAAAGAAAACAGAATTAAAGATAATCACTCAGCAGATTGTCACATCCATATGACTCCAAAGAGTTGGTTCCAACTTGCTCAACAGGTAAAATGAATAAGCAGGGAACCCACTCATTGATGAACATTTTAGTAGTGATATCTGGAGCTTCCCATATTCAATTTAAAGCTGCCTTCCTGAGCAGCTATCAAATAAGAGAACCAGGTTTAATGTTGACCAGAGGAAGAAAGCCCAGCAGAGAATATATCTAGAGGGAATTGGAAGCTAAAGGTGTGTATTGCTGCTTATTCTTTCCTTTGACTCATCAGCAAGTAGAGAGACCCTTCTTGTCAGCTCACTTTCTCAACCCAACCACTGCCACCCAGCAAGCCTCCACCACTTCTCCTGACACCTGACCCCATCTAATCCGTTCATGCATAGCTGCTGAAATTTCCGCACTGACTCTAAATATGTAACCATTCTAAACTAGGGATGTCAGGAATTAGTCAGCACCATGCCAGTAAGGTCTAGCCTGAGTCCACCATTCCTGCCAATGGATAAGATCTCCCTTGGGTTCCTGTTTATTACCCACGCACTGGGGAAAGATATTTCCAATAGTGGGCAATGGAAGCAGGGCTGTTTTTTATTGTCAATTCATGGGAAAAACTGAGTATTTAACTAAAGCTAGAGACAGCTTAAATAGCAGACCACATATTGTTTGACTAGAGTCAAGGAATCCAGGATGTATCAGATTCCAGTTCCTAGCTGCAGAGGTTGATTAATGAATCTGCTGAACTTCCAAACACAACTTATTTGTTTAAAGTGACAGTTTTTGTTATTTGTTGCTGCAGCAGTCACAATTTTTAATTTAGATTTCAATCACATGTGGCAAATTTATTTTTCTTTCAGACAATGGAATGGACAGCCACAGGCTTTTCTCACTCAAGGCTCTTCCAACCTGCAGGGATGGGAGATTCGCCTGATTGGGTAGGGGCAAACTCAACGTTAGGTCCAGTGGGAATAGTCAGAAAGAAACATAGAAACATAGAAACATAGAAAATAGGTGCAGGAGTAGGCCATTCGGCCCTTCGAGCCTGCACCGCCATTTATTATGATCATGGCTGATCATCCAACTCAGAACCCAGCCTTCCCTCCATACCCCCTGACCCCTGTAGCCACAAGGGCCATATCTAACTTCCTTTTAAACATAGCTAATGAACTGGCCTCAACAGTTTGCTGTGGCAGAGAATTCCACAGATTCACCACTCTCTGTGTGAAGAAGTTTTTCCTAACCTCGGTCCTAAAAGGCTTCCCCTCTATCCTCAAACTGTGACCCCTCGTTCTAGACCTCCCCAACATCGGGAACAATCTTCCTGCATCTAGCCTGTCCAATCCCTTTAGGATCTTATACGTTTCAATCAGATCCCCCCTCAATCTTCTAAATTCCAACGAGTACAAGCCCAGTTCATCCAGTCTTTCTTCATATGAAAGACCTGCCATCCCAGGAATCAATCTGGTGAACCTTCTTTGTACTCCCTCTATGGCAAAGATGTCTTTCCTCAGATTAGGGGACCAAAACTGCACACAATACTCCAGGTGTGGTCTCACCAAGGCCTTGTACAACTGCAGTAGTACCTCCCTGCTCCTGTACTCGAATCCTCTCGCTATAAATGCCAGCATACCGTTCGCCTTTTTCACCGCCTGCTGTACCTGCATGCCCACTTTCAATGACTGGTGTATAATGACACCCAGGTCTCGTTGCACCTCCCCTTTTCCTAATCGGCCACCATTCAGATAATAATCTGTTTTCCTATTTTTGCCACCAAAGTGGATAACTTCACATTTATCCACATTAAATTGCATCTGCCATGAGTTTGCCCACTCACCCAACCTATCCAAGTCACCCTGCATCCTCTTAGCATCCTCCTCACTGCTAACACTGCCACCCAGCTTCGTGTCATCCGCAAACTTGGAGATGCTGCATTTAATTCCCTCATCCAAGTCATTAATATATATTGTAAACAACTGGGGTCCCAGCACTGAGCCTTGCGGTACCCCACTAGTCACCGCCTGCCATTCTGAAAAGGTCCCGTTTATTCCCACTCTTTGCTTCCTGTCTGCTAACCAATTCTCCACCCACACCAATACCTTACCCCCAATACCGTGTGCTTTAAGTTTGCACACTAATCTCCTATGTGGGACCTTGTCAAAAGCCTTTTGAAAATCCAAATATACCACATCCACTGGTTCTCCCCTATCCACTCTACTAGTTACATCCTCAAAAAATTCTATGAGATTCGTCAGACATGATTTTCCTTTCACAAATCCATGCTGACTTTGTCCGATCATTTCACCGCTTTCCAAATGTGCTGTTATCACATCCTTGATAACTGACTCCAGCAGTTTCCCCACCACCGACGTTAGGCTAACCGGCCTATAATTCCCCGGTTTCTCTCTCCCTCCTTTTTTAAAAAGTGGGGTTACATTAGCCACCCTCCAATCCTCAGGAACTAGTCCAGAATCTAACGAGTTTTGAAAAATTATCACTAATGCATCCACTATTTCTTGGGCCACTTCCTTAAGCACTCTGGGATGCAGACCATCTGGCCCTGGGGATTTATCTGCCTTCAATCCCTTCAATTTACCTAACACCACTTCCCTACTAACATGTATTTCGCTCAGTTCCTCCATCTCACTGGACCCTCTGTCCCTTACTATTTCTGGAAGATTATTTATGTCCTCCTTAGTGAAGACAGAACCAAAGTAATTATTCAATTGGTCTGCCATGTCCTTGCTCCCCATAATCAATTCACCTGTTTCTGTCTGCAGGGGACCTACATTTGTCTTTACCAGTCTTTTCCTTTTTACATATCTATAAAAGCTTTTACAGTCCGTTTTTATGTTTTCTGCCAGTTTACATTTGCCTCCCAGTAATTCAACAGTTTCTCAATGACACTACTGGCTGTTTGCACTGACACTGCCACTTTACATTGGTGCACTATGCCCACCCAACTCCTTACCTTCATTTTAGCAATTTCCTGAATTCCCTGAACATATATAGATATCCAGAACTTTATCCATATTGATAATCTGTTCCCTTTGTCTTCAATTTATCTCCACTATTACCCTTTCCCATAAAATAACTGAAGCAAACAAGGGAGTGAGATTAGAGCGAGTGATATTTAAGTAACAGCTAAACTTTAAGTGTGTGGGCACTGAGCAAAAGAGCGGGATAAGAACACCAGACTTTACCTGATGATCTACTGCTGTTTTTCAAAAGGCACATCTGAAATTTTCAGAAGTTTTAACTATTTGGCCAGGCAGAGTTTTTATCTTCTCTGGTTGTGTTATTGATATAAGGTCAGGTTCAGCTTACAAAGTATTATCCCCGAGAGGTGCTCAGTCCATTTAAACTATAGCAGAGGATGATTACCTTAGACCTGAAATAGAACAGTGATCAAACTGCTTACTTTGAATGACTTTAAACACAATGTCATTGAACCTTGTTGTCATGTGACAGCATGCCTGCGCTGTGCTTCATTTCTAATTACAAAAACAAGGAATTAACCATGAAATTGGCATTATAACAAAGATGCTAAAATAATCTGAACAATATTCCAGGAAATGTTAGAATATTTAGTTTGCAGCAGGAAAGAGTAATGAATAAATGAATTAATGATTGAACAAATGTTGCAATTCTCAAACAAGAAAGATACTGCAGAGAAATTTGAGACTGTAGTTGCTTGCACTACATATAAATCAGGAAGCCCACATAAAAGTTGCTGGTGAAGGCAGCAGGCCAGGCAGCATCTCTAGGAAGAGGTGCAGTCGACGTTTCGGGCTGAGACCCTTCGTCAGGACTAACTGAAAGAAGAGCTAGTAAGAGATTTGAAAGGGGGAGGGGGAGATCTGAAATGATAGGAGAAGACAGGAGGGGGAGGGATGGAGCCAGGAGCAGCTTTAGGCCATTCAGCCCCTCAGTTCTTCTCTGTCAGTTAATAAACTGTTGATCTAATCGTTTCAGTCAAATCACTGCAACCTTTTATTTCCACGTTCATCGAGAATGTATCCTTCTCTGCTTCAGAATTACTGAAAGACTCTGCCTCCATTGATCCTTGAGGGAATGAGTTTAAAAAAAAGCACTGAAAATTTGCATGATAGGCGGCGCTTCATTTTTAAACAGGGACCCTTTATTCCAACTTCTTACACAACATCCTCTTCACATTCCCAAATCTCTCAGGATCTTACATTTTCATTCGCTCCCCTTCACTCTTCTAACCTCCACTGAATATAAGGCCGGCCTGTCTGACATCTCTGCACAAGACGGCCTGCTGATGTATTAGCCTAGTAAAGTGTGCTCCTCACCCTCGCATTTCTGCACTGATAACCTTCTGAATGGCTTCTTATGCACGTGTTTAAATAGGAGACAAGTACTGTATTCAGTACTCCGGGCATGGCCGCAAAATTGTGGGCCAAATCCTGCCTTGCTCTGTGTTCTAGAATTCAGCCAACACCCAATATAATTGAAGTATAGCCTCCTTTTGAATTCAATTCAGCCAGCAGGGAGCAATGACATTTTATTACCTTGCCTAGTGCCTTGCAATGCCTGAAAACTAAAGATTTATGAATTGTGCACAATGACATCCACACCGCTTCACATTCTAGGGGTCTGCATTTGGATGATATGCCTTTTCACTTTTTCTGCCCAGATACATTTCTCTCATCATCTATCTGCTTTTTCAGCTAAACTATCTACATCCCGTTGTGGTTTCCTTAGGCCTTCTCCACAATTCACTTTCTGACCTATTTGTGTGGCATCAGCAAATTTAGAAAGCAAAGCTTCACTGCCTTGATCCAGGATGTTCACTAAATTGTAAAAGGTTGAGGGTCCAGCATTGGTTGCTATGTCAGAGCACGCAATCCCTTCCCTAAATATCTTTCTGCACCCTTTACTTTGATGAGCAAAAGAACATACTTAGAGACAAGTGAGGGGAACAATTTTCAACCTAATCATTCTACGCTGGTAGTTATCTTGTGCAAAAATTAATAGCTTTAATCATATTTGAATATTGCGTTATTCCATCTCTTCACTCACTTCACTCGTTCAGCTATTGAATCGTAATTGTAAGTACCAAAGTCATTTTTTTGCCTTAATTACTAATATTTTGAAAAAGTCAACAACCTGACACAAGACAGAAAATGTTGTAAATTCCCTGCCGGTCAGGCCACACCTGTGAGAACCAAACAAGTAAATGTTTCAGCTTGACAACCCCAAAACTGTTTTGTGTGTTTATGAGGGCAGTGGTGGAGCTCTTTCTTTCAAATTGTCCCAATGGTGAGGAGGCTCCAATGTTGAGGCTCCCTCATCTAATCGGGTCCTGACAGAGGAGCTCCTACAGGATCTCAGGATAGTATTTGCTGAGGCCTACGAGTTAGGATAGGCCACGTTTACAAGGGATTACAGAGAACTAATAGTTCCTGTGATCTCAGAGCAAGAATGGCACCTTTTAAATGAATCATATAGGACAAATTGAAGGATTTTATTTCACTACTGAGCAGGTGAGAAAGGTTCTGGAGAAATTCAGACATGGCGAAGCATTGGGACCAGATGGTGTGAAACTCAAGGTCCTGAAGGTGTGTGCTGAGCAGCTGTGTGGAGGTCTTCAGCGCATTGTCGATCTGAGTACCAGCCTGGAAAGAGTCCCAGCTGTGTGGAAAACATGTGTGGTCCCAGTGCCCAAGGGCCAACTGAAAGCCCTGACCTCACACAGCATGAAGTCCCTAGAGTGGCTGGTTTTGGCTCACCTCCAGACCCTGGTCAGATCAGCTCTCGGTCCCCTGCAGATTGCCTACCAGGAGCACATTGGAGTCGACAATGCTGTCACCTACCTGCTGAACAGAGCCTACTCCCATCTGGGTAAGCAGGGAGGCACTGTGAGGATCATGTTTTTCGATTTCTCAAGTGCCTTCAATACCATACAGCCCTCACTGATGGGGGAAAGCTCTGTTTAATGCAGGTTAGCACTTTCGTCATATCCTGGATAATGGTCTACCTGACTGGCAGACCACAATTTGTATGCTTTCAGGGCTGTGTGTCAGACATTGCTATAAGCAGCACTGGGGCCCCACAGAGGGCTGTATTGGCTCCCTTCCTGTTTACCCTGTATATCTTGGTCTTTAGATACAACACTGAGTGATGTCATCTGCAGAAATTCTCTGATGACTCAGCAGTAGATGGGTGTATAAAGGGAGGATGAATACAGCGTCCTGATGGAGGACTTTGTCAAATGGTGCAAACTGACTCATCTGTAGCTCAACATCAGTAAGACAAAGGAGATGGTGATGGACTTTAGGAAGACAGTCTGCACTGCTCCCTGTTACTACTGATGGTGAGGGCGTGGATGTGGCGAGGACCTACAGGTACCTGGGGTGCACCTGGATGACAGACTTGAGTGGAGCACCAACACAGAGGCTGAATACAAGAAGGGCCAGGGCTGCCTCGACTTCCTGAGGCTCCTATGGAAAATCCTGGCAATTCTGGACAATGTTTCTCACCCTCTGTATGCCACCTTGGCTGAACAGAGGAGCACTTTTAGTAATAGACTAAGACAACTGTGCTACTCCAAAGAGTGCTATATGAGGTCAATCTTACCCTCGGCCATTAGGCTCTATAATGAGTCAACCTATAGCTGGGGAAGTGATGACCCCTTTCTGTTAGACTGTTTGAGGTAACTTATTTTCTATTCTTTCTTACTTCTCTTCTAATATTTGTACATTTGTATATCTGTGCACTTGGAATGCTACTGTGACACTGTAAATTCCTTTGGGATCAGTAAAATAACCATCTGTCTATCTATTAGGTAGAGGAGGTACGTAATAAAGTATTTATGTATGTTCATAGTCTTCTGCTGCTGTAGCCCATCTACATCAAGGTTTGCCACGTTGTGCCTTCAGGGATGCTCTTCTGCACATCACGATTGTAATGTGTATTTATTTGAGTTACTGTCACCTTCCTGTCAGCTTGAACCTGTCTAGTCATTCTCCTCTGACCTCTCTCATTAACAATATGTTTTCATCCACAGAACTGCCACTCACTGGATGTTTTTTGTACCATTCTCTGTAAACTCTAGAGAATGGTGTGAGCGAAAATTCCAGGAGATCTGCAGTTTCTGATATACTCCAACCACCTTGTCTGGCTCTAACAATTAATCCATGGTTAAACTCACTTAGATCACATTTCTTTCCTATTCTGATGTCTGGTCTGAACAACTAAACCTCTTGACCATTTCTGCATCCTTTTGTCCATTGAGTTGCTGCCACATGATTGTTTGATTAGATATTTGCATTAATGAGCAGGTGTACCTAATAAAGTGGACACTGAGTGTACGTCAATATCTTGGAAAGAATGCCAAAGAGATTACTGGAATGTCACCAGGGAAGATGGAGGAGAAGAAACAATCTAGGATTGTTCTCAAAGCATTGAAGATACAATGGAAATGCTTACAAATCCAAACCATTTCCACTGGCATGCTAGCCAATAACCAGAGAACCTAAACAAGGTAATTGATTAAAGAAATTCAGGTGAGATCAGGGTTTATTTAATGATTATTCAGTGCAGTGTGTAGGTGGAAAGCAGGGTAGCGGCTGATTCTAAAGTAACTACTAAAAGAAAATTGGCTAGATAATTGGGAAGGTAAATTTGAAGCTCCACGTGCAAAAAGAAATAGTGGAGAGGAACCATTTCCAAATAACTTGAAAAGAAGTGGCAGAAAAGTAGCGGCCAGAACGGTTTCCTTCTACACGCTATGCTTCCACTGATGAAACCTGGTGAGAGAAGCTTTTTTTGAACCACAGAATGATTTCTCCACCTTCAGTCATCATGTACAGGAACGGCAATGAGATCAGCGCATCAAGGCAGAATCAGTAATTGGGTTAAAAGCTTTTCCTGTCTGAGTGCAGTAGAGAAGCTTAAAGTGCATCAGTTAATCAATAGAAAGGTTTCTATTTCAGCTCAGAAGCCGCTGTAGATGCAGAGTTTTGATTGCACACTGGAGAAAAGCAAAGTTGCAGCATCCAGCTCCTGTAAATGTACAAGCTGCAGATGATGATGGGAGTGATTTGCTCGCATCTGGTAAGGTACAGTTCATGTATTGCTGTGTCATCCCTCAATGTACGCCGTACTCTGGGGATGTGATTCGCTCTCAGGTAACGTACAGATGTTTGCACGTTCCTTGTATCTCAGATGTAAGGAATGAGTCATTCAGCTCCGGTGCCACGTTACTAGTGTGTATCTCAATGTCAGCTCCTCTGTGTAGCGTCCCTGCTGGGCAAAGGGAAAGTTTCACCCAGCCTGCTATTGTAATACCAATATCTAATGTTGAATTCCTATGCACGTACAAACCAGGTGAAAATAGCAAATCTCTGCTTGAGGAAAAAAAAAGTGTGGCTGTTCTGCCGAAGAGTTTTGGCCTGAAACATCGACTGTACTTTTTTTCCCCATAGATGCTGCCTGGCCTGCTGAGTTCCTCCAGCATTTTGTGTGCGTTGCTCGGATTCCAAGCATCTGCAGATTTTCTCTTGTGGTTATAAATGTTTATTTTGCATCTTATTGTTTATTTTATATTGCGCTGAATGAGTGACACATTGGCAATGATTTGCCCCAGCAATGCAGTCTGATGATCGTGCCACACCCCTCAGCCGGAGGGTACTGTATCTCCAATCTAATGGCTGTGCAATTTTAACTGATCTGCCTTTCAATTGTTTTCTTCGAAAAGCAGGCACACAATAATGTCTCAAGCCATTATGGTGTGATCCGGGAGCTCTCTTTGCGATTGTTCCAGAATGTTCCTTGCACGAGAACAGAGAGACCTAATTAAATCTCTGAGAGGTGGCAGTGCATTTCAATAAGGTGGGGACTCAACACATGTTGTGACACACACTGGAACAGTGCGCCTTCTGGGCAGTTTGAAAACAAGCTCTCCGAGATGATCGCAAGTCAGTTTCCCGCTCACACAATAGCGTCAGATCACCACTCATTGCTTCCTTTACAATGATGACAAATTGCTGTTTATTGATCACTGCTGCTTCTTCCCATAGATGTATTACTGATGGAATCAGACCTCACTGTAGCTGGTCTGTATCTTCAGGGGAACGTTGAAATTGCAAATCTCCTAACTATGTTTCTTTCCGTGACTCTGATTTACTTCTTTTTCCTACTGCATTCACCGTGTTGTAGAGGCTTAGCCGACCCTTCATGCTCACCACCAAATCCCTATCTTCATTAATCTAATCTTCCATCATTTGGCCCAAAGCCTTCAAGCATTAGCAAACCAAGGGTTTGTCTGGATACTTTGTGTTGTGAAAGTACGTAGAATCACTGCCCAGTCAGATAGTGTGTTCCAGATTCCAACACCCTCTGATAGAAATAGAAAATCTTCCTCAGATCCTCCCTAAACCTGCTACCCTTTACCTTACACTAGTGCACTCCAGTACTGGGCACTTCTGGTACAATGAGAAAAGTTTCTCACTCTCTACCCTTTCTATGCCCTTGTAATTTTGAACACCTCACTCCGGTCTCCGTTCAGTCTCCTGCTCTACAAGAAAACAAACCCAAGTTACCCAATCTCTCCTCATTAAGGAAATGCACCATCCCAGACAAAACCCTGGTGAATCTCCTTTGATCCCCCTCCAGGGCAATCGTGTTCTTCCAATAGTGTGGCCTCCAGAACTGCATGTGGTTTAACCAATGTTCAATGTTGGATCTGATCTGATTGGATTTGACACATAAAGCTAATCTTATAATCTGTTCTATAAAGTGGGACCATAACCTCCTGCTCTCAATTTATATGCCATGATAATAATGAATTGTATATACCATCTTTCCCACTTTATCTGTCTGTACTGCCACCTTCAAGCATCCTTGAAGATATACACAAAGTTTCCTCTAATCCTCAATATGCTCTGGGCTCTACTATTCATTGTAAATACACTAGTTTTATTAGTCCTACCAAAATACATCACCATCTTTGAATGGTGCTCTCACCTGATCTTTGATCTCCTTGGGATAGATTCCCTTCATGTACGTCTAGATCCTTCAGTCTGGGGCAGGGCCTCAACTTTGACCTTCACCTTGGGATGGTGTCCGTCATTGTGGTCAAAGTCCTTTGGTGTTTGAAGCTGACTCACCAAGGAGCTGTGAAGATGACATGACAGTTAAAAGACCACGCCTCTGCCTGCATGGGACTTCCTCCACTGAAGTGCTGGGGTTTAGTGCTCATTTCTCTGGACAGGGCTTGAATCCATGACAAAAGAGATAACATTCAGCCAGAAGCATAACACCATGATCCTTGAAATCCAAAATAAAAATAGCGTTTCCAGTATCTGCAGATTTTCTCTTGTTTGGAGAAATAGGAAGTGCCGGATCAGGCAGTATCCATGAACTGATAAATAGAATCAATATTTCAGGCTGATGAGCTATGATAACTTCACAAACTAGAGAAAATCTGCAGTTGCTGGAAATCCAAGCAACACACTCAAAATGTTGGATGAACTCAGCAGGCCAGGCAGTATCTATAGAAAGAGTAAACAGTTGACGTTTCGGGCTGAGACCCTTCATCAGGACTGGAGAAGAAAAGATGAGAAGTCAGAGTAAGAAGGCGGTGGGGAGGGGAGGAAGAAGTACAAGGTAGTAGGTGAAATTGGGCGAGGGTGAGGGGTGAAGTAAAGAGCTAAGAAGTCAATTGATGAAAGAGCTAAAGGGATGGAGAAGGGGGAATCTGATAGGAGAGGACAGAAGGCCATGGAAGTAAGGGAAGGGGAAGGAGAACTAGAGGGTAGTAACGGGCAGGTAGGGAGATAAGGTGAGGGAGGGAAACGGCAATGATGAAGGGGGGGTGATGGCCAATTACTGGAAGTTTGAGAAATCAATGTTTATGCCATCAGGTTGGAGGCTACCCAGATGGAATATAAGGTGTTGCTCCTCCAACCAGAGTGTGGCCTCATTGCGACAGTAGAGGGGGCCATGGGTTGACATGTCGGAATGGGAATTAAAGTGGGTGGCCACTAGGAGAGCTCGCTTTTTCAGGCAGTTGGTGCGTAGGTGCTTAGTGAAGGTGTCTGCCAATCCACCTTGGGTCTCATCGGGATAACTTCAAGCACTTTTTGATATTATTTAATATTTAGCCACAATGGGCTTGGAAGAGTGGAGAAGCCATGCAATGTTTATTTCCCAGAAAGAGTATGATACCACTGAATTTTTGACATGAAGGACGACCAGTCATGACTATATTGTATATTATATGTATATATATATATATAAAGCCCTTTACAGAAAACTGCATGTGATATTTTAATGTTGGCTCACAACCAGCCTGTGGCTGAATTACTACAGAAAGACTGTGTAGTAATGATCACAGGAAACCTCCGAAGCCTTGAACAGCTCTCACTCACATTAAGCATTTCAGATTTATGGAATCTGTGCAATCATATTTCAATGTTAATATCAGGAAAACCGTATCTGACTGGCAGGTTGGACATTTTGAGTTCAAACCCATCCATCGTGGTGTTGGAAATTGATGTGAGAAAATGTTTCCATTTATGCATGAGACCGAAACAAGAGGGCATAAATATTAGATAACCATCAGAATATCAGATGTTCACTCAACCCTGGAACATTTGGACAGCAAAGGTGCGTACATCAGGATGCTCTTTATCGACTACAGCTCAGCATTCGATACTTACATCCTCTCAAAACTAATCAATAAGCTTCAGGACCTTGGCCTCAATACCTCCTCATGCAACTCGATCCTTGATTTCCTCACTTGTAGACCCCAAATAGTTTGCATTGGCAATAACATCTCCTCCACAATCTCCATTGCCACAGATGGACCACAAGGCTGTGTGCTTAGCCCCCTGCTCTACTTGCTTTACACTTACGACTGTGTGGCTAAGCACAGCTCCAATACTATATTTAAGTTTGCTGACAATACCACCATCTTTGGCTGATTCAAAGGTGGTGATCAATCAGCATATAGGAGCTGGTGATGAATCAATAACCATGGAACTGATTATTGACTTCAGGAGGAGGAAACAGGAGGTCCACGAGTCATTCCTCATTGGGGGATCAGAGGTGGAGAGGGTCACCAACTTTAAATTGCTTGGAGTTATCCTTTCGGAGGATCTGTCCTGAGCCCAGCACACGTGCAATTACGAAGAAAACACAGCAGTGCCTCCACTTCCTTAGGGTTTGTGAAGATCCTGCATGTCATCTAAAACTTTGACTAACTTCTATAGTTGTGTGGTGGACATATTGACTGGCTGTATCACAGCCTGGTATGGAAACACCAATACTTTTGAATGGAAAATCCTACAAAATGTAGTGGATACGGCCCAGTCTATCATGGGTAAAGTCCTCCTCACCATTGAGTACATCTACACGGGGCGTTGTCGCAGGAAAGCAGCATCCATCATCAGGGACCCCCACCACACATGCTTTCTTCTCACTCACGCCATCAGGAAGGTGGTACAGGAGCCTCAGAACTCTCACCATCAAGTTCAGGAACAGTTATTACCCCTCAACAATCAGTCTCTTGAACCAAAGGGGTTAACTTCACTTGCCCCATCACTGAACTGTTCCCACAACCTATGGATTCATTTTCAAAGACTTCATCTCATGTTCTCGATATTTATTGCTTATTTTATTTATTTATTATTATTATTATTTATTTTTTCTCTCTATTTGTATTTGCACATTTTGTTGTCTTTTGCATATTGGTTGTTGCCCTATTATGGTTATTGGATTTACAGAGTATGTCTGCAAGAAAATAAATCTCAGGGTTGTATATGGTAACATAAGGTTTCTATTCAGTGGGACTAGGCAGAAAATGGTTCGGCACAGCCAAGCAGGGCCAAAAGGCCTGTTTCTGTGCTGTAGTTTTTCCTATGGTTTCTATATATGTACTTTGAAAATAAATTTACTTTGAACTTTGAGAATGTAGCTGGCTGTTCTTCTTACAGAGAGTGTTAGAATGAGGAACATGCTGCCATGTGGAGTGGCTGAGTGGTTAGCAATGAGGGGAGGTTTGGTGCTCACATGAAGGAGAAAGGGATGGATGAAGAAACAGAGGGATAGGAAGAAAAGTATTAATAAATAAAGCATGCATAACAGCGTAAATAATTGGTGCCATGTGAGCTATGACCTGCTTCTATGCCATGATTTCGAGAACACAGAACATCCCGACACTGGAACGGGGCCCTCTGCACTGTGATGTCAGTGCCGAACAGAATGCCGATAAACTAAATCCTTTTTGGCTCCACGTGATCCATATCCCTCCATTCCAGGTTTTTATCCATATGCCCATTTGAAAGCCTCTTAAATACTTCTATTGTACCTGCTTCTACCCATACCCCTGGCAGGCCAGCAAAATCTACTTGTCTGATAAAAGGAGTAGCTTGTGAGATCTCCTGAAAAAAAGCCTTGAAGCAGCTGGATTGACCTCACGTTGATCACAGATACATGTTGATGAAGTGCAGTGCCGTGATAGTCTGGGCCTAGATGTGATTGCAGCTCGCGCTATACGGCCAAGTCTTGATAATCTTTTAAGCAATGGGTCAGAGCATTTTGTGATGAGAAAAGCCCACCGTTAATCGGGGGGGGGGGGTGGGCAAAACAAAAATTAACCTTGCCAGTAATAAACAGGAATGCTGAGAATCCGAATCAGGTTTATTATCACCTGCATGTGACGTGAAATTTGGTAATTTAGCAGCAGCAGTTCAATGCAATACGTAATATAGAAGAGAGAAAAAAAAAAGATAATAAATAAGTAAGTAAATCAATTACAAAATGCTTGGGAAGTTCTGCCGCCTGATTAGCTGTGTACGCTCTGTTTTTCTTTTAAATTCTCAGCACCAGCAGCATTTTGCCTTCATATAACCTTGCCAATGTGGCTCACAATCTGATCCAGGAAGAAATGACTTTAAAATCAGACAGAACCCTTTATTATTATGATATATTTGCCTCACTACTGGCTTGTGATTTCTTTTCCCCCTAACAAATCATTATTTTTCAATATATATTCAGTCCTTGGAGACATTTGCTCCTTTTTGAATGGCTCCTTGCACCCAATGCATTGTTTAAATCAACTCACAGACAATCGGCAGGCCTGGCTGCAGAGGCAGTGCCATCTGTTTATACCCTGAGGTCTGCCTATGACGAAGGTGCCATCTGGAGCTCCTCCCCTTACCTCCTCACACTGCAGCCAACACACTGCAGCAGCTCTTTCTAAACCCAGGCTGCTGAACAGAACTGGCATGGCTGCATTATCTGATAATACAAACAGATAGCATTCCACTCATCCCCTGTAATTAGCCAGCCATCTGTCCTTGCTGCAAAAAGGGGAGGATAAAAGACGTGCATCAATCATCAACTATGACGAGACAGAGGTAAAGGGTGGATTTATGTAACTGAATTTATGCTGAACCGGTTAATCTGCTTGTTTCTTGTATTCCTTGTTTCCCTGAACCTTATTTCACATTTTCGTGAATAGTCAAAGCTGAGGACGTAGCCAGTGCTTAAAGGTAAGCAAAAATCAAAACTCACCTGCAGAAGAAAATGTTTCAGTGGATAAGTAGTTAGGTCCATGGAATGTGTTTCTTTGCAAGATGGTTGAAGAAGTTACCAGGAAAACGGGTGAAGACAAGGCAGTGGATGTTGTCTACATGGACTTTAGTAAGGCGTTTGACAAGGCCCCACTTGGCGTTCAGGATGAGGCAGTAAATTAGATCAGACATTGAGCTGGTGGGATAAGACAGAGAGTGGTAGTAGAGGGTTGCCTCTCTGACTGGAGGCCTGTGACTCATGGTGTGCTGCAGGGATCAGTGTTGGGTCCTTTGTTATTTGTTCTCCATATCAATGATCTGGATGATAATGTGGTTAAATGGATCAGCAAATTTGTGAAGGTTTGGGGTATAGTGAGTAGTGACGAAGGTTATCACATCTTGCAGAGGGAACTGCATTAGCTGGAAAAATGGAAGATGGAGTTTAATTAAGGTTTTGAACTCCAGTAGGACCAACCCGGGTAGGTCTTTCCCAGTGAATGGTAGGGCACTGAGGAGTGTGGTAGAACAAAGGGGTCTGGGAATATAGGCCCATAATTCATTGAAAGTGGCATCACAGGTCGATAGGGTCATAAAGAAAGCTTTTGACACATTGTCCTTCATAAATCAATGTACCAAGTGTAGAAGATGAGATGCTATGTTGAAGTTGTACAAGATATTGGTGAGGCCTAATTTGGAGTATTGTGTGCAGTTTTAGTCACCTACCTACAGGAAAGATGTAAGCAAGGTTGAAAGAGTGTAGAGAAAATTTGCAAGGCTGTTTCCAGCTCTGGAGGACCTTAGTTATAAAGAAAAATTCAATAGGTTAGGACTATATTCAAATCAGAATGTAGAAGATTACAAGGGAGGTGACAGAGGTATACAAAATTATGAGGGGTATAGATAGAGTAAGTGCAAGCAGGCTTTTTCCACTGAGGTTTGGTGGGACTACAACCAGAGGTCATGGGTTGAGGGTGAAAGTTGAGAAGTTTAATAGGGATATGAGGGGAAACTATTCACTCAGAGGGTTACAAGAGGTGGAATGAGTTGCAAGCACAAGTGATGCATGTGAGCTTGATTTCAATGCTTAAGAGAAGTTTGGATAGGTACATAGATAGTAGGGTTATGGAGGACTATGGGCCCAGTGCAGGTCGATGGGAGTAGTCAGGTTAAATGGTTTCAGCCTGGACTAGATGGGCTGAAGGGCCTGTTTCAGAGCTGACCTTCTCTATGACTTTAAGACGATAATATCAATTTAATCAAATTGGATAGATTTCTTCCTGAAAGTTATATTTTAGGATAAAGTACATGAACATTTTAACAGTAAAATGTGAAGTGCAGGTGACTTTTGACCCATGGTCTCTAAGTGCTGGATTTTCCTTGACTTGAGATTGGGTCTGTTATGAGCTAATTGGAAAATATTTGAAATACCTCACCAAGTGTGTGTACTGAAGAAGAACATTATGAGTTTGCATCTTTAAAGGATGCCCCTGCATGCTGTTATATTTTAGTAGCAGAACAATTAATATTCATGTTACAAGTGTATCAGGGAAGGACTATCTCCAACAAGGAAGATTCTCAACACCTACACTTGACATTCAATGGCAATAGCATCATTGAATCCCCTCAGTAGTATTTTGAGGATGACCATTGATCAGAACTTCAGTTGCACATACATACACAGGGTGCAGGAGCAGGTCAGCACTACAGGGAGAGATTCACTAGTGCTTTTCCACCATCTACAGGTCAGGAGTATGAAGCAATACTCTCCACTTGTAGAAGTAAGTGTACTGTATACACTACAATGCTCAAGGAGTGTGGCATTACCCAGAATAAGGCAGCTATTTACCACTCTAAAGATTTGTTCCCACTGGCATGCAGTAACTGCAGTAATATACCATCAGCACGACGCAATTGAGTTACTTTTCAAACTACCCTGACTAAAATTCTCAAGCTCTGGCCTCCACCTTTAAGACAATCAAGACCATTATGTGCTGAGTCAGACCGGCCATGATCATATTTGTTGGGCAGAGCTGGCATGAGGGGCCAAATGGATTACTCCTACTTCCATTTTCTTATGTTTCTCTGGGAACACCACCACACAACATCATGATTTGGAAATATATTACCTGTAAATATACTGTAAGACTTGGAAATATATATCCAGTAATATTGGAATGATACATTTCCAAATCATATTTTTATAATATACGAGGGGTGATTGATAGGTTCGTGGCTTAAGGTAGAAGGAGTCAATTTTAGAAAACCTAGCACATTTATTTTTCAACATAGTCCCCTCCTACATTTACACACTTAGTCCTGCGGTTGTGGAGCCTAAGGTAGAAGGAGATGAGTTATACAGCTCTCGTTACATGCACATGCAGTTCAACTCTGAGTGATTATGCAGAAAGTTTGAAGTTAATAACTCATCTCCTTCTACCTTAGGCCACGAACTTATCAATCACCCCTGGTGAGTTATTAACTTCGAACTTTCTACATAATCACTCAAAGAGTTGAACTGCGCATGTGCGTATGTGTGTGTATGTATATATGTGTATATATTTAGGATATCCTAAATCCTGCAACTTCCTCACAGAGCACAGTAGGAGTCTGCAGTAAAAAGCAACAGTAGGTCAAGGAGGCATCTCACCACAATCCTCTCAATGGGACAACCAATAAAGACTTATGTCGAGAACCAGAATCCCAGAAATGATTAAAACTAAGACATTGTACAACACAAGGCATACATAGCACACGCTTAATGATGCAGACTTTGATTGGTTGGTATGGGAGCCACCCGTTCACACCTGAATGAAGGTCAGGAGCCCAGGGGCTCCACAGATAAATAAAGGGTGGTGTCAATGTAGAAGCAATGTGGAAAATGGACGTGACAGCCTTTCAAACTTTATGAAGATGTGACTATTTGACTGTCCAATTAAGAATTGTTGCTTTGTCTGTGGTTTAAAATTGTCCTGTCTAACTGGATTTGAATTTTTATTTAGTAATCACACCACATTCTTCTGTAATGGGCTTGTAATAAATACACATACAAATAGAATTTTCCCATGTCATGGTCTTTTTAAGATTCCTCATTGGTCACAGCATCGAGGAATATGGTGAGAGGGCAGGTGTATGGGGTTGAATGGGATCCGGGATCAGGGATCAGCCATGATGAAATGGCAGAGCAGACTCAATGGGCTGAATGGCCTAATTCTGCTCCTATGTCTTATGGTCTTATTTGACCTGCTACTAGCAGAACTGAGGGTAACTTACCAGCGTATATAAAAGGAGTTTTATTTCTCTTTTAGTCTCAGGTATTACACATTAAAATTTTTTGTCTTGGATTTATTTAAGAAATGTGCTTTATTGTGAAACAAACCAAGTGACAAAAAAATCCTTTCCAGCAAACCAGCACAATTTTCTGCATGCCCACCTTTCATATGTACCGTTCTATGGTTCTACAAATCTAAGATTCATTAGAAAGTCACTCCAAGCTGAAGGAGGCCAAGACATTTCCTCCAATCTCCTTCCTCCCTCTTCCCAAATAACCATTTAAAATTGATTGTCCCCTGCAACTAATTTCCAAACAAAAAGTATATTACATTCCCAAAGTCCTGAAGAAGGGTCTTGGCCTGAAATGTCAACTGTTTATTCATTTCCGTAGATGCTGCCTGACCTGTAGAGTTACTTTAGTTCTCCAGCATCTGCAGACTTTCTCATTTATAATACATATTCCTTTTTCTGAAATTAAAGCCCTTGGATTGAAGGACTTGCCTTTTTTTTTTAATAACAGGATGTTACAGTGCCAGAGAGGGATTGATCTGGGCCTAAAGACAAATTTTCAATGGGTTAATATTAGTGGATGTAAAGATAAGTGATTAGTTTACCAAAGCAACAAGTTAATATTGGATAATTGCAGTGCAAGTTCAAACCATGATAATTTGAATTGCTCTTTTTAAATCAAATATAACTTAAAGTAAAAACAATTCTCTTTTCTGTCACTTCCTTAAATGCTTGTTCTTTATTATCTGTTCTATGCTCATGGAAATATTTTATATGGTTCATAAAAATCTAAACCCTTTATAATTCTGAACCCTTATAGTACCTTCAAACTGACTTTAACATTATCTGTTTTAACCTTGTAATCTTGTCCCTGACACCACTTTGATAAAACTCTGCGCACCATACCCAAGGAACTTCTTTGTGAATAGCTTTGAAGTTGTATGCACTTCGGGGTTCCTTGTCTTAGCAAGAAATAACTGGAACAGAATGAAATCTGTGGGGGCTAAGTGTTAAATTGTGACATTAAATTATTTATGTATTAAATTCTTAAAATGCTGTAGGATTATCTCATTGCCATGTTTAAATTGAACTAAAGGATTTGACAAGATAGGCAGAGAGGACTATTTGTTTCTAAGGCAAAGTGGCATATTCTTAAAATTAGAGCTGGATTGCTCAGGAGAACACTTCTGTCAGTTTTGCATGAAGTGCTCCCCTGAACAAACCAGGCAAAGGTAAAATATTCAAAGTGAGATGGGTACATTTTTAGCATGGTTCTTATGTGGAATGGAATTTGGGTGATCGAGTCAAGATACCAATTAGCCATGACCTTATTGAATGGTGAAAAAAAAATCTAAATAGATTTTAGTTGCAGTCAATTACATAATTGTATTTGGAGTGAGATAAGGTCAGGCATAAAGTATGTCACTTTTGTGGAAAGACTGGAATTATTTATCAATGGTAAGTAGTTAGGGAGAAAGGTTCTCTTCCCTATATTTACCTTTCCATCAGTACTCTGTTTCTTGGTAGGCATCTTGCCTTCTATCCCATTCAAATCTGGTATACAATTCCAAAACAATGAATTTTATCTTCCAGCACAATCTTTCATTACAGCAGCTTATCAAAAGCCTTCTGAAAACTAAATACAGAACCTACATTGATTCCCCTATATTTATATCTTGTATTGCTTCTTCAAAAGACTCCATAGTTCTTGCTGACAGGAATTATGACAGGGGAGCCCTGCACTGACTTGTCTTACTCCTCCTGGTGGTCACCCATCTATCTGAAATCTGTACATTCGGCATGACCACCTCAGCAAAAGTTTAATTTATAATCTTATAGTTTTCCAGTTGATTCAGCTCCAGCTCCTTGACCCAGACGGTCAAGAGCTGCACCTGAGTGCACCTCATACTGGTATCATCATTAGGGAGACCAAAAGGTTCTCTGACTTCCCACAATCTGTTGGTGGAACTTTCTACTGACCAACCATCCCACCAACACTGAATCAAGGACTTAGGGTCAACAACAAAATAAAACCTTACCTGTGCCTCTCAATTTGTTATCTCTATACTGTTATTTCTACTCCCCACACCAGAGCCATCCTCATCCTCTTCACACTAGAACCTCAACTCTCCTCTCTACTTGAGCCTACCTTCTTTAAATTGGCTGTTTTAATTACCTAATTAGTCAATCAATTATTAACAATTTGCAAATGTGTCTCTTTTAAGGCCAAGTTAAATGAAACTCACCAGCAAGTTCCAAGTTTTAAACATTGACATGTTTCTCTGTAAGTTCTGTCTTCTAATAAGAGCCTCTGGTGTCTTCTGTCTGGGTGACTCCAGAAGGTGCTGCTTTAAGAACATTTTCTCTCATTCCTTTCCCTGAAAATGTATTGACCTTGAGTATTATCTCTGCTTCTGTCTCAACAGATGCTGACCAACATGCCGAGCATTTATAGTGTTTTCCATTTTTATTTTGGATTTCCAATATCTTGCTTTGTCAAGGTTTAACTTCTTGATGAGACCAGGACCTTCATTTCCAACACCCATTCACTCTCATCCTACTATAACTCCATTTTATTCTCAGCAGCACTACTCCAAGTCTACTATTTACCTAGCGACAGGGGCAAGTTGTAATGCCTATTAAAACTATTGTTGAACCCCACCTTATAGCGAATTAGCCTAATAATTATTTGCATCCTGGGGAAAGTCTATTGATTGTTGATACTAGAGGCTTATGGATAAGAATAGGAAATGACTCATTCTTATTACTTTTTAAAAAAAGGATGTCTAATCGTGTCCTACTGATGGAAGCATACCCAAAGGGACTGTCGGAGAGAAATTGAGTGGGTTTGAAAGTGAAAATTACCACAGCAGCTGTAAGCAGTGTATAAAATTAGGGAAACCATTTTGGAGCTGTGTGAAACCCTGGTTTGACTTCATTCGGTGTATTGTGTGCACTTCTGGTTGCTTCTATAGTGGGAAAGATGTGGGCGCTTTAGAGAAAAACTGTGAATGAGGTTCATTAGGATGTTGCTTGGATTAGTATCAGATATAATGAAAGGCTGGGGTGGCAGAGACACCTGATAGAAGTATATCAAACTATGAAAGTTTTATGGTGGACAATCTCTTTTCCAGGGTGGAAATGTCAAATACTGTGGGGGGGGGGGTGGAGTTTGAAAGATTTGGATGTACCAGGTGGATGTGGATATAACAACATTCAGAAGGTATTTGGGCAGGCACATAAACAGGCAAGGTAAGGAAGGATTTAAGCCATGTGTTGGCAGGTGGGATTAATACAGGTTGGCATCATGGTCAGCACAGATGTTGTGGGTTGAAGATCCTGTTCCTGTGCTATACTGATCTGTGTCCCATGAGTGCAGAGAAATGGAGCCTGATAATTCAGGATAAAATATAATGAACAAAATTCTAATAAAAATGTTGTAAACATTTTTACTCTACATGTTAAAATTGGTTTATTTTGTCACGTGTACAGAGCTATAGTGAAAAAGTTTGTTTTGCATTCCATCCATACAGATGATTTTATCATATGGGCCCTTTGAGGTAGTACAAGAGAGAAAACAGTAACAGGATGCAGAACAAAGTGTTACAGTGATTTCTATTTTTTTCATATCTTCACATTTCTCATGATATAGAAGGACATTCCAGAACATTGGCATCAGTCCTATTGATGACTTATTTCCCTGTAACTTGTCCTGTTACTAGATTTGCCTGCCTCTCACCTACACTTGAGGTAATTCAGTGTCCTTCTTTGGGCTTTGGGAGGAGATTGGGGTGCTCATGTGGTAAATGGGAGAACATGCAAGTCCACACCACCAGCACCAGAGTACAATACAGAACCTGTACCTCTGGAGCTGTGTGGAAAGTTCTTTTATCTGCTCTGTTCTTTATGCAATCCATCTGCCTTCACTTCTTGTTTCCTTTTGTCAAATCTGCAGATATTTCTCCTGATGTTTCCTGTGGCTCCTCCCATGGCATCATTACCCCGAAAGAGCTGACTTCGCCCCAGGACTCCCCAACAATGGACTCATCGTACCTGATGCAGTTTGCTGACAGCTCAAAGTGGCCCGTGGGAACAGAACAAAGCGAGGTACTGACTGCCAGCCCTGTTTTGGACCACGCCGCTGAAAACCTGCCTGTTGAGTGCCCTGCTGATGAAGGTGCCCGACCTCAGCCCGAAGGAGCGAGCTGCGATACAGACGCTGATCACTCATATCCTGAGTCGTCCACAGCTGCATCTTGCATCAAGGGGAGCCCTTCAGAAAGTGAAGGCCAAGGAACCAAGCACAATCTGGATGTGGCTGGAGAAAGGGTGGACATGTTTGGACTAAGCACTGCTGACAGTGCCCAGCTTATCGTTGCAGATATTGGCTCAGGGATATCCAAAAAGGAAGCTCGAGACATTAACAGTGGCTTACAGGATGGTTCATTGGCCTCTGCTGACTCTCTCATTTCCACCATGCGAGCCAGCTTGGAGGCCAGTGCGGGCTTGCCCTCGGGAGTGTCGGAGGTGAGCAGCACTTCAGACACGGACACAATATCCAGGGAAGAACCAGATGGAGACACACAATTGATAGATACCAAAGCAGACAGGGGGGCAGAGATGGGCACTTTGGAGGTGGAGGGAGATCATGATCTGCCCAGCATACAAACAGACACATCAGTTCAGTTGTCTTTCATTGGGAAAGACACAGCATGTGCAGAAATGGACCAAGATGTACTGAAAGCAGGTGATAATGGAAAAGATTTTGCTGATGATACACTCTGTCTTGTCAATTACCCTCTCAATAGCTTGAGTGGTAGTGCTGAGTGTTCACCAGCACCAGAACATCAGGAGCTTTCAGACACTGGAGGTGAACACCCTGTGTCTATAGATCCACTCCACGTACTGACTGTGCAATCAAGGGCTGAAAACGTAAAGACTGAACCTTCACAAACTCAGGACCAAGTTACAACCATAGGACTCACTGATATGCCTTTGTGTTATTTGGAACCCACCAAAGAATTGCCTGTGTATTCCAGTGCTGTGGACCATATGTGTGCCACAGATCCAGATCTTTTCTTCACTGCACCATCCACTCCAGTAAAGTTAGCAAGTGGCGCCCAGAAATTCTTTTCCTATCTGACAACTGGCTTACACGAGGAGTCTGTTGAAGCTCTGGAGAGTGAAGGAAGTGAGAGCATCTGTTCTCCACCAACCTCTCCCTCAGGATCATACAGAACTGCAGAAGGAGGTAGCTGGACATCATCAGGGACCCCAAACACACCGTTGTCTTGCTCCCCAAATTTACTAACGGAAGCTGAAACAATGGAAGTATCTGCTTGCTATGTCGAATCATTGTCTGCTTTTGCAGAGGAACTCAATGAAGAGCAGCTTGATGAAGTGCTGCCTCTTGCTAATGCTCCTTATAATATCATTGATGAGGAAATTTGGACCTCCACAGAGGAGTCAACTGAAAGGTGCCTTACTGAAACACAAGATGACCTTGCTCCTTTAGCATTTGACAATGAAAATCTTGAAACTAGTGAAGATGATGTTGATGATGATGATTATTATGGTGTTGATGTAGATGGTGAGGATGATTATGGTGTTGATGAAGATGGTGAAGATGAAGATGGTGAAGGTGAAAATGGTGAAGGTGAAGATGGTGAAGATGAAGATGGTGAAGTTGAAGATGGTGAAGATGATACTGATGATGAAGGTGATGACAATGGACAAGAAACTGCAACTCTTAGAGATCAGGACATTTCCAGTAAAGGTCCTAGATTAATTAAGGCTAATAATATGAATCAACAATCAGATATGACAAACTGTGATGTTGGCACAGAGTTAACGGACTCACCAACACAGAATATTACAATTGAGGAAAAGAATTGTACAATCACTTCTGATGATTTCCATCCAATATCCATTCCTCAGGAGGAAGAAGACAAATCAGAATCAAAATGCAAGGAGGAGGAGTTCAGTGATGATGAATCTAATTGTGAAAATATTGCAACAGTACCTGGTAATGAAGAAAACCCAATAGGAACGTGTGTATCCAAAATAAACGCTAATGCTCATGAAGCTTCTTGGCAGCTTGAGTCTAATCCTGTTCATGTTCAAACTGAGGAAGAAAGCACAAAACTGGTGGGATTACCTAGCAACTTTCCTTGTCAGAAATTAAAAGACAGTGATTTGTTTTCTGCGTTGGAATGTACATCAGTGGAAGAGATGGATGTAAATAATGGGTCACCTAACATGGATGATAGCACAACTTACTCAGCACATAACTATTTGCTCACCTCTAAGACAGAAAAGGACCAATATGTTTGTAGGAAACAAAACAATGATTGCACTACTAATGCTCCTCTTGCTTCCTCTGAGGAACTTGCTGAAGATTGCAATGACTCATTAAAAGAAGAAAGAGGCATAGAAACAGAGAAAGAACCTAATATGCAATTTGAAACTGTAAGCTCTAGTCAACTCAATTTAGCATTGGATGATCCAGTCAAGGAAATTTCTAAAACTTTTATTAGTTCTGTATATGACAGTTATCTTGAAGTAGAAGACGAAATTGAAAGTCCTATTCCATTACCTTCAGCACATTGTATTCCAGGGGAACAATCATCCATTCAATTTAAAATGTCAGACATAGAAATTGGTCCTGAAGGCGAGACTGGTGTGATGCCCCAATCTCCATACGAAGCTGTTGGTAATGAGAGGATGGTGCCTTTGTCATTGCTATCTTTTCAAGGCAGTATTATTTTTGAGGCAGAGTCTATTGAAATTACATCACTGTCTGCAGTGGCTCCAACAGAACAGGCCATTTTACAGGATCATGGTGATGTTATTCCCTGTAATGAACCAAGTGACTGTGGTGATGTCAATAAAGGTGAACATGCTGTTGATGTAAACTGTGATGTTGGAGATGAAGATGAAGACAGTTCAGTGTCCTTCCTTTACTCACTTTCTGAAAACTCTATCACTGCAGGAGTTGATGAATCATTCGCATTTCAAGACACCACGTCAGAATCATCGGCTTCTGCATCACTTGAAGGAGAGGATGAGAGAATCACTGCAGAGCACTATGACCTACCATCAGGAGCCAATGAAGAACACACTGAAAGACCAGAAGGTGAATCTGTTGATTCAGACAATGATAGTGAGGTAGAGATGTCTTCAGCAACATCAACGTCAGACTCTGAAGCATGTGGGCCTTACTGCACTACAAGTATGAAATTGCGTGACATGGCATCAGTGCTGCAGACTGTGAATTTTGGCAAAGATGAAGAACAACCAAGTTCTGTAACAGAAGTGCAAAACAATTGCAGAAAGGAACCTGAAGGCATAGACTCCACTAGCAAGGATGAGGTCCAATCTCCATTACCTGTACACAATTTACACACAGATACACTGTCAGAAGGCAGGCCATTGCCTTTTCTCAGTGCGCCAGGTGAGTCGCAGCAAATGCCATTGGCTGAGTCTATTAAAGAAAGCCCAGAGAATCTTTCAGAGATGGTGGTGAAGACTGACGAAAATGAGATGTGTTCAACTGAATTACACAGTGAAGATCTGTTGTTTAGCTCTTCAGCATCTGGTGAAATGACTCGTGAGCTGGAACCTTGTGAAGGCCAACTATCAGAGCTGGAATCTCTGCCCACCTTTGGACAGACACAATCAGATGGTTGTAGCGGGACACTAACTTTGTCTCAGGATATAAAGGAGCATTCACCCACAGAATCAAATTCAACAAGTCTCACATCTCATTTGGAAAAGGACTCGAATAAAGATGAACTTGACATTGAATTAGCTTCTAATTTACCTGAAGGTATGAATAAATTTGATGATTACCACAACGACATTATCAGCACACTGTCTGGAGATGATGAGAACAAAGGTCCCAATTCTGAGATGTCCTTGAATGTGCCTGTTGACCTGGCTAGTGATGCTGATGTACCAAACATCAGCTCCAGTGAATCAAATTCTGAAAACAACAATTCTGTGTTCACCATACAAAAACTCTGTGAAGGTGGTCAATATTTCATTGGGAAGTCCATAGATTCCACAAATATCAATAGTATCAGTGAGGATTTAGAGTCAGTCTGTAAGAAAATTGACAATCAGACTACTTTTTTTGAAGAAACTGAAAAATCTTCTGATGTCAGTCATCTCCAATTAGAATCAACCATTTTAAACACAGCTGAGTCCTCCCCTCCAAGTGAATCACAAATTTTAGATGTCGATGGAGATTATCTCAGACCAAAGTCATCTTGTTCTATACTAGCTTCCTCAGAGGATGGTGTTGTTGAGGAACGTGATGTCTCTTTTCATGCTGAAGAGTTTCCGGAAATATTACCGAAAAGCAAACCAGAGATGGGATCTGAAAATGTTATTGCATTGGGCTTCAGAGATGTAACTCTGCCTCCTTGTGAAACCACTAATGAGAGCATGAATGACAGACAACTAATTCAGGAAGTATCTCATTCCTTACCAGGCGCATGCCAGTCTGAAATGAGGTCTGGCCTCAATAATCTTTCTGATTTAACAAATACAGGAAAAATAGCTGGAACGCCCACAAGAAACCTTGGAGAAAATAACCTGGAGGAGCAACATAATGAGACTTTCAACATTGCACCAACAGAAATGATGAACATAGTTCCTGGGGACACTTCAGCGAATGGGGATTCAGCATACGAGGATCATCAAGATTTTACAAGCAACCCAGTATCTCTACCATTAAAAAAATTATCTTCATCAGAAACAGAGGATTATGACATGGCCAGTGAACCAGAAATTTCTGAATCTATTACCCCTGCTAATGATACCAAATCTACAGATGAGCTTAATAGTTCTTTGCCAGATGTGAGCACTCAACAGGATATGACCTCATTAGATTCATTTCAATTGGTCTCCACCAAGGTGGGATCTAGTTACTCAGATGCATTGTCAGATCAATCAGATCAACAACCTGAAGATCAACAGGTTGAAACTGAAAAGGGAAATGAAGCTTGTACCATTGCAAGCGAAGAACATTTTAATCCTGAACAAAATGTTGACATTGATCAACCTGATTTGCCAGATCCCGAGTTCAGTTCAAACTCTATATTCGGAAATGATCCCATATTGTGTTCTGCCCCCGTGTCACAAGAGTGCTTTGACCCTGTGAGGTTCTGGAATGTTCAAACTATAACTGCTGTCAGCCAGTTAAAGGTCGTGAGTTCCAGTTTAGAAGAGGGCACACATCCAGTAAACAACTCAGACGATTGTGATAATCAGATCAAGCTTCCCTCTACACCTGTTGAAGATATTGATAGGCAAGAAGAACCCTCTAATATTCTGCAAAACAATGGTGCTGATAAAGCAGAAGATTTGGATTCTATACACAAAGAGAATGATGATCAAACAGAGCTCATAGAAAGCTTAGCTGACAACACAGATCAAGTGGATAGTGTGGTCTTGTCATTAGAGAATACTCCCAATACCTTTTTGAATCAGGTGATAGAAGATGACAGTAATCACACAGAGATTTCCAGCAGTAAATCAAAACCTGATTCTGTTGAGTTACAGACCATAGAGACAACACTCAGAGATGGACATGGGAAACTGGAGGCCCCCAGTGCACTTCTAGAAGATCACATTATGTCAGAGATCCAGACATCAGAAGTTGGGGATTTTGTTGGAGAGTTGGAAGTAGCCAGTATCCATTCAGGAGATGGTGCTTGTAAATTAGAGGGTGCAGACAGTGTAATAGATGATATTAATCAAGTAAATGGTTCTCACCTCTCACCAGAAGATAATGCCAGTAGATCTATAGGTGTAGATTTGCCAGCTGTTTGTGTGGATGGGCAACTGGAAACTTCCAAAGCTGTATCAGAAGATGTTTCTTTTCAACCAAAGACCATTAATGGAATGGTGAAAGATATTTCAGAAAATGTTGATGCAGGCAATTTGGACATTTCTGGTGACATTACAGAATGTGCAAATCGTACCTTAGACAAACTCCAAGAGGATCCTGTTGGTCAACTGGAATTATCCAACAGCAGCTCCAGTGAGGATACTGACCAATTAGGAAATGTGAAAACGATACTCAATGATGGTGAAAGTGAAGTAGAATTATCTGAAACATTACCAGGTGAGATTACGGCATGTATATCAGATGCTGCCAATATGTCAACCGGAGAGTGCACTGAGCAAGTCTTAAGTAGCCACTCAGGAAGTGGCATTGACAAGGTAGAGGTTTCTGGCACAGGAGTAGATGAAAACTCTGAAGACAGTTTATCATGCAAGGACCACAAAGAAATAATTGAAGATGTTGATGCAACAGTGAAACTCTGCAACACATTGCCAGTGGTGGAATCTGACTGTTTTGAAGGCATGGGTACTCTTCCATTGGAGGAGGAGAGTCAAGAAAAGGTTGGTAATGTCAAAATAGGCAGTGATACTAACCAGATTGAAGATGTAGAGACTCTGCAAGTAATAGAAGATAAACAAATAAAAGTCAGTCACATTCAACCGGATGATCGTAAATCAGATTCAACTTGTTCAGTATTATGCCAAGACGATTTGTTAAATGGTGATTTTGCTAAAAACTCAGATACTCTACAAATAAGCTCCACTAAAATATCAGATATTTCAGGAGACCCTAGTTCCCAGACAGAGAAGCCCAGTAGTCTGTTAGAAAATGATTGTCTTGAAGTAACAGATGAAGGTCAAACCAAGTTATCTGAAACATTACTGAAGGATGATCCCTTGGACACAGGGCCAGAAGATGTTAAAGATCAAACAGAGGTCACCAACGCTCTTTTGGAAGATGCTCCTCATAATTTGGAGATTGTGGGTGCTCTGTCAAGTGAAGATAATAATGATGAAGATGACAAATTCACATATATGTCATTAAGTGGAGATCAGAGAATAAATGATTTGGCACAAATCATACCACATAATGAAGCAAAGATCTCTACCAACACATCTGAAGAAACTGATTTAGTAGGCACATCAATAGGCAATGGTGATTCAAAAGTTGCAGATGATGGGAAACCAGATACATTTGATTCAGCAACAGCAAACAACACAAGTGCAGAAGAGAACATGACCAAGAGTTCAGAAGATAGTGCTGATGAAATAAGTTCCTTCCCCCACTTGGAAGGACATAATGAAAGCACGTTAGAAGTTTCAGAGGCAATATCAAAAAATAATGATCAAAAAATAGAACCAGCTGGTACCCAGCTGAGAGATGATGTTTGCCCATTGAATGTAATAAACTTAGTATCAGAAAGTGAACACAAAGACACTTCAGATATCCCGCAAATCAGCAAAGATGGTCAACTAAATCTCCTTGACCCCTGTCAGACAGATCTCTCAGAAATGTCACCAGGGAACAATGTTAGCCAGCTGGAGGATTTAGACTCTGAACAAAAGAACATTAATAATCAACTTGATCTCCCAGACCAAGATCCAATAGTGGATGATCACCAACCGGACATCAGTGAACCTGTGTCAAAACCTTCTCATCACAATTTCGAAGTCTCAGTTTCTGCAGAAGGAGCGGGTCTTCCTATCTCCAGAGGAGAATCAACTGATGAATGTCTTAAGTGTCCTCAAAGCCCCACCAATAACGTTACAGAGATAACTGATCAAGGAACTCCTCATGATCTCACGGATATCACTCATCATGATGTGACTCCAGTAACTCAAGATGTTTCAAAGGGTGGATCAGAAAAAGTAGATGACATTAGTAGCCACACTTTAGCTGCAGAACCAAATACAGAAACGGATGTTTATGAGGCAGTGTCATCCTCTAATATACCAGAGTTTGCACCTGAAGCTGAACTTAACCTTTCCACTGATGAATCCAATAACTTAATATCAGAAGTTTCCAAGTCAGAGGATGTTGAGATCTGTGACCAGGTAATTCTTCCATCAGAGCCTGTTTGCACGCCTTCTTCCATCTCTCCTGTCTGTCAACGACTGCAAGATGTCATTCAGGACTGTAGGGCAGATGAGGTTGCTTTAAAAGAAGTGGTGGTGTCAGGAGAGTTGTCAAAGAAGGCGCCCACTGACCTAAAAGAAAGTAAGGGAGACAAGGGGGTGCCAAGTGATATGTTGGATTCAGGTGAATACCATGAACCTGAAAGATTGAGTTGCACCCAAGGTGTTGCTGATTTAGAAGTAGACTCACATTCTAGTTCAGATATAAACCAGACTGAATCTAATACTCCCTTTGTCACACAAAATAGTGAACAATTGCATTGCAACAAAAAAGGCAATCATACATCATTGGAGACTCCACGTCAAGATGAAAAACCTATTTGCTTTGTGGGCAGTGACAGAGAAGAAAAGGATGACACTTATCCCCACATATCACTAGAAGTGACTGGAGAAAACTCTCAGGATAAAAAATTGGATACTTTGCATCATTCCAAAAATTTTTCCTCCATTGGTCATTCACTGGTAGAGGGACCAGAATTTAATGTATTGCTTAGTGCACCTTGCAAAACTCCAGATAGACCTCTTTCATGTTCTCATGCAACACTGAGTAAAATTCCTTCAGCAAGTTCAACGTCAGAATTTGGTTTAGCTTCTGCACCCATCCATTCCACTGCAGACCCTCCCTGCCTAGATGAAGCTTCCTCTGGAACCTGCCCCGAACTGGATAATGATGGCTTCTCTGCTGCTGTATCTTCCCCATCAAATACACTGACTTCGGGACAACAGGACCAAGAACGCTTTTCAAAACATGCTGCTCCACCTGAAAGAGCACCAGGGGAAGAAAGAAGCCAGGAAGAGTTTAAGCTGTCTGATGCAATGGACCTGGAGGCGAAACAACCAGGTAAAGTTTCTGTTGCATTAAAATGCTGAGAATGAAGCTAATCCTTTTGGATTGCAACCTGAAAGGAATTTCTCTCCTTCTCAACATTTTGGTTCTCTCACTTATCTCAATTATGCTAGCTTGATTTGCATATAGTACTGTGCAAAAGTCTTAGGTATATATATATAGAGAGCCAGGGTGCCTAAGTCTTTTGCTCAGTACTGTAGTCATTTTATGCATTGCTGCTCTAAGCAAAAGCAAATGTCATGATATATGTGATGATGATAAAGCTGATTCTGATATAGATCTCTGTTGTGGATGGAGAGTGGGAAGGGGGTTGGAAGTGGGAAATCATGATTGGGAAAAGGGAAGCACCAGAGAGGCATTCTGTAATGATCAATAAACCAACAGTTTGGAATCAAATTACCATGCTTGGTGTCTCAGGGCTGAGTGCACCATCCCTGACCCCTGGCATTCCTTCTCTGCCACCTGTCCCACACTCCTCCCACAGGGCTCCACCCTCACCATTCCTAATATCCTTTGCATCTGCCAGAATTACAAACTTGCTATCCGCTTTACACTTTTGCAAAGTTATGTGACTCATCCCTTCGTTGGTGGCACGGCAGCATAAAGGTTAGCGCAACACTTTACGGTGCTGGCAGTCAGGGTTCAATTCTTGTCACTGTCTGCAAGGACTGTGTATGTACTCCCTGTGACTGCACGGGTTTCCCCTGGCTGCTCCCGTTACCTTCCTCATTCCAAAAGTGTACAGTTAGGGTTAACGAGTTGTGTATGTTGGTGCCAGAAGCATGACGATACCTGCGGGCCGCCCCCAGCACAGTCTTTGGACCGCGTTGGTCGTTGCCTCAAACAACGCATTTCACTGTGCACTTCGAAGTCTCGATGTACATTTTAAAAAAAGCTAATCTTTAAAAATCTCTTTTTCCTTACATCAAAAGATTGTGGTCCAGTGCTTCTTCATGCAGATAGCTCACAATCTCGTTGGCACTTCAGAGAGAGAACTGCGTTATTGGAGTTTTTCTCCATCAAAAAGATCATTGAGATCCCAGTTACTTAAGTCAGAATACCATTTTATTTTCTATGATACTTTTTGATGAACAACTGGACTTTTTAGCTAGTGCTCCATCAGCCAAAAATGCTGTGTTAAATTAGAATACCCGTGAGCACATGTCAGATAATTCAAGTCGGAAGAATGTGATACGATGCCATATAACTATTAGACCTTTCCATAGTATTTCACTATTTTTGTTACTTGTTATATAAAATGCATGCTTATTTTAGAATCAGACTTGTAACTATTCATGCTCTCTTGCTGTAACTAAGATAAACCACCTTTTGAATTTGTCAATAATAGGAACAAAAGTATACTACCCATTCCCTCAAGCTTGTTTTACCTCTCAGTTACATCATGGCTGATCTGTACTTTACCTTTAAGCCATAGTCCTTGAACCCTTTATGCAAATTATTTTATTTTCCTAATTTTCAATCAACATTTAGATCACCGACTGTTTTGGAGGAAATTTCTAGCATGAGAAAATGTCACTGAAAGCCCGCCATGATTCAATACATTGAGTCCTCACAGAAGTGAGTGTTTGGTCCAAAGAATGAATGCTGCAATTTTTTAAACTTCTCAAAACTTTGGCAGGGAACACGGAATGAGTGCTTCAGATATTTTAAACTTTTCCCTCAAGAAAATTCCCAGTAATTTTATACCCAGTAATGAAAAGCACTCTAGGAGCAGCCAACATGTGAAGAAATGTTCCACTGAGGTATTGGAAGTCACCTCCAAAAAGAGAAGCAGCGCATGCCTCTCATGAACTGAGAGGTTAGCCTCAGGCACTTGCGTGCTCAAGCACATCAGCTAAGATGGAGGTTCAGTGAGGTACTGAGGTGATGGTTGGAGACCTCCTCTTTGAGATAATTCATCAAAGTAAAGTTCCGTCTGTCTTTTCACTTGAACCTAAAGCATAAGTTGTAGAGAAGCACCAAAGATTTTGTAATAGCCTGCTTAATAGTTACCTTAGTAAAAACCTAAAAGAGATTGCTCTGTTTTGCTTAGTTTGTGGAAATTTGCTTTATGCTCATTGCTGCAGTGCCCCCATGTTACAACAGAGCTTTCACTTCATTGGTTGTAAAGCACTCTGAGATGTCCATGCTGCGTCTCCAGGGTGTCAAAACAGTGACATGTTTGCATACCTGAGTTTAAACCCTAAACTTGGCCACTTTTCAAAGTCAGACGTTGGTGCCCATTCCTTCAGGCTTTATCTCCTGTTGTTTTCACCCTTGGTAGTATCCCATTTAGTGGCATACATTACAATTTCAATTAGTCAGAAGTAATAACACAGAACAGCAAAGCAGAGGAGGAGGTCTGTCAGCCCACAATGTCTGCTCCGAACACAGAAATAGAACTACAATGTAAACAAGTGGTGCAGCAATAACTTAAAAAGATGTGTTTTTGTAGTCCCACAGATTCCTGAGAAATTGGAGCAGTGTCCTGGGGTTGATCACCTGGACTCCACCCAAGCAGAAATCAAGTCCTTGGACACAAAACCCATCCGCCGCACCCGTCAAGCTTTCAGTCCATCAGATTCCAGTTCCTCCAGTGAGAATGAACTGCCGTTCCCGATCCCACTCGAAGATGTTAGGAAAAGAATCCCTCCCCAAGAGGACCCTGTTAAATCAGAAGCCACGGATGCACAGATTCCATTGAAGCAAAGGGCTTTTGAGACCACTGCTGTCAACAGAGGTAAAACAGAGGAGCTTTAGGGAAGGAAACCTCCAATCCTCACACAGTCTCTTATTGGGAGCCACAGCTAGTAGCTCTGCTGTCTCACAGTTCCTGACCCCTGGTGCTCTCTGTATACAGTCTTCTTTTTCCCCTGTGAGTTTCCCCCAGATACTCTGGTTTCCTCTCAAAACCAAGATGGTAAGTTAATTGACCATCTTAAATTTCTCCTAGGATGCTGGTGGGTGTTATAATCAGATAGGAGTTGATGAGACTGGAATGGTAATAAAATAGAGGTAGTAAAATAATGGTATTATGTTAAATAGGTTTTTGAAGGCTGATATGGACAGAGTGAACGGGTCTCTTTCCATACTCTATCACTTTCAAAGTGACTCCAGTTCCACATCACTGTGATTCATAAGTGCCCTGTACCAGCAAGCTCACGCTGTATCATCATCTTGGAATAAATTTTGACCTTGTTGATAAAGGCCGTATTCCAATATTGCGCATGAGGAGGTTACCTTCTGAAGTTTATAGGATGACTGTAGCTCAGGCTTTCTGATTGGGAAGAACCTCTGCACCAGAGCCAACCTTAACCCAGCTCAGTGCACTCTATCACTTAGAGAGTGATTTATATGCAAGTTGCATGAGACATGTATCAAACCAATGGACAGTGATTTTATTTGTACAGCCCTATTGGCTTACTGAAACAAAGGACATTTTAAAACATTTTGCCCCCATTGTTTAAAATAGAACATATTCAGTTTGCTTCTGAGGGCTGCGGTCTGAGGTCAGAGGGTGTCTACGGTCAGAAGGGGTCTGCGGTCGGAGGGGGTCTGCGGTCGGAGGGGGTCTGTGGTCTGAGGGGGTCTGCGGTCAGAGGGGGGTCTGCGGTCTGAGGGGGGCTGCGGTCTGAGGAGGGTTGCGGTCGGAAGGGGTCTGCGGTCGGAGGGGGTCTGTGTCAGAGGGGGTCTGTGGTTAGAGGGGGTCTGCGGTCTGAGGGGGGCTGCGGTCTGAGGGGGGCTGCGGTCTGAGGAGGGCTGCAGTCAGAGGGGGTCTGTGTCAGAGGGGGTCTGCAGTCTGAGGAGGGCTGCGGTCTGAGGAGGGCTGCGGTCTGAGGGGGTCTGCGGTCTGAGGGGGTCTGCGGTCTGAGGAGAGCTGCGGTCGGAGGGGGTCTGCGGTCGGAGGGGGTCTGCGGTCTGAGGAGGGCTGCGGTCGGAGGGTGTCTGCGGTCGGAGGTTGTCTGCGGTCAGAGAGGGTCTGCGTCAGAGGGGGTCTGTGTCAGAGGGGGTCTGCAGTCTGAGGAGGGCTGCGGTCTGAGGAGGGCTGCGGTCTGAGGGGGTCTGCGGTCTGAGGGGGTCTGCGGTCAGAGGGGGCCTGCGGTCGGAGGGGATCTGCGGTCGGAGGGGGACTGCGGTCAGAGGGGGTCTGCGGTCTGAGGGTGTCTGCGGTCTGAGGAGGGCTGCGGTCGGAGGGGGTCTATGGTCAGAGGGGGTCTGTGGTCAGAGGGGGTCTGTGGTCGGAGGGGGTCTGCGGTCTGAGGAGGGCTGCGGTCTGAGGGGGTCTGCGGTCTGAGGGGGTCTGTGTCAGAGGGGGTCTGTGGTCAGAGGGGGTCTGCGGTCTGAGGGTGTTTGCGGTCTGAGGGGGTCTGCGGTTTGGGGCTGTTTGTGGTCTGAGGGGGTCTGTGGTCTGAGGGGGTTTGAGCAGGTTTCCCTCCTTTGATCAGCTTCTTCATCAATCTTTGATCTCTGAGCACTCGGCCTAAGATCAAGCATTACCATTTCTGATGCAGCCAACAGCCACAGTATATCTTTCTTGTGTACCTAATTATAACCAAGAGTAACAAAGCAGTACGAATAGTGTTAGATCCACAAGAAGCAAAAAAAGAGTAGCATGCCTGAAGAATGGGAACACTTTAGAATGCAGCGGTGAACCTATAGAAAATACGAGGTAAGGAATATAAAAGTGGACTGTAAGTCCTTACTACAACATAGCTCTTTTGAAGGGTGTGCTGATTGTGCAAATATTGTGTAGGAACTGCTTGCTGTGATCTCTGTTCTGGATTACTTTCAGGAAAACACACATCAGTATCATAAAGCACTCCTGAGTAAACCCCATTACAGCACCAATATGGTTACAGAGAATACATGAGGATATATGACAACTTTTAAATTTGACACTATCTAGACAAAGGTATTCAAGTAGTCAACACATTTATTTTAAGGACAAAACCTACTTGAACTATATTGAATTTGGGACAAGCAACTTCTAATCACTCAGAAAACAATGCAGGAAGTCAAGAAGGTCAGACAGGATGAAAAGAGGTAACATGGGTTGACTTTTTCTCAAGTCATATTACCACCTGAAAGATGAAATGGATGCTCAAGGTGACCTGATCTTCAGAGGTGAAAGGATAATTCTTCCCAGACTGAAGCTTAGATTTTTTCACTTTTCACATCTGAAGGTGAATGGTCATTGCAGCTGAATGAGACAAATTTTCTATTGCCCGAGATCGAGGACAAGCCCTCCAGTTGCCGAGCAAGGCACCAATCATATTCACTCTCAGAAAGCCTCAGGTAGATTCTGGGCCAAGGTTAGATCAAATCTGCTTTGCCTAGAGGAGAAAATATATTTGTTATTAGTATTGATTTATTATTGTCTCATGTACTGAGATACAATGAAAAGCTTGTCTTGCATTTTGTCCAATAGATCAAATCATTACACAGTGCATTGACGCAGAACAAGGTAAAACACTAGCAATGTGGAATAAAATGTAATAGCTACAGAGAAAGTGCAGTGCAAGTAAACAGTAAGGTACAAGGTCAAAATGAGGTAGATTGTGAGGTCAAGAGTCATTTTATTAGACTCGGGAATCATTTAATAGTCTTATATCAGCGGGGTAGAAGCTGTCCTTGAGTCTTGTCGTACGTTCTTTCAGGCATTTGTATCTTCTACCAAATGGGGGGTGGGGTTACGAATAGAGATTGTCTAGTTTTTGGAGATATTCACTGGTGACAATTTTACAAGGCTCTCAAAGGGCTGGAAGAACACTGGAAGAGGCTAAGTTCTGAGCCATTTAGCCTTCTACAATACCCTCATACAATGGATTACAACCAGTCTTATTGCAATGAAGTAAAATTCTATTCCCCACAACAGAAAGGCTGTTAGAAGCAGAAGTGGCAAAAAGAAGATGGGCATACTATCATAACAGAAATGACAAAACCTTGTCATCATTGAAGGTTGGAGGCAGAATGAGGGTGAAGCCCGTTAGGTGAACAGTAGATGTGGCATCAATACGGATCATGCTGTCATGTCAAAGGGAAAGGTCCCAGCTCAAGAAGACTATTGGAGACTTGCTTCATGGAAGAAATTGTGAAGATACTAAAGGGCACATTTTGTGCCATTTTGTGTTCCATGAAGCAGATTGAGAAGACTGCAGCTCTTAGCAATAGTTAGGAGAGAACCAGAACCGGGTGGGGATAAATGTTTGCTCACCAGTCTCTGGAGGACCTCTTACCAAAGCATAGCAAAGGAGACAGAAAAGTTCATTGGAATGTTTATTTTTTTGACCTATTGCTTTGTTTTCATTATTTGAAGAATAATACTGTGACCACTGGAGTAGCATGCATATGGCAAAGAAATACTGTCTTGTATTTTGTATTTAAATAAAGTTTTGGTTTGATAAAGCATGTTGCTATTTCGATTAACTATTCCAAGCAGATGGTGATACTGCTCCTTCCTGTATTCCTCAATCCCAATGGTTTAAAGTTACAAAATTCTGCAATATGGATTAAATGAGGCATAAATTAATGTTCAGGTTTACCTCTACCTGGGGTAAATCGGTGATATATTTACCATTTAAAATTATCTTTAGTTTTCTTAAGACCTTTTTTTAAATGACCTAGTCTCACTACTGCTGCTGTTCTGTGTTACCAGGGTCTTGCAATGAATCAGACAGTGATGACTCGGTCCCTGAGCTTGAAGAGCCAGAAGTTTCTGTTCCACTAGCTGGACAAGAACAGGTGCGTGGCATAGACATTAATGTGAATGCTTTAATTTGCATTGCTTTGATTGCTAATTGTATGAAGACCTTACCGAAAACTTAGGGAATTTTGATATGTGGCCTGGGTTCATCTCAAGGGAAGTCTTACAGGTCAATCATGAGATCTTGGATGGTGGAAGCATCTGGGATCCACTATTTTTGTGGAAATCTCCTTTAAAGAGTTTTACACAAAACGGCTGCTTCAAGTCTCTGTTAAGCAACATCTTGGAAATGCACTGCAGATACATTGTGAATGTTGATATAATCATTGTTTGACCTTCTGAGTGGGAATAATTGCTCCATTTCACTGGCTCTGGGGAGGGTGGGGGCCAACATTGGTGAACCCCTACCTCAGGTCCTGGGTGCTAGTGGAAGTGGACTGACAAGGCCTAGGTACAATAACAACTTTTAACATCCACTTGGACATGTGCATGGATTAGAAAGGTTCAGAAGATTATATGCCAGTTGTTGGACAATGGCACTAGCCTGGGTGGAGCACCTTGATTGGCCTGAGCCATTTGGATCAAAGGGCCTGTTTCCATGTGCTATTTGTTCTAAGTCCAGGTGCTCATATCTCACCTTATATTTGCAATTAATTCTCAATTTTTACCTGACCACCTTCATGCTAGTTTTTTAACAGAAAATTAATATGGTCTTATTAGCTATAAGAAAAAACTATTGGATTGCTGTGAAAACCTGCCTGATTTATAAACCTCCTTCAGGGAGGAAATCAACTGCCTGAACCAACCCAGCCTAAATGTGATTTCAAACCCATCAGTGTGGCTGACGTAAAATTGCTTTTACAAGGAACAATTAGGATGGCCATAAATGTTAATATTCCTCTTGACATTTACATCCATTAAAAGAGAAATCAAAATGGTTGGAAACAGAAATTAATTTCTATCATTAGCAGAATTCTCTATTTTCCACATTATTGGAATAATGCTCTATCAAAAAACAAAGGATAGCCATATTTATTAACTTTGTTCTTAATTGTTCCAAAGATTTGTTAGGATTAACTGGTGATGAGGGTTCAATGCAATGTAAAAACTCCCTGATGGGAGTTACATACAGGCCTCCAAATAGTAGCCAGGATATGGGCTACAAATTACAAAGGGAGATAGAAAAGACATATAAAAAGGGCAATACAATAATCATGGGGGATTTCAATATGCAGGTGGATTAGTGCTGGATCCTATAAATTGGCTTTTTAGAGCAGCTTGTAGTTGAGTCCACTAGGTGAACGGCATTTCTGGTTTGGGTGTTATGTAATGACCCAGATTTGATTAGAGAGCTTAAGGTAAAGGAATCCTTAGGAGGCAGTGATCATAATGGTGATAGAATTCATCCTGCAGTTTGAAAAAGAGAAGCTAAAAATGGATGTATCAGTATTACAGTGGAGTAAAGAAAATTACAGAGGCACAAGAGAAGAGCTGGCCAAAGTTGATTGAAAGATGACACTAGCATGGATGATGGCAGGACGCCAATGGGTGAAATTTCTGGGAGCAATTCGGAAGATGCAGGAAAGAGGCATCACAAAGATAATGAAGTATTTTTAAGGGAGTGTGAGGCAACTGTGGGTGAAAAGGAACTCTAAGGTAACAAAAGAAAAAGAGAAGGCAAATAATATAGCAAAAAATAGTGGGAAGGTAGAGGATTGGGAAGCTTTTAAAAAGCAACAAAAGGCAACTAAAAAACTATAAAGAGAAAAAAGATGAAATATGAAGGTAAGCTAGCCAATAATATAAAAGAGGATACCAAAAATTTTTTTTCAGATATACAAAGAGTAAAAGAGAGATGAGAGTCGATATTGGACTACTGGAAAATATTGCTGGAAAGGTAGTAATGGGGACCAATAAATGGCCGATGAAATTAATAAGTATTTTGCATCAGTCTTTACTGTGGAAGACACTAGTAGAATGCTAGAAATTTGAGAGTGTCAGGGGGCAGAAGTGAGTCTCGTTGCTATTTGTCAGGAAAAGGTGCTTGGGAAGCTGAAAAGTCTGAAAGTAGGTAAGTTACCTGGACCAGATGAACCTACATCCTCGGGATCTGAAGGAGGTGGCTGAAGAGACTGTGGAGATGTTAGATAATGATCTTTCAAGAATCATTATATTCTGGAATGGTTCTGGAGGACTGGAAAATCGCAAATGTCACTCCACTTTTTAAGAAGGGAAGGAGGAAGAGGAAAGAAAATTGTAGGCCAGTTATCCTGACTTCAGTGGCTGGAAAGAAGTTGGAATCTACTGTTAAGGATGAGTTTTCAGGGTACTTGGAGATGCATAACAAAATAGGCGAAAGTCAGCATGATTTCCTGAGGGGAAATCTTGCCTAACAAATCTGTTTGAATTCTTTGAGGAAATAGTAGGCAGGATAGACAAAGGAGAGTCTTGGATTTTCAGAGGATTTTTGTCAAGATGGTGCACTTGGGGCTGCTTAACAAGATAAGGGCCCATGGTATTACAGGAAGCATGCTAGCGTGGGTAGAAGATTGGCTGATTGACAGGAGGCAAAGAGTGGGAATAAAGGGGGCCTGTTCTGATTGGTTGCCAGTGACTAGCAGTGATCTACAGGGGTTGGTATTGGGACCACTTCTTTTCACATTAATGTCAATGATTTGGATGATGAAATTGATGGCTTTGTGGCCAGGTTTGTGGACGATATGAAGATTGGTAGAGGGGCACGTAGTGTTGAGGAGGTAGGATGTCTGCAGAAGGACTTGGACAGATTAGGAGAATTGGTAAAGAAGTGGCAGATGGAATACAGTGCAGGGAAGTGCACGGCCTTACACTTTAGTACAAGGAATAAAGGAGTTGGCTATTTTCTAAATGAGGAGAAATTTCAAAAATCAGAGGTGCAAAGGGATTGGATATTCTTGCGCAAGGTTCCCTAAAATTTAATTTACAGGTTGAGTCAGCAGAAGGAAGACAAATGCAATGTTGGCATTCTAGTCATCACAAAAATGAATGTAAAAGCAAGGATGTAATGTTGAGGCTTTATAAGGCATTGGTCAGACTGCAATTGGAGTATTGTGAGCAATTTTCGATCCCTTATCTAAGAAAAGATGTGCTGGCATTGGAGACAGTCCAGAGGAGGTTCATGTTCATGAGAATGATACGGGGAATGAAAGAGTTAACATGTGAGGAGCATTTGATGGCTCTGGGCCTGTACCTGCTGGAGTTTAGAAGAATGAGGAAGGAGCTCATTGAAATGTATTAAAATATTGAAAGGCCTAGATAGAGGAGGTTTCCCATGGTGGGGGAGTCTAGGTCCAGAGGCACAGCCTCAGGATAGAGGGATGCCCCTTTAAAACAGAGATGAGAGGGAATTTCGTTAGCTTGTGGTGGTGATTCTGTGGAATTAATTGTCACTACGGCTGTGCAGGCCTATTTGTTGAGTATATTTAAGGCAGAGGTTGATGGATTTTTGATTAACCAGGGCATCAAAGGTTACGTGGAGAAGGCAGGACACTAGGGTTGAGAGGGAAAATAAATCAGCCATGGTGGAATAGTGGAGCAGACTCAATGGGCTGAAAGGCCTAATTCTGCTCTTATGTTTTGTGGTTTTATGGTCTAATCATACAGGGTGGTTAAAATTTCTTATTACAGGAAGAAATGTGAGAAAACAAAAGCTTATTTTTAAAGAACAGAGAAAATCAAGGTGAGATTTGTGTGACTATAGAAATGCACAGCAAACAGGCCCTTCGGCCCATTGTGTCTGACAGAACATGATGCCAAATTAAACTCCACCCATCTGCCTGCACATGGTCCATATCCCTCGTTTTCTGTCTGTTCATGTGTCTGTTTAAGTGCTTCCTAAACATTGCTCTTGTATCTGTTTTTACCAGCTCCCAGGCACCTTCCAGAGGGTGGGGGGGGGGGCAGGTGGGAAAACATGCTTTGCAAGTCCTTTTTTAAACTTTTCCTCTCACCATATATCTGTGCACTCTGGTATTTGATTTGTTCACCCTAGGGAGAAAGATGCGGACTATCCACCTTCTCAAGGCCTCTCATAACTTTATGAAGTTTTATTAGGTGTTCCCTCAGCCCCTGATGCTCCAAAGAAAACAAGCCAAGTTTGTCTTCCCTCTCCTTGTCGCTAATACAATCCAGTCCTGGTACCAGCCTGTGAACTGCTTTTGCACCATCCCCAAACCCTCTATATCCTACCTATAGTGTGACAAAATATTATAATTGCATAAAATAGTCTTAAATTTGGTCTAACCAAAGTCTTCCACAGCTACAATATGACTTCCCAACCTTTATACTCAATGCCCTGATCAATGAAGGTAAGCAAGCAAAACATACTCTTTAACACCTTGTGTCTCTATTTGTGTTGTCACACTCAGGGAGCTATTTTTGAACCCCAATATCCCTCTGCATCTTATTTCTCCGAAGAATTTTGCTATTTACTGCATATTTTCGTTTTGTATTTGATCTCCAAAAGTGCATCACTTTCCACTTATTAAGTTCCGTCTGCCATTTCTCTGCCCAAATTTCCACTGAACCACTGTATAACTTGCTACAGTATACCCTTTTATAACTTTTCTTGCTATTCACAATGCCAAAAGTTTTCTCATCACTTTCTAACTTGCCAATCTGACAGACCACACATTTATTTATACTTTATGATATATGTTCCTACAAAGGACTCAGCACTGATCCTGGAGGAACCACCACTAGTCACTGACCTCAAGCCAGAGAACCACCCCTTTGCCCAGTATGCTTTAATCTTCTGGACCAGCCTAGCATGAGGAATCTTGTCAAATGATTTACGAAATTTCATGTGGATAACTTCCACTGCCATAATTTCATCAATTATTTTCATCACCTATTCTAAAAACTCTGTCAAATTTGTGAGGTAGGGTCACCCCAGCTGACTATTCTTTATATGTCCATGCTTTGCCAAATACAAATAAATTCTATCCTTGAAGATCTTCTACAGTAATTTCCCCACCACTGATGTAAAGCTTATCAGCCTATACTGTACTTTGCTGATTTGTCCCAGTTGCCCTTCTCATACAGAGGAACAACACTGGCTACCTATCAGCCCTCTGGCACCTCGCCTGTGTCTAAAGAAGATACAAAGATATAGATCTGTTAGACTTTCAGAAGGCTGCAATACTAACTCAGGAGGAAACTACTCCCAAGATCAAGAAGTGTCAATAATAGTAAGATGCAGATACAAGGTGACTGAAAATCAATGAAAAGAATTTTTCATTTTGCATAAAATGCTCTTATGATCGAGCCTGCACTTTCTGAATCGCTGCTGCAAGTAGATTCAATACAACTTTCAGAAAGAAATTGGATAAAATCTTGGAGGAATTACTGCCAAACTGCCCTTGCTGAATTGAGGTAAGCATTCCTCCAAGACGCCGAAGATGAATTAATCTTTTAAAAAGCTGGCAGGAAATAAAGCAGATACAGGGGCAGAGTCTGTAACTGAATCAGATTTGGGATAGAAATTTGTCCTTGTGAAACCTGATAAAAATCAATGGAACTGAACATCAGAAGCCAAGTATGACACACAGCCGCTATTTATATGAGCAGCAATTGGATTTATTTGAATATTTGAACTTTTCTAAAGGGTATCTGTGCATACTTATTCACAACCATTGATCCACCATTCCATTTTAATATATTTCCTTTGCACTTCTGTTCCAAATCTTTAATGACTTTTCTTGAGTGTGTTGCTGACTATTGTCTACAAAATTCCAACTGTGCCTTAACTGGTGATTTCTAAAAGTTTATCATGATTTATTTGTTCTGTCCTTGCGTTAATAAAACCAAAGATCTTGCATGTGTGTTTAGTAGTCTTGTTGTTTTCTCTTGGTGTGTTCAGGGATCCCCAACTCACTCTGATCTTCCTCTGTGAGTAGGCAAGTTAAACATGTGACTATGTGTGTGTCTGTTCTTCCTCATGCAGTGCACATTGGTGATAATATATGGCAGTCCATATCACTGTGGGAAACGAGGGAACAGCGGGGTTCAGGATTGACACATCTGTGCTGTAGCTGCCCTGAGAGTGACTGTGGCTGCAGTGGAGGATAATACGTTTTGCTATATTTAACCCCCATTCCTGTTATATCTGAACAGGAATGGTTGATGTTGGTACAGCAAGGCTACTTTGTCTACATCAATGGATGATAATCAATGTCTCTGAAAATTAAGTACAATTCATTCTTTTTGTTTTTTTGGAAAAATATTACTTGTAGTCACAGTTGGCGCAAGCGGTGGGGATCGGTGATGAGCCTGTGAGTAAAGCTAAACAGAGCCGCAGTGAAAAGAAAGCACGAAAGGTGAGTCAAAATGTGCCCTTAGACCAGGGGTTCCCATCCTGGGGTGCACCGACCCCTCGCTGAATGCTAGTGGTCCGTGGCACAGACAATGTTGTATAGCTGTGCAGATAGGCATGCAGCTAGACGGAAGTGTTCAGATTTGCTGTCAACATGCAGCTATCAGTACGTGGAGTGAACAGCCATGTGCCAAGACACAGATCTACAGACACAAATATGCTTTGAAAATTGCCTGTATGGACATGCACAGATATGCATTTAGGTCCTGAACCTAGACTTGCATGTAAAGATATCAACAGGCATGTAAGTACCTAGTTGTACAAGTATGGACATGAGCAAAGTGAACTCATCTATGTTTGTGGAGACACAGGAACAAGTATGCAGTGTGTGTATGTGTGGGCATATGTACATGAACAGGCACAAAGGTGGACATGAAGGTAGATATATGAACCAACATGCACCTGGACATTTGTAAAACATAGATGCATTTATCTGCAAAGTTCTTGTACATTAATAAGCATGAATACTAATATTTAGTTATGCAATAGGAATAAGGTAGTATAGCAGTTCTATGACTGTAATTTGACAATCACTCAGGAAACAAATTTTAAAATGACAAAGCATCCTAGCCTAACCTACAAATACCCTGTCATTAATATTGGAAGACTTAGGAGAATATTTACATTTTTCAAGAATTTCCATGGGTTTGTTTGGCAAGAGCTATCTGGCATGAACCTAGATATGGAAGTGTAGTCACATGAAATGAGATACACCTTCATATGGTTAGATAGGCTTACTCACAGAATTATACTGTCCACTAATGGCACAGGTACCTCCATCAGCTCCTTGGGTATGAGTTATTCTTTTATTTGTCGTCAGCTCCTGAGTGATTACTTCTCCACACTAAACATAGTTTTGGAAGAAGCACCAAGAGTAACAAGGGGGGGTTCTTTGAATTTCATAGTTACCAACAAAATACAATGTTTTGGGAAATGGTCTAGACTAGAGGTTTTCTGCCAGGAATTCACTCTAAATAAGTAACCCACAATACATGGATCGATGCAAGAGTTGAGCTGCATGTTGGTCTCAGAACTTAGTAACTTTTGAATCCACCAATCAATACTTCATATCAAATGCCAAGAGGAAAGTTATTGAACAAATAACAACTTCCATATGGATTTTAAAAATGTTTTGTAATAAATATTACCTCTCACTCTGACTTTCTCTGCTCTTTTTTTGACCTGTAATTAATCATTTCCCTCTTATCTTTCACTTCTTCCTTTCTCTCCCCCTTCTCTGTCTCTCGATATTTCTCTCACTGTTTTATGCACTTTTTTCCACCCATCTGTGATATGTTGCTTTCCATTTTGATACCCCCTATTGTCTCACTGCTCTCTCATCTTTTCTGCCTCCCTCTACAATGGCCCCATCTCACTCTCTCCATCTAATCCTTCCCCTTACTTCCCTTCACTGTTGCTTCTTGTTTCTCTTTTTTGCCCTTTTATATTCTCCTATGATCATGTACGATCTACCCATGTGTCATCTGCATTTCTCTTTCACTCCATTATTCATTCCTTCTTTCTCTTATTCTTTGTCTCTGTTTCTGACTCTCACTTCCTCTCTTTTACTGGTCTACCCCATCCCACCCCACAAATTCTTTCCCAGGCTATGTCCAAGCTCGGTCTGCGACAGGTACATGGTGTAACAAGGATCACAATCAGAAAGTCTAAAAACATCTTGTTTGTTATAACGAAACCAGATGTTTTCAAGAGTCCGGTGTCTGATATCTACATAGTCTTTGGGGAAGCAAAGGTAAGGATCCATTAGTAACTGTTGATAATTGGGTCCTTTAGTGTCATAGACTGCCAACTGTTTAATTAAAACATGGGGATTAGATATACGGGAGGCTCTGCTCTGTATTTGGACTTATCAAATTATGACAGAAACCTTACTATGTATGAGCTCTGTTTTGTAACTGTCCTGGGGACTTCAGTGAGATGGGGAGAACATGAGTATACAGCTGCATTTTTCACTAATTCGAGCTTGTGCTGTCACTGGAGTAAACTGTGGCCAAATTGTCAACTTCTCTGTGTCTTTGTTCCGTATCCCTAAAGAACTTCATCCATTAAAAGAACATCAGCCTCAGTCTTGACTGTTTTATTCTGGTTGTTTGGTTGAGGTGTTGAGGGTGGGAACGCCCATATATCTAGTAAGAAAAAGCAAACAGATTAGGTCGGTGGCCTCTTATAACTGATTTGCCATTCAATAAGAGCAAGGTTAATCTTTCAGTTCTGCACTGTTTTCCTTTTATTAATTCTATATCCCTTGATTCTCTCAGTATCCAAAACCCTTTTAGTGACTGAGCTCTACAGGCCTGCTAGTCAGTGAATTCCAATGATCCTCTACCCACTGGATGAAAGAAACTACTTCTCATCTGTCCTGAATAGCCAACCCCTTATTTTGATGCTGCTACCCAGTGTCATCCCAGTATCTTTACAATTAAACCCTGTAAAACTATTTTATGTTGTATTGAAATGGGATGTAGAGAAATAACTAAGCTAAGAAAGTGGATCAGTGTCTGCTTTTGCAGAAGACAGAGATGTATTGGTTGGTAGTGGTCTCATCACTGAGTTAGAGTTACAACCTCAGTCTTCAGAACTGCTTCTGTGAACCGGCTGAACTTTAGAGAAATAATTCCCATTACAATCATTAATTGGAACTCCAAAGGGGCCATTAGAGATCCCAAGGTGCTAATAAAAAAATGGAGAGTTTGTTTGTGCCCTCTCCAATAACTTTACTATTACAACCTGTGTCTTCAAAATCAGATTTTTGACTGATTTATTTTATCGCCATGTTGTGCGTAAGTTGATGTTTTGTTTATATTGACAAAACTACAGAAGTACTTCAAGAAATCTTGGGTTCTTAATAGGTGCTTTGTAAACATAAGTCTTTCTCCTGCTTTCTCTTTTTCCAGATTGAAGATCTGTCCCAACAGGCTCATAAAGCAGCTGCTGAAAAGTTCAAAGTTCCTATTGAACATGCAACTTTGATCCCTGAAACAACTCCAACCCATAGCATTAAGGAGGAGAGTGAGGAAGAGGAGGTAAAATGCTTCTGCATCATTTTGTGTTCAAACGTTGACCATTACAGTCATTAGGGCACAAACCAGTATCGCCCTTTCCTTCCCCACTTATGTAACGTACAGTAATCTCACATCACAACAGTCTCGGGGAAATACCATTATGAAACTTGCTCCTGACCTTTATTGTAGCTTTTACCAATATTATTATTACCTTAGCATACTAAGGAGTAGGTTCTTTGTAGAATGATTGCAAGCAATGACATAAATTAACTTAGTACCTCATGAGAAGGAATGAACATCGAGATGTAGTCATATGAATAGTATCTGTGACATGACAGCCTCTTTGAGCTTCTACAGATATTACCTAACATCAAAGTACTGCAGTTGTTGGAAGTCAAAGTATACAATGCTGGAAATAATCAGAAGGCCAGGTAACATCTTTAGAAACAGAAACGGAGTTGATGTTTCAAGGTGATGTACTTTCCTCTTCCTGATGAAAGGAGTTCAGTTTGGTGTTGATTCTATCTCCATGGATGCTGCCTGACCTGCTGAGTACATCCAGCATTTTCTGTTATTGTTCCCGTTATTACCCCACAGTCACAATTGAATCTTTGTACTTTGATATTCTTAACTAAACGCCTGATATAAAATGCGATTCTAAAATGAGTTTTTGAAACCAAATGGTTTCCATAATTATCCTTTGATCATTTCTAATGTGCTGACTACGAAAGGTAGTTAAATCTTAACGGACTCATTAAAACTGAGGAAATTAGGAGTAAGAAGAAAGGACTCAGGGTGGGGATGATTAATACCCTGTCAAATCTGACTGCAAAATTAATTAACTAGATAAAGACATCAACATAAGGCGAACAAATAGACTCAAGGCAATCAAACAATGGAAAATTTAAGAAAAGGCGGAGGCTGGAATTCTGAAATGAAAATGGAAATGCTGAAAATTCTCAGCAGGTCAAGTGACGCATCTAGAAAGAAAACAGAGTTAAAGTTTCAGGTTAACATTCTGATGAAGGGTCTTCAACTTGAAATGTTAATTTTGTTTCTGTTCCAAGAAATGTCGAACCGCCTTACGTGCTGAGTGTCTCCAGTATTTTCTGTTTTGAGTTAGATAAATGGAGAGGATGATAGAGTTCACAGGGGTGTTAGGAGATTGAAAATAAATTACTTGGTTCTGCAGCCTTTTCTGTCCTATAAATTCTTATCTGTCTGTGACAGCTAGAACATAGATCATAGAACAGTACAGCACAGGAGCAATGTTATGTTGAACCAATTAAATTAGTAATCAAACACTTAACTAAACAAGCCTTTTTTTTGCCTACACAATGTCCATATCCTTCCATATTCCTCACATTCATGTGTCTATCTAAACATCTCATTAAAAGATTCTAAAGTATCTGCCTCTAGCACTACTCCAGGCAGTGCATTCCAGGCACCCACAACTCGCAGTGTGTTTAAAAAAAGAAATAAAAACCTTACCCCTCATATCTCCTTTGAAATTGCCCCCTCACCTTTAAATGCATGCCGTCTTGTATTAGATATTTTTCAACCCTGGGGTAAAGATATTGTCTGTCTACTCTAACTATGCCTTTCATAATCTTATAAACTTCTATCAGATCTTCCCTCTGCCATTCCAGAGAAAACAACCTTAGTTTCACGTGCCTTCTCATCCAGGCAAAATCCTGGTAAACCTCTTCTGCACCCTCTCCAAAGCCTCGACATCCTTTCTATAAAAGGGTGACGGAACTGGAGACAATACTCCAAATGTGGCCTAACTAGAGTTTTATAAAGCTGCAACATAACTTTTGAACTCGATTCCTCTACTAATAAGGGCAAACATACTATATGCCTTCTTAACCACCCAATCAACCTCTGTAGCCACTTTCAGGGAACTGTAAACTTGGACCCCAAGATCCTTTTGCTTATCAGAACTGTTAGGGCTCTTTCTCTTTACAGTGTACTGTTTCTTCACATTTGGCCGTGTTAAACTCTATCAGCCATTTCTCCGCCCAAGTATGCAACTGATCTATATCCTGCTGCATTCTTTGTCATTCTTCTATGCTATCTACAACATCACCAATCTTTGTATCATCTGCAAATTTACTAACCCACTGATATAAATGTTTGACCAGGTAATTAATATATATCACAAAGAGCAGTGGTCCCTGTACAGATCTCTACGGAATGCCACTAATCACAGACCCCCAGCTAGAATAAGTCCCTTTGACTACTACCCTCTGTCTTTTATGGGCAAGTCAGTTCTGAATCTAAATTGCCAATTCACCATGGATCCCATGTATCTCAATCTTCTGGATGAGCCTCCCATGAGAGACCTTGTCAAATGCTTTACTAAAATCCATGTAGACAACATCCACAACTCCTACCTTCATCAATCACCCTTGTCATCTCATCAAAAAAACTCTATCAAATTAGTAAGACAGTCTTTTCCTGCACAAAACCCTGCTGGTTCTCCCTAATTAGGCCATGGTTTTCAAAATACTTGTAAATCCTATCCCTAATAATTCTCTCCAGTGTCTTCCCTATAACTGACAAGAAACTCGCTGGTCTATAGTTTCCAGGATGATCCTTCTTGAATAATGGAACAACATTAGCTTCTCGCCATTCTTCCAGGACCTTGCCTGTGGACAAGATAGTATCGGTTAAGGCTCCCGCAATCCCTTCTCTTACTTTGTCAATAACCTGGGGTATATCCCATCAGGACCTGGGGGGGGGGGGAATGTTTATGCTCCTTAATGCTCTTTAAGAGTCCCAACACTACCTTCTTCTTTACCTCAAAATACCCTAGCATAGCAATGCGATCAGCACTGATCTCCCTATTGTCCATGTCCTTCTCCTTGGTAAATACTGATGTTAAGTACTCATTAAGGACCTCACCCATATCCTCCACATCTAAGCCAATTTTCTCCCTTTTATACTTGAGTGGTCCTACCTTCTCCCTGGTTATCATCTTGCTCTTGATGTATGTACAGATTGCTTTGGGATTCTCTTTGATCCTACTTGCCAAGGACTTCTCATGACCCACCCTGGCTTTCCTAATTCCCTTCTTGAGTTCTTTTCTGCCTTTGTTATAATCCTCAAGGGTTCTGTTTGATTCTAGCTTCTTACTTTTACTTAATTTTCTTTTTTCTTCTTGACTTAATTTATCACCTCTGTCAACATCCAAGGTCCTCTTGTCTTGCCATCATTATCTTTCCTTCTACTGGAATATACCCGACCTCTCTTCTGTGCATTTTGTCTTTAAATACCCTCCAGATGTCAGATATGGACTACCTAAAAATAAATGTTCCCAATCAGCTTTCCCTAGTTCCTGCCTAATGTTTTCTTAATTCACCCTGCTCCAAATTAATGCTCTACTGCAAAGTCCATATTTATCTTTATCTATAGCTGTCTTAAAACAAGGAATTGTGATTACTGTTCCCTAACTATTCACACACTGACAGGTCGGTCACCTGGCTAGGCTCATTACCCAACACCGGGTCCAGTACAGCCACCGTTCTTGTTGGACTATCTACTTATTGATTTAAGATACCATCCTGGATGCACCTAACAAATTTTGCCCCTTTTAAACTGCTTGTCCTATGAAGGACCCAGTTGAAATGAGGGAAGTTGAAGTCCTCCGTTACAACAACCCTATTGTATTAACACTTTTCCTTAATCTGCCTACATACCTGTTCATCATTGTCCCGGTGGCTGTTGTGGGGGCCTGTAGTACAATTCTATCACCTTCCTATTTTTGAGTTCTACCCACGCTGACTCAGTGAGTGAGTCCTCCATGATCTCCCCTCTGTGTGTCACATGTCCATCTGAGTTATAGAACCCAGGAAACTCTTAATTTAATATTATTTAGGCTTGAAGGTTTCACCTCACCTCTTTAGAGCATCAAAGATAGCCACATATCTTTATTTATTTATTGAGATACAACATTGAATAGGCCCTATTGACCCTTTGAGTCACACTGCCCAGCAGTCCCCTGATTTAATCCTAGCCTATCACGGGACAATTTACAATGACCAATCAACCTACCAACCTGTACGTCTTTAGGCTATGGGAGGAAATTGGCGCACCTGGAGGAAATCCACGTGGTCACAGGGCGAACGTAGAAACTCCTTACCGACAGCGGTGGGAATTGAACCCTGGTCGCCTGTACTGTAACATGTCATGCTGTCAGATAAGATTTAAAAGATAAAGACTGCAGCTGACATTCCATTTGTATACAGTTCTCAAAGGACTTGAATTCATTGCCGTGGCGTATTTTGCTGGTTTGGATTCCCTCAGATGAAGGTAAGAGGGGAAACAATTCTCAGTTTGGATGACATGGTTTCCTATGCTCCACAACGAACAAAGTGAACCCCAGGGTCATTGGGAAATACCAAAAGGTGCTTATTCCAGACTGGCAGTAATCCTTGTTGGGGAGGGCCCAAGAATGAAGAGGGTTGACCGTAATAAAGCTGTAAAAGGTAGCAGCAAAATTAGGCTATTGAATCTGCTCCACCATTTGATCATGGCTGATTTATTTCCCTCTCAATCCCATTCTCCTGTCTTCTTCACTTACTTTTGATGCCCAGACTAATCAGGACCCTATCAACCTCTGCTTTAAATATACCCAGCAACTTGGCCTCTACAGTCATATGAAGCAATGAATTCCACAGATTTGCCACCCTCTGGTTTAAGAAATTCCTCCTAATCCCTGTTCGAAAGAGATATCTTTCTTTAACTTAATGACTGCTTCACAAGTGAGGTGCATTGGGAGCACGGCTACTATTGTAACCAATTTGATGTAGTTACATCAAATTAACAGCAACATGATGATGATTAAGTCTTTTTTATATATATTGCCCAGACTTGAACATTTTCTGATTGGACCATTATAATCTTTGCCATGTGCTTACATTTCAGCTGGATGAAACGGGACTGGAAGCGAGAGACATAGAGCTGGTAATGGCCCAGGCAAATGTCTCAAGAGGCAAAGCTGTACGAGCTCTCAGGCACAACAAGAATGATATTGTTAATGCTATAATGGTGAGATACCCTGGAACTGCTAGTTTTGTTTTATAGCTGTCTTTGTATTTACTCTTTTCTTTTAAACTATCTTCTTACTTCCTTTGAAAAAGGTGGCTTGCTTTAAGTGGGTTCAGACACTCTTTGAATTGATTATGGGGAGCAAGGACATGGCAGACCAATTGAATAATTACTTTGGTTCTGTCTTCACTAAGGAGGACATAAATAATCTTCCAGAAATAGTAAGGGACAGAGGGTCCAGTGAGATGGAGGAACTGAGCGAAATACATGTTAGTAGGGAAGTGGTGTTAGGTAAATTGAAGGGATTGAAGGCAGATAAATCCCCAGGGCCAGATGGTCTGCATCCCAGAGTGCTTAAGGAAGTGGCCCAAGAAATAGTGGATGCATTAGTGATAATTTTTCAAAACTCGTTAGATTCTGGACTAGTTCCTGAGGATTGGAGGGTGGCTAATGTAACCCCACTTTTTAAAAAAGGAGGGAGAGAGAAACCGGGGAATTATAGGCCGGTTAGCCTAACGTCGGTGGTGGGGAAACTGCTGGAGTCAGTTATCAAGGATGTGATAACAGCACATTTGGAAAGCGGTGAAATGATCGGACAAAGTCAGCATGGATTTGTGAAAGGAAAATCATGTCTGACGAATCTCATAGAATTTTTTGAGGATGTAACTAGTAGAGTGGATAGGGGAGAACCAGTGGATGTGGTATATTTGGATTTTCAAAAGGCTTTTGACAAGGTCCCACATAGGAGATTAGTGTGCAAACTTAAAGCACACGGTATTGGGGGTAAGGTATTGGTGTGGGTGGAGAATTGGTTAGCAGACAGGAAGCAAAGAGTGGGAATAAACGGGACCTTTTCAGAATGGCAGGCGGTGACTAGTGGGGTACCGCAAGGCTCAGTGCTGGGACCCCAGTTGTTTACAATATATATTAATGACTTGGATGAGGGAATTAAATGCAGCATCTCCAAGTTTGCGGATGACACGAAGCTGGGTGGCAGTGTTAGCAGTGAGGAGGATGCTAAGAGGATGCAGGGTGACTTGGATAGGTTGGGTGAGTGGGCAAACTCATGGCAGATGCAATTTAATGTGGATAAATGTGAAGTTATCCACTTTGGTGGCAAAAATAGGAAAACAGATTATTATCTGAATGGTGGCCGATTAGGAAAAGGGGAGGTGCAACGAGACCTGGGTGTCATTATACACCAGTCATTGAAAGTGGGCATGCAGGTACAGCAGGCGGTGAAAAAGGCGAACGGTATGCTGGCATTTATAGCGAGAGGATTCGAGTACAGGAGCAGGGAGGTACTACTGCAGTTGTACAAGGCCTTGGTGAGACCACACCTGGAGTATTGTGTGCAGTTTTGGTCCCCTAATCTGAGGAAAGACATCTTTGCCATAGAGGGAGTACAAAGAAGGTTCACCAGATTGATTCCTGGGATGGCAGGTCTTTCATATGAAGAAAGACTGGATGAACTGGGCTTGTACTCGTTGGAATTTAGAAGATTGAGGGGGGATCTGATTGAAACGTATAAGATCCTAAAGGGATTGGACAGGCTAGATGCAGGAAGATTGTTCCCGATGTTGGGGAGGTCTAGAACGAGGGGTCACAGTTTGAGGATAGAGGGGAAGCCTTTTAGGACCGAGGTTAGGAAAAACTTCTTCACACAGAGAGTGGTGAATCTGTGGAATTCTCTGCCACAGCAAACTGTTGAGGCCAGTTCATTAGCTATGTTTAAAAGGAAGTTAGATATGGCCCTTGTGGCTACAGGGGTCAGGGGGTATGGAGGGAAGGCTGGGTTCTGAGTTGGATGATCAGCCATGATCATAATAAATGGCGGTGCAGGCTCGAAGGGCCGAATGGCCTACTCCTGCACCTATTTTCTATGTTTCTATGTTTCTATGTTTCTTTCTGACTATTCCCACTGGACCTAACGTTGAGTTTGCCCCTACCCAATCAGGCGAATCTCCCATCCCTGCAGGTTGGAAGAGCCTTGAGTGAGAAAAGCCTGTGGCTGTCCATTCCATTGTCTGAAAGAAAAATAAATTTGCCACATGTGATTGAAATCTAAATTAAAAATTGTGACTGCTGCAGCAACAAATAACAAAAACTGTCACTTTAAACAAATAAGTTGTGTTTGGAAGTTCAGCAGATTCATTAATCAACCTCTGCAGCTAGGAACTGGAATCTGATACATCCTGGATTCCTTGACTCTAGTCAAACAATATGTGGTCTGCTATTTAAGCTGTCTCTAGCTTTAGTTAAATACTCAGTTTTTCCCATGAATTGACAATAAAAAACAGCCCTGCTTCCATTGCCCACTATTGGAAATATCTTTCCCCAGTGCGTGGGTAATAAACAGGAACCCAAGGGAGATCTTATCCATTGGCAGGAATGGTGGACTCAGGCTAGACCTTACTGGCATGGTGCTGACTAATTCCTGACATCCCTAGTTTAGAATGGTTACATATTTAGAGTCAGTGCGGAAATTTCAGCAGCTATGCATGAACGGATTAGATGGGGTCAGGTGTCAGGAGAAGTGGTGGAGGCTTGCTGGGTGGCAGTGGTTGGGTTGAGAAAGTGAGCTGACAAGAAGGGTCTCTCTACTTGCTGATGAGTCAAAGGAAAGAATAAGCAGCAATACACACCTTTAGCTTCCAATTCCCTCTAGATATATTCTCTGCTGGGCTTTCTTCCTCTGGTCAACATTAAACCTGGTTCTCTTATTTGATAGCTGCTCAGGAAGGCAGCTTTAAATTGAATATGGGAAGCTCCAGATATCACTACTAAAATGTTCATCAATGAGTGGGTTCCCTGCTTATTCATTTTACCTGTTGAGCAAGTTGGAACCAACTCTTTGGAGTCATATGGATGTGACAATCTGCTGAGTGATTATCTTTAATTCTGTTTTCTTTCTCTTCTAGGAATTAACAATGTAAACTGCAAAATGGAGATCTATTTCTATATATATTCGCTGGATATTATCAACATTATAAAGTATAACCAAATTGTAAATCATACAAGTTTGCATCTGTAATACTGCTAATAAACTCAATCTATGGAAACCAAGCCAAGAGATTCTTTAAGTGTTTCCTTAGGTAATCACTGGGATGGAGAAGAGTTTTTCATGGGCTGAAAGCTCACCAGAAACATGTACACACATTGTAGAGCAGAGGTTCCCAACTTTTTTTATGTCATGGACACTCACCATTAACTGAGGGGTCTGTGGACCCCAAGTTGGGAACCTTTGGTCTGGACTGACATACTGAAGGGGTATTGGACTGCCAGAAGCACTATCTTTAGGTTAAGATATTAAATCATTTGCATTCTCAGGTAATTATAAATCTTCCCCAATAGTTGTAGAAGAGCAACAAGAAAATTTGCAGCATCTTGGCCTATTTTATCCTTTAAAACACCCAATTAAAATCCATCATTTGATCATTATCTCTTTGCCTTTTTATGGAATCATTTTCTTGTGGAACTTCGGCCAGCTTGTAGATGTATGGCTGTTCTGTTACAAGAAGGATGTGGAGGCTTTGGAAAGGGTACGGAAGAGATGTACCAGGATACTACATGGATTAGAGGGTATGAGCTAAAAGGGGTGGTTGGACAAATTTGTTTTCTCTGGAAAGTCGGGTGCTGAGGGAAGACCTGGTAGAAATTTAGAAAATTATGAAAAGCATGGGTAGGGTAGACAGAATCTTCCTCCTAAGGTAAAAATGTCAAATTCTGGAGCATGTGCATTTAGGGTGACAGGGGAAAGTTTAAGGGAGATATGTAGGGCATGACCTTTTCTGGTGTCTTGCTGTAGTGATAGAAACAGATATGATAATGGCACTTAAGGAACTTGTAGATACACATATAAGTATGCTGAGAATGGAGGGATCTGGATAATAAGCAGGCAGAAGAGATTGCATATTTTGGCATCATGACTGACACGAACATAATAGGACAAAGGGCCTGTTTCTCTGCTTTACTGTTTTATGTCCTATTGTGCCTTAGTTAAATCCATGTTCCCTGATGGATTCTCCTTGATGTAGTCCTTTTTTCTTCCTGCTTTTGCCTCCTCAGGACTCATCTGTCTTCTTCCTCCTTTCAATCATGTTGGAGATTCAAAGCATCTGACTCCAAAACCCTCTCCAAATCGGGAGCTTCATCCATCCTATAAATCGAGAAACCTTCAGGTCTTACCTACTTATCCAGTGTGTCCAGATTGAGCCTTATCTCCATGAAACAGACCAGTTAGCCTGACCTGAGTCATTGCTAAGATGTCCCCTATTAAGGATGACGTTTTGGGATACTTGGAGGCACAAGAGAAAACAGGCTGATGTCAATGGGGAAACAAAAGAAAATCTGCAGATGCTGGAAATCCGAGCAACACACACAAAATGCTGGAGAAACTCAGCAGGCCAGGCAGCATTTAGGGAAAGACTACAGCCGATGATTTGGACCAAAAACCCTTCGGCAGGACTGGAGAAAAAAGGATGAGGAGTAGATTTAAAAGCTGGGGGGGGGGTGGGGGGAGTGGGGAGAAATCATAAGGTGGTAGGTGAAACCTGAAGGGGGAGGGGTGAAGTAAAGAGCTGGGAAGTTGATTAGTGAAAGAAACAGAAGGCTATGGAAGAAAGAAGAGATGGGAGGAGCACCAGAGGGAGGCAATGGGTGGGCAAGGAGATAAGGTGAGAGAGGGAAAATAGGATGGGAAATGGTGAAGGGAAGGGTCATTACCAGAAGTTGGAGAAGTCAATGTTCATGGCATCAGGTTGGAGGCTACCCAGACAGAATATAAGGTGTTGTTTCTCCAACCGAACTGTGACATCATCATGATACTGGGGGCCATGGATAGACATATCGGAATGGAAAGTGGAATTAAAATGGGAGATCCCACTGCTGCTGTAAAGCCGGTCTCCCCTTCCCCCAACACCACTCCACAATCCCGTCTCCTCTTCCCCCACCACCACTCTGCAATCCCGTCTCCCCCTCCCCCACCACCACTCCACAATCCCGTCTCCCCTTCCCCCACCACCACTACGCAATCCCGTCTCCCCTTCCCCCACCACCACTACGCAATCCCGTCTTTCTCAGGTCCCACCGCCAGCTCTTGGGTCCTCAGACTCCATCTTCCTCTCACCTTACCATCCTTGAACACCCCAAACCTCCTTTCCCCTCAGACATGACCAAACTTTGTCCCCCCTCCGATCCCAACTCTCATCTGTGTTGCTTCTTCACCATTCCCTCTGACTTTCCCCTCTGAGGCAGAACGTTCTGTCCTCAGTAAGGGCTTCACCTCTGCCCCCCTGCACCTACACCTTAGTAAGTTCCTTGCCCGCTACGATGCTGAGCTCTTCTTCTGCTGCCTCCATCTGTGAGCCTATTTCTTTGGCAAGGACTCTTCACTCCGCACCGATGACCCCTTCTCTCATCTTTAACCCTCCTTCTCTTCCTGGACACCCCGCCCTAGTCTTCTGCCTGCTCTGGATGTTGTCATTGCCAACTGCCGATGGGACATCAGCTTCCAACCTCATTCCAACCTCACTCCTTCCAAACGCTCAGCTCTCCACTCCCTGCACACCTATCCTAACTACACCGTCAAACCCGCAGATAAGAGGGTGCTGTAGAAGTTTGCCGTTCTGACCTCTACCTTGCTGAGACGCAGCACCAACTCTCAAACACCTCCTCTTACTTACCCCTTGAACATGATCCCACTAAGGAATACCAGGCCATTGTCTCCCACACCATCACCAACCTTATTAACTCTAGAGATCTCCCATCCACCTTCACCAGCAGTTCCAGCACCCTGCACCTCCCATTTCTACCTCCTACCCAAGGTCCACAAACCCACTTGTCCAGGTAGACCCATTGTTTTAGCTTGTTTCTGTTCCACTGAACTCATATCAGCATACCTTGACTCTGTTTTATCCCCCTTAGTTCAGTCCGTTCCCACCTACATCCATGACACTTCACATGCTCTGGATCTTTTCAATGATTTTAAGTTCCCTGGCCCCCATCACCCTATTTTTACTTTTGATGTCCAGTCCCTATACATCTCCGTCCCCCACCAGGAAGGCCTCAAAGCTCTCTGCTTTTTTTCTGGACACCAGACCCAACCAGTTCCCCTCCATCACCACCCTCCTCCACCTAGCGGAACTTGTCTTCACTCTCAATAATTTCTCCTTTGGCTCCTCCCACTTCCGTTAAGCAAAAAGTGTAGCCATGGGCACTTGCATGGGTCCCAGCTATGCCTGCCTGTCTGTCAGCTATGTGGAACAGTCTATATTCCAAGCCTACACTGGTGACCGTCCCACACTTTTCCTATGCTATATCAATGACTGCATTCGTGCTGCTTCCTGCACCCATGCTGAACTCGTTGACTTCATCCACTTTGCCTCCAATTTCCACCCTGCCCTCAAATTTACCTGGTCTATTTCCGACACCTCCCTCCCCTTTCTTGATCTCTCTGTCTCTGTCTCTGGAGACAGCTTATCCACCGATGTCTATTACAAACCCACAGACTCTCACACCTACCTGGACTATCCCTCTTCCCACCCTGTTACTTGTAAAAATGCCATCCCCTTCTCTCAATTCCTCCGTCTCTGCTGCATCTGCTCTCAGGATGAGACTTTTCATTCTAGAATGAAGGAGATGTCCTCCTTTTTCAAGCAAAGGGGCTTCCCTTCCTCCACCACCAATGCTGCCCTCAACTGCATCTCTTCCATTTTGTGCCCATCTGCCCTCACCCCATCATCCTGCCACCCTACCACCCTCCTCTTGTCCTCACCTACCACCTCACCAGCTTCTGTGTCCAGCACATAATTCTCTGTAACTTCTGCCATAAGGAAATAACAGGCAGATTAGACAAAGGAGTCAGTGGATGTTGTTTACTGGGATTTTCAAAAGGCCTTATCAATTGTGCTGCTAAACAAGATGAGGGCCCATGGTATCACAGGAAATATACTAGCACAGCAACAAAGTCAAAGTCAATGTAAAATTTATTATCAGAGTACATACATGTCACCACATACAACACTGAAATCCTTTTTCCTGTTGCATACTCGGCAAATCTACAGAACAGTAACTATAAATAGGATCATTGAAAGAGCAAGAGCATGGAAGACATCTAACTGTGCAAATGCAAATATAAATAAATAGCATAAATAATGAGGGTTTAAAAAAGCAAGATAAAGAGAACTTAAAGCTCGGTCATTGCTTGTGAGAACATCTCAATAGATGAAGGCATAGTTATCCTCTTGTTTTTTTGAGAGCTTTGTGGTTGAAGGGTAGTAATTGTCCTTGAACCTGGTGGTGGGAGTCCTGAGGCTCTTGTACCTTCTACCTGATAGCAGCAGTGAGAAGAGAGAATGGCCTGGGTGGTGAGGTTCTTTGATGATGGATGCTGCTTCTCTACAGCAGTGTTTCATGTAGATGCCTTCCTTCGACAGCGTTTCACGCAAAAGATTGGCTGACTGGCAGAAGACAAAGAGTGGCAATAAAGGGGACCTTTTCGTGCTGACTGCTGGTGACAAGTGGTGTTTTCAGGTATTGGTGTTGGGTCTGCTATTTTTTGCTTTATATGTTAATGACAGAATTGACGGCTTGTGGACAAGCTTCCAGATGATACAAAAATAGGCAGACAGGCAGGTAGAGTTGAGGAAACACGGAATCTGCAGAAGGACTTGGACTGATTAGAAGAATGAGCAAAGAAGTAGCAGGTGCATTACAGTATAAGGTATGTATAGTCATGCAATTTGGTCAAAGAAATAATGACCTGCTCTATTTTCTAACTGGAGAGCAAATTCAGAAATGAAAAGTGCAAAATGACTTGGAAGTCCTAGTGCAAGATTCCCTAAATGTTAACTTGACTTGGTAGTAAGGAAAGCAAATACAATGTCATTCCAAGAGAACTAGAATAGAAAAACAAGGATGTACAGTAACTTTAGACCATAAGACCATAAGACAAAGGAGCAGAAGTCAGCCATTCGGCCCATCGAGTCTGCTCCGCCATTTTGTCATGAGCTGATCTATTCTCCCATTTAGTCCCAATCCCCCGCCTTCTCACCATAACCTTTGATGCCCTGGCTACTCAGATACCTTTCAATCTCTGCCTTAAATACACCCAATGACTTGGCCTCCACTGCCGCCCGTGGCAACAAATTCCATAGATACACCACCCTCTGGCTAAAAAAATTTCTTCGCATCTCTGTTCTGAATGGGCGCCCTTCAATCCTTAAGTCATGCCCTCTCATACTAGACTCCCCCATCATGGGAAACAACTTTGCCTCATCCACTCTGTCCATGCCTTTCAATATTCAAAATGTTTCTATGAGATCCCCCCTCATTTTTCTAAACTCCAAGGAATACAGTCCAAGAGCGGACAAACGTTCCTCATATGTTAACCCTCTCATTCCCAGAATCATTCTAATGAATCTTCTCTGTACCCTCTCCAAAGTCAGCACATCCTTTCTTAAATAAGGAGACCAAAACTGCCCACTGTACTCCAAGTGAGGTCTCACCAGCGCCTTATAGAGCCTCAACATCACATCCCTGCTCCTATACTCTATTCCTCTAGAAATGAATGCCAACATTGCATTCGCCTTCTTCACCAGCGACTCAACCTGGAGGTTAACCTTAAGGGTATTCTGCACGAGGACTCCCATGTCCCGTTGCATCTCAGAACTTTGAATTCTCTCCCCATTTAAATAATAGTCTGCCCGTTTATTTCTTCTGCCAAAGTGCATAACCATACACTTTCCAACATTGTATTTCATTTGCCACTTTTTTGCTCATTCTTCCAATCTATCCAAGTCTCTCTGCAGACTCTCTGTTTCCTCAGCACTACCGGCCCCTTCACCTATCTTCGTATCATCAGCAAACTTAGCCACAAAGCCATCTATTCCATAATCCAAATCATTGATATACAACATAAAAAGAAGCAGCCCCAACACGGACCCCTGTGGAACACCACTGGTAACCGGCAGCCAACCAGAATAGGATCCCTTTATTCCTACTCTTTGTTTCCTGCCAATCAGCCAACGCTCTATCCACGTATGTAACTTTCCTGTAATTCCATGGGCTCTTATCTTGTTAAGTAGCCTCATGTGTGGCACCTTGTCAAAGGCCTTCTGAAAATCCAAATATACAACATCCACTGCATCTCCCTTGTCTAGCCTACTGGTAATTTCCTCAAAAAATTGTAATAGGTTTGTCAGGCAGGATTTTCCTTTAAGGAAACCATGCTGAGTTCTGGCTATCTTGTCATATGCCTCCAGGTACTCCGTAACCTCATCCTTGACAATTGACTCCAACAACTTCCCAACCACCGATGTCAAGCTAACAGGTCTATAATTTCCTTTTTGATTCTTTGCCCCCTTCTTAAATAGCGGAGTGACATTTGCAATCTTCCAGTCCTCCAGAACCATGCCAGAATCTATGTACTTTTGAAAGATCATTGCTAATGCCTCTGCAATCTCCACAGATACTTCCTTCAGAAAACGAGGGTGCATTCCATCTGGTCCGGGAGATTTATCTACCTTTAGACTATTCAGCTTCCTGAGTACTTTCTCTGTCGTAATTGTGACTGTGCACACTTCTCTTCCCTGCCACCCTTGAGTGTCCGGTATACTGTTGATTTCTTCCTCAGTGAAGACTGATGCAATATACTCATTCAGTTCCTCCGCCATCTCCTTATCTCCCATTACAATTTCTCCAGCATCATTTTCTATCGGTCCTATATCTACTCTCACCTGTCTTTTACTCTTTATATATTTGAAAAAGCTTTTAGTATCCTCTTTGATATTAGTTGCTAGCTTCCTTTCATAGTTCATCTTTTCCCTCTTAATGACCTTCTTAGTTTCCTTTTGTAAGGTTTTAAAAACTTCCCAATCCTCTGTCTTCCCACTAATTTTTGCTTCCTTGTATGCCCTCTCCTTTGCTTTAACTTTGGCTTTGACTTCTCTTGTCAACCAGGGTTGCATCCTTTTTCCACTCAAAAATTTCTTCTTTTTTGGAATATAGCTGTCTTGCACCTTCCTCATTTCTTGCATAAACTTGCAGGAGTTTAGAAGAATGAAGGAAGATCTTAGAGACAGAGTGGACGTGGAGAGAATATTTCCACTAGTGGGAGAGTTTTGGACTAGAGAGTATAACCTCAGAGTACAAGAAGGTCCCTTTAGAGCAGAGATGAGGAGGAATTTCTTTAACTAGTGAGTGCTGAATCTGTAGAACTCATTCCCACACCTGGCAGTGGAGGCCAAGTCATTGGGTATAATTAAAAAGGAGGTTAATCTGAACTTAATTAGTATGGGGTTCAAACGTTACTGGGAAAATGCGGTTGAGGGGGAAAAATCAGCCATGATTAAATCGTAGAGAAGACTTGATGGGCTGAATGGACAATTCTGCTCCTGTTTTATGGTCTTATGATTTATTTCAACTAAATGGCCTTTTTTCCTTCTCCCCCATCTCCCAATATCTCAAGGGATGTTCTAAAAGCACAGAGGAGCTTGGAGTTGCCCACTAAAACAATAAAATCTCCATAACAGGTTTAATGCACTTAATTGTCCCAAAGTGTTGTACCAGAACATCAAGCTGATAAGAAAATGTGCTTACAAACATTTCAGGAGCAGAAGCATGCCACTTGGTCTCCCTGTTCTTCTACTTGACAGCATCATGGCTGATCTGAAGCCAAAAAACAAATCACCGGAGGAACGCAGCAAGACAAGCTGCTGTGGAGGCAGAGATATTATTGACATATTGTGTTGCGACCCTGATGCACCATCTCAAGCTGAAATGTTGACCATCCCTCTGCTTCTGCAGATGCTGCCTGACCTATTGAGTTCCTTCAGCAATTTGTTTGCATTTCAATTTAGAGCTTCTGCTCTCTTGTGTATCCAAGATTAATCTGACAGCAATTACAACTCTGCACTGCCATCTACTCAAGGTACTTTTAGGAGGCTTCAAGGAGCTTCCTAAATGTGGAAAGATAGGTAGCCAGAATTCTAAAGTTTAGGGTTTTGACGGTTGCAGGGACATCTGTCTGTGATAGAATGATTCAATTAAAGGATTTGCATTGGGAGATCATATCTCTCAGTGAGTTTTAGTGTGGTGGAGATTTCAGAGGTAAGGAGGTTTGATACAATATTATTCCAGCATCATATGGCCTTAGCTTTTGGAATTCTCTCCACTGTTGCACATCAGCAAGGCTTTTATTTGCTGTTCCTGTCGCAGGTGGTTGCAGCTCTCTGTGTGGAGTCCTTTTCAGAATCAAGGTCAGACAGAAAATTCCATTTGTCACCTTAATTTTAAATGTCGTTTATCACAACTCTCGATATGACAACATAAGAAATAGAGTAATCCATAATGAAAATCGGCCCTTTTGGCCAACTCATTCATGTCAGCCATGGTGCCTGCCAAAGTAATCCCATTTGCCTGCTTTTGACCTATATTGCTTGAACACCACTCCTTCCCACCACATCCATATACTTATCCAAATGTCCTCTAAAGTGAAAAAAGATTTATACCCCTTAAACCTGATCTGACATTTCACCAAGCTCTGACAAATCATCTACCTTGGCTCTATTTCCCTGGACAAGTCTTTAATTCCCTTAACGTTCATACTCTGCTCTGAATGAAATCAAGTACCAAATCTACATAGCCTTCTAGGGCAGAGAGTTCCAAAGATTCACAGCCCACTGCTTTGCATTCTGCCATTTATTCTGAGACAGTGATACACACAAAATGCTGGAGGAACTCAGCAGGCCAGGCAGCATCTATGGTCAAAAGCACAGCCAAGAGGTAATGTTGCAGCTATATAGGACCCTGGTCAGACCCCACTTGGAATACTGTGTTCAGTTCTGGTCACCTCACTACAGGAAGGATATGGAAACTATAGAAAGAGTGCAGAGGAGATTTACAAGGATGCCGCCTGGATTGGGGAGCATGCCTTAAGAGAATAGGTTGAGTGAACTTGGCCTTTTTCCCTTGGAGCGACGGAGGATGATAGGTGACCTGATAGTGGTGTATAAGATGATGAGAGGCATTGATCGTGTGGATAGTCAGAGGCTTTTTCCCAGGGCTGAAATGGCTAGCATGAAAGGGCACAGTTTTAAGGTGCTTGGAAGTATGTACAGGGGAGATGTTACAGGTAAGTTTTTTTTACACAGAGAGTGGTGAGTGTGTTGAATGGGCTGCCGGCGATGGTGGTGGAGGCAGATATGATCGGGTCTTTTAAGAAACTCATGGACAGTTACATGGAGCTTAGAAAAATAGAGGGCGATGGGTAACCCCAGGTAATTTCTACGGTAAGGATATGTTTGGTATAGCTTTGTGGGCCAAAGAGCCTGTATTGTGCTGTAGGTTTTCTATGTTTCTATGTTTCTTAGTCGACATTTTGGGCTGAAACCCTTCGCAGGACTGGAGAGAAAATGCTTAGGAGTAGATGTAAAAGGTGGGGAGAGAGAAGCACAAGATAATAGGTGAAACCTGAAGGGGAGGGATGAACTAAGGAGCTGGGAAGTAAATTGGTGAACGAGACAGAGGGCTGTGGAAGAAAGAAAAGGGAAGAGCACCAAAGGGAGGCTATGGGCGGGAAGGAGATAAGGTGAGAGAGGGAAAAGGGGATGCTCAGATTTCCAGCATCTGCAGCTTTTCCTTGTCTGAGACAGTGATCCCTGGTTTGAGGCTCCTCAGCTGGGAGAAACATCATCCCTACATTTACTCTGTCAAGCTCTGAAATAATATTTCTAAAGTTGATGTACAAAACAATTTATACATCTGAACATTAATAACCATCATATAGGATCTAGAATCTAGGACTGGAGTTACATGGCAACTAATGAAGTGAGACTAACAGCCAATCGTTTCATAGTAGAGCAATGGTAATGGAACATAGGATAGTACAGAACAGGAACAGGCCCATCACCACACAATTGTGTGCTGAACTGGCTAAGCTAATAGCACCTAATTAAACCAGTTTCTTCTGTCCATTAATCATTCATATGCTTCCATTCACTGCAAGTTTATGTGTCTATCTAACACCACCACACTGGCAGCTCATTGTGGGACCTGCCACTCTCTCTGTAAAATAAATTTTCCCTGCTCTTACCTTAAAATGCATATTCTCTCGTTCCTGACATGTCTATCTTGTGAACAGATTCTGGCTCTCCACCCTATATATCCCTCTCATTTTATAAGCTTCTATAAGATGGCCAGCATTTTGTATGTGTTGCTCAGAGTTCCAGCATCTGCAGATTTTCTCATGTTCAAGACCAAAGTTGATGGTTGGGGGGAGGGGAAAGTAAAGAAAAATACGTGTATAGAGGAAGTATAAATATGGCAGGTAGAGTCATTCTGTGAAATTGCTGAACTCAATTAACTCGGTATTGTTCTAGCTTCAACTGTTTGGGCTGTCAGTTCATTACCAAGTTTGTTAACATGAAGGACAAACTGTACAGGAAGTGAAGTTACTTCAAGATGTACTTGCAACATACATCAAAGTTGCTGGTGAACGCAGCAGGCCAAGCAGCATCTATAGGAAGAGGCGCAGTCGACGTTTCAGGCCGAGACCCTTTGTCAGGACTAACTGAAGGAAGTTCACCAGCAACTTTGATGTATGTTGCTTGAATTTCCAGCATCTGCAGAATTCCTGTTGTTCAAGATGTTCAAGATGTACTTGATTTGTTTTACGAGACTGCCAATACTTGTTCAGGATATGGCAGAGTAGTGTTGGATTGCTTCAATAATGCCTTTCAAGAAATAGAACCTAGTTCCTTACTGAGGGGGTTTCCAAACTGGGGTCCATGGACACTTCCTCCCCGGTTAATGGATGGGGCCCATGACATAAAAATGGCTGGCAGCCCCTGCCTTACTGGGTCTCACCCACACAAGAGATTCATCATTAACTCTCAGTTTCATCATACAAAATATGAGCAATAGAAGTGGCCTTGTCTGTGTCACCTTAATACCAAGAACAAATTGAGAAAGTTTAGAAGACATCAAGGTTGAGAAAATTATACACTAGGATAAACAATAAATTATTATTAGCATGCTTCTCTGCATCCGCTGTTATCTTGGGAGAGGAAATGTCGTAGCCTGGAGTGAAACATTAGATTTCCATTGTCGTCAGGAGACAAGAGGCTAAAAAGGAAAATAGTTTGTTTTATTTTCAAATGGCCTTGTAATGACTTTGCTTTGCAGTAAAATGTAGGAACCAAATAAAAAAGCGGATACCATTGCATAACTTATCTGTAATCCAACACTTTAAAATAGACTTTGCAGGTTGAGTTACTGAGGGACAGATGGTGAGCAGACTATTAATTTGTACCCAGTGCTTGATGCCATCAGAAAGTGCTGACTGACTCCCAATGTGATTTTATTTACACTGAAGTGATGCTTGCCAAGATCAAGGTCATGCCAGGCTCAATTACTCAGCACAACAGATAGGATGCTTCTGGCTTCTGTCCTTGCACTTGCTCACATCAAAAGAGCCTACTTGTTTTTTTGGGAAAAAAAGGGAAACAGAGCCCCATTCCTTTCTCATTTTGTTTTCTAATATTACAATGCAGCCAGCAATTTCTATGAATACCCCTGATGCACTTTGGGAAAAGGTACAGCGCTACACGGGGTTGGATATAAACTGGAAACATTGGCTTCCAAACATCCTTTTAAATGACTTTATTCAGCCTGCGTAACAGTTTGCTTCAATCTCATCCCATCCATCTGAGCACAGAAATTAATTAATATCATTTCCGGTTAATTCTTCAGAATTCCTGGCAACCTACTCTTCCAGAAGATCTCTATTCAGATCCAAGCATTTATTTAGCCAAGGAACAATGCAGGGTACCACAGTATGTGCCAGGGCAAATCTTTACTTCAGCAGCATGCATCTGGAGGTTGAATGGTTGTGGCTGGATTACACAAATAATTCCCTAACACTTATTCCTAGGTAAAAAGACTTCAAGGGTCATATGCTTGAGCTGTGTAAAGCTCACTTTTATCAAGAAGAAATTATTGAATAGGTTTGTGTGTTGTCATTTCTTACCTTTAAAAGGGAGGTATACCAGCTCATGGGTAGGATATAAATAAATAATTTTAACATACTAGGTAATATTAACAGTATTGAGACAATTCATTATCCTGGCTTTGATCATTTAAGGGACCCAGAAAGGAACATTCAAGAAATTTCTCCCAATTTATCTTGTTTTTTTTGCACTCAACTATGTTGAGTATGGCCTATCTAATCTTGATCCTTAAGACATCACAAAAACTAGGATGAGGCTAAAGGAACAAAAAGTTATTTTTCTGGTCAATATAGTTTTCCCCTCCAATTCCCTTCCATTGATTCTGCTTGATCTGCTAATTCCTCCAGTAGATTGCAACTTTTTTTTGGATGTCTGTCTATACCAAAAGCACAAGTCACAGGGTGATGAGTAGTAGAATTTTGTATTCAGTGAGGCAATACAGGGATCAGTCCAAGGGTTCTAGCTGGTTACAATATTTATTGATGACTTGGATGGTGAGATCAGGGATAATACATCCAAGGTTGATGATGCAAAGAAAATCCCATATGGACTGTGAGGAAGCTGCAGTAAACCACAGACAGGTAAAATGAATAGGCGAAGGCTAAGTGACAGAATACACAGAAAATAAAAAGGCAGGCCACTATGGTAAAGATGCCTTGGAACATGAATCACTGAAAGTTTACATGTAAGGACTTTATGGCAAGGTCGTTTGAGGACAAAAGTATAATTGCAGTGGAACATTGTTAAATAGCCATGACAAGACCACATTTGGAATATTGTGCACAGATCTGGTTGCCCCACCCAACGATGATATAATTGAGACAGAGTGTAATGAAAAGTTTGTTCCCCAATTTGTAGGGAATGAGGTAGATGCAGAAGTGGAAGGGGAAAATAGTTTTGCTGTGGAAGGGAGGTCAGAAGAATGAGAGATAATTTCATTGAAACATAAAAGTTCTCTTTTAAAAAACAAAACCGTACTTTAAAAAAGGTAGATGCATTGGTATGAAACAGGGCTAGGTATCCACATTAGAAAGGCAGCCATTCAGAGCAGGCCAGAAGAAATCAGTTCATACTGAGAGAAGGAACCCTTTGGAATTTTCTACCAATGGGAAATTGATTGTTAAATATATTTGTTTTGATGTTAAATGTATGATTCTTACTATCAACCACTAAAGTTGGTTAAATAAAAGTTCAGGAAAGGGATATGCACAGTTAGGAGAATATCTGGCTAAGTTGCCAGGAGGTGGTGGTGCAGGCAGATACATAATGTTCAGAAGTATTTAGGAGAGGTACCTTGTCATTTTCCTATGCAAGGATATGGGCTTATGGCAGGTAAGCAGGGCTCATGTAGATAGACATCATGGGTAAGATGGGACAAATTCTGTGCTCTTCAAATTTTAAGAGGAGCCTTATATATCCTGAAGTGAAGAATGATGGAAGAGAGCTTATCAAGCATCCCAGTTTCATTTCAGTGCAAATTTGAGTTACCTTAAAAGGACTACTCCATAGATGAATCAGAAATCATGGATTCAAGTCCCATGCAGATGGGAAAAATGTGGTCTAGACCACTGGTTCAATCCCTGCCATTTGTTGGGAGAAAATTTGCAGCCAAGCTCCTGAATGTCTAATGTCCAGAGGATTCAAACAGCTATAAGTGGTCATTGTAAGAAGATCTAACATCATTCTGTTCTATATGTTCAGCAAGTCACTCGAAGTAGATAGACAACAGAGTCCACCCTAACTAAGAGAGAAGTAGTTTAGTGTTGTCATTTATACGAAGCAGCTCCATAATGTATTACACTATCAAATTTGGGTAATGGATCAAAAGAAATTCCCCATTTTACAAATTTCATTGTTGTTTCAGTCATACTAGTAGTGACTTGGGAAGGAGGAAAGTAACCAAGAACAAAGTGTGATTTAAGATTTATTTACTGTGTTATATAGAGTTCCATACTTTGATAATAACGTACAGATTAGTTCAGATTTGGACATCGAAAAAGGCCATCAAAACACACATTTGGAAGAAGAGTCAAAAACTGGCAGCCTAGAAGAACAAAGCTTGTACAATATTTAACTGGAGTACTACATTCATTAGACCATTTACATCAATAGCTTGTTGACAAAGCAGACTGCACTTCTCTTCTTTAAGAGATTCAGTGGGATTCAAGGCAAGTGAAGGATAAAGTTAATACAAGTTATGCCATTGATTAAAAAATTTAATAAATATGGATGCAAAGAAAATCAGTTCTGGTAGAAAATAAATGTCACATTGTCAAACCCTAACCATGGGAATTGGCATGTCGAGATCTCATTTCCCGTGCTAACTTCCAGAGCACATTTCAGTAGTGTACAGAGAATCTAAAATCATTTCAAGTTGTAGAACAGAAAGAGGGCCTTTGACCCTTACGGTCTGTGCCAAACTATTAAGCTGCCTCGTGCCATTGACCTATATCCAAACCATACCCTTCCATACCCCTCCCAACCATGTACCTATCCACATTTCTCTCAAGTGTTGACATTGACCCTGCATCTACTTGCATTGGCAGTTCATTCTACACTCACATCCCCGAGTGAAGAAATTTCCCGTCATTTTCCCCTTAAGCATTTCACCTTTAACCCAAGATGTTGAGTTCTAATCTTACCCAACCTCTCTGAAAAAAAAACTTGTTTGCATTTATCCTATCCATACCCCTCAATTTTTTACACCTCTATTAAATCTCCCTTCCTTCTTCTATGCTCTAGGGAATGAAGTCTTAACCTATTCAATCTTTTCCTATAACTTGGGCACTCAAGTGCTGGAAACATCCTTGTAAATTTTCTCTGCGTCCTTTCAAGCTTATTGATATATCTCCTCTAGTAAGTGACCAGAACTGCACACAATACTCCAAATTAGGCCTCACCAACATCTTATACAACTTCCACAAAACTTCCCAACTCCTGTACTCAGTACTTTGATTTATGAAAGCCAATGTGCCAAAAGCTCTGAGACAGCCAAATGCAAATCATCCCTATTTACTTCATCTCTAAACCCCTTCACTAAAATGTAAGTCTACAATAAGCACACTTTGAAGCGAGCTCAGCAGCAACGTATACTTTGAACAAGCTCATGGAGATGCGAGGAACAAAATCTACATTTAAAACAGGAAATACAATGAAACTGGTACTGTACAATTTCAAATCATTACCTAACATTTTTTAAAAGAACAAAATTCAGTTGTCACTTTACTGCATAGAGATCATGACTAATTGCAAAAAGCTCTCAAGCAAATGTTAGTTGCCCAAGGTGACTTAGAAACCCTTGGTTCCAATTGTGTACACTATGAAAGAGTTGGTTTAACAATTTTGTACTGCCAATGATCAGCCAAACATGTCAAGGGCAGTGCATGATAATAGAAAGATTTGCAAGGGTGCGTACAATTTTTGATAGGACTAAACCAAGACACCTCTAGGCACAAACTGGAAAACCTGCCTACAAGATAGATATCAATACGCATTTCAAACAGCATAGACAAAAAACAAAATTTAGCAGCTTGAAGAAAATGTTCTACATAGAACACAGCTCAATTAAACTCAGAAGCATTTGCGATGGACTATGGACGGTCCGGACTCATCATACTCCTGCTTGGTGATCCACATTTGCTGAAAGGTGGAGAGAGAGGCCAAGATAGAACCTCCAATCCAGACTGAATATTTCCTCTCGGGCGGAGCAATGATCTTAATTTTCATTGAGCTTGGAGCCAAGGCTGTAATCTCCTTCTGCATTCTATCTGCAATGCCTGGGTACATAGTGGATCCACCAGACAATACCGTGTTGGCATATAGATCCTTCCTGATATCTATATCACATTTCATTATACTATTAAAGGTGGTCTCATGTATCCCAGTTGTCTCCATTCCTAGGAAAGAAGGTTGGAATAAAGCCTCTGGGCACCGGAAACGCTCATTGCCGATGGTGATGACTTGGCCATCGGGCAACTCGTAGCTTTTCTCCAAGGATGAGGAGGCGGCAGCCATCATCATCTCAGCCTCAAAGTCAAGAGCCACATAACACAACTTCTCCTTTACGTCTCGTACAATCTCCCTCTCGGCTGTGGTTGTGAACGAGTATCCACGTTCAGTCATAACCTTCATTAAATAGTCGGTGAGGTCCCTGCCAGCCAGATCTAGCCGTAGAATGGCATGGGGCAAGGCATAGCCCTCATAGATGGGTACTGTGTGGGTCACCCCATCGCCAGAGTCTAACACAATGCCTGTAGTGCGCCCAGAAGCATACAAGGATAGCACAGCTTGAATGGAGACATACATGGCTGGTGTATTAAATGTCTCAAACATGATTTGGGTCATCTTCTCCCGGTTGGCCTTGGGGTTCAGAGGTGCCTCTGTGAGGAGAACAGGATGCTCCTCTGGGGCAACTCTCAGCTCATTGTAGAAGGTGTGGTGCCAAATCTTCTCCATATCATCCCAGTTCGTCACAATTCCATGCTCAATTGGATACTTTAGGGTCAGAATTCCTCTCTTGCTCTGGGCTTCATCACCAACATAGCTGTCTTTCTGACCCATTCCCACCATAACACCCTGAAAATAATAATAAAAGGCTAGTATATATAATCCAAGTACAAAATCAAATGGAAAGCTTTCACAAATATTGTTACCTTGAGAAGGCACCAGGCAAATTCTTTACTTTGTCATTTCAGAAATCAGCCAATCAAAGTCAAGGAAATAGAACTGCATTTACAATTAAGCAGGGTTTCTTTTGTTTAGGGGTGTTCCCAGCATGGAGTAGACAATTTAAAAGTAAATACATTTTTATAAGTTAGATTTAAAATCCTGTATCCTCTAGTTTATAGCCTAGGTGTTTAGACACCATCCCAAAATTTAATAAACTGCAAACTTCAGTTTGAACCTTGGAGGACAGTAAACACAAACAGGTTTGTGTACGTCAACTCTTGATGCAAACACAATGTGAAAAAAAAAGGAAATAAAGAACCATATTGATGCACAGGAGTCACTTGCGGGAAGCAAAATCTATTGATTTGCAGGTAATGAGAGAGATTCATAATGCAAGCACCTCGGGCAGCCTTGTGCCATCAATAAAAAAAGTTAAAAAAATTATAATCAAGAAATATGAAGATCCAATTGAAAACAGGACAAGAAAATTCTTTCCATCTGATGTAATATGGCATGAAGAAAAATGTATTTCATCAACATTTATTTAATTTCAACTAGCACCATAAAAGCAACACAATTTTAAATTAATTCTCAGATCCTCCATTTTCAAGAGTTGGCCTTTAAGGAACACTGGACCCAGAAATGTGGTACTAATTGTAGACAGCAAGCACCATTCAGGTCTCCTAGCAACCCAGAATTTCACATCTTCTGATGAATAAGATTTTGGGCAAGGTGGGAGGGAGTGGAGAAGCAATTTATTACCCAATCCTATAATAGCTCAATTGACAATAGAATTTTTTTGTTAAATTCTGGACATTTTCAAAAGTAGGGAAGAACCATGCATGTTGGTCTCGGTACAAGTCTCCTCTCTCATTAAATAAGCATGCTATTCTCGATCCATTTTTCAAAGACCAGCATTTTGAAAGAAGGGCTTCTAGGCTTTAAAATTTTATTAGCATTTAATACCAAAGTTATAAAACCATAATAGTGAAATGTAGATTCTAGAATGTTAATCTACACATCTGAAGTGTTAAATCAATAACAGAAATAAGAAAGAAAATTCAAAAATCTATTAGCCACATATTCAGGTCCAGAGCACAAATGAATTAATTTGTACTCAAAAGACAAAGTGAAACTTTACCTGATGTCGAGGGCGTCCCACAATGGAGGGAAATACAGCCCTGGGAGCATCATCGCCTGCAAACCCAGCTTTACACATCCCAGATCCATTATCTACAACCAAGGCTGCAATCTCATCATCCCCCATGGTTCTAAATCTGTTAGAATTCACTGCAGATAGGAATAAGTACAGCAGATTAGAGACAGGAAAATTAAACAACTCTTACATTTGCAATTGACTAGTAAAGCTTACCTTTGAGAAGGCTCTCATTTAAGACCTCTCTGTACTTAAGATTAAGAACACATTCCTTACCTTAGTCACTGTTCTTTTATACTGCACAGGGTTCCCGTTCATCTAAAATCACATGAGCCAGGCATAGGGGAGGAGCTAAAAATTAGCTTAACCACACATCATTATATTTATTTTAAACCTGGAATTTTCTTGAAAATTGTTTTTCTTTTTATTTGTTACAAATAGAAATGACTGAATCTTTCCTCTAAATCTGGTACTGAGTTTAACCTCTTCGTTGCCTGAATTCAATTACCAGGAATATTTAGAAACATAGAAACATAGAAAATAGGTGCAGGAGTAGGCCATTCGGCCCTTCGAGCCTGCACCGCCATTTATTATGATCATGGCTGATCATCCAACTCAGAACCCCGCCCCAGCCTTCCTTCCATACCCCCTGACCCCTGTAGCCACAAGGGCCATATCTAACTCCCTCTTAAACATAGCCAATGAACTGGCCTCAACAGTTTGCTGTGGCAGAGAATTCCACAGATTCACCACTCTCTGTGTGAAGAAGTTTTTCCTAATCTCGGTCCTAAAAGGCTTCCCCTCTATCCTCAAACTGTGACCCCTCATTCTGGACTTGCCCAACATCGGGAACAATCTTCCTGCACCTAGCCTGTCCAATCCCTTTAGGATCTTATACGTTTCAATCAGATCCCCCCTCAATCTTCTAAATTCCAATGAGTACAAGCCCAGTTCATCCAGTCTTTCTTCATATGAAAGTCCTGCCATCCCAGGAATCAATTTGGTGAACCTTCTTTGTACTCCCTCTATGGCAAAGATGTCTTTCCTCAGATTAGGGGACCAAAACTGCACACAATACTCCAGGTGTGGTCTCACCAAGGCCTTGTACAACTGCAGTAGTACCTCCCTGCTCCTGTACTCGAATCCTCTCGCTATAAATGCCAGCATACCATTTGCCTTTTTCACCGCCTGCTGTACCTGCATGCCCACTTTCAATGACTGGTGTATAATGACACCCAGGTCTCGTTGCACCTCCCCTTTTCCTAATCGGCCACCATTCAGATAATAATCTGTTTTCCTATTTTTGCCACCAAAGTGGATAACTTCACATTTATCCACATTAAATTGCATCTGCCATGAGTTTGCCCACTCACCCAACCTATCCAAGTCACCCTGCATCCTCTTAGCATCCTCCTCACTGCTAACACTGCCGCCCAGCTTCGTGTCATCCGCAAACTTGGAGATGCTGCATTTAATTCCCTCATCCAAGTCATTAATATATATTGTAAAGGAAGACTTGAGAAAGCACTGGTCGGAAGCACTTGACAAACATCGGATTTCTTTGAGGTAGGCAGCCTATTAGGCGGTTTAAAAAAAGTACCTACTGTATGGTAGACTATAGGATGTCCCCACAAATTCAATGTTCAAGATTGAAGACTGGCTACTGTCATTCTCCAGTATGCAAGTGTACAAGAGAACAAAATGATTGTTACTCTGGATCTGATATAGCATTGAAAATGCAATAAACATAAATATAAAAACAAATAAAAATACACTGGAAATAACTCATATTCTTCAGCAGCCCTGATTAAAATTGAGTGATAATGAAAATGTTATCTAACCTTTGTTGTGAAAAGGGTCTCGGTCTGAAACGTCGACTATCTATTCATTTTCATAGATGCTGCCTGACCTGCTGAGTTCCTCCAGTATTTTGTGTGTGTTGCATTGTAATCAATTAATCTATCAAAGATCCTGAAGTGACACAGGTATAATCCCTGTGGTGGAAAGTTGGCAAAGAGAGTTGTTCCTCAGCCTGCATTTACAACACCTTATGCCTGACATTACTCAAAGTTATTTGACTTCTATTGAATGTTGTCCATTTCTAGTATATCTCTAATGTTTCCCTGAAACTGAAAATTCACATTTTGGAAAGGTAGGGATGAGGCGTATTCCCTCATTTAAAAGGTGATACCACTGACAGTTCAGCATTCCCTCAGCACTGCTTTAAGGTGTTAACCTCATCTACACTCCTAAATTGCCGATTCCACGTGAAATGAGAAAACATTATCATTGGAGATAAAGGACTGAAACCTTTGTACTGTATGATAAAGCATTCTTTTTTCACTACATCATTACCTTGCTAATTGCAGCTATCATGGAGTAAGGAAGAAATAAATCAATTTAAAGGGAGAAAAGATCAGTACGTTTCCGTTTCTGGTTCCCAGGAGATGCTTTAAATATGCACAGTTCTGTTCAAAGTGTCACAGATGTCCTTGAGGCAACAACCGGCTTCTCAATTACAAACAGCAGCCTTTTCCAACCATGATCTAGAAAGTGTTACTTGTTTCTGCTCTGGGGGAGCGAAAACAGCAAATAGCCATTATCTTCACAAAGTTCTGCTTCTTTCTCTGAATAAAAAGCACCCAATTAATATCTAGTGAGCTTTATGGGATGATTGGTGTGACTGTGATCAAAGTCATGGGAGAGACACTGAAGCTGGTGATATAGAAGTCTTTACTTGTCACAGCAAGCACACATTCTTGTGGAGACACTCATAATAGAGTCTCATAAACTCGAATGTATATCACATTTTAATACCTTTAAGATCAAAGATAACAGTAGGTGATACAATGCAACTTCAATAATTACAATGACATTGTTTACTTCAATACTTTGGGTTGACAATGCTTCCTTTGAATTACATATCTACAGGGGAGACACCTCTGAACATTCGAACACCTGCTGGGACAAACTAACTAGCACAGATATTCTAAAAACCTCTTAAGAGTCCAATGCCTAAGATTAGTGTTGTCAGGGGTGACACTGAGAACAGCTACTAATTGCAATTATATCTGTGACAACATCAGCCTGGTGTGACAGCTTGAACTCAAGACATAATGGAGCAAGTAACTTAACTATGTAATACACACTAAATGCTGGAGGAACTCAGCAGGCCAGGCAGTATTTATGGAAAAGAGTACAGTCGATGTTTCAGGCCATGACCTTTCATCAGGACATATTGCCTGATTTGATGCAAGCCAATTAACATAACTCCATTGTCTTCATGCTTGGCTGATGCATATGTGAACGTCTCATGGTCGCCATTTTGCAAACTATATCTCTTAGTCCGTGAGCATCCTGTGCTCCACTGACAGTGCAAAGGCATGCTTCTAACTTCAATTTACTGTTTACAATTTATAATCCACATTAAGACCTGAATACTGGTTCTTGTTTGCAGTAATATCTGCTATGTTCACATAACTCCAGAATACTGCCTAACAATGGTTATAATAATCAATATTGTTAACAGCTAAGAATTAGTGATCTTTCTCGTAAATTGGCATGGAAATAAGCTGGAGGAAATGTAGTGGGTAACTAGTGTTATTCCCAAGTCAATTAATGTTCTTAGGCTGCATATGGTGACAATACTAAAGCCAGCCAAAATGGCTTGGGTAAGGAAAACTCCCAGCCAATGATTACCTGGCTACCTGATTGAGATTGATTTTATACATAGAATTAATATATAAATTCTCACTCATTTTATTTTCTGGATAAAAATCTTTGTTTTTACTAGGAGATTCCCACTGCTGTCTGTAAAGAGCTTGTACATTCTCCCCACGAATGTGTGGAATTCCCCTGGTGTTCCAGTTCTTTCCCACAATCCGAAGACGTACCAGTTGGTAGGTCATTGTAAATTGTCCTGTGATTAGGCAAGGGTTAAATTGCGAGTTGCTGGCCGGCGTGGATGGAAGGGCTGGGAGGTTCTATTCCACGCTGTATTCCGATAAATAAAATAAATACCCAGCAACACACACAAAAAATGCTGGTGAATGCAGCAGGCCAGGCAGCATCTATAGGAAGAGGTACAGTCAACGTTTCGGGCCGAGACCCTCTGTCAGGACTAACTGAAAGAAGAGATAATAAGAGATTTGAAAGTGGGAGGGGGAGGGGGAGATCCGAAATTATAGGAGAAGACAGGAGGGGGAGGGATGAAGCAAAGAGCTGGAAATTTGATTGGCAAAAGGGATATGAGGCTGGAGAAGGGGGAGTATCATGAGACAGAGGCCTACCCAGACAGTCCTTCCAGGTGAGGCAACACTTCACCTGTGAGTCGGCTGGGGTGATATACTGCGTCCGGTGCTCCCGATGCGGCCTTCTATATATTGGCGAGACCTGACGCAGGCTGGGAGACCGTTTCGCTGAACACCTGCGCTCTGTCCGCCAGAGAAAGCGTGATCTCCCAGTGGCCACACATTTTAATTCCTTGTCCCATTCCCATTCTGATATTTCTATCCACGGCCTCCTCTACTGTAAAGATGAAGCCACACTCAGGTTGGAGGAACAACACCTTATATTCCATCTGGGTAGTCTCCAACCTGATGGCATGAACATTGACTTCTCCAACTTCCGTTAATACCCCACCTCCCCTTCTCCCCTTTGTACCCCATCCGTTATTTATTTATTTATTTATTATTATTATCAATTTTTTTTCTCTCTCTCTCTCCTTTTTCTCCCTCTGTCCCTCTCACTATACTCCTTGCCCATCCTCTGGGCTTCCCTCCCCCTTTCTTTCTCCCTAGGCCTCCGGTCCCATGATCCTCTCCCTTCTCCAGCCTCATACCCCTTTTGCCAATCAACTTTCCTGCTCTTAGCTCCATCCCTCCCCCTCCTGTCTTCTCCTATCATTTTGGATCTCCCCTCCCTCTCCCACTTTCAAATCTCTTACTATCTCTTCTTTCAGTTAGTCCTGACGAAGGGTCTTGGCCCGAAACATCGACTGTACCTCTTCCTATAGATGCAGCCTGGCCTGCTGCATTCCACCAGCATTTTGTGTGTGTTGAATAAGCTAAATATACTTCTGCCAGTTGTCAGCAGTATGAATATTATAAGTATAAATTCAGCACAGCAGCTTTTATTATTTTGTGAGCAATGACTGATTTCCATATATACACCTTTTCCCATATTCTTTAATCTCTTTGGCAAATTAGATATGCTGTCAGGTTTAAATAATTGACCTGGCATTGATTCACATTTTTGGAAGAGTTGCAAACATCTTTTCCATCTGCCTGCTAAATCGCATCTTGCTTCACTTCTAAAAGGCCCTGGCTTTAATTTTTAGATGACTTTCACTTCTCTGATACCATCCAATTAGTGGAACCACCTTCTGTCTCCTCGATGCCACTAATATCTTGGAAGATGATCAAATCGACCTTCAAGCTTCTGCCTTCCAGGGGATGCAAATCTCTTTAACTCTTGGAATGCAGAGATCACTTAATGAACCTATACATCAATCCCTCCAAGAAATTTAATGGAAGGAGGATTAAAGGATTAATGAAAAGCGTAAATTTAAGCAACACCAGGGGTTGAATTAGTAGGTTAGGATTCAAGCTTCACTTCCAAGGTTTGAGTAATTAATAGATGTGTTTAATTTGACAATCCAGTGCAGTATTGCAGGTGTGCTGCATTGTCAGAGCACTGTCTTACAATCAAAAGATCTTACAGAACAATTGAAAGACAACTGCCTGGTTTCCTTGGCCAAATTCCACTCTCAATTAATATCACAAACAGGTACTATGTAATCATTTACTTTGTTGTTATGTGGCAATTAGCTCCTATTACTACACTGCACCACTACCGTGACCTTAAATCAACAAGATGCCATCGATTTTGAAATGTTTCGTAAATATGAAGGGCGTTGTTTTTTTAAAATTTAGATGGATAAAACAGATGGCCAATTACTGCTTTCTCTTTTCTTCGTAAACTGTCCAAGTAAATGATCTTTGCTTTATCATCAGCTCTACATGCAGCCATTTGCTTTTCTTCCCTGCATTATTTGTAATGCTCTGGTACTTTGTGTTTCCAATGCAACTGCCTGAGGCCCCTTCTGTCTCCAAATATTAGTCACTTTATATAAAATCTGGGGCAGAGACAACATCACAGCATACGCGAGACGGGAAAGATTAGGGAGCTGATTTTATTTCTTTTTGCTTTTTTCCTTTTGATAATCACTTTGATATTTCAATTAAATTTAAATGTACTGTAGCTTATTTTATCATGTAACATTTGATCAGCTATTACTCTGCTCAGATATAAATTTAAAAAGTTAAACTGTCATTTCCCAAAAATAGAGTCATCACATTTCTACAATTATTGCTGGAGTTATGATTTTTTATTCATATTTGTATATTTCTACCACATTGAGCCTGTTGTGATCTAAGGGATATGGGAACATAGAGCACAGCACTGTTTGGGCCCTTCGACACATAATGTTGTGCTGTCATATAAACCTTCTCCAGAACCTCTCCTTCACAGCCCATAGCCCTCCATTTTTCTTACATCTGTGTACCTATCTAAGAGTCTCTCAATTGTCCTGCCGTACCAGCCTCTACCACCACTCCAAGCAGTGCATCCCTACCACCATCTGTATAAAAAACCTACCTCCGAATCTCCCCTAAACTTTCATCCACTCTCCTTAAACACATGCCCTCTGGTATTGATAATTGCCACACCGGGGTAAAGGTGCTGGCTGTCCACTCTATCCATGCCTCTCATAATCTTATCAAGTAGCCTCCCTTCCTCTGTGGCTCCAAAGGAAAAAAAGCATTAGTTCATGCAAACTATCTTCATAAGATACATTCTCTAATACAGGTAGAATCCTGGTAAATTCCTCTGCACCCTATCTGAAGTTTCCACATCCTTTCTATAATGAGGTGACTAGAAATGAACACAATACTCCAAGTGTGGCCTAACCAGAGTTTTACGGAGCTGCAACATTACTTCACAGCTCTTGTACTTAATCTCCCTGCAGAGACTTGGCTGGCACCAGGGCAGGAATGGATTCTCAATATTCCTGGATTTCAGTGCTTTGAAAGGGATAGAGAAGGGAGAAAAAGGGGAGGAGGGGTGGCATTACTGGTCAGGGATACTATTATAGCTACAGAAAGGGTGGGTAATGTAGCAGGATCCTCTTTTGAGTCAATATGGGTGGAAGTCAGGAACAGGAAGGGAGCAGTTACTTTACTGGGGGTATTCTATAGGCCCCCTGGTAGCAGCAGAGATACTGAGGAGCAGATTGGGAGGCAGATTTTGGAAAGGTGCAACAATAACAGGGTTGTTGTCATGGGTGACTTTAACTTCCCTAACATCGATTGGCACCTGATTAGTTCCAATGGCTTAGATGGGGCAGAGTTTGTTAAGTGTTTCCAAGATGGATTACTGTCACAGTATGTTGGCAGGCTGACTAGAGGGAATGCCATACTTGATCTAGTATTAGGTAACGAACCAGGTCAGTTCACAGATCTCTCCATGGGTGAGCATCTGGGGGACAGTGACTACCGCTCCCTGGCCTTTAGCATTATCATGGAAAAAGATAGAATCAGAGAGGACAGGAAAATTTTTAATTGGGGAAGGGCAAATTATGAGGCTATGAGGCTAGAACTTGCGGGTGTGAATTGGGATGATGTTTTTGCAGGGAAATGTACTATGGACATGTGGTTGATGTTTAGGGATATCTTGCAGAATGTTAGGGATAAATTTGTCCCGGTGAGGAAGATAAAGAATGGTAGGGTGAAGGAACCATAGGTGACAATTGAGGTGGAAAATCTAGTCAGGTGGAAGAAGGCAGCATACATGAGATTAGGAAGTAAGGATCAGATGGGTCTATTGAGGAATATAGGGAAGCAAGAAAGGAGCTTAAGAAGGGGCTGAGGAGAGCAAGAAGGGGGAATGAGAGGGCCTTGGCGAGTAGGGTAAAGGAAAACCCCAAGGCATTCTTCAATTATGTGAAGAACAAAAGGATGACAGGAGTGAAGGTGGGACTGATTAGAGATAAAGTTAGGAAGATGTGCCTGGAGGCTGTGGAAGTGAGCGAGGTCCTCAATGAATACTTCTCTTCGGTATTCACCAATGAGAGGGAACTTGATGATGGTGAGGACAATATGAGTGAGGTTGATGTTCTGGAGCATGTTGATATTAAGGGAGAGGAGGTGTTGGAGTTGTTAAAATACATCAGGACGGATAAGTCCCCGGGGCCTGACGGAATATTCCCCAGGCTGCTCCACGAGGTGAGAGAAGAGATTACTGAGTCTCTGGCTAGGATCTTTATGTCCTCGTTGTCCACGGGAATGGTACTGGAGGATTGGAGGGAGGCGAATGTTGTTCCCTTGTTCAAAAAAAGTAGTAGGGATAGTCCGGGTAAATATAGACCAGTGAGCCTTACGTCTGAGGTGGGAAAGCTGTTGGAAAAGATTCTTAGAGGTAGGATCTATAGGCATTTAGAGAATCATGGTCTGATCAGGGACAGTCAGCATGGCTTTGTGAAGGGCAGATCGTGTCTAACAAGCCTGATAGAGTTCTTTGAGGAGGTGACCAGGCATATAGATGAGGGTAGTGCAGTGGATGTGATCTATATGGATTTTAGTAAGGCATTTGACAAGGTTCCACACGGTAGGCTTATTCAGAAAGTCAGAAGGCATGGGATCCAGGGAAGTTTGGCCAGGTGGATTCAGAATTGGCTTGCCTGCAGAAAGCAGGGGGTGGTGGTGGAGGGAGTACATTCAGATTGGAGGATTGTGACTAGTGGTGTCCCACAAGGATCTGTTCTGGGACCTCTACTTTTCATGATTTTTATTAACGGCCTGGATGTGGGGGTAGAAGGGTGGGTTGGCAAGTTTGCAGATGACACAAAGGTTGGTGATGTTGCAGATAGTGTAGAAGATTGTCAAAGATTGCAGAGAGACATTGATAGGATGCAGAAGTGGGCTGAGAAGTGGCAGATTGAGTTCAACCCAGAGAAGTGTGAGGTGGTACACTTTGGAAGGACAAACTCCAAGGCAGAGTACAAAGTAAATGGCAGGATACTTGGTAGTGTGGAGGAGCAGAGGGATCTGGGGGTACATGTCCACAGATCCCTGAAAGTTGCCTCACAGGTGGATAGGGTAGTTAAGGAAGCTTATGGTGTGTTAGCTTTCATAAGTCGAGGGATAGAGTTTAAGAGTTGCGATGTAATGATGCAGCTCTATAAAACTCTGGTTAGGCCACACTTGGAGTATTGTGTCCAGTTCTGGTCACCTCACTATAGGAAGGATGTGGAAGCATTAGAAAGGGTACAGAGGAGATTTACCAGAATGCTGCCTGGTTTAGAAAGTATGCATTATGATCAGGGATCAAGGGAGCTAGGGCTTTACTGTTTGGAGAGAAGGAGAGTGAGAGGAGACATGATAGAGGTGTACAAGATAATAAGAGGAATAGATACAGTGGATAGCCAGCGCCTCTTCCCCAGGGCACCACTGCTCAATACAAGAGGACATAGCTTTAAGGTAAGGGGTGGGAAGTCCAAGGGGGATATTAGAGGAAGGTTTTTCACTCAGAGAGTGGTTGGTGAGTGGAATGCACTGCCTGATTCAATGGTGGAGGCAGATACACTAGTGAAGTTTAAGAGACTACTAGACAGATATATGGAGGAATCTAAGGTGGGGGCTTATATGGGAGGCAGGGTTTGAGGGTCGGCACAACATTGTGGGCCGAAGGGCCTGTACTGTGCTGTACTATTCTATGTTCTATATTCTATGTTCAATGAATACTTCTCTTCGGTATTCACCAATGAGAGGGAACTTGATGACAGTGAGGACAATATGAGTGAGGTTGATGTTCTGGAGCATGTCGATATTAAGGGAAAGGAGGTGTTGGAGTTGTTAAAATACATTAGGACAGATAAGTCCCCGGGACCTGACGGAATATTCCCCAGGCTGCTCCACGAGGTGAGGGAAGAGATTGCTGAGCCTCTGGCTAGGATCTTCATGTCCTTGTTGTCTACGGGAATGGTACCGGAGGATTGGAGGGAGTCGAATGTTGTTCCCTTGTTCAGAAAAGATAGTAGGGATAGTCTGGGTAATTATAGACCAGTGAGCCTTGCATCTGTGGTGGGAAAGCTTTTGGAAAAGATTCTTAGAGATAGGATCTATAGGCATTTAGAGAATCATGGTCTGATCAGGGACAGTCAGCATGGCTTTGTGAAGGGCAGATCGTGTCTAACAAGCCTGATAGAGTTCTTTGAGGAGGTGACCAGGCATATAGATGAGGGTAGTGCAGTGGATGTGATCTACATGGATTTTAGTAAGACATTTGACAAGGTTCCACACAGTAGGCTTATTCAGAAAGTCAGAAGGCATGGGATCCAGGGAAGTTTGGCCAGGTGGATTCAGAATTGGCTTGCCTGCAGAAAGCAGGGGGTGGTGGTGGAGGGAGTACATTCAGATTGGAGGATTGTGACTAGTGGTGTCCCACAAGGATCTGTTCTGGGACCTCTACTTTTCATGATTTTTATTAACGGCCTGGATGTGGGGGTAGAAGGGTGGGTTGGCAAGTTTGCAGATGACACAAAGGTTGGTGATGTTGCAGATAGTGTAGAGGGTAGTCTGAGAAGTGGCAGATTGAGTTCAACCCAGAGAAGTGTGAGGTGGTACACTTTGGAAGGACAAACTCCAAGGCAGAGTACAAAGTAAATGGTAGTGTGGAGGAGCAGGGGGATCCGGGGGTACATGTCCACAGATCCCTGAAAGTTGCCTCACAGGTGGATAGGGTAGTTAAGAAAGCTTACGGTGTGTTAGCTTTCATAAGTCGAGGGATAGAGTTTAAGAGTTGCGATGTAATGATGCAGCTCTATCAAACTCTGGTTAGGCCACACTTGGAGTATTGTGTCCAGTTCTGGTCACCTCACTATAGGAAGGATGTGGAAGCATTGGAAAGGGTACAGAGGAGATTTACCAGGATGCTGCCTGGTTTAGAAAGTATGGATTATGATCAGAGATTAAGGGAGCTAGAGCTTTACTCTCTGGAGAGAAGGAGGATGAGAGGAGACATGATAGAGGTATAAAAGAAATTAAGAGGACTAGATAAAGTGGATAGCCAGCGCCTCTTCCCCAGGGCACCACTGCTCAGTACAAGAGGACATGTCTTTAAGGTAAGGGGTGGGAAGTTCAGGGGGGATATTAGAGGAAAGTTTTTTACTTAGAGAATGGTTGTTGCATGGAATGCACTGCCTGAGTCAGTGGTGGAGGCAGATACACTCGTGAAATTTGAGCGACTACTAGACAGGTATATGGAGGAATTTAAGGTGGGGGGGTGGGTTATATGGGAGGCAGGGTTTAAGGGTCGGCACAACGTTGTGGGCCGAAGGGCCTGTACTGTGCTGTTCTGTTCTATGTTCTATGTTCTAATGAAGGTCAGCATATTATATGGCTTTTTAACCTCCCCATGAAATTGTGCAGCATTTTTGAGGGATCTATGGACTTGGACCCTAAGATCGCTCTGTTCCTTCACACTGCAAAGAGTCCTACCAGTAGTCTTGTACACAAACTTCAAGTTCAACCTTCCGAAGTGTATCACTTTATATTTTCCTGGATTGAACTCTACCTACCACTTCTCTGCCCAACTCTGTATCCTGTCTGTAAACTTCTGACAACTTTCTACACTAACCACCAACCTTCATGTCATCTGCAGACTTACTGGCCCACCTGCCCACTTCCTCACTTCCTCATCCAAATCATTGATGAAAATCATGAACAGCAGGGATCCCAGAACAGATCCCTGTGGAACACTGCTGATAGCTGACAGAACACAGAATACAATCCATCTACTGCCATGCTTCCCTGGGTCCCGTGTTTCATGACTTTCTGGAAGAACCTTCGATAGGAAAGTTGACCAGAATTTTACTGAAGAATGAGAAGCTGCAGTTATATGGAATGACTAGGATTGCTCTCCTGAGTTACTGACGGCTACTGTATGAGGAACATCTCGCATCTCTTGGGCTGTATTCCCTGGAGTTCAAGAGAATGAGGGGGATCTCATAGAAACATTCTGAATGTTAAAAGGCCTGAACAGATTAGATATGGCAAGGTTATTTCCCATGGTAGGGGAGTCTAGGACAAGAGGGCATGACTTCAGGATTGAAGGACGTCCATTTAGAACAGAGGTGCGGAAAAATTACTTTAGTCAGAGGGTGGTAAATCTGTGGAATTTGTTGCTGAGAGCAATTGTGGAGGCCAAGTCATTGGGTGCATTTAAGGCAGAATTTCTTGTGTTTGCGTTTTTAAGGCAGAGATAGATAGGTTCTTAATTAGCCAGGGCCTCAAAAGGTATGGGGTGAAGGCAGGGGAGTGGGGGTGACTAGAAGAATTGGATCAGCCCATGATTGAATGGTGGAGCAGACTTGATGGGCCAAATGGCCTACTTCTTTTCCTATACCTTATGGTCTAACTGGCAGGCCTAAGAAGTTACGTAAGAAGTTAAAGGGTTTTGAAGTAGAGATTAACTGTGAATCTGTACAAAAGGACATAAGTTTAAGGTAATCTGCAACATTTTTGATGGCATGAATTATGATTTGGAGTACAGAACGATTGATAAAATTAGATTCAAGAGTAACTTCCAAACAAGGGAATTGGCGAGCTCTTTGCAGTGCGGTTGTGATGAAATGAATCATCTCCTTCTGGCTGTGAAATTTTATGCAAACATACGGAAATTGCAAGAGAGAAACAAATGACTACAAATGGCAACGTTTCAGCTGTATCTCCTTTTGCTAAAATGGCGCTGTAAACAACTTTGAAAGCACAATCCCCTGCAAACCCTGACTTGTATGTTACTTATTCATTATCCATTATCTATAACCAGGGCTGCAATCTCAAATCCCTTGTGATTCAGAGTGTTCAAAATTCATTAGCAATAATAAAAGGTGATTAGAGGGATACACACCGTGCAAGCAGTCCAAGTGCTCTACCTGCTGATTCACCTCCTCCCTCACTTCCATTCAGGGCCCCGAACAGTCCTTCCAGGTGAGGCAACACTTTACCTGCAAACCTGCTGCTATCATCTCCTGATACGGGCTCCTCTACGTCGGTGAGACCCGTCGTAAATTGGGGGACTGCTCCATCGAGCACCTTCGCTCCATCGCCAAAGATGGAACTTCCCGGTGGCCAAACATTTTAATTCCAATTCCCATTCCTGTTCCAACGTGTTGGTCCATGGCCTCCTCTTGTGCCATAATCAGGCTACGTTCTGGGTGGAGGAGCAACACCTTATATTTCATCTGGGTAGCCTCCAACCTGATGGCATACAAAAATATTGATATCTCCTTCTGGTTAAAAAAATCCCTCCAACTCCTCTCTTCTTCAATTCCCCACTCTGGCCTCTTACCTCTTCTCACCTGCCTACCGCCTCCCCCCGAGTCCCCTCCTCCTTCCCTTTCTCCTATGGTCCACTCTCCTCTCTTATCAGATTCCTTCCACTCCAGCCCTTTACCTTTGCTACCCACCTGGTTTCACCTATAAACTTCTAGCTATCCTCATTCCTCTTTTATTCTGACACCTTCACCCTTCCTTTCCAGTCCTGAAGAAGGGTCTCAGCCCAAAACGACAACTTGACTGGAGGAACGTTATTTCGTTTTAACTGTATACTGTACCAGCAGCTTATAGTCGAAATGACAATAAACTTGACTTGACTTGACTTGTCTTATTCATTTCCATGGATGCTGCCTGACCTGCTGAGTTTCTCCAACATTTTGTGTGTGTGTGTGTGTGTGTGTGTTTTGCTTTGGATTTCCAGCATCTGCAGAAATCCTCATGTTTATAATTCGCACACCCAGAGCTTTATATAATCATAATTCTTAATTATTTTATCACTCTGTCATCCGACAATGAGTTAATGATGATACTGTACCATTCGTATATTCTTAGTGCCAATGTTTCCCAGTGCCTCACTGGGGCAGGTGATATGAGGATTGGAGGTGAAGTGGACGACGAAGTATGTTGTACATCCCACTGCTGAGTCTTGGAAAGTGGAGAGCTCAGGTACAGAAGTCGCATTGCTGTTGGATCTCTGTTTATTTTCTGATCCTTAGGGTTCTTCTGGGAATCAGGAATGACGAGCAGTCTTAATTCCAAGATTTTGGTTTGTTTTGGAGCACAATTAAACATACAAACACTAAGCAAACTAAATAAAGAGCTGAAAAACAATGCTGGGAGGTGAATGTGAAGACAAGAGAATATAGAAGCAAAGAAGCCAAGACGACACCTCTGAAAAATCCATCACTTTTATAGATAAGGAAAATTCTTTGGATAGACAATGAACTAGTTACTGTATAATCTACATAATTAAAACAATTACATCACATGGATAATGTGCTAATACTTAGCCAATGAAAAATGAGGAAGGTGAGAAACCGTTAACTGCTATACCGCTTTCTGCCAGTGAGTGGTGCTGCACCACCACATATTGTGAAAAATACGTGAATTTGTTAAGAAGTATTCTTAAAAAAAAGTGGTTTCCAACACTGAGTACAGTTTTTTGCTACAGTGCTTTCATTATGGCTCTTTATTTGTTGGGAGGAAATGAGAAGCAAACGGGATTACATCTTCTTGCTGCTTCTTCACCGCTGTGAAAAACACACACTCTGCCTGCCTGCAGGCAGACCTGGCATCATGGAGACAAGCTTCCTCCATTGTATCCTCTGCTTCCAGACCGCCACAGGGCTGGAGTCCTGAGGGAAAGTTAAACATCTACCACTAGAGATCACTTCCTGTATCTTTTGGACATATTTGCCTGCAAGCCTGTTGAGCAGATTGCAGGAGGTGCTGGAATCGAAGATTATGAGAAAATGCCTGATGAGTCTGTTCCAATTCCTTTTAAATTGCATCCTGTGCCCATAATGTCACCTCTCAAATGAATCACTGTGCACATCTTGTGGAGTCCCAGCACCATATAGCACAGAAATAGCCCTTCGTCCCAGCTTGTCCAGCTCATCCCAACTATTGTACTCATTGTCTTGTTCATTGAAGGCAAGTGTGCCATTTGCTTTTATTCTCACTTTGTCTACCTGTGTCACCACTTCCAAACCATCAGATTTCTGAACGTCCATCAACTCATGAACACCACCTCGTTATTCCTCTTTTGCACTATATATTTATTTTTGAAATTTACAGTGATTTTTATGCCTTGCAACGTAATACACTGCAAAAGAGCAAATCTCTTGATGTATGACAGTGACGGTGAACCTGATTCTAATTCTAATGATTCTAATTTGTTCTGGTTTAAGATGGCGCTGGTGAAGCTCAGTGACTACTTACTGCTGGCAAACAAAATAAAGAGAAATACTAACTAGTTCATTAATCACACTTCTGGTAAACAATCACTGCAATCAATAACCCGTTACTTCCCTTTTGGAGCTGAGCTTTTGAACCGCCTGTACAGCTGCCATTTTTGCAGTGTGAATTGAAGTTTCCAAGGAGCAGGACGGTTGTGGCATGGTGTGAATTGAGGTGGCGGGGCCCGGCCCTGAGGGTGGGCAATGAGCCAATATTTGCCCATAGCTGGAGCGGACATGGAGGCGATTCTATGCGGTAAAACTGAGGTGAGGCAGAGTCAAGGTGGCGAGGCCCTAGCTCGGAGCCAAGAACGAGGAAAGAACCGAGGATTAATTGATTTAAGCACCAGGCTGAATTGAAAAGATCAGGTAAGGTGCAAGTAGAGGTTCAAGAGCGAATTGAAGTGTCCAAGAGTGAGGAGCAGCCCCAGGTTTGGATGATTTAAGCTCCGGGCCAGATTGTAAAGGTCAGAGTGTCAGAGCCAGAGCCGAGGGTTGGGCCAATTCATCTCACTGCTGTGCGAGGTTTCCTCGTCCCTGTGCTGGGCTGAGACCACAGACATGACTGCTTCATGATTGTGGATTCAGTTTTGTGAACTCCAGTTGCTTTCTTGCTTTTGTTGTTGCACGATTTGTTTTTTTTCCCTGCGCATTAGGTGTTTGGTGGCTTTCGTTTTTTTTAAATGAATTCTATTAGGTTTCTCTGTTTTGTGCCTGCCTGTAAGGAGATGAATCTCAAGGTTGTATATAGTATACATACTTAAATAATAAATATACTTTGACTTTGACTCTGATGTTCTTGAATCCTTAGGTCTCTGTCTACAACGCTCTTCTAGGCCCTGTCATTTACTGTGTAAGTGTTTGCTTGGTTAAATTTCCAAAATGCATCATTTTACACATGCCTGAGTTAAAACCATATGGTGTTTCTTTACCCACTTTCCCATTTGATGAAGATCCTATTGTAATCTTAGACAATCTTCTGCACTGTCACTACATCACCAATTTTAGTGTCACCAGAAAACTCAGATATTATGTCACATACACTCTTAGACAGATTATTAGCACACTTCACCAACAACAGGGGCCCTGCGGCACACCACAGGTCACACAACTGAAAAAATTCTCTGCTACCACTCCTTGCCTTCTACCTTGTGGGACCTTGTCAAAAGCCTTGCTAAAGTTCCTGTTGACAATGTCTATTGCCTTGCCTGGTCAAACTCCTTAGTCACTTCTTCAAAAAACTCAGCTAAATTTGTGTGACACAATTTCCCATGCACAAAGGCATACTGACTATCCTTAATCTGTCCTTGCATTTCCAAATACAGATAGATCACTCTCCCAGCATCTGGTCCAGCAAATTTCCCATCCCTGATGTTTGATTCACTGGCCTATAGTTCCATGGTTTATCCTTGCAGCACCTCTTAAATAAAAGTTAAAACCTAAGCATTAGTGTTCTCCAGCCTTCTGGTACCTACACATGGCTAAGAAGGATACAAAAATCTCTGCATTTTTATCTGCCCTATGGCTCCCAACTTCACATGTCTAATCGATTTCTTCCTGAAATCTGTCACCATTCTTCTCTGTTCCATCTTTCTGAGTTGGGTTTCATTTGCATCCTCTAAAATTAGGCTCTGATTTAAACATCCAAGATTGTCTCCTAAATTCTTCTCATGTACGACCACAACTGGTTCAAATGGTTCCGTTTATTATCAGAGAATTTATACAGTGTACAACCTGAAACACTTGTCTTCACAGACACCCATGAAGAACCCCAAAAGAATGAACAACAGCAAAACGTTAGAACCTAAAGCCCCCCCTCTCCCCCTTCCCTGCACAAACAGCATCAATGCATCGGCCTTCCCCCACCCATTTCAGCAAAAAGCATCAGGATACACCACCCGCCAAACAACAGCAAAGCACCCAAAGAGAGACCATGATCTGCAATCAACAAAAATGATTGTTTACCCGATAGTTCACCATGCCCCACTAACAAAGGACAGAGCGGCATCTCCCATTTTCACAGCGAAGGAGGAGAACGAGAGTCGCTGTTACAATGTCACAGTCTGCCACGTCGCTTCTTATACCGGGATTCTCCTACAGGAGAATCAGCAGCAAACTCTCCCACCATCATCAGAGGAAGAGAGAGAGGATGCAACCATTCAACAACAGAGACCTCCGTCCATACATCTGCCTCAGCGAAATCCTGGTGTTCCAAATCTCGTGGCAAAACCGGCCTGGAATTGGTCGTCCACAGGGCCGCAATATTGCACATTAATAGAATGCTTTGTCTCCACTCTTGTTTAAGCTGCAATGTAAGTTCGATTTGCCATTGTTATTCCATCACGTTCGTGGTGTGGGATTGTCTTCCTCTGCAAAGGGTCACAGAATTAGTCATTACCTGGTTAAGCTTTAGTTTCAGCTAAATGAAGCATCATTACAGGAATTCCCATCACATTAATAGTGATTCACCTATACATACAAATATGCAAGTTTCCTCTATTGTTGCTAAGCTCCTCTCTTCTGGATCTGTTTCTTGAATCCTAAGCTCAATAAAGATCTCTTTTTCTTTGACCTTCAATAACTAAGACAAGAGCCATTCTATCATGATCGATGATGAGGAGCTACTTGGGGAAAAGGTGGAACATAAGAGAATAAAAAGGACACCGCTTATTGTACATTGACTTTTTTGAGACCAGGACATAGTGTTCATAATCATAATGGGACACTTCCCTGAAGGCGTATTGAAACTCCTAGACTCCTACAGAAGACAGGGGGTAGTTCAACTTATGATCATCCATATCATGAATATGATGTCATACGATGACACTGGTGGCAACCTAATTCAGTTGCTCATGCATACATGTTAGGGCAAGAAATTTCTGATTCAAGTCCTTCTATGGGATATGATTCAAGGCGTTGCTTTTCTGATAAGTTGTTAAATGATCCTTTAGGCAGTAAAACTATGAGTTAACTAGAAGTCTCTTACTCAGTGATTCCAATATGGCAGGATATTGGAATGAGAAAGACACCGGAACAGAGGGTTACTATTTCAATAGTTCCATTTAATATCAGAGAATGTATACTATAGACAACCTGAAATTCTTGTTCTTCACAGACATCCACGAAAACAGTACCCCAAGGAATGAATGACAGAAAAAACTTTAGAACCCCAAAGCCCCCTTACTCCCTTCTCCCACACGCAAACAGCAGCAAAGCATCAACCCTTTGCCTGCCCCGCTAGTTAACAGCATACATAACCACAGATGTAGACACGGAAAAGGTGGCTTGTATTAAACGAAAACTTTGCATCTATCTTCACGATGGAATCAGATGGTGTGAAGCTCCTCTAAAACTTGGGAGGATATTTATTGGCAAGATAACAGCGCACAGAGAAGATGTATAAAGGCTGACATTACTGAAAGATGGTAAGGTACCAAGAAAAAGAAGTCAAGTTCCCTTGAGAATGTTTTTTGGTGTTAATAAATATCATATCAGTACCGCTAACCTGTCTGTCTCACAGAATGCTCAGTGTCATACAGGTGATATTAACATCTGCAATTATGTAGAGCTAGAGATAATACATTACAGTTTGCAAAGGAGGTCATCAGGGGTGTCTGTTTAAAGAGAGCTGGCCATGTTTGATATATGTCAGAGAAGAGTGAGTGGGGCAAGGCCCCATCAGGCTTCCCATGGTGCAAGGTGCTAGTGAGCACAGAAAACCTTCAAGGTGTAGTTTACTGAAAACACTCCCTCAATATCAAGCTGTGGTAACTGTCAAACATGGAATTACTTTCTAAAGTGGCTGAGGGGCCTATGTGGGATCTACAAACTCTTCCAGTGGAGGATTTGCTTGCTAAGGCAGGTTGGCGAGTGCTTTCAGGACGATGTGTATTCCTCTTACTGTTTTTATTTGACTTCTGCATGCTCTCGTCAGAGAGATTCACGATGCTCAGCACCTTCTCTTTGTGGATGCTCGTGGGCCAGGGATACCTGTGATCCTGCAAGGGTATTACGATTTTCGATTAGACCTCAAGCATTTTCTCTATCCTTTCTGAAATCTCATGGTGTGACAGAGTTCCCGCTTCTGGAGTCTGTTGTCAGCTACTGGAGCTGGATGGGCTGGATCAAAGCCTCAGTGCAAGGATGTGGCCTTGGAGGTGATATTGGTTTGTGGAATTGGAGGTGTTTTGCAGGGATACCTTTGGTGGTATCTCCCCGAATACTTTGAGATTTCTGCTCTAGGTTGCCCATGCCCCCTTAGCATACGGGAGGATTTGGCTCATTGTTATCTGGTGTCAATAACAAACTCAGTTTATCCATTTCCAAAATTAAAAACCTGGAATCTGACTTCATAATTCACAACTCCGATATTGTGATCGAGGTGTCAGGGCATGCTTTGCACTGCCTCTGGTGCAACATATCCCTCTAATCACTGTACAACCAGAAACAGATCAATATGAATTCAAGTCTGATCAAAGCCCTGTATGACTGGATCATTGTGTTTTTAACAAGGACTTTCCTTTTGGCTTTTTACTTGCTTTGTCACTCTGCACTTCTTGGACATACTTAGCATCATACCTGTAGGGCTGCTAGATCTTTTTCAGCTTCAGTTTTTACTATTTCAACATAATTTGCAAATTGTGTTATCTAGGGTTCATTCATAGTGCAATACCTTAGGAGCTGTTTGCATTAAATCTCATCTGTTACTGTTTTGCCAATTTGTGTACAGTACTTAGTTCAACTCATTTTGTAACTCCTGAGCTACGATCCAACTGTCCACCTGCATAATTTGTCTAAATTATAATCAACAGTTGACCCACCAATGAGGATGCCCATTCAGTGTTTTCCCCCCTATGTATTTCTTAGCAGTGATGTCACGTTTCCAGCAATTGGCCACTACTTCAGAGAATGGTCAGCAAATAACACACAAAATGCTTAGCTTCAGAAATAGGTTGACCAAGTCAGAATTCCACAATTATTGTGAAAATTGATTGGCCTTATTAATCTCACAGAAAAAAAAAGATTTTATTTATTTAATTATTTAAGGATATTCCAGCAATGTTCATCTCTAGGTGAGTTCAGCAATGGCGGTAGCCAGGGACAACCTTTTTCTTCCCAAGTCTTTTTTATTAATTTTCGAAATTATAAACGTAACAATGACATTGATAAACAGAGAACGGGATTACATTATTAATAGCTAACATTTGCAAATATAAATTGCTGATAATACAAGTATATTAGATCACCCCAACTCTATATACAATTGAACATGGTAAAAGCTAAATGGAAAAAAAACTAAAAAAAAAACCCAAACTGGAAAAGAAAAAAAACACACTAAATTGAGCTAAGCAAAACTAAACAAAACTCAAACAAAGTCGGGCTAACATATTACATTGGATACAATCATTGATGGCAAGGGACAACCTTAACCGAGCTTGGCAAAATGGCTTTACTGAATCTTTTCCTGGGTAAAAGAAGTATCAGGAGGTAAATATCTCAGTCCTCCGATAGAGCTAAATGAAGTTAAAGACACCTAAGAACATGACTACTGATTGCTTCAACTAGTAGCAATGGTTAGTGAGGACCTGTTTTGCCTCTCGCTGTGAGGTGTGTTCACTGCTCCCTGTTCATAGGTTCTTCATTCCAATCCCCTCGCAGTGTGTGAGCTGCAGTTACTGCACAGTTCTACAGATCTGTGTTGGTTATTGAATGATATTAAAGGATTATAGTTAAGGTTATTATCCAGCACTTGCTGGACTTGCCTGCTGTTGATTGATCCATTATTCTGCTTAACATAGTGTCAGTCTACTGGCACTATCTCTAGGCTAGCCCAGGGTTTCACTCATCACTGTCTTGGTCTCAATCCATGAACTCCCTCACTGCTGCCTGGACGTTTAAAGCACTGGTTAAAAGAATGTGCCAAATAATGATGTGCTGGATAACCAGGACTCTACCATTACTATCCACGGATCACTAAGATGAAAAATTCCAATGTCTTGAAAATGGAAGCCCTCTCAATTTTAATACAAAATGCTCAGCCCACTTTCCAGTGATCACCCTCCCTGCAGCTTCTGTCAAAGAGACTTTAACCTGAAACACCAACTCTGTTTCACTTCCCACAGATGCTGCCTGACCTGCTGAGCAGTTCCTGCTTTTTCTGTGTGTATTTCCAGTGCCTGCAGTTCTTTTGACAATCTATACAAGCTTGCTGCAGTTTTGTAGCCATAACATAAAACAACAGACATGAAGTCTCAAACAGTTCGATTTAATATCGGTGAATGTATACAGTACACAACCTGAAATTCTTACTCTTCACAGACATCCACGAAACAGAAAAAAACCCCAAAAGAATAAATGACAGAAACATTAGAACCGCAATAGAGAAACAAGTCTACCTTTCCCCAAGGTCTGGATGTCATGGCTGCCATTCAAGTTAGTGGAGGATTTCCTTGGATCAGGTGCAGTTAAACTGTAGTCTACAGCAAAGTAATTATTGCTCGATCAAAACTGACTTCAGAAAGTCATCAGTTAGAAGAGTGAGGTGATCACTGAATGGCTGGAACTGTGAAAGTGGATTCGCAGCAGGTTAAAATTATGCACGCCAGAACTGAAAAACCAAAGCAGTAAAACAGCAACTCCCAATTATTGATTGATCATTAATATTCATTGTTGGGTTTTTCTGCTTACCTTTATTCCCTGTTTGTAAATTTCTAAACACAAATAGATTAAGAAAAAGATTGTTAGGGCAGACACCAACAGGAGTTTGTTTTGGTTGACAACCATCCAGGACTAGAATACAGAATCTATCTGAAAAACAAACAGAGCTGGTCATTCTTGCCATCAAAGAGATATTCAAGGTCAGGGATAATAATTAACCTCAGCAACAAATATGTAACTTAGTAGAAGGAAGCCTTTGCTGGTGTGTTGCAGCAGTTTTGACTGGACTGTTACACAGGAGGCCTCTGACGGGATGAGATCCTGGTTGACTGCCCTTGTGTGTGTCGCTGCGGCTGCAGTGGGGCATGGCGGCCCGATCCTACGGAAACCAACATCCAAGGATGCTCTGCAAGCTGCCATCCACAAATACAATGCAGGGTCTGGCCAGGAAAACCTCTATAAGCTCACGGGAGCATACTGCATCGCAATGAAGGTATAGAAGTACCATTGAACTAATGGGATTGTGAAACTGGATTCACAATGATTTTTAATGCTTCAGGATTGGCAGCTGGTTTAGAGCCAGCAGGCCATGCCATTCTCTTGTATCTTGCCAGAGGCAAGGGAAAGCCATGAAGCTAGCTTCCCCTGGCTGCTTATGGTTTTGAGAGGTAGTGAAAGCTTCAAGTTAGAGTTGGCACCACTCCCACCTAATTATCAGTGAGGATGTGGCCTGCTCCAAGATGAACTGCTCTTTGGCCAGATGTCTAAAGTTCATGCCTGTTTTGTGCCATTGGCCTGTTTAAAATGGACGCTGGAGTCATGTGATGTAAATAGGGAACAGATTATTATTTATTTTGTAACCTGCACTGAGCACAATCCAAACAATTCCTGGTCTTTTTCAGCTCAAGAGGAGATCAAAAGGAAAGTGTTCAGTTATCTCTAAATAAGCTTTTATTAGTCACAAATATAGCCCGAACCTCTAACTCCATTCAGCGAACATATACCTTGCTGATGGCAGCCCTGACACAATTGAGAAGCTTCTACCCAGTGAGATGTATCAGTTGCTTTTTTCAGAAACTAATCAGCTTTCAAGGACATCAGAAGCAAGTCTGAACTTGTACTTCCCTGATTTGGTTACAGTCCCTCCCCAGTGTTAATTACAGAGCAATAATCAAGAGTTGTTCACTAAACTGGTTTGCATTTCCTTCTGTATTCTGGTGAGAAATTGAGCTTTATAAACTTTCACACATCCAGGGACAAATTTGGTCCAGGCAGATGGTGTGGCTGGGAGCTGAGGAAATGTCGTTTCTGTTTTATGTAGTGTGACAATGGATGAAGTTCAATTTCAGATGCAAATCTGCTTTCTGCTGTTTTCTATTTTTATTCAGAATTGTTACTTTTCTGTTCAGAGGTTTGATTTTTATTTTGAATGTCTTCTGGTGCTTTTAAATTCGTTATTTGTAAATTTGTCAATGTATCAGTCTGAAGCCCATGGCACAGGCCTGAAAACTCTTATAGAAACACAGTAAGTGTGGGCATGTGGCCAAGTGGTTAAGACACTTGACTAGCGACCTGAAGGTCATGAGTTCGAGCCTCAGCTGAGGAAGCGTGTTGAGTCCTTGAATAAGGCACTTAACCACACAGTGCTCTGCGACGACACCGGTGCCAAGCTGTATCTGCCCTTTCCCTTCCCTTGGACAACATTGGTGTCGTGGAGAGGGGAGACTTGCAGCATGGGCAACTGCCGGTCTTCCATACAACCTTGCCCAGGCCTGTGCCCTGGAGAGTGAAGACTTTCCAGGCGCAGATCCATGGTCTCGCAAGACTAACGAATGCCTTTAATAGGATGAAACTCTATTCTCCTAGTGAATGCAAGGAGCAATACTGATTTACCCATGGAGCAGAATCTCTGAAGGTTTTCATCATTCTGGACAAGCAGATATCTGAGAATAATGGTGGAGGGCCATAGTCTAATGCAGTGTCCTCCTTCCTTCCCCTCCCTGTGTCACCCTGCCCTGCCACTTTTCTATTTCTATACCAGGAAACCCAAAACACAGTTCTTGAGTTGGGCTGTATCTTACTGCAGGCTGCTGTACCTTTAAAGACTCAGAAATGAGTTTGTTTAACACCACAGGTCAGCAGATATGCTAAATCCATACAGAATAGGCACCTGGTCTTTAACCCAGGCCATAATGACCTGAGACAGCATCCCCACTACCCCTGTACAAAATGCACAGTGTAGTTTTTGCCAAACAAGTCCCGAGGCTATGGTGTACAAATCTAATGATCTCCTTAAGGTGGCAGTAAGGGTAGATAGTGTTGTCACGAAAGCATGTTGGATGCCGGTCTTCATTAGCTGGGGAATAGAATATAAGAGAGGGCAATTATGCTACAACAGCAAGTTGTCGGCATCTTGGATGAAAGCCTCGCAGTGCTGAGGATAGCATGGGGTGGGTGCGGGGGCAGTGGGAGGAAAGGATAACATCTTCACCATTTCTTAAAGTGGAGCGGTACTATGGGATGACTAGACCATACAGATGCCTTGTTCATGATTCAGTCAAAATGAGGCACGTTCAGGCAAGTATCAATGTTACAGTGGCATTTGTTACAGAGGAAGGGCATGCATACTCTCTTGTACAGGTCACGCGAACTTAGCTGATGAACTCCTATACAGTAATATTATTAAATTCACAAGCCCCATGTATGGACCCACTCCTAGTTCCTGCAAATGGCAGTGTGAATTTTCTCTCTCACTCTCCACTTTTAGTAATTGTCACAGTAACAATGGAGGTATGGTTACCTTATCAAATAATATTTGTGTATTTTCCGACTTATGGACAGAATTGACTTGCGGACATCTGGAGAAACAGGACCTGTCTCTTTACTTTAGAACAGCCTGGGCTGAACAACATTCCTCATCGAATAAGACCATTAAAGTGCAGATCAACTGGCCTATTGGTCAGGACATCTTGCAGCTACATAAGTGAAAGCTCTACCCTGAGGATTCTAGAGACGAGGGATAGTAGAAGCTCGGGGAAAGTGGGAGTGGGGCAGGGTGGGTGACAAACCTACCATGGGCCAGACCCTGGCAATGTATGTGGACCACTATAAAGCCAAGAAGGCTCTTAATGGAGATACTGATGGGAAAGTACAGTGATGGAAAAGAGCAAAAGGACCCACGGTCTGCTTTTAATAGACGGGGAACTGCCGAGGCAGTATTAGTTTGTATCTAACTGCTGCAGTATCTGCCCCAGAACTATTTGATGAGCAACGTACTGTAATTGGAACTTCACCCTGTATTTTTCCCTGCTTTATTTGTTGTGTTTGGAAGGGAATCGTGGGGAACTTTACTCCAAATCTGACCTGCCTTGGAAATATCTGATGGGGAAAAGTGGAGGTAACTTTACCCGGTGTCCATAGTGTGGAAGTTTATGTTGTGGAATAAAGTTATTAGATTTTTAAAAATACTGTTTCTCTGAAAAAAAAAGTCTCAGCTGGTGAACAGATCAGTCCATTGAAGAAAATAAAGCAAACGTATATTAACAAACTTGATTCACTGGGAGGCACTGCTGAGAGTATGCAATGACTTCACAATCTCTTCTTTCTGTAGGAACTAACACAAGGCAGGGAATACGAGATTGGATTTTCCCTCATGGAGACTGTATGCACTAAGGGAATGGAGGACAGAATGCAACAGTGTGCATTTATGGAGAATGGGGTACGTGTGCTTCTGCTGTCACTGTGTCAGTGTCTCTTTGACAATGGTGACCTGATGGGATTGCCTGTATTTCACAGATTTCCCCTTTTGACTTCGGGTGATAGAGGGGGGAGAGATCCTGGTTCTAGGCCAGTGGGTAGTCTATCCACTTTGCTGCAGTGATGAATATTGTTGATTCTAAACCTCCCACTGGGAACCAAGCAAGTATAGTAAATGCAGGTTCAAGCATCCAAACACCCTTGCTCTAGGGATTGTCTTTTGTCTTTAATATGGAAAATCTTGCAAATTACAGATGGAGAGAGGGATTGTCTGAACAAGAGATTCCCAGCCAAGGGTCCACTGAGCCCTCAGTTAATGGTAAGGGCCCATGGCATAAAAAAGGTTGGGAACCCTGGTGGTTCCTGTGTTGATTTATAAAGATGCATTGAACCCCTTGCTACTGTCTGTATTATGTCTTTCCCATGTAGGTTCGAAGAAGGAGTCTGAGAGGGAGTGCCGAAAAAGAGATTTTTGAAATTTTCGTTATTTTTTTTCTCCAACGGCTTTCTGAGAGGCGGGACTGCGCAGGCGTGTGACGTCGGGCAGTGCAGCGCGGCAGATTTAAAAGGGCAGACATCCTGCTTCGGATTTGATTCGAAGAAGGAGTCTGAGAGTCTGAGTGGGAGTGCCGAAAAAGAGATTTTTGAAATTTTCGTTATTTTTTTTCTCCAACGGCTTTCTGAGAGGCGGGACTGCGCAGGCGTGTGACGTCGGGCAGTGCAGCGCGGCAGATTTAAAAGGGCAGACATCCTGCTTCGGATTTGATTCGAAGAAGGAGTCTGAGAGTCTGAGCGGGAGTGCCGAAAAAGAGATTTTTGAAATTTTCGTTATTTTTTTTCTCCAACGGCTTTCTGAGAGGCGGGACTGCGCAGGCGTGTGACGTCGGGCAGTGCAGCGCGGCAGATTTAAAAGGGCAGACATCCTGCTTCGGATTTGATTCGAAGAAGGAGTCTGAGAGTCTGAGTGGGAGTGCCGAAAAAGAGATTTTTGAAATTTTCGTTATTTTTTTTCTCCAACGGCTTTCTGAGAGGCGGGACTGCGCAGGCGTGTGACGTCGGGCAGTGCAGCGCGGCAGATTTAAAAGGCACAGAACCTCAGAGAGCGGGCAGCGTAGTTTGCGGGCGGCGGAGTGAGCCGGGAGCAGAGTGAAGACTTAAGGGCTTCGGCTCACCGGGCTTAGGCGGAAGCGGGCGAGGCGAGGAAGGTTTGACATTCATTTTCTGTTGCTATTTGAGGAGAGGGGCATTATGACTGTGAGGGCAGTTTGCTGTTCTCGGTGTCGGATGTGGGAGGCCCTGGAGTCTCCAAGCCTCCCGGACGTCTACATCTGCGCCAAGTGCATCGAGTTGCAGCTCCTAAGGGACCGCGTTACGGAACTGGAGCTGCAGCTCGATGACCTTCGTCTGGTTAGGGAGAGCGAGGAGGTGATAGAGAGGAGTGGAAGGCAGGTGGTCACGCCGGGGCCACGGGAGGCAGACAAGTGGGTCACGGTTAGGAGGGGGAAGGGGAAAAGGAAGGTGATGGGGAGTACCCCGGCGGCTGTGCCCCTTAACAACAGGTACTCCTGTTTGAGTACTGTTGGGGGGGACAGCTTACCCGGGGGAAGCGACAGTGGCCCTGCCTCCGGCACAGAGTCTGGCCCTGTAGCTCAGAAGGGTAGGGCAAGGAAGAGGAGGGCAGTTGTGATAGGGGACTCGATAGTAAGGGGGTCAAATAGGCGATTCTGTGGACGCAGTCCAGAGACTCGGATGGTAGTTTGCCTCCCTGGTGCCAGGGTCTGGGATATTTCTGATCGTGTCCAAGATATCCTGAAGTGGGAGGGTGAAGAGCCAGAGGTCCTGGTACATATAGGTACCAATGACATAGGCAGGAAAAGGGATGAGGTCCTGAAAGAAGAATATAGGGAGCTAGGAAGGGAGTTGAGAAAAAGGACCGCAAAGGTAGTAATCTCGGGATTACTGCCTGTGCCACGCGACAGTGAGAGTAGGAATGCGATGAGGTGGAGGATAAATGCGTGGCTGAGGGATTGGAGCAGGGGGCAGGGATTCAAGTTTTTGGATCATTGGGACCTCTTTTGGCGCAGGTGTGACCTGTACAAAAAGGACGGGTTACACTTAAATCCTAGGGGGACCAATATCCTGGCAGGGAGATTAGCGGGGGCTACTGAGGTGACTTTAAACTAGAATGGTTGGGGGGTGGGAATCAAATTAAAGCGGCTAGGTGTGAGGAGGTTAGTTCACAACAGAGGGATGGGAACCAGTGCAGAGAGACAGAGATTTGTAAAGTGAGCGTAGAAGCAAAAAGTACAAAGGGGAAAAGTAAAAGTGGCAGGCCAACAAATCCAGGGCAAGCATTAAAAAGGGCTAAGAGAGTTGTAAAAGAGCGCCTGAAGGCTTTATGTGTCAATGCAAGGAGCATTCGTAATAAGGTGGATGAATTGAAAGTGCAGATTGTTATTAATGATTATGATATAGTTGGGATCACAGAGACATGGCTCCAGGGTGACCAGGGATGGGAGCTCAACGTTCAGGGATATTCAATATTCAGGAGGGATAGACACGAAGGAAGGGGAGGTGGGGTGGCGTTGCTGGTTAAAAAAGAGATTAACGCAATAGAAAGGAAGGACATAAGCCGGGAAGATGTGGAATCGATATGGGTAGAGCTGCGTAACACTAAGAGGCAGAAGACGCTGGTGGGAGTTGTGTACAGGCCACCTAACAGTAGTAGTGAGGTCGGAGATGGTATTAAACAGGAAATTAGAAATGTGTGCAATAAAGGAACAGCAGTTATAATGGGTGACTTCAATCTACATGTAGACTGGGTGAACCAAATTGGTAAAGGTGCTGAGGAAGAGGATTTCCTGGAATGTATGCGGGATGGTTTTTTGAACCAACATGTCGAGGAACCGACTAGAGAGCAGGCTATTCTGGACTGGGTTTTGAGCAATGAGGAAGGGTTAATTAGCGATCTTGTCGTGAGAGGCCCCTTGGGTAAGAGTGACCATAATATGGTGGAATTCTTAACATGGAGAGTGACGTAGTTAATTCAGAAACAAAGGTTCTGAACTTAAAGAGGGGTAACTTTGAAGGTATGAGACGTGAATTAGCTAAGATAGACTGGCAAATGACACTTCAAGGATTGACGGTAGATATGCAATGGCAGGCATTTAAAGGTTGCATGGATGAACTACAACAATTGTTCATCCCAGTTTGGCAAAAGAATAAATCAAGGAAGGTAGTGCACCCGTGGCTGACAAGAGAAATTAGGGATAGTATCAATTCCAAAGAAGTAGCATACAAATTAGCCAGAGAAAGTGGCTCACCTGAGGACTGGGAGAAATTCAGAGTTCAGCAGAGGAGGACAAAGGGCTTAATTAGGAAGGGGAAAAAAGATTATGAGAGAAAACTGGCAGAGAACATAAAAACGGACTGTAAAAGCTTTTATAGATATGTAAAAAGGAAAAGACTGATAAAGACAAATGTAGGTCCCCTGCAAACAGAAACAGGTGAATTGATTATGGGGAGCAAGGACATGGCAGACCAATTAAATAATTACTTTGGTTCTGTCTTCACTAAGGAGGACATAAATAATCTTCCAGAAATAGTAAGGGACAGAGGGTCCAGTGAGATGGAGGAACTGAGTGAAATACATGTTAGTACGGAAGTGGTGTTAGGTAAATTGAAGGGATTGAAGGCAGATAAATCCCCAGGGCCAGATGGTCTGCATCCCAGAGTGCTTAAGGAAGTGGCCCAAGAAATAGTGGATGCATTAGTGATAATTTTTCAAAACTTGTTAGATTCTGGACTAGTTCCTGAGGATTGGAGGGTGGCTAATGTAACCCCACTTTTTAAAAAAGGAGGGAGAGAGAAACCAGGGAATTATAGGCCGGTTAGCCTAACGTCGGTGGTGGGGAAACTGCTGGAGTCAGTTATCAAGGATGTGATAACAGCGCATTTGGAAAGCGGTGAAATGATCGGACAAAGTCAGCATGGATTTGTGAAAGGAAAATCATGTCTGACGAATCTCATAGAATTTTTTGAGGATGTAACTAGTAGAGTGGATAGGGGAGAACCAGTGGATGTGGTATATTTGGATTTTCAAAAGGCTTTTGACAAGGTCCCACATAGGAGATTAGTGTGCAAACTTAAAGCACACGGTATTGGGGGTAAGGTATTGGTGTGGGTGGAGAATTGGTTAGCAGACAGGAAGCAAAGAGTGGGAATAAACGGGACCTTTTCAGAATGGCAGGCGGTGACTAGTGGGGTACCGCAAGGCTCAGTGCTGGGACCCCAGTTGTTTACAATATATATTAATGACTTGGATGAGGGAATTAAATGCAGCATCTCCAAGTTTGCGGATGACACGAAGCTGGGTGGCAGTGTTAGCAGTGAGGAGGATGCTAAGAGGATGCAGGGTGACTTGGATAGGTTGGGTGAGTGGGCAAACTCATGGCAGATGCAATTTAATGTGGATAAATGTGAAGTTATCCACTTTGGTGGCAAAAATAGGAAAACAGATTATTATCTGAATGGTGGCCGATTAGGAAAAGGGGAGGTGCAACGAGACCTGGGTGTCATTATACACCAGTCATTGAAAGTGGGCATGCAGGTACAGCAGGCGGTGAAAAAGGCGAACGGTATGCTGGCATTTATAGCGAGAGGATTCGAGTACAGGAGCAGGGAGGTACTACTGCAGTTGTACAAGGCCTTGGTGAGACCACACCTGGAGTATTGTGTGCAGTTTTGGTCCCCTAATCTGAGGAAAGACATCTTTGCCATAGAGGGAGTACAAAGAAGGTTCACCAGATTGATTCCTGGGATGGCAGGTCTTTCATATGAAGAAAGACTGGATGAACTGGGCTTGTACTCGTTGGAATTTAGAAGATTGAGGGGGGATCTGATTGAAACGTATAAGATCCTAAAGGGATTGGACAGGCTAGATGCGGGAAGATTGTTCCCGATGTTGGGGAGGTCTAGAACGAGGGGTCACAGTTTGAGGATAGAGGGGAAGCCTTTTAGGACCGAGGTTAGGAAAAACTTCTTCACACAGAGAGTGGTGAATCTGTGGAATTCTCTGCCACAGCAAACTGTTGAGGCCAGTTCATTAGCTATGTTTAAAAGGAAGTTAGATATGGCCCTTGTGGCTACAGGGGTCAGGGGGTATGGAGGGAAGGCTGGGTTCTGAGTTGGATGATCAGCCATGATCATAATAAATGGCGGTGCAGGCTCGAAGGGCCGAATGGCCTACTCCTGCACCTATTTTCTATGTTTCTATGTTTCTATGTTATCCTACACTTTGCCTCAGGCCCAATTCTGACACAGAGTTTCAACTCAAAATGTTGACGATTCTTATACCACTCACTGATTTTGCTTGAACTTTTGCGTTTGTCTGCAGATTGTTTGTTGCTCTGGATTCCAACATTTGCAGTCACTTGTGTCTCTAACTTATCTAGACCATATTTAACACATGTTAGTGAAACAGGAGGCCTGTCAACCCATTAGTTCTGTTCGATCTTTTCTAGGGAATTCTCCATTTATTGCTCTAATGTCTTCCCATTGCATTAACTTTAAATATTTAATTTTCTCTTAAGTAATGGTATCTATTTCAGCAATTCTCTGGTGAAAATATTTCCAGGCTCTGTGCATTGAACGTTAAAATAAAGTTTTCCTCGTTGTTTAAATGTCAGTATTACAATGGTGTCCATGGCTGTGCAATCAGAGGTAAAAGTATTCCGTCAGGCTGTATCAAAACACTTGCATTAAATCTCCCCTAATCTATCATGCTCCAGGGGAAATAATATCTCATCTCAACTGCAGTTAGGTTTTCTGACCTCTGGCATCGTCCTGAAGAACCTTGTTTTCTCTTTTCTATAACAGTGCAGACAAAAATGTATTTGTTATTAACTGTCAAGGAACCAACATATGCAACACTTAGTATGACTCCTTCACTTCTGTTTTTGAAGAGATTTCAGATAACTGGTTTTCATTGCCGGTATCAGAACGGGCTGCCTCTTCAGTAAGTATTCCATCTGTAATACTGCCTCAGTCGTTTACTCTGCCTTAGCACTAACTGACCTGCTGGGAACGTCCAAGTACTGAAATTTGCAATTTTCCACATTCCTCTGTTTATATTCTCAGTTCCCGCCCCCCCCCACCTCCACCACCATTTACCCATTGACCGATGACCTCTAGCACCTATACCCATGGCAACTTTGGCCTTACTATATTACCAATATTTCCTTTAGTTTTTCCATCCATCCTTTAATTTCTCTCATACCAAATTCTTATGAAAGGCCCTCAGCTTGAAAGATTTACCCTGTTTTTTTTCCCTACAGATTCTGCCTGACCTGCTATGTGTTTCTAACATTTTCTGTTGTATTCATTTCCCTTTTACCAACCCCTAAATACCCTTGGCAATTTTGTAGCCTGATTAGACTTTTAGGGAATTATACATTGGGATGCCTAGTTTGCTGTCTTTAATCAGGCCACTCACTTCAAGGCACAAGTATGGTCTTTGGTTAAGTGAAGAAACTAACTTAAGTTAAAGACATCACACCTGTCACAGAACACTGTTCTACCTTCAACAAGAGAAAAATTGCAGATACTGGATATCCGAGCAACACACACAAAATGGTGGAGGAACTCAGCAGGCCAGACAGCAGTCCTGCCGAAGGTTTCAGCTCGAAACTTGGACTGTACTTTTTTCCATAGATTGAATTGAATTAACTTTATTTCTTACATCCTTCACATACATGAGGAGTGAAAATATTTATGTTACGTCTCCATCTAAATGTGCCATCTGCAATCATAGTAATTTGTAATAAATAGAACAGTCAATGTAATACACCCAAATCAGTGTGAGTTCAGCAGTCTGATGGCCTGGTGGAAGAAGCTGTCCCAGAGCCTGTTGGTCCTGGCTTTCATGCTGCAGTACCGCTTCCCGGATGGTAGCAGCTGGAATAGATTGTGGTTGGAATGGTTTGGGTCCCCAACGATCGTACAGACCCTTTTTACACACCTGTCCTTGTAAATGTCCTGAATCATGGGAAGTTCACAACTACAGATGCGCTGGGCTGTCCGCACCACTCTCTGCAGAGTCCTGCGATTAAGGGAGGTACAGTTCCCATATCAGGCAGTGATACAGCCAATTAGGGTGCTCTCAAAATTGTGCCCCTGTAGAAAGTTCTTAGGATTTGGGCACCCATACCAAACTTCCTCAACTGTCTGAGGTGAAAGAGGCACTGTTGTGCCTTTTTCACCACACAGCTGCTGTGCATGGAGCATGTGAGGTCCTCGGTGATGTGGATGCCAAGGAGCTTGAAGCTGTTTACCCTCTCAACCCCAGATCCATTGATGTCAATAGGGGTTAGCCTGTCTCCATTCCTCCTCTAATCCACAGCCAGCTCCTTTGTTTTTGCGACATTGAGGGAGAGGTTGTTTTCTTGACACCACTGTGTCAGAGAGATGACTTCTTCCCTGTAGGCCACCTCATTATGCTCAGATGCTGCCTGGCCTGCTGAGTTCCTCCAGCATTTTGTGTGTGTTGCACTGTTCTACCTCTCATCAGTGATCTTTGCTCTTCTTTGAGCTTCTACAAATTGGATTACCTACAGCAAGAATCTCAAGAGACCGGAAAAACAATACCAACCCAGTCACTGCAGGATTCCTCAAAATCATTGGAGTGATGTAAACTAAAGTCTGCATCCTGTCCCAGGTCAACATCCCCAGCACTGAGGCACTGATACACCCAGTCACCTCTGTCGGGCAAGCCACATCATTGAGATACCCAACAGCAAACTCCTGAAACAGGAATACTTGTCAGTTTCTTTACATTGATTACAAAATCACAGTTGCTGTAGTTCTTATGAGCAAGGCATTTAAGGGTTCATATACAGAAATAACTGAAACCTGTTGATCATTTGCAAAAGATCATTTAAGTAGACCTAAAATATTTCAGTCTTTAACTAAAATGGACTGGAACACAAAGGTTGTTAAAAGCTCTATATAGATTGCATTTGAAATTCTTTGTTGGCTTGGAGGAAAGGCAGCTTAAATTGTTCAGGAAGAGGAAAGTTCTAACAACAATGCCAAGGCTGGGACACCGTTAAGATGAGACAGGATGACTTAGTGTAGGGTTGGTTTTCTGGAAAGAAGTCTAAAGGCCTTTTCATTCCAAACCTTTTGTAATGAATATAACATGCCTCTAGGTATGAATGGATTCTGAAAATTGAAAATGTAACTAATTATTCCATTTATTGTGCCAATTTCCCAATAGACGGCACTGACCTGTAATGGAGAGATTACAATTCAATACGATGTCCCAAGACCAGTAAGAACTTCGGTCACCTGCGTACAGGTAAGAATTTTTTTCCATGATGACTTCACTAGAGATGGCTACAAATCGATGGTGTATGTAAAGGAATGCTGATTGGACAAACCAGATGTAACTTCTCAGATTGGAGATAGTAATCATTAGTTGTTAGTGCTTCAAAGAGAGGGCAATTAATTGAAAGTTAATATCAGGCAAAGACTATATCTGGTGATACAGGGCCTAATGGAAACTGTTGGTATCACTGCCACTAAGTCCCCACAGATCCAAGGTCTTGCCAGTGACTGAACGGACAGATTTATCCACCACATAAATACATGACTACTACAGCAAGCTAGTGTTGCGCTTTGCAATTCCAAATCATTAAACTAATTAAAAGAAAGACACAGGACTGGGAATGCAAGGCTAACTTCATTTTTTACTTTAAGCAAAAAATGAAGTTAGACTTGCATTCCCAGTCCTTGCATTTCCAGTATCGCATGGTAGCGTCCTGACATATGCAGTTCACTTATTTTCACATGAAAAGCCTGAAATGAATTATATAAACAAACAAAAATGCTTAATCAAACAATATATTTACAGTATTACCCAAATACTACTGAAATAGGAGGAGAACATGGCGGTGCGACGGAGCGCGCGCGGCCTCTCCGGTGATGAATATCTGTTATCTGTCAAGTAGGGGACCGTGCACAATTCTGATTTGATGGAGATTGATGTGAGAGTACGAAGGAACATCTGGAAAACTTCTGAAATGCCCGCTTTGCTGCCGCTGCTACTGTGTGGTAACCGGAATCTCCGGAGCAGAAGACCCCGAAATCCTCGGCTTTGCTTGTTTCAGTGGCCGGGGCTAGGTCGAAAGCGCTCGGCAGAGGATAGCGCTCGGGAGGCTGTATTGGAGGGGCTGGTTGGAGGCTCGGAGTTTTCGGACAGATGGACTCAGTGTCGGCTGTGGTCGGCTGCTTCCAAGGCATCGGCAAGTTGACGGTGCCTGGAGGTTTATGGCAGGGAGTTTCTCCCTTTTGCCACCTGCTGTCGGGTACTCGGGAGTTGATCGACTCGGGGATTTTTGAGACTTTTTTTACCGTACCCATGGTTTGTTCTTCATCGAATTATGGTATTGCTTTGCACTGCTGTAACTATATGTTATAATTATGTGGTTCTGTCAGTGTTAGTCTTTGGTTTGTCCTGTTTTCTGTGATATCACTCCGGAGAAACATTATATCATTTCTTAATGCACGTATGCATTTCTAAATGACAATAAAAGAGGACTGAGTGTTCTCATAATCTAAATGTAAATATTAAATACACAATTTAATATTCCCTGTTCAGCTATAAACTCCAACTCAATACAGAATGCATCTCAACTATATAATTCAACTACTATACAGATGTCCATAGCATAGTAACTTTTAAATGGTCCTATTCAGTTCTAAAGGTTCAATTGCTGTGGAGGATTTCTTACTCTTGTGGGATAACTTGTTCCCTGACTAGGGGGATCACTCTGCTTGGCAGGTGAGACTTATGGCTGTGAAACAATCCCAGGTTCTGAGGCCTTTTCTGTGGTGGTTGTAGGAGTTGACTCTGGGACTGCAGGAAGTGGTTCTGACAGCTCTGACCACCTTTCTACTCTATAGCAATAATAACAGGGTTGTTGTGATGGGAGATTTTAACTTTCCTAATATTGATTGGCATCTCCTTAGTGCAAGGGATTTAGATGGGGTGGAGTTTGTTTTGTATGTTCAGGAAGGTTTCTTGAAGCAATATACAGATAAACCTCACTACAGGAAGAATGTGGAAACCATAGAAAGGGTCCAGAGGAGACTTACAAGGATGTTGCCTGGATTGGGGAACATGCCTTACGAGAATAGGTTGAGTGAACTTGGCCTTTTCTCCTTGGAGTGATGGAGGATGAGAGGTGACCTGATAGAGGTGTATAAGGTAATGAGAGGCATTGATCATGTGGATAGTCAGAGGCTTTTTCCCAGGACTGAAATGGCTAACACGAGGGGGCATAGTTTTAAGGTGCTTGGAAATAGGTTCTGAGGGGATATCAGGGACAACTTTTTCCTACACAGAGAGTGGTGGGTGCGTGGAATGCACTGCCAATGGTGGTGGTGGAAGTGGATACGATAGGGTCTTTTAAGAGACTCTTAGAAAGGTACATGGAGCTTATAAAGAGGAAGGCTATACAGTAGGGAAATTCGAGGCAGCTTCTAGAGTAGGTTACACGGTCAGCACAATGTTGTGGGTTGAAGGGCCTGTAATGCGCTGTAGATTTCTATGTTCTATGTTCTATGACATCAGACACAATCTCCACTGTTCTGTCCTTAAACTTTCTGAGATTGTTCTTTTGATCACCTCTGTAGTCCCTCAACAGGACTGTTTGTCTAGGACTGAAATATTGAACCTTCTTGTTTGAGGAAACCTAAAATTGTCTCAGATGTTTGTGCTGCATACTGCTTCTGAGATTGTGTTTGAGGAGATCCAAGCATGAACACAAGGGACAACACAGGAACAGCATAGCTGGTGAGTTGTTGGTGCTGCATTGTGACATGCAAGGAGGAAACTAGTGAGCTTTTGGTTCATTGTAATGATGATCAGTGAGGCCCAGAGGATCTCCATTTACTGACAAGTGACTTTTATGTCTCAACTAAAAAGTACGTGGGTTCACACTCTAGCTATCTGTGCGCATCTACTCAAATCCCTGACCCTCTATGAACAGTCAATGAAGAGAAAAGATATTACCTGGGAAAGGAGTCTATGTTGGCCAAGCGTTTCTCATGATCCTGATTTCCATGTGTGCGTGGGCTCCTCCTTTTCCGCAATGGTTGCTGAAGAGTTAACTCCCCTGTGTATTTGGAGCTCTTGACTGTTATTCTGTTCCTCATCAGTTGAACTATTGGATCTCCATCCCGTTAGCTCAAGGTCACCTGACCTACCTGGGTCACCTTCTTACCGGCCATTCTACAGGACTACAACCAACATTATTTCATGGATCTGCCCACTCCAGCCTTGTGTATTTGAGTCTTTCAACTCTGCCTGGCCCAAACCAGTCAAATGAGGCAACCCAGACAGATTCTAATGAGATTACAGATTGCTTCTTTGGTAGGTCTGACACTTTACATAATAAGTAGCTACTCATCTGAGGATGGTCTCAGATTTAGCAGGTCATTACCTGAAGTTCCTTGTGTTTCATTCAGGCTACATCCACACTAGGCTGGATAATTTTGAAAACGCCGGTTTCGAGTAAAAATGACAGGCGTCCACACTAGGCGTTTTTCAAAATATCTCTGTCCACATTAAAATGTATATTTGGGCGAGTCTACTCCTACTGGGCATGCGCAGACACATCTACAGAAAACAAGCGAAGAGGAAACGGTATAATATTTACGATTCTGTGGCGGCATTGTGCTATTTCCATTGGTCAAAAACTACAGTACCAACAACAACAGCGAAAGAAGGTTTCAACAGTGTCTTCGAGGAATACAAAGAAAACCTCTGCTGTCTTCGTTTAGACAGAGAATGAAGTGGAGCTGTTTCTGTGAGTTACAAATGACTACAAAGTCAGCAAAGCAGTGGAGAATATGGAGATGTTTAACTCCAAACAAGCTACTAATGTAGACAATAAAGTAAACAACGCATGCATGAAGCCGTCCTCTACCCAAGATCAACAAGAGAGTGGAATCTTCTGCCGCCAGACCTGCGCAGTATTTCAGACATTAATACTTTTAAAGATAGACTCAATCAAATCAATTTAGGGGATCTAGTCAAAAAAGCTCACTTTACAATTTAACTCCCACGCCGTTCACACCGACTGCGTGTTATAACAGCCGTCCGGCAGCGCTTGCGCAGTACCAAGCAGAAGCAGAGAAAGCATTGTTGTTGTGGTGTTATCATGACAGCATTTTTAAATCTCTCCGTTTACCCCGTCCACACTACAACGCGCAACAATCGTTTTCAAATTTACACACTCTGGAGAGTGTTTTAGAAAAGCTCCGTTTTTGGGTGATGAAAACGTCGTTTCAATGTGGATGGAGGGTCAAAACAAAGAGAAAAAGCTTCGTTTTCAAAATTATCCGGTGTAGTGTGGACGTAGCCTCAATTGCTCTGATTAGTTTGTCCCAGAGCAAGAATCAGATCAGAGTCCTGGCCCTTTACATAACAAACAGCTACTTGTCTGAGAATGGTCTCAGGTTTAGCAGGTCATTTCCTGAAGCTCCTTGTGTCCACATTCAATTGCTCTGATTAGATGATTCCAGAGCAAGAATCAGATCAGAGCCCATAAAATGGGGGGAAACAAGACAACTGGTTAGTCTGCTTCCTCTGTCCTTGATTAGACTGTAGTTTCTTCTGGCCAACAAGTTGAAATATCTGGTTCAAGTTGTGACAGCAAAAGCCTTAAGTCCCCACGTGTAACAATGTCCAAGCAGTTTCTGTTTTTTTGTGAGTATGTGGTTCACTGCACTGAAACCTCTTTTAACAAGGTAGGAGGATGGAAATGCCAAGAAGAGCAGCTTGGCTCTTCTCCAAAGACCAGGAAACTTCTTATGGGAGCATTGTCACATACCACAAAAGCTGACATTTTTGAAAAGCATGTTTGTTTCTTCACAGTTCTAAATTTTGATTATTTCTTCCTGCAAGCTCTCTTCCTATTCTTCCACCTTGCAAAGAAATGGGTTAATTACCCAGTGCAGAATTTCTAGATTGTTCAAATCCTTGAATTGATTCTGAAAATCCTTCTTCAGAGACTGTAAGCAGTACTCTTGCAAATCACCATCTGTGAACAGAGTGCCATACTTTCCATGTAGGGAAACTGAGAATATTCTTCTCCCAATGTTTTATTTATATATTTCCAATTTTCTGATAAAAGTGGACACTGAGCTTTTTGCCTGGATTAAATTGAATTTCTCACCCTGCAGTTTCATTTTTAGAAAGTTCATTTTGTTATTTAGATCGGCTAGGTATGTGACATCTCAGTGGAAGTTCAATCATGGTTCCCAAACTCATGCCAACTTTGGGGAAAATTTAACCACAGTGTCAAAAAGATCAAATAAATGTTTTAAGCAGCAGCCTTTTGTCAGGCAATGCACTTCAGTGTGAAGAAGCAAGTGTTCAAACTCTTCATTGTTATCTTGGCATAACTGCTGAAATATTCTGCTACTTAATGGATGAGCTTTCATGTTGTTGATAGCAGATATTGCAAGACAACAAACTTATTCGAAAGGCCAGTGATGTTGTGGGTTTGGAACTGGACTCTCTCACGGTGGTGTCTGAAAAGAGGGTACTGTCTAAGTTGCATGCCATCTTGGTAAATGTCTCCCATCCACTACATAATGTACTGGGTGGGCACAGGAATACATTCAGCCAGAGACCGAGATGCAGCACAGAGCGTCATAGGAAGTCATTCCTGCCTGTGGCCATCAAACTTTACAACCCTGACACCCTGTGCCGATAGGCTGGTCCTGGACTTATTTCATAATTTACTGGCATAATTTACGTATTACTATTTAACTATTTATGATTCTATTACTATTTATTATTTATGGTGCAACTGTAACGAAAACCAATTTCCCTCTGGGATCAATAAAGTATGACTATGACTATGACTATGAAATAAGTTGCTGGCTGAGGTTTTTGACTGCGAGATGTTGATGATGAATGGATTGCAAACAGACTTGGAATTTCTTTTTACATAAATGGCACTACACTAGCATTGTGACCTGTAATTTATGATGCTCCATCTGTTGCACAAGAAATCATGTTCCTGATCGGAATACTTTTATTCTCAATATATATTTTGAGCTCATCATAGATTGATTCTCTGTTGATATTTGTTTTCAACTTTTCACAAAATAGAATCTCTTCATAAACTTTTCCATTTTTGATAAACCATACATATGCCGTTAGCAATGCCTCATTGTCTCGCACAGTTAACTCATTCAGTTGTATCCCAAATTCTGTTTTTTGTAGCTCTGTGCATAGTTGAAACTCAATGTCTTCATTCATTTTGTCAATACGATAAGCTACAGAGTTATTACTCAGAGAAATTGATTTTAAGATATTGGTATCCTTTTTGAGAACAGTGGTGAGCACTTCTGATACAGCAGGCATTATTAATTTTTCCACATTTGTATGAGATTTTCCTTACTTTGCTATCATTTTGGAAATGTTATAAGTAGCAATGAGATCACCATCAAGGTCAATTTTAGCTTCCTTGGCAAATGACTTGAGAGTGCAATACTTGTCAAATGCTTCTTTCATCTTCTGGAACTGAGTAATACCATAAATAGCCTTTTCAGGGTGTCTTTTATGGAAGTGTTCTTGCAATCTTGATGGTTTCATGGCTCATTAGACAGTACATATATTACAAATACTGTATTACAAATAAGACACATGGGACATCGCTGATTTGATGGGAATGGAATAAAACCATATTCCAGGTACACAACATTATATTGACGAAATTTCTGTAGTTTCTGTATCTTAGTAGGATTAGAATTCAAGGCTTCATCGCCTTCAGACTCATAAAGATCACACCACACGTATTTATTAATGGGGCTAAACTAAAATGAAAAAATTAACACAAACTGCGAATGCCTATTGGATTTTGAAGATGATGGCGAGTTGACACGGATGGAACAATAGTAGCGGCACGGAAAAGAACAGCAAGGTGAAGATGAAGACGATCGCAACAGCAAAAATTACTTTGACAAGGATTCAGATTGGAACCTGAAGGTTAGTCAGGATAGAGCTAGTGTTCGGCAAGCTACCTTTATATTATTCCAGTTAGCGCAATTGACCAATCACGTAAGGTCTCATAATCCCCAAAGATGGTTCTTGACTGCACATATGAAGCTGATGTTGCTTTGAATGCTTCAAGAGGAATCCTCGGGGTTGGCAGGTTCACTGATTGTCTCTATTTCACCGTTTTTGGTTTTGACCTGTGCTGTATCTTGCATAATCTGTTTTCCATAGATCTGCAGAGAAAGTTGAGTGGGTGTACTTGACTTACCAACTGTTAAATTGCATGAACTCGTTCTGTGTCTTGAGTCAAGGGGAACTGTTGTGCACCCTGGTTGCTAATTTATGCACTTCCAATAACGTCTCTTTGGTTGGAAAGGTTGGATGAGATTGCTGAGTTTCAGACGTGTTGTGACAACAAGTGCTCACCGCCTGCAGAGATATGGTTCTTCCTGTGTTCCAGTGCCTTGTCCCTTTTCTCTACTAACAGTCAATCAGGTCTCATGCTTCAAGTTTGAGTGCTGCTTACCGCCTCCATAAGAGTCTTGAACGCCCTCCGACGACTACTATTTCCCCCAATGCCCCATTAGGACATGTAACCACGCCCGTTGGGAATCATTGGTTTAAAGAATTCATATTTGTTGAGTCATGCCCTGAATCCATAATCTTCCAAACTTTTTAATGTTATCTTGAGATTCTGTCTATGTTCCTTCTCAACCTTATTGGTAACAATGATGCCATCCAGGTAAAACTGAGTAGCTGGACAGGCTTGCTGCACTTTCTGCTTTCTAAAAGAATGCAGGTGCAGGTCCAAAAATAAGCCTATTATAGCAATAAACCCTTTTGTGAGTGTTATGGTGGGAAACATTTGGACTCCTCTTCCATCTCCATCTATAGGTCAGCTAAATCCATCTTGCTGAAGTGTTTTCTTCCAGAAAGGTTTGCAGAAGTATCCTCTATCCTGAGCAGAGGGCATTGATTTACTTTCAGTTCTGGGTTGATGGTGACCTTAAAATCACCACAGATCCTGACAGGTCCATTCTTCCAGCTATTGGGACCACTGGCATTTCCCATGGGCTCCATGCAACCTTAGAAAGAATTCCTTCAGTCTCTATGTGATCTAGCTCACTGACTACTTTATCACAGATGGTATAAAGAACTGGAGGGGCTTTGCAAAACTTGGGTGCAAGCATTTTTATTTAACACAATTTAACACTTCATATGTTTGAGTTTTCCAATGCAATACTTGAACACTGCTGTGGCATCTTTAATTCATTTATTAATTCACTTTCAGTTGGTTTCATTGCTGGGGATGCAGCTTGCAAATGGTAGATGGATCTCCAATCAAGTTGTAGTTGTCTCATCCAATCACATCCCCACAATGCTGACCTTCCTGTTTTACCACAAATAAACCCAGTGTGGGTTGTTGGTTGTTGTATTTCACTGCTACAAATGTCATTCCCACAGGCATTATCTTTTCTCCAGTATAAGTTCTTCATTGGATATCTGCAGGCTTCTGTTCAGTTTCTTTTGAAATGCTGCTCAAACTCATTCTGTGGAATGACTGAAACAGCTAAGCCAGTGTCCAATTCCATTTTAATTAATTTGCTGCTCACTTTGGGCGTAAGCCATATTGCTTGTCTCTTGCTAGGTTTCACACTGTAAATCTCAAGGCTACCCAGTCCTGTGTCACTCATCATTACCAGAGTTTTCATCAACAGCACGCAGATTAGTGCTCTTTTTCAAATTACGTCCTTTTTAGCTTTCTCTCTTCCTCGTGCAGTTCATTTATTTTTGTGTGCCTGACATGATCTTTGTATGTGTCCTATTTGTTGCATTTTCTGCAAGTATTGCCTTTAAATCTGCATTGATTTGGTGTATGTGAGCCCATGCCACAACAGTAACCCAATATGTTTGGCCAGGCCTGTTACTATTTAGATGTTGCAACTTTGTTCATGCTTTCATTCTTGACTGCAACGCAATTGTGTCTCTGTCCGAAGTTTCCCTTGATACAGTTACTTCAACTGCTGTTTTAAAGGTAAGTTGTGCTCCAGTTAGGAGCCATTTTTGAATGCTTTTTTGTAAGATTCGACAATCTAAATGATCTCTCAGTGCATCGTTAAGCCTATTACTGAACTGACAATGCTCGGACAATATCTTCAATTCGGCCATGTACGCTGAAATAGACTCTCTTTCCTTTTGATTCCACTTATGAAATCTAAAGCATTCTGCAATCAACAATGCTTTTGGTTCTACATGTTCCTGCATTACTTTCATGATATCAGCAAAGCTAATTTTAGCTGATTTGGTTGGAGCAGTTAAACTTTGAAGCAAACTGTATGCCTTTAAACTCACTTTGCAAAATTGGTACTTGCTTTTCATTGGCAATTTCATTTGCTTCAAAGTGCTACTCAATTTGCTCAGTATACAAAATTCAGTTAGCAGTTGTAGATTCAAATGTGTCAATCTTTCTGATGTAGCCAGTTGAGGCCAGTTCATTGGCTATATTTAAGAGAGAGTTAGCTATGGCCCTTGTGGCTACAGGGGTCAGGGGGTATGGAGGGAAGGCTGGGGTGGGGTTCTGAGTTGGATGATCAGCCATGATCATAATAAATGGCGGTTCAGGCTCGAAGGGCCGAATGGCCTACTCCTGCACCTATTTTCTATGTTTCTATGTTAGATTATGAAATCATGTCCCATAAATTTATCCCGTATTTAAGTATGGAGGTTAAGGGACACTTAAGTTGGGCATTGAAGATGTTAAAATGATTTAATCAAGTATGATTGAGAGAAACTATCTTCTCTCGTGGAGGAAGTCCAAAACATAGATATTTACTCTTAAATCTAGAGTTGAATCTAATTTTGTTGACCAAAGGGAAACATTAGGGAACAGTTTTTCAGCTCAGAAATATTGGAAAACCTGAAAAACTTTTTTCTAAATTGCCAAGCTGAGAGCTTCCAGGACAAGAAGTGATGTTATTGTATGAAATGATCAAGAAAGTAAAGCAAAAGTAGATAAATAGAATTGAAGTACATTATGGAATGTATGTATTAAATAGAATAATTGGTTAAAGAGGGTGAATATCCCACTCCTTCCTGATGTGGCCCAATCGTGACTTGTGAGTGCTGAGTTCAATTTGCTTTTGGCTCTTCTTTCTTACAGAACTGAGTGAAGATTTTGAAAGAGGAGCATGAACAGCAGCGAACAAGGGAGAACCAGTTGCCGAGGCAGCCAAAAATCTTGATTGTGGGACGTAATTTGTAAAATATATTAAAATATTGCCTGTGGACTTCCTTGAAAATACAGTTAATGTAAGGCATATTTCAAGAGTAAAATTTGCAATCCATATTGTATTCAGCCTTTGGGCTAGGTCCCAACCCATTTTCTTGAGAAATTATGCCAAATATTTCTCAGCATCAATAGCAACTGGCATTAAAAAGCCTGATTAAGTAATCTATACCCCTTAGTGTGGTCATAAGGCTAATGTTAAATGGAATTATTTTTAAAGAGTGAATCACATTGTTTGAATAATCAAATTATAATTGCTATTAAATGTAAATTTGACTCTGAGTTTAATGTTGGGAACTAATTAAGCTCACCTCAAAGCCCAAGAAGAGCAGGGTGAGCTGTCTCAATGACTATTGCCCAGGAGTGTTCACATCTACCATAGTGAAAAGTTTCAAGAAGTTGGTTATGGCGAGAATTAACTCTTGCCTGAGTAAGGATGTTGCCCCACTAAAATTTGCCTACCATGGTAACAGATCTCACTGGCTCTCTATTCTGCTTCAGGGCACCTAGACAACCATAAGACCTATGTCAGGCTAACGTTTATTGATTATAGCTCAGTGTTCAACACCATTATTCCGTCAGTACTGATAACCAAGCTCAAAGATGAGCCTCTCTACCTCCCTCTGCAATTGGATCCTTGACTTACTTGTTCAGAGAGACAGTCAGTATAGATAGGTGATAAGATCTCCTCCTCGTTGGCTATCAGCACTGAGGCACCTCAAGAATGTGTACTTAGCTCTACTCTCTCTACACTCATGACTATGTACCTTGGCACAGTTCAAATGTCGTCTATAAATTCTCCAGTGACACCACTGTTATTGGCAGAATTGCAGATGATGCGGAGGAACTGTACAGGAGCGAGATAGATCGGCTGGTTGAGTGGTGTACGTGATCACAAGGAGCTGCAGAGGATTATCGTCTCAGCCAGCTTTATCTTGAGCACAAGTCTCCCTCCCCACACCCTCCTCCATTGAGAACATCGTCAAGAGATGGCGCCTCAGGAAAATGGCATCCATCATCAAGGATTCTCTGAATCTGAGACATACCCTCTTCTCAATACTGCCATCAGGGAGGAGGTACAGGAGCCTGGGACACCTGGCTCTTGGCCTTGCTTTACACGTGGACAAAGGAGCTGAGTTGAGAGTGGCTTGATGTAAATCCAAGGCAACATTTGACTGAACATCAAAGAGCTCCATTAAAACAGCGTCAGCAGAAAACAGGCTGGACATTCTCTAAGGACTTGTCATGCCTCATGTAAAGGTGATTACACTTGATGGAAGTCAGTAATCTCAGCTTTAATTCATGACTGAGGTATTTGAATTTAAATTTATTTAAATCTTACATCCGTCCCATGACGTGAGGGAGTGAAAATCTTTGCGTTATGACTCCGTCGCAATGTTCAGACATATGAATTTAAAAGTCTAATGCCTTGTAGAAAGAAGCTGTCCCATAGTCTGTTGGTTCTGGCTTTAAGGCTGTGGTACTGTTTGCCAGTCGGAAGCAGCCGAAACAGTTTATGGTTGAGGTGACTGGTGTCCCCGGTGATCTTCCAGGCCCTCTTTACACACATGGCAGTGTACTAGCCCTGGACATTTTCAAGCATTCCGGGGAAAGGTCAGAAAAATGGATGTATGCTGATGATCGCACAGTTCAATTCCATTCCCAGATCCTCAATAAAGCAGCCTGTTTTCGCATGCTACAAGATGTGAATAACATTCAGGCATGGACTGAGAAAAGGCAGATAACATTCATACCAGACAAGAGCCAAGCATGATCAACTGTCCTTTAAATTTAATCACAGGACCCACAACAGAACTAGTACCATAAATATGCTTGGGCTCACCATGTATTAGAAACGTAACTGAAGCCATCACTGATACACTGAACTTACACAAGCAGGGGAGTGGTTCTCATTTCCAAACCTTACCACTATCCACAAGATAAAACAAAAATGCGACAGAACATTCACTGTTTACTTGAATGAGAGGGAAAAAAAATACGAGGGGTGATTGATAAGTTCGTGTCCTAAGGTAGGCGGAGTCAATTTTAGAAAGCCTAGCACATTTATTTTTCCTACATTTACACATTTAGTCCAGCGGTCGTGGAGCATACGGATCCCTTCTTTGTAGAAGTGTTCCACAGCAGGGGTGATTGATAAGTTTGTGGTCTAAGGTAGAAGGAGATGAGTTATTAACTTCAAACTTTCTGCATGTTCACTCAAAGAGTTGAACTGCACGTGCATATAACAAGAGCTGTATAACTCATCTCCTTCTACCTTAGGCCACGAACTTATCAATCACCTCTGCTGTGGACCACCTGAAGGTCCAAGACGTTCTAGTTACACGCACGGTGCAGTTCAACTGTCTGAGTGATAATGCAGAAAGTTTGAAGTTAATAACTCATCTCCTTCTACCTTAGGCCACGAACTTATCAATCACCCCTGCTGTGGACCGCTTCTACGAAGAAGGGATCCGTATGCTCCACGACCGCCGGAGTAAGGCTACGTCTACACTAGACTGGATAATTCTGTAACCGAAGCATTTTCTCTTCGTTTTGACCCTCTGTCCACACTGAAACGGCATTTTCCTCCTCCGAAAATGTATCTGAAAACGCCGGTTGGGTGTGGGGTAACCGGAGGTTTTAAAAAACCTGTTGTCCCTTTCATCGGTGAAGAGACTATGGCTGTAGGAAATGTTTTCAGGGTGACCCCCCTGTGGGATTGGGGAAGATGTTGGTGGGGCCACCCGGGGGTCTGTGTGTCTGTATGTGTAGCTATTGTAGTGGCTGTGAGGCTGGTATTGTGTTAGTTTTTCAATGTTTGTCGTCAGCCGGGTCATACTGTCCATGAACTCCCTGTCGGTTGCCTCCATACACTCCAGTATTTGTTTTTTTTAGTTTTAGGTCCACCTGTGCGAGAGCCAACAGCTGTCCATTGTTTGGCAATTTCCTTTTAAGTTTTTCTAGTCTGTAACTGGACAAACGTGCACCAAGTATACTGTTTCCTCTTCGCTTGTTTTCTGTAGATGTGTCCTGCGCATGCCCAGTAGGAGGAGATTTGCCCAAATACCTGTTTTAATGTGGACAGAGGTATTTTCAAAAATGCCTGGTGTGGACGCCTATTGTTTTTACGCGAAACCGGCGTTTTCAAGTTATCCGGTCTAGTGTGGACATAGCTCAATTGTGTACATGTAGGAGGGGACTAGGTTGAAAAATAAATGTGCTAGATTTTCTAAAATTGACTCCTTCTGCCTTAGGCCACGAAGTTATCAATCACCCCTCGTATATTGATGAAAGGAGTATGTTGATGTTGTTTCTATACACTTCAGTAAGATCTTTGACAAAATCACACGTGGGAATCTGTTTCAAAACATTAGAGCATAGAAGATCCAATACAGGTTTGCAAAATGCATCAAAAACTGGCTTGATAATAGGAGGCGATGGTAAAAGGATGCTTTTGTGATTGTAAGTCTGTGATCAGTGTTATACCACGGGGGTTGATGCTGGGACCTTTACTGTTGGGTGTATATATAAACCACTTGGAGATGAAAGAAGGAGACATGATTAGGAATATTGAAGTTGATAAAAAGAATTGATGGTGCATTTCTAATGAAGGGGATATTCTCAGGCTGCAAGATGGTAATCAGTTGATCAGATGGGCAGAGCAACGACAAATGGAATTCAATGCTGGGGATGCATTTTGTGACAACCAATATACAGTAAGTAAGGTATTGAATCACAGAGTAACATAGTATGGAAAGAGGTTCTTTGGCCCAGCGTGTCCATGGTGACCAAGGTGCCCATTTCAGCTTGTTCTGTTTGCCTGGGTTTGACACATACTTACAGAATTATAGAATCCTGGGGGCGAGTTGAGGAACTTTGGTGGAACTATATGTAGATAACGATGTGAAGAAGGAATAAACAATATTTTCCTTCCATAGACTGGAAATGGATTATAAGAACAGGGAGGTTATGGTACAACTTTATGAAACATTAGTTAGGCCGAGGCTGCCATATTATAGGAAGGATGTGGTTGAACTGGAGTGGGTTGCAGAGGAGATTGTCCAGAATGTTGTCTGGGAAGGAATGTTTCAGTTAGAGGAGAGTATACTCAGAATGGATTTATTTTCTGGATAGTGGAGGAGCTAAGGCTTAGACAAAATTCCCGGGGGGGGGGACATGCATATGTATTAGAAATTGCTTCTCCTTAGCAGAAGTTTCTAAACTTGAGGCCATTAGTTTAGAGGGTATCAAGAAAGTTTTTCCCATCCACATGGTGGTTGGAAACTGGAACGAAGTGCCTTAGGGGGAGGTAGTAGCAGGTATCCTTGCACAGTGTTTAAGATGCAGTGTATGTAGGTGAACACTTCAATCATCGAGGCTATGGACCAAGTATTGGGGAGCAGGATTATTATAGATGGGTACTTGACATGATAGGCTGAGGGCTTGTTTCTAAGATGTATATCTCCCTGACTCCATGGAATTCTCTGCCACAGATGGCGGTGGAGGTCATCCATAAGTGTTTTTAAGGTGGAAGCTGTTAGTTTCCAGATTAGTCAGGGCAAAAGGATATGGCGAGAAGTCAGGTGTGTGGGGTTGAGAGGGATCCAGGATCAGCCATGATGGAATGGTAGAGCAGACTTGATGGGCTGAATGGCCTAATTCAGCACATTAATGGTCTTATGGTTTAACACTCAGAAACTTGCTACTATCAAAGCAACCCAGTCTTATGCTCTAGACATTCAATCCCTCTCATATTGTTACCACAGGACTCTTATGTTTGATACTTCCAAGATGTTCTAGAGCAGGGGTAGGCAAGCTTAAGCACAAATGATTTTCTAGCATGCGTTATTCATTAATTTGAGGCAAAACGTAACTAGATGTACTTAAATGGATAATTCCCATATTTCAAGTTTTTATGGCATTTATCTGGCCCACTGCCCACTCATTAATACGTGATCCGGCCCACAGAGACAAAAAGGTTGCCGTCCCTGTTCTAGAGCAATTCACCAATGTTTCTTCAACCATGACAACTACTAGTAAGAACTAGTGTAGCATACAAATACAAGTTTTTGTTCATGCCTCGTGTTACCTGGAATTATATTGGTTTTCCTTCATGAACTCTGAGTCAGATTCCTGGAACTATTTATTTTTCAGAACTATGGCAGCACTTTCATGAGACAGAGAGTAGAAATTCAAAGACAATAGTTCACCATGGCCTCCTCAAGAGTAATCAGACATGGCCACTAAATGCTGGTTTTAATATAATGCGCAAATTTGCATAAACATAAATAAATAAATTATATCCCTTGCATTTTTCACCATGCCCAGCAGATGGCAGACTCTGTTCATTTGTTAGGCACTACTGTACAGAAATAAGGCCCAATTCACAAAAAACACTCTCACAGAATTATAGCTTATTCCAAATTTTCTAATTAGAGGCAACACGGCAACATTTTGTATGAAAGTTTATGTTGATGTTCATCCTTTGGTTAATCTCCTTCTCAGAATAAGGAAATGTTTTTTTTGGAGAAAACAATTGAATTATCTGCCATCCTGTGGATAAACCATTCAAACACTAGCCCGTAGCTCACTCGAGGATATGCTGAGCCTGTCAATTTCATCAACTTTGCTTCTAACTTCCACCCTGCGCTTAAGTTCACTTGGTCTATTTCTGACACCTCCCTCCTCTTTCTCGAACTCACTGACTCTATCTCTGGAGACAAACTGTCGACTGACATCTTTTATAAACCTACCGATTCCCATGGTTATCTTGACTACACCTCTCCCTACCCTGTCTCCTGTAAAAACGCGATTCCTTTTTCCCAGTTCCGTTGTCTCCAAGGCGTTAGTTCCCAGGGTGTGGGTTTCCATTCCTGGACGTCAGAGATTTCCTTCTTCCAAAGAACAGGGTTTCCCTTCCTCCACCTGCATCTCCTCCACTTCCTTAACGTCTGTGCTCACCCCATCTTCCCATCGCCTTAGCAGTGATAGAGTTCCTCTTGTCCTTACCTGTCACCCCATGAGCCTCTGCATCCAACACATCATCCTCCACGACCTCCACCATCTCCAAAGGGATTCTATCACCAAACATATCTTAACCTCCACCCTTCTCTCCGCTTTCTGCAGGGTTTGATCCCTCTGTGATTCCCTGGCCCATTTGTCCCTTCAAACTAATCTCTCTCCAGTTACTTATTCCTGCCAGCGGTCAAAGCGTTGCTCCTGCCCATTTATTTCCTCCCTCACTTTACAGGGCCCCAAACAGTCCTTCCAAGTAAGGCAGCACTTGAGTTTGTTAATTCGCTGGTGTCAGCTATTGTGTCCGGTGCTCCCAAAGCAGTTTCCTCTACATTGCTGAGTTCTGTTGTAAATTGGGGAAACTGCTTCGACAAGCACCTCTGCTCCATCCACCAAAAGTGGTATTTCCCTGTGGCCAAACGTTTTAATTGTGATTTTCATTCTCATTCCGACACGTGAGTCAATGGCCTCCTCTTGTGCCAAGGTAAGGCCACCTTCAGGGTGGAAGAGCAACACCATATATCCGTCTGGGAACCCTCCTACCTGATGGCATGAATATCGTTTCTCCTTCTGGTAAAAAAATTCCTCCCCTCCTCTCTTCTGTTCCCCATTCTGGCCTTTTACCTCATCTCACTTGCCTATCACCTCCCCTGGGTCCCCTCCTCCTTCCCTTTTCCTGTTGTCCACTCTCCTCTCCAGCCTTCATCTTTCCTACCCACCTGGATTCACCTCTCACTTTCTAGCTATCCTCCTCCTCCTCCTCCCACCTTTTAAACTGGCATCTTCTCCCTTCCTTTCCAGTCCTGAAGAAGGATCTCGGCCCAAAACGTCGACTGTTCATCCATTTCCATAGATGCTACCTGACCTGCTGAGTTCCTCCAGCATTTTGAGTCTGTTGCAAGGATATCTATTATTCTATATGCAAGCTATATCATCCCTTTATGTAAATCTAGGCTGCAAATAATAATCTATAAATCATCTAAAATCCATATTTGGGTGCAAGACACACAACATGGCTTTCTGCAGGGATTGCTCCCTAGGCGACTCCCCCGTCCATTCGTCCCTCCCCACTGAGCTGGCTCCTGGCACTTATCCTTGCAAGCAGAACAAATGCTCCATCTGCCCCGACACCTCCGCCCTCACTACCATTCAGGGCCCCAAACAGTCCTTCCAGGTGAGGCGACACTTCAGCTGTGAGTCTGTTGGGATCGTTTACTGTGTCTGGTGCTCCCAGTGTGGCCACCTGTATATTGGTGACACCCAATGTAGATCAGGAGACCATTTCACCAAAAAAAAGTGGGATCTCCCAGTGGCCACCCATTTTAATTCCACTTCCCATTCCCATTCCAATATGTCCATCCATGGCCTCCTCCACCGTCGTGGAGGCCACACTTAGGCTGGAGGAGCAACACCTTATATTCTGTTTGGAAAGCCTCCAATCTGATGGTATGAACATCGATTTTTCTAACTTTTGGTAATGCCCCCCTCCATTCACCCCAACTTCACCATTTCCCATCCCTTTTCCCTCTCTCACCTTATCTCCTTGCCCGCCCGTCACCTCCCTCTGGTGCTCCTCCCCCTTTTCTTTCTTCCATCACCTTCTGTCTCTTTCACCAATCAACTTCCCAGCTCTTTACTTCATCCCTCCCCTCCCAACTTCACCTATTGCCTGGCATTTCCCTCTCCCCTCTCCCTACCTTTTAAATCTACTCCTCTGCTTTTTTGTCCGGTCTTGCCGAAGGGTTTCGGCCCAAAACGTTGACTGTACTTTTTTCCATAGATGTTACCTGACCTGCTAAGTTCCTCAGCATTTTGTGTGTGTGTTGTCTGGATTTCCGGGGCATCTGCAGATTTTCTCTTATTTATGTTTAGATGCAAGACCATCACTTAATCTTGGTATTTAGTTATTATAGATATGAACTAGAAAAACATCTAATGAATAAAATAACTGAAAATATACTAAATTGTAACAAATTAAATAAAGTAGGGATGCAGCATCAGATGATGTGTTGTAGCTGCACGATACGGAAGCCGGTGGTCCCCACTGGGTTTCCGATGACGACATCTGCAGCAAGTATTGGTTGCTTGAGGAACTCAGGCTGATGGGCAATGAGCTGGAGTTTGAGCTTCAACCGTCATGACGCAGCAGGGAGGGGAAGAGTCACCTGGACGCTGTGTTTCAGGAGGATATTAACTCCATCAAGTCTGGTCTGTGGCCAGGGACAAGAGGGTGTGACTGTGAGTGAGGTAGGTAGAGGATCGAAGAGGTTTTGCTGGAGGAGTACAGCTCTTTGAGCTTGTCCAACGAGCTCCCTGTGAGGACGAGAGTGAGAGCAGCAGGAAGGAGGAACAACTGAACCATGGCACCGTGTTTCAGGAATCATTTATGAGCGAGGAGAGAAGAGAAATACATATGTAATCGGGGATAATACAGTCAAGGGAATAGACACAATTGTCTGTTGTGAGGATTGAGAGTCCCAAAGGCTGTGCTGTTTTCTGGTGCCTGCATTCGGGACACCTCATCTGACCTGCAGAGGAATTTGGAGGGGAGGGGTGAGATCCAGTTGTTGCGGTCCATGTAGGTGCCAATGAAGTAGGAAGAATGAGGAAATAAGTTCTGCTGAGGGAATTTGAGCAGCTGGGGACTAAATTAAAATGCAGAACCAGAAAGGTAATTATCTCTGGATTGTTAGCTGAGCCATGTGCAAATAGGCACAGGGTTAGTAAGATCAGAGAGTTAAATGCGTGGTTTAAAGATTAGCTTGGGAGAATGTGTGGGATATTGACACAAGTATAGGGGAAGGATGGAGCAGGTTCAATGAGACAGGCTTCACCTGACCTAAGCTGGGATAAGCGTCCTGGTATATCACATAAATGGGCTGTGTATAGGTCTTTAAATAAAATAGCCGGGGGGGGGGGAAGGGGATATTCCACTGCTTGGAAAAGTACGGATAAAGTAAAAGGGAAGGTGAGTGCAGGGAATTTATTGAAGTCTCCAGAATAAAGAATATGTCAAAAAGATTAGAGAGAAATAAGTATTTAACTTCAAGCAACCGGGAGACAAAACTGAAAAGGAGAGTGGCAGATACAGAGCAAAAGGTGTTAAATTTGAATGCACAGAGTATACGTAATAAGGTCTTTTAGTGCAATTAGAAATCAGCAGGTAGGATATCGTGGACATCACAGAGTTGTGGTTGAAAGAAGATCACAGCTGGGTGTTTAGGGTAAAGGAACTCTTGTAAGTGGTGATCATGGTACGATAGAATTTACCCTGCAGTTTGAGAGGGAGAAGCTAAAATCAGGCGTATCGATATTACGTTGGAGTAAAGGAGCAATAGAGAGGAGCTGGCCAAAGCTGATTGGGAGGGGACACGAGCATGGATGACAGCAGAGCAGTAACCATTGGAGTTTCTGGGAGTAATTCGGAAGACGCAGGATCAGTTCATCCCAAAGAAGAAGAAGTATACTGGAGAGATAGTAATGAGGAACATTTACTGAGTACCTTGTGTCAGTCTTCATTGTGAAAGACACATAAGTGCCAGGAATTTGAGAGTGCCAAGGTGTACAAGGGAGTGTGGTTGTTGCTAAGAAAAAGGTGCTTGGAAAGCTGAAAGAACTGAAGATAGGTAAATCACTTGGATTAGATGGATTACACTCCAGGGTTCTGAAGGAGGAAACCAAAAAGGTCATGAAGGCATTAGTAGTGATATTTCAATTATTTCTAGATTATGGAATAGTTCTGGACCACTGGAAAATTGCAAATGTCACTCCACTCTTTCAGAAAGAAGGAAAACAAAAACAGGAAATTATATACCAGTTAGCCTGAGTTCGATGACTGGCAAAATGTTAATCATTATTGATGATGAGTTTTTGGTTACTTGGGGTCACATGATAAAATAGGCTGAAGTCAGCATGGTTTCCTTAAGGGGAAATATTGCCTGACAAATTTGTTGGAATTATTAGAGGAAATAACAGGCAGGGCAGACAAAGGAGAGTGAGTGGATGTTAATTACATAGAACACAGAACATAGAAATCTACAGCACATTACAGGCCCTTCAGCCCACAATGTTGTGCCAACCATGTAACCTACTCTAGAAACTACCTAGAATTTCCCTACCACATAGCCCTGTATTTTTCAAAGCTTCATGTACCTAAGTGTCTCTTAAAATACTCTCTCCCTCCCTCGCCTCCCCCCACTCTCTCCCTTCCTCGCCTCCCCCCACTCTCTCCCTCCCTCGCCTCCCCCCACTCTCTCCCTCCCTCACCTCCCCCCACTGTCTCCCTCCCTCGCCTCCCCCCACTGTCTCCCTTCCTCGCCTCCCCCCACTCTCTCCCTTTCTCGCCTCCCCCCACTCTCTCCCTCCCTCGCCTCCCCCCACTCTCTCCCTCCCTCGTCTCTACCACCATCACTGGCAGTGCATTCCACACACCCACCATTCTCTGTGTGAAAAACTTACCTCTGACATCCCCATGTACTTATTTCCAGGCACATGAAAGGTATGGCCCCTTGTGTTACCATTTCATCCCTGAGAAAATGCCTCTGGCTATCCACACAATCAATGCCTTTCATCATTTTATACACCTCTATCAGCTCACCTCTCATCCTTTGTCGCTCCAAGCTAAGTTCACTCAACCTATTCTCATAAGGCACGCTCTCCAATCTCGGCAACATCCTTGTAAATCTCCTCTGCACTCTCTCCATAGTATCCACATCCTTCCTGTAGTGAGGAGACCAGAACTGAACACGGTACTCCAAGTGGGGTCTGACCAAGGTCTTGTATAGCTGTAACATTACCTCATGGCTCTTGAAATCAACCCTACATTTGATGAAGGCCAACACACCATATGCCTTCTTAACAACACTGTCAATCTGTGCAGCAGCTTTAAATGTCCTATGGACATGGTCCCCAAGATCTCTCTGATCCTCCACACTGCCAAGAGTCTTACTACTAATATTATATTCTGTCTTCAAATTTGACCTACCAAAATGAACCACTTCACACTTACCAGGATTGAACTCCATCCACTACTTCTCACCCCAGTTCTGTATCCTATTGATGGCCCTCTGTAACCTCTCACAACCCTCCAGACTATCATAACACCCCCAACTTTTGTGTCAATAGCAAACTTACTAACCCACCCTTCTACTTCCTCATCCAGGTCATTTATAAAAATCATGAAGAGGAGGGGTGGAAGAAAAGATCCCTGCAGAACACACTGGTGACCGACCTCCATGCAGAATACGAACCACCTACAACCACCTTTTGCTTTCTGTTTGCAAGCCAAATCTGGATCCACCATGCAAGGTCTCCTTGGATCCCATGCCTCCTTAATTTCTGAATGAGCCTTACATGGAGAACCTTATCAAATGCCTTACTGAAGTCCGTACGCACGACTTCACTACTGTACCTTCACCAATGTGTTTTGTTACATTCTTAAAGAAGTCAATCCTGCTTATAAGGAACAACCTACCCTTGACAAAGCCATGCGGACTATCCCTAATCAGATTATGTCTCTCCAAGTGTTCATAAATCTGCCTCTCAGGATCTTCTGCAACAACTTGCCCACCACTGATGTCAGACTCACTGGTCTATAATTTCCTTGGTTATCTCTACCCCCTTTCTTGAACAAAGGAACAACATTTGCAACCCTCCAATCCTCCGGAACTTCTGCCATCCCTATTAATGAGGCAAAAGTCATCGTCAGAGGCCCAGCAGTCTTCTCCCTTGCTTCCCACAGCAGCCTGGTATATATCTCGTCTGGACCCGGTGACTTACCTAACAGTACTTTTCAGAAGTTCCAGCACATCCACTTTCTTAATGTCTATATGCTCAAGCTTTTCAGTCTGCTGTAAGTCATCCCCACAGTTGCCAAAGCAATTTTTCATGGTGAATACTGAAGCAAAGTATTAAGTACCTCCTCTGCCTCTTCCGACTCCATGCACATGTTTCCATTATCACAGGTGATCGGTCCTAATCTCACACGACTCATCCTCTTGCTCTTCACATACTTGCAGAATACCTTGGGGGTTTTCCTTAATCTTGCTCGCCAAGACCTTCTCATGGCCCCTTCTAGCTCTCCTAATTTCATGCTCCTTTTTGGCAACATTGTAATTTTCTAGAGCTCTAACAGTACCTAGTTTCTTGAACCTTTTGTAAGGTTTTCTTTTCTTCTTAACTAGATTTTCTACATCCTTTGTACACCATGGTTCTTTTAGCCTACCATCTTCTCCCTGCCTCAATGGAACATACCTATGCAGAATGCCACTGAACATTTGCCACAATTCTGTCGTACATTTCCCTGAGAACATCTGCTCCCAAGTTTCTGCCTAATAGCATCATAGTTCCCCCTACCCCAATTAAATGGTTTCCCAAATTGTTTGCTTCTCCAGTGCTATTGTAAAGGAGATAGAGTTGTGATTACTATCTCCACAATGCTCTCCCACCGAGAGATCCGACATCTGACCACATTCATTTCCCAATACCAGATCAAGTACTGCCTCTCCTCTCCTTGGCTTATCAATATACTGCGCCAGGAAACCTTCCTGAACATACCTAGCAAACTTCACCCCATCCAAACCCCTTGCTGTAAGCAGATGCCAGGCCAATATTAGGAAAGTTAAATAACCCATCACAACAACCCTATTATTATTGCATCATTCCAGAATCTGCCTCCCTATCTGCTCCTTGATGTCTCTGTCACTATTATGGGATCTATAAAAAACACCCAGTAGAGTTATTGCCCCCTTCCTGTTTCTGACTTCCACGCACAATGACTCAGTAGACAATCCCCATGACTTCTTCCTTTTCTGCAGCTGTGATGCTATTCCTGATTAGCAATGCCACACGCCCCCACCTCTTTTGCTTCCCTCCCTGTCCTTTTTGAAACATCTGAAACCTAGCACACTCAGCAGCCAATCCTGCCCCTGAGACATCCAAGTCTCTGTAATGGCCACAACATCATAGCTCCACATATTGATCCACGGTCTAAGTTCACCTGCCTTGTTAATAATACTCCTTGCATTAAAATAGGCACATCTCAAACCATCAGTCTGACTGCATCTTTGCTCTTTCACCTGCCTATCCTTCCTCACAAACTCCCTACAATCTGTCTCTACTTGTGCACCAACCACCCCATCCTCTGTCTCTTCACTTCAGTTCCCACCCCCAGCAAATCTATTTAAACCCTCCCCAATAGCATTAGCAAACCTCCTTCCCAGGATATTGGTTCCCCTCCAGTTCAGGTGCAACTTGTCCCATTGTACAGGTCACCCTTCCCTTCAAGAATATTCTCCAACTGCTCAGGGACATCCTGGACCCTAGTACTCGGGAGGCAACACATTATCCTGGCATCTCTTTTGCTGCTGCAGGATCTCCTATTTATCCCTCTAACTATCAAGTCCCCCATGACTATTGTTCCACCTGACTTCACCATACCCTTCTGAGGTTCAGAGCCAAACACAGTGCTATTGATCTGGCTGTTGCTGCCTTGCCCAGACAGGTCATATCCCTCAGCAGTATCCAAAGGGATATACCTGTTGCTGAAGGGAATGGCCACAGGGGGACTCTGCACTGACTTCTTTCTCCCTTTACCTCTCTCGGTATTCACCCATCTATTCCCTCAATTCCTGCACTCTGGGTGTAACCGCCTGTTCAAAAGTCTTGTCTATTGATTGCTCTGCCTCTCGGATGATCCTTAGTTCATCCATCTCCAGCTCCAGCTCCTTAATGTGGTCTTCCAGGAGCTGGAATTGGCTGCACTTCCCGCAGGTGTAGTCTTCAGGACGACCATCAGGAGCAGAATTAGGCCATTTGGCCCATCGAGTCTGCTCCACCATTCAATCATGGCCGATCCTCTTTTTTCCTCCTCCTCAGCCTCATTTCTTGGCCTTCTCCCCCTAATCTTTGATGCCATGTCCAATCAAGAACCTATCAATCTCTGCCTTAAATACACCCAATGACCTAGCCTCCACAACTGCATGTGGCAACAAATTCCACAAATTCACCACCCTCTGGCGAAAGAAATTTCTCCGCATCTCTGTTTTGAATGGTCGCCTCTCTATCCTGAGGTTGTACCACCTTGTCCTAGACTCCTCCACCATGGGAAACACCCTTTTCACATCTACTCTGTCTAGGCCTTTCAACATTCAAAAGGTTTCAATGAGACTCCCCCCTGCATCCTTCTAAATTCCAGTGAGTACAGACCCAGAGCCATCAAATGCTCCTCGTATGATAACCCTTTCGTTCCTGGAATCATCCTTGTGAACCTCCTCTGGACCTTCTCCAATGCCAGATGAGGGGCCCAAAACTGTCCACAATACTCAAGGTGACGCCTCACCAGTGCCTTATAAAGCCTCAGCATCACATCCCTGCTCTTGTATTCTAGACCTCTTGAAATGTTGGGTCAGTATTAAACAAGGCAAATATAATGTTAGCAATCATTTACAGAGAACTGGAATATAGAAGAAAGGATGTAATGCTGAGGCTTTATAAGGTATTGGTCAGACTGCATTTGGAGTAAGAAAGGATGTGCTGGCATTGGAGAGAATCCAGAGAAGATTCATGAGAATTATCCCAGGAATAAAAAGGTTAAGGAGCAATTGATAGGTCTGGATCTGTACTCACTGGAGTTTGGAAGAAAGAGGGGGTGATCTTATTGAAACCTACTGAATATTGAAAGGTCTATGTAGAATGGACATGGAGAGGATGTTCCCTGTAGTGGGAGAGTGTAGAACTGGAGGGCACAGCCTCAGAAAACAAGGACATCCCCTTTTCGGAGAGGTCAGGAGGAATTACCTTAGCCAAAGGGTGTCAAATCTTTGGAATTCATGGCCACAGACAGCTGTGGAGGACCAGACATTAGGTATATTTAAAGCAGAGGTTGATAGCATTTTGGCATCAAAGTTTATGGAGAGACGGCTGGAGAATGTGGTTGAAAGGGAAAATAAATCAGCATGATCGAATGGCAAAGTGTACTCAGTGGGCTGAATAGCCTAATTCTGCTCCTATGTCTTATGGTCTCAGCTTCTGTTAAACTAAATGGCATCATAAAAGGTTCAAGGGGGCACAGATTCACAAATCATTAAAAATAACAAAATTACAAAAAATATCAAACAGTACAGGATTCACTTCTTGAGAAATAAAATTAATATACATAGTAGTTAGGATAAACTTATGAAACTACTTCCATTACAAATCGACAGAAAAGATATAAAGCTGGAAAGAAAGTGTGAGAAAGAAGGTTACAGTCCAGATACTTAGTCGGTACAAGAAACCTCTGTTTATTTCTCTAGACAGAGAGGCAGACAGATAGATTTGGAAGAGGAGAGCATAGCATATCTAAGCTTGCTGATGACACTAAATTAAGTGGAAAAGCAAACTCTGCAGAGGACGCAGGATTCGGGTGAATAGATTTTCCCAGCAAGTAGTGAATCTGTGGAATTCTTTGCCCAGGGAAGCAGTTGTGGCTACTTCATAAAATATATTTAAGACATAGATGTGTTTTTTTTTTGCACAGCAGGGCAATTAAGGGGTATCGAGAAAGGACAGGTCAGTGGAGCTGAGTCCATGGCCAGATTGGCCATGATCTTGTTGAATGATGGAGCAGACTCGATCGGTCAGATGGTCTACCCCTGTTCCTATTTATTACGTTCTATTATGTAATCGTTCCTTGACACAACAAAAACCTTATCCTTGTTTAGACCAGTTTTCAACTGATTCTGAGGACAGTATTATATCTAAACAATTAAAATAAAATTTATCATTTTTTGTTATTGTATTTGAACAGTCGATTGCAGTCAGAGAGAGAGTTTGCTGAAAATACTGCCATTTAGTTATTTAGTGCACGTTCTACATTTTAAAAAGACCAAAGACATCAATTTTATATAAAGTACAGATTGGGTTGGGTTTGTTTGAAGCCAGGTATGGGTAAGGGAGAAAGATTTTGCGAATTAGAATCTGTTTGCAATAAATACACATGAGAAGATTTTGATTCAGCTGGGATGCCAGTCAAATACTTGCACACCAATCTCTCTCTAGGCTCTCACATGGAGCATGGCCTTTAGTGTAAAAGTATTTTGCAAAGGTGCTGGTGATGGAGAGAAATGGAAACTGAATCGGGAATAAATTTATTTATGTAAGCATCATTCAAGCAGCAGAGGTCAGAAGACATATATCTATTTCAGATACTCATGATATTTCCAGCCTTCTGCATTGGTTTTCTTAATGGTAAGTTATATACTGCACAGTTGATACCCAACACCAGCAGTACGATGTTTAGTTGCCACTACCTGGTAAATTAACAAATGACTGCAAACTCCTCTCAATACTTTTATCATAGGAAGTGACCTCTGAGATAGTCCCTTAGGGCCCAAGAATGGTAGATTCTTGCTCTACCTCGAATCCAATTCTTTGCAGAGCATAGCAACTGAAGTGTGCAGACTTCCCTGCTGGGCTTTTGTTTTTGCCTCAGTCTTACTGCTTCTCCCAGACACTTCTATTACTTAACCATCCCTAAATTGTAAAGCTAGATAATTAAAGGAAGACGAAGATGCCTTTACATAATGCAACAATTTGGTGAAGGAAATCAGTTGGTCCATAACAACATAAGACCATAAGTCATAGGATCAGAATTAGATCATTCAGTCTGCTTCGCCATTCCTCCATGGTTAATCCCGGATCCCATTCAACCCCATACACCTGCCTTCTCGCCATATTCTTTGATGCCCTGACTGATCAGGAAACGATCAACTTCCACTTCAATATATCCACTGAATTGGCCTCCACCGCAGTCTGTGGCAGAGCATTCCACAGATTAGCTACTCTCTGGGTAAAAAAAAAATCCTCCTTACCTCTTCTGAAAGGTCGCCCCTCAATTTTGAGGCTGTGCCCACTAGTTCTGGGTACCCCCACCAGAGGAAACGTCCTCTCTATATCCACCCTATCGAGTCCTTTCAACATTGGGTAGGTTTCAATGAGATGTACACACATTCTTCTAAACTTCAGTGAGTACAGGCCCAAAGCTGCTAAATGCTCCTCATATGTTAACCCCTTCATTCCCAGAATCATCCTTGTGAACTTCTTCTGGACTCTCTACAATGACAACACATCCTTTCTGAGATTTGAGGCCCAAAACTGTTGACAATACTCCAGTGCGGCCTGACTAGTGTCTTATAAAGGTTTAGCATAATCTTCTTGCTTTTATATTCTATTCCCCTTGAAATAAATGCCAAAAATACATTTGCCTTCTTTACCACAGACTCAGTCTGTGAATTAATCTTCTGGGAGTCTTGCAGGAGGACTCCTAAATCCCTTTGCCCCTCTGATGTTTGAAATTTCTCCCCATTAAGATAATAATCTGCACTATTGTTCCTTTTACCAAAATGCATTATCATATATTTCCCAGCACTGTATTTCATCTGCCACTTTTTTGCCCATTCTTCCAATTTGTCTAAGTCCTGCAGCCTGTATGGGAGAAAAGGAATTGTTGATGTTTTGGGTCAAAAATCTGAAGAACTTCGACACAAAATGTTTTCAACTTGAAATATTAACAGTTCATTTCCTCTTACAGGTGCTGTTTGACCCACTGAGTTCTTTCAGCAGATTGTTTGTTGCATCACGTAAAGGTTTTTGTATTTATCTACCTTCCGCAATTATTACATACAATTTAGGGAGGATTAAGGAACATGCTTACTTGAGTGGGTTGATTTAGAATAGTGGTTAGGTTAAATGGCCAATATATCCTACTACTGTGTCATGTATACTCAGTGGTCACTCTGTTAGGTATACCTGTATGTTAATGCAAATATCTAATCAGCCAATCACATGGCAGCAACTCAATGCATAAAAGCATATAGATGTGGTCAAGAGGTCCAGTTGTTGTTCAGACCAAACATCAGATTGGAGAGGAAATGTGATCTAAGTGACTTGGACCATGGAATTATTGTTGGTGCCGGACAGAGTGGCTTGAACATCCCAGAAACCCCTGATCTCTGAAGATTTTCACAGACAACAGTCTCTAGAGTTTACAGAGAATGGTGTGAAGAACAAACAAAAAAATCTAGTAGGTGGCAGCTCTGTGGATGAAAATTCCTTTTTCATGAGCGATGTCAGAGGAGAATGGTCAACCAGGTTTAAGTAGTCAGGAAGGTGACAATTACTTAAATAACCATGTGTTACAACAGTGGTATGTAGAAGAACCTTCAACTTTGAAGTGGATAGTCTACAGGAATAGGAAACCACAAACGTGCACTCAGTGGCACTTTCTAAGGAACAGGAGGTAACTAATAAAGTGTTGTTCAACAGGCAACAATATATCTCAACACAAACAACATACGCATATAGAGATTTAGAAAAGAAACGATTCAAGCCACTGTCATAGAAGCATAAATGGAAAATAAATCAATATTGAACCAAAGGAGCTGATATTGAAAGGGATGGGTGGACACATAAAAAGATAAAGATTAGCTTTATTTATCTCACGTATGTCTAAACATTGAAACATATAGTGAAATGCGCCGTTTGTGTCAATGACCAACGAAGTCCAGGATTGTGCTGTTTGTGGAAGTGTCACCACGCTTCTGGCACCAACATGCAACAGCATGCTCACAACTCACTAACCCTAACCACACATCTTGCAACGTGGGAGGAATCTGGAGCTTGCAGTGCGTTAATGTATGGGGAGAACGGCAGTGGTGGGAACTCAACCCCAGCCGGTGATTGCTAGCACTGTAAAATGATTGTGCTAACCATTACCCTATCATGGCACACCAATTCATTGAAAAGTTGTGCTTTAATGAGAAGAAAGAGGTAGAAATGTCAGCATGTGGACCCAACATGGCCTAAGGCTAATGCTGGGTAAAGGGAATGGATTTTGCATGGGGAGTGGAGGAGGACAAAAGAAGAACTCACAGAGAATTGTAAGACTAAAAGAGAGTCCAGAGGTAGGGAGGAGTTGGACAACTAATTAGTATTAAGTCAAGTCAAATCAAGTTTATTGTCATTTAATGATATACACGTATATAATGTATATAGATTAGATTATGAGGACACGCAGTCCTCTTTTATTGTCATTTAGTAATGCATGCATTAAGAAAGGATACAATGTTCCTCCCGTGTGATATCACAAAACACAAGACAAACCAAGACTGAAAAACTGACAAAAACCACATAATTATAACATATAGTTACAACAGTGCAAGCAATACCATAACTTGATGAAGAACAGGCCATGGGCATGGTAAAAAAAGTTCAAAGTCTCTCGAAAGTCCCATGATCTTATGCAGATGGTAGAAGGAAGAAAACTCTTCCTGCCATGAGCCTTCCAGTGCCGCAAACTTGCCGATGCAGCATCCTGGAAGCACCCGACCACAGACCGACTCTGAGTCGTCCGAAAACTTCGAGCCGCCGACCAGCCCTCTGGCACCGAGCACTGAGCACCATCTCTGCCGAGCGCTTCCACTCCAGCCCCGGACGCCAGCTACAGGAAAAGCTGAGGATTTGGGGCCTACCCTCCGGAGATTCTCGATCGCACAGTAGCAGCGGTAGCGAACTGGGCATTTCAGAATTTTCTCCAGATGTTCTTCCGTGCTTCTCACGTCTGTCTCCATCAAATCAAGATTGTGCATGGCCCCCATTTAACAAATACGATATCATTTCACCAGGGAGCCGTGCGCGCTGCGTTGCGCCACCATCTTCTCCTCCCACCATATAATATATACAGAAACTAGACAATGTTTCTCTGACCCAGGGTGTAAGGCACAGGAGTGCACATAACACACATGACACAATAATTTATGAAGGTAAGGATAAAATCTGCAGATGAATCATGTATAAGTAACAAACTAAAGTGCATTAATATTAAATACTATAAGGTACGGAACAGATTAACCAGTGACACTTCAAATATGATGTGGCTGGGAGTTCAGAAGCCCAATGGCCTGGGGGAAGGAACTGTCTCCCATCCTGACGGTTCTTGTTTTTGTGCATTAGAGTCTCCTGCCTGATGGTAGAAAGTCAAAGAGGATGCTGGATGGATGGGTGGGATCTTTAATAACACTAAGGGCCCGGTATGTGCAGCTCTCCTGAAAAATGTTCCCGATGGATAGTAGTGAGAACACTGTGATTCTCTCAGTTGTTCTCACAGTCCTTTGTAGGGACTTCAATACCAGATGGAGATGAAGCTTCAGCTTGTCGGGATGCTCTCAATGGAGCTCCTGTAAAATGTAGTTAAGATGTACACAACGACAAAAATTAAGGCCACTGGAGGGACAAGGAACCCATCTAAGTCATCAATCACATGAATGATGAGGTTACATGATAGTCAGCAGCAGGATATAGAGAAGACTTTGGATGGTTGGGGTGTAAGGAGAAGGGTAGATGTGTGATTGACCAGGCTGACATTGGATCAGTTCTCCATGTAATAAAGACTGGGAATGGATGAGGGTTTCAGTAGATGCATGGATGTGCATTGTTACGTGAGTGAAAATGTGAGAATGCTCAGCCTTTCTAATGATGGGATGTGTTTGGAAGTCAAGTTAAGTCAAGTTCGTTGTCTCTTAACTAAATACAGTACATGTATATGATGTATATAACCATATAATCTATATAGAAACAAGACACCGTTTCTTTGAACTGGGTGTAAAGCACAGTTATACACATAGCATACATAACACACTATAACTTATGTAGGTAAGGATAAGATCTACAGATCAATCACACATAAATAACAAACTAAAGTGCATTAATATTAAATATTGTTAAGTACAGAACAGATTAACCAGTGACACCTCGAATACAATGCAGAAGTGAGTTCAGAAGCCTAATGGCCTGAAGGAAGAAACTTTTTCTCATCCTGACGGTTCTTGTTTTTATGCATTGTAGTCTCCTGCCTGATGGAAGAAAGTTAAAGAGGATGCTGGCTGGATGGGTGGGATCCTTATGAACACTAAGGGCCCAGTGTACGCAGCGGTCCTGATAAATATCCCCAGTGGATAGTAGGGAGACCCCTATGATCCTCTCAGCTGTTCTCAGTCTTTTGAAGGGACGTCTGGTCTAATGCTCGACTGCTCCCATACCAGATGGAGATGCAACTTATCAGGACGCTCTCAATGGTGCTCCTGTAAAATGCGTTTAAGGTGTGGGGGAAGCTTTGCTTGCCTTAATCTCCTTAGGAAGTGAAGGTGCTGCTGTGCCTTCTTGTTCAGGGAGGTGATGCCAAAGGACCAAGTGAAGTCATCCGTGATGTGAACTCCCAGGAATTTGGTGCAGTTTACTCTCTCTATAGAGGAGCCATGTATTCGCAGAGGGGTACGGTTTGTATGCACCTTCCTGAAATCCACAGTGATTTAGGCTTAGGTTGCTCCTCACACCAATCCACCAGCTGCTCCACTTCCTCTCTATACTCCATCTTGTCACCGTACTTGATAAGGCCAACCACTGTTGTGTCATCTGCAAACTTGCTGACAGAGTTTGAGCTGGATCCTCCATCACAATCATGCCCCAGCCCTGAGGAGCACCAGTGCTCAGTGTAAAGGGATGAGAGATGTTGCTGCCCACAAGGGCTAACTGTGGCCTTACTGTTAAGATGTCGAGTATCCATTTGCAGAGGGAGGTGTTGAGACCCAGTGAGGACAGTTTCTCAGTTTCTGGGGTGATGGTGTTGAATGCCAAATGAACTGAAATCTATAAACAGCAGCCTGGCATATGAGACCCTATTTTCCAGGTGGGACAGGACAGAGTGGGGACAGAGGCTATTGCATTATCAGTGGATCAATTTGAGCAACTTGCTGAGAGTTTTCAGCATTTACTGTTTCAATTTTAAATTTTCAACATCTACTGTCCTTCAATTTTCACTTGCAAATTGAACCTTGTGTCACTTATTTCTATTACTCAAAGGGACAATTTTCAAGAAGGATCTTAAAGGAGGAAAGACAGGAGAAAAGGTTGAAATATTTCCAGGGCTTGGAGTCAGCACGGACTCCAGAGGTAATAACCACTGCTGCCGGCAAGGAAGCAAAAAGGAATGAACTATACGAACTCTGCTTTCTCAATGGAGTTCTTAAAAGATCAGATTTCCAACTTTAGGTGAAATAAAATGCATAAAAAAAGTATAAATGCAACAGGAGAGACTACGAGTGAAAACAAAGCATGTTCCCAGATACATCTTTCCTTCAAGTTGAAATTAATAACAAATTGCATTGTTTCTTAGTAGATTTGCAGGAATTGTAGAAGAAGGATGGAAAAGTATGTAACAGTCTGGTCAGAATGTGGAATTAATGGGTTAAAAGGTCTGGAATTTTTCTCTTTAAGTTGTGAGAGTTGTTCAGCTTTGCAGATCAGTGGTAGTGACTTCTGTCCCTATCCCCACTACTGACCCAGTATCCTGCTCTTGATGTTCCCTGATGCAGGGATTCAGTCTGAAACTCTGACAGCTCTTCCATCCACCACAGACGCTGAGTTCCTCTAGGGATTGTTTGTTGCATCCTCATCTTGTGCCTGGTCACTGATTGGCTCATTCTCCTCCTCTACCTTCAAGACCAATTTAAATCTCTCCCAAATAATGCATATACATATTGGGAGCAGGAGTAGTCCACCTAGTCGTTCTGCCATCTTAAGAAGACCACTACCATCCTGGTACCTAAGAAAAACAAAATAAGATGCCTGAAAGACTACTGCCCAGTGGCTCTGACATTCACCATGAAGTGTTTCAAGCGGCTAGTTAGGGCATACATTAACTCCAGTCTTCCAGGCAACCTTGAACAATTGCAATTCACCTACGGCCAAAACAAGTTCCTAGGAGTGACCATCACTAATAGTCTGTCCTGATCCACACACATTGACACCACAACTAAGAAAGATCACCAGTGCCTTTATTTCTGCAGGAGACTAAAGAAATTTGGCATGTCCCTGTCGACCATGTCCCTTACCATTTTTTATAGATGCACCATAAAAAGCATCCTATCTGTATGTATAACAGCTTGGTGTGGCAACATTGGATGATCTCTTATTGTTAAACCATCCCTGTTATTTATTTTTGGATTCTACACAAAAGGAAACGTTCTCCCCACATCGATACTCAGGATATTACATGTTTCAATCACGTGCCATCTCGTTTTTCTAAATACCAGCAGATACAAGCCTAGTTTATACAACCTTTCCTCACAAGGAAACCTACCGATTCCCAGCCACTCTCCATCCAGGTTTAATAGAAGTGGAGCAATACAGGGGCATTCAGCATAACAGAAGACACTGGAAGGGAGATAGTGACACCTAAGTTGCAGGAGGCAGGTAGCTGAGTGATTGTCAAGAGAGGGAAAAGGAACAGGCAGATAATGCAGAGGCTGTTTCTCTCAATGACAAGTGTACCATTATGTACTGCTGGGGTGGGGGTGGGGGTTGGCAGGACCTACCAGGGAAAAGCGGCAGAGAACAGGTCCCTGTCACTGAGTCTGACTCTGTGGCTCAGAAGGGAAGGGGAAGAAGAGGAGAGTGAGGCAATAGTGGATTCAATTGTATAATGCCTCTCAGGTACTACTGTTAGAGATGTTGCGGATGTCTACAACGTTCTTAACGAAGAGGGTGAGCACGCAGAAGTTGTTATACAACACATTGGGAATAATGTCATAGGTAGGAAAAGGGATTTAAGATTGTTTAGCATTATGTCCAGTACACAAATGTAAGAAGAGTGAAATTCAATGCCGTGCAAAAAAGATAAAGAACACAATAATAACCCCCCCCAATAAATATAAATATGTAAGATGGCTTACATATATATAGATTGATTGTATGTCCATAAAGTGATGCGAGGCACAGGAGGGTCTGAACATAAGGTGAGTGACAGGAAATGGTAAAGTAGTGGTAATTCGGGGTTGTGGAAGGGTTTTTTTAGATTATGAAGACACTCAGTCCTCGTTTATTGTCATTTAGAAATGCATGCGTTAAAAAATGATACAATGTTCCTCCAGAATGATATCACAAGAAACACAGGACAAATCAAGACTAAAACAGACAAAACCATATAATTATAACATATAGTTACAACAGTGCAAAGCAATACCGTAATTTGATAAAGAGCAGACCATGGGCACAGTAAAAAAAAAGCTTCAAAGTCCCGATAGACTCATCATCTCATGCAGACGGTAGAAGGGAGAAACTCTCCCTGCCATGAACCTCCAAGCGCCGCAAATTTGCCGATGCAGCACCATTGGAAGCACCTGACCGCAGCGGACTCTGAGTCTGTCCGAAAACTTCGAGCCTCCGAACAGCCCTCCGACACTGAGCACCGAGCACCATCTCTGCCGAGCGCTTCGACCCCGCCCCGGCCGCCAAGCAACAAGCAAAGCCGAGGACTTGGAGCCTTCTCCTCCGGAGATTCTGGATCACACAGTAGCAGCAGCAGCAAAGCAGGCATTTCAGAAGTTTCACCAGATGTTCTTCCGTGTTCTCACGTCTGTTTCCATCAAATCAGGATTGTGCACGGCACCCTACTTGACAGATAACAGACATCACCACTGGAGTGGCCGCTGCGAGCTGCGTCGTGTTGCCATCTTCTCCTCCCCCCGAGGGTTGGTGGGTGGAAGTGTTGATCAGCTTTACTGCTTGGGGAAAGTGACTGTTTTTGAGCCTGGTGGCCCTGGTGTGGATGCTTCGTAGCCTCCTCCCTGATGGGAGTGGGACAAGCAGTCTGTGAGCAGAGTGGCTGGGATCCTTCATGATGTTACTGGGCATTTACCAGCATCTTTCTGGATATACTGCATGTCCTCGAAGGTGGGTAGGCTGAAGCCAGTGATGTGTTGGGCTGTTTTGATTACCCTTTGTAGAGTTTTCCAGTCCGCTGCAGTGTAGCTTCTGTACCCTGCAGAGATGCAGCATGTTAGAACATAGAACGTAAAATAGTACAGCACAGTACAGGCCCTTCGGCTCACAGTGTTGTGTTGACCCTCAAACCCCGCCTCCCATATAAGCCCCCACCTTAGATTCCTCCATATACCTGTCTAGTAGTCTCTTAAACTTCACTAGTGTATCTGCCTCCACCACTGACGCAGGCAGTGCATTCCACACACCAAATACTCTGAGTAAAAAACCTTCCTCTAATATCCCCCTTGAGCTTCCCACCCCTTACCTTAAAGCTATGTCCTCTTGTATTGAGCAGTGGTGCCCTGGGGAAGAGGCGCTGGCTATCCACTCAATCTATTCCTCTTATTATCTTGTACACCTCTATCATGTCTCCTCTCATCCTCCTTCTCTCCAAACAGTAAAGCCCTAGCTCCCTTAATCTCTGATCATAATGCATACTTTCTAAACCAGGCAGCATCCTGGTAAATCTCCTCTGTACCCTTTCCAATGCTTCCACATCCTTCCTATAGTGAGGTGACCAGAACTGGACACAGTACTCCAAGTGTGGCCTAACCAGAGTTTTATAGAGCTGCATCATTACATCGTGACTCTTAAACTCTATCCCTCGACTTAGGAAAGCTAACACCCCATAAGCTTTCTTAACTACCCTGTCCACCTGTGAGGCAACTTTCAGGGATCTGTGGACATGTACCCCGAGATCCCTCTGCTCCTCCACACTACCAAGTATCCTGCCATTTACTTTGTACTCTGCCTTGGAGTTTGTCCTTCCAAAGTGTACCACCTCACACTTCTCCGGGTTGAACTCCATCTGCCACTTCTCAGCCCACTTCTGCATCCTATCAATGTCTCCCTGCAATCTTTGACAATCCTCTACACTATCTACAACACCACCAACTTTTGTGTTGTCTGCAAACTTGCCAACCCACCCTTCTACCGCCACATCCAGGTCATTAATAAAAATCACGAAAAGTAGAGGTCCCAGAACAGATCCTTGTGGGACACCACTAGTCACAATCCTCCAATCTGAATGTACTCCCTCCACCACCACCCTCTGCCTTCTGCAGGCAAGCCAACTCTGAATCCACCTGGCCAAACTTCCCTGGATCCCATGCCTTCTAACTTTCTGAATAAGCCTACCGTGTGGAACCTTGTCAAATGCCTTACTAAAATCCATATAGATCACATCCACTGCACTACCCTCATCTATATGCCTGGTCACCTCCTCAAAGAACTCTATCAGGCTTGTTAGACACGATCTGCCCTTCACAAAGCCATGTTAACTGTCCCTGATCAGACCGTGATTCTCTAAATGCCTATAGATCCTATCTCTAAGAATCTTTTCCAATAGCTTTCCCACCACAGACGTAAGGCTCACTGGTCTATAATTACCCGGACTATCCCTACTACCTTTTTTGAACAAGGGAACAACATTCGCCTACCTCCAATCCTCCGGTACCATTCCCGTGGATAACGAGGACATAAAGATCCTAGCCAGAGGCTCAGCAATCTCTTCTCTCGCCTCGTGGAGCAGCCTGGGGAATATTCTGTCAGGCCCGGGGGACTTATCTGTCCTAATGTATTTTAACAACTCCAACACCTCCTCTCCCTTAATATCAACATGCTCCAGAACATCAACCTCACTCATATTGTCCTCACCATCATCAAGTTCCCTCTCATTGATGAATACCGAAGAGAAGTATTCATTGAGGACCTTGCTCACTTCCACAGCCTCCAGGCACATCTTTCCACCTTTATCTCTAATCGGTCCTACCTTCACTCCTGTCATCCTTTTTTTCTTCACATAATTGAAGAATGCCTTGGGGTTTTCCTTTACCCTACTCGCCAAGGCCTTCTCATGCCCCCTTCTTGCTCTTCTCAGCCCCTTCTTAAGCTCCTTTCTTGCTTCCCTATAGTCCTCAATAAACCCATCTTCCTTGCTTCCTAAACCTCATGTATGCTGCCTTCTTCCACCTGACTAGATTTTCCACCTCGCTTGTCACCCATGGTTCCTTCACCCTACCATTCTTTATCTTCCTCACCGGGACAAATTTATCCCTTACATCCCGCAAGAGATCTCTAAACATCGACCACATGTCCATAGTACATTTCCCTGCAAAAACATCATTCCAATTCACACCCGCAATTTCTAGCCTTATAGCCTCATAATTTGCCTTTCTCCAATTAAAACATTTCCTGTCCTTTTTGATTCTATCCCTTTCCATGATAATTATAAAGGCCAGGGAGCGGTGGTCACTGTCCCCCAGATGCTTACCCACTGAGAGATCTGTGACCTGACCCGGTTCATTACCTAGTATTAGAACTAGTATGGCATTCCCCCTGGTCAGCCTGTCCACATACTGTGACAGGAATCCATCCTGGACACACTCAATAAACTCTGCCCCATCTAAACCCTTGGAACTAATCAGGTGCCACTCAATATTAGGGAAGTTAAAGGCACCCATGATAACAACCCTGTTATTTTTGCACCTTTCCAAAATCTGCCTCCCAATCTGCTCCTCAGTACCTCTGCTGCTACCAGCGGGCCTATAGAATACCCCCAGTAGAGTAACTGCTCCCTTCCTGTTCCTGACTTCCACCCATATTGACTCAGAAGAGGATCCTGCTACATTACCCACCCTTTCTGTAGCTGTAATAGTATCCCTGACCAGTGTTACGTACCCCGTAACTGGGTTGCCAAACCAGCAGAAATGGATCACTCAGTTGGAGTCTGGATTACTAGAACTAATTAAGTTTTATTACAGAAACAAGCAACACAGTACTCTAATCAAAAGGATAATGAATGCAACAGTTCAGCAATGATAAACATGCATGTACACAGAATTAAGATAACAGGATCAATCAAGCTCTATCGTTGTCTAGGGGTAAATGACCAGTTTCAAAGTGACGCAAAGTTCAGTTCAATTTAGTTCAGTTCAGTTCACAGTAATCGCTGCCGTGGCGATGGACAGTGTGGGGGGAAGGGGAGAGAGAGCAAAACGAATGAATATTCAAGGCTTCCACACAGACCTATGCAGTCAGCTTTCGGGCGAGTCCTCTGTGATGTCATCTGAGGTCACCGACCGTGACCCCCTCCGTTGCCAGATACGATCGTTTCTCTGTGGTGAACCTGGCACCCAGGCAAGGGTGGACACACACCAGGTTCCCGCCGATTGTGCCTTTCCACCCTGTGCGTCTATGGCCCGGTCCCGCAACCGGCCTTCCAAAACTTCCCACCGACTTGTGAGAGACGCACCGCTTCCAGGGTCTTGTTACCTCGGGTGTCATGTGTGTCTTGCCTTAGCGAACCGGTCCCTTTTTATCCCCCTGCTGGGGTATCGCCTGTCCATCACTTCAAACAGTTCAGGGTTCAAAGGGGGAGCCGATCTTGACAGCTCTCCTTCCCTTCATTAACATCTCCAAATGCTGCTCCATTGTTTTCCTTATCTCTCTCTCTCCTGAAGACAGGTGGCAGATCAACTGCTGATCCCACTGGTGCCAGCCTAAGACAGCTAACATCTTTATCTATGTGTATTCTTGTCACACCAGTAATGCCACCCCTCCTCCCCTTTTTCCACCCTCTCTGTCCCTTTTAAAGCACTGAAATCCAGGAATATTGAGAATCCATTCCTGCCTTGCTGCCAGCCAAGTCTCTGTAATGGCCACTACATCATAATTCCATGTATGTATCCAAGCTCTCAGTTCATCACCTTTGTTCCTGATGCTTCTTGCATTGAGGTACACACATTTCAGCCCTTCTACCTTACTGTCTTTACACTGTTTATTCTGCTTCTCTTTCCTCAAAGCCTCTCTGTATGTTAGATCTGGCTTTACTCCATGCACTTCTTTCACTGCTCTATCGCTCTCTGCTGCACACCCTGAGTATAGATATGCATAGTTCAGCTCCCTTCAGCCTCCTCAGAAAGTAAAGACATTTGGTGAGGTTTCCTGATTGTGTAGGATGTGTTCTGGGACCATCAGAGATTGTACGAGATGTGTACTCCCAGGAGTTTGAAACTGCTCACAGTTTTCACTCCAGTGAAAGGAGGGGGAGAGTGGTGCGAGTTCTGAAGTCGATAACCATCTCGTGTCTGTCTTGTTGACATTGAGGAAGAAGTTATTTGACTGGTGCCAGGCCTCAAGCTCTTCCTCCTCCTCTTTGTAGACGGCCTCATCGTTGCTGCTGATGTGCCCCACCACTGTTGTGCCATCGGTGAACTTGACAATGTGATCACTTGGGTGTTTGGACATACAGTCATGTGTAAGCAGAGTGTTCAGCGATGGAGCGCACCCGTATTGAGGATGATGGGAAGGGCGGAACGGGTTGTGCATCTTAACTCTCCGAAGTCTTTCGGTTAGGAAGTCCAGCACCCAGTTACACAGTGGTGTATTCAGACCGAGGAGTAGGCATTTGTTCACCAAGGTCTGAATGCCAAACTGAAATCCAGAAACAGTATTCTGACATAAGTGTCAGGAAGTGTCATAAGTAGCATGAAGTCCTGAAGAGAGAATATAGGAAACTGAAAAGCAGCATTTTGAGAGTAGTAATCTCTGCATTGCTGCCTGTCCACATGCTAATGAGTGTAAGAATAGGTTGAATGAATGGCTAAGGAATTGTGCAATGGGCAGTGTTCAGATTTCTGGATCATTGGAATGCCTTCTGGGAAAGCATTGACCTGAACAATGGGGACAGAATACATATGAACTTGCTGTCAGATTTGCTAGAGCTGTTGGGAAGAGTTTAATCTAGTTTGGAAGGGGGATGGGAGCCAGAGTGATGGGCTAGAAGATGAAGTAGTTGGTGTAAATATAGATGTTTCCTATAGATAGATTGTGAGGAAGGATAGGCAGTGGAAATAGCATGATTTCAGTCAGTTGGATGGGTTAAAATAGGTCTGTTTTTATGTGAGAAGCTTCTGGATCCAGGGTGATGAACTTATGGCATGAGTCAATACAAGGAACTATAACATTGTGGCCATTCCAGTGACATGGCTGTCACAAGGGCAGTAATAGCTGCTGAACGGCCCAGTGTTTAGGTGTTTCACGAGGGAGAGGGAGCAAAGTACAAGACTTGGGGAGTGGCATTGCCAGTCAGGAAGAGCCACCCCAATAGCAACAGAGACACTGAGAAGCAGATTAGGAGGCAGATTTTGGAAAGGTGAAAAAAATTACAGGGCTGTTGTTATGGTGACTTCAACTTCCCTAATATTGGTTGGCACCTCCTTAGCGCAAAAGATCTCAATGGAATGGAATTTGTTAGGTGCATCCAGGACAGATTGCTGATACAATATGTAGACAAGCCAACTAGAGGAGAGATCATATTGGATCTAGTACTAAGCAATGAACCTTGTCAGGTGACAGAAGTCTTGGTGTGTGAGCATTTCAGAGACAGTGACCACAACTCCCTGCATGGGATTCAGGATAGGTTTGTCCCACTGAGGCAGGGAAAGAATAGTTGAGTGAAGGAACCATGACTGACCAGAGATGTGAAGCATCTAGTCAAGAGGAAGAAAGAAGCATACTTAAGGCTTAGGAAGCAAGGATCAGAGATGGTTCTGGAGAGTAAGCCAGGAAGAACCTTAACAATAGACCTAAGAGAGCTAGAATAGGACATGAGAAGAACATATGTGAAGAAGAGGAGGACAACTAGAATGAAGGTAGGACCAATCAGGCATAGAAGAGGAAACTTGTACCTGGAATTGGAGGAGGTCGGGAAGGTCCTTAATGAATACTCTGCTTCAGTATTCTCCATTGAGAGGGTCATTGATGATCGTGAGGTCAGTGTAGAGCAGGCTGATATGCTGGAACATGTCCATATTAAGAAAGGGCATGTGCTGGAATTTTGAAAAACATTAGGAGAGGTAAGTGCCTGGGGATGGATGAGGTATACCCCAGGTTACTGTGTGAACTGAGGGAAGAGACTGCTGCACCTTTGACAATGATCTTTCTGTTATCACTTTTCAGAGTAACAATACCAGAGGGTTCAAATGTTATCCATTTCTTCAAGATGGGCATTACAGATGAGTGAGTCTCGCATTAGTGGCGGGAAAACATTTTGAGAGAATTCTTAGAGATAGGATTTATGAGCATCTGGAGAAGCATAATCCGATTAGGAATAGTCAGCATGTCTCTGTGAGGGACACGTTATGCCTCATGAGCCTAACTAAATTCCGTCAGTAAGTGACAAAAGAACATGGTGAAGATTGAGCTGTGGGTATGGTGTTTATGGACTTTGACAAGGTTCCCCATGGTAGGTTCATTCAGGAATTCAGGAGGTACGAGATCAAGGGTAAACTGCCTGCGTGGATTCTGAATTGGCTTGTCCAGAAGGCAGAGTTTGGTAGATATTGGAGAGTATTCTGCCTGAAGGTTGTTAACCAGTGGTGTTCCTCAGAGATCTGTTCTGGGTCACCTGCTCTTTGTGATTTTCATAAATGACCTGGATAAGGAAGTGGAAGGGCTGGTTAGTAAGTGTGCACATGACACAAAGGTTGGTGATGTTGTGGATATTGCTGTCGGCTACAATGGGACATTGATATGAGATACAGAGCTTGGCTGAGAGTGGAAGATGGAGTTCAATCTGGAAAAAAAAGTGCAGTGATACAATTTGGAAGGTCAAAATTGAAAGCAGATTATTGGGTTAATGGCAGGATTCCAAGTGGAGGAACAAAAGGATCCTGGCAGGTTGGAGGCGAGGAAGAGTCGAGGCAGCGGGTCCTGGGCCTGGGTCCGAGAGCGAATCGAAGCAGCAGGGCCCAGGTCTGAGAGTGACGAATGGTCCGAGGCTTGGCTGATTTAAGTGCTTTGCCAGATTGTATAGGTCAGGGTGTCAGAGACAAGGGACAGGTCGGTTTAGCTCACTGCTCGGTGAGGTCTACTCGTCTCTGTGCTGAACTGAGGCTGTGGCCTTCAACCAGAATCGCCTGCTGTGACGACTGGCTTCATGGCTGTGGACTCACTTTCATGAACTTCAGTTCTGAATGTTAATTTGTTACTTTTATTGTTTGCATGATTTGTTTATTTTTCTGCAACTTTTTCACCTACAGTTGGAAATCCAATCTTTTAAGAACCTCTTTGAGAAAACAGAACTGGTATAGTTAGTATAGCATTGATTTCGAGAGGAGTAGACTATAAGAGCAAGAATGTAATATAGAGGTTTTATAAGGTATTGGTGGGACTGCACTTGAAGTACTCTGAGCAGTTTTGGGCCCCTTATCTAAGAAAAGATATGCTGGTATTGGAGAAGGTCCAGTGGAGGTTTATGAAAATAATTCAGGGAATGAAAGGGTTAAGGTATGAGGAGTGTTTGATGACTCTGGGCCTGTATTTTCTGGAGTTTAGAAGAATGAGGAGGGATCTCATTGAAATCTATCAAATATTGAAAGGCCTAGATAGAGCGGATGATGGACAGGATGTTTCTGATCGTGGGGGAGTCTAGGTCCAGAGAACACAACCTCAGAATAGAGGAACATTTCTTTCAAGCAGAGATGAGTAGCAATTTCTTTAGCCAAAGGGTAGAGAAACTGAGCCATGGACGGCTGTGGAGGCAACGTCTTTGGATATATTTAAAGTGGAGGTTGATAGTTTCTTGATTAGTCAGGGCATCAATGCTTATGGAGAGAAGCAGGAGAGTGGGATTGAGAGGGATAATAAATCAGCCATTATGGAATGGTGCAGCAAATTCAAAGGGCTGAACAGTCTAACTCTGCTTCGGCATCTTTTGCTCTTACGTTCTATGTTCTATGTAAGTATCAAGCTCTGAGTGATTTTTTTTTAAAGCATCGTTCATACACAGTGGTATCAGGAAATAAGCAGCCTGTTACAAATCTGACAGAAATATTTTCAATTTTAACATCACATTTTCTGAAAATATATAATCCCTCAGAGGGCACATGTCATAATTCTGGGAACACAAGTAAACCAAAGTAGAGTTAATTGTAAGATAATAATTCACATTAATTTTCTCATACTACTGGGCTCCTTTTCATCTTCTGTTTTTGGGTTTCTATTCTGGTATGTAGTCCATATATCTGATGTGATTATTGGAAGAGGTGAACATTTCTCTCCTTTCTCTTGCAATATTACTCGAATGATCATCATATGCTTTCAGATCCATCGAATTCTAAAATATTACAAAAAAAATGGAACTAATCGGAACCACTATTAGATACCATTAAAACTTATCTGACAGGACTCTGGAAAGTTGAACTGTTGAATATAAATGAAACACAAGCAATTAATGGTTGGTTCAAAAGAAAGCAATGTTCAAGAAAACACACATCAAAGTTGCTGGTGAACGCAGCAGGCCAGGCAGCATCTCTAGGAAGAGGTACAGTCGACGTTTCGGGCCGAGACCCTTCATCAGGACTAACTTATATTCCGTCTGGGTAGCCTCCAACCTGATGGCATGAACATTGACTTCTCTAGCTTCCGCTAATGCCCCACCTCCCCCTCGTACCCCATCCGTTATTTATTTTTATACACACATTCTTTCTCTCACTCTCCTTTTTCTCCCTCTGTCCCTCTGACTATACCCCTTGCCCATCCTCTGGTTCCCCCCCCACCCATCTTTCTCCCTGGGCCTCCTGTCCCATGATCCTCTCATATCCCCTTTCCCAATCACCCGTCCAGCTCTTGGCTCCATCCCTCCCCCTCCTGTCTTCTCCTATCATTTTGGATCTCCTCCTCCCCTGCCCCCCCAATTTTCAAATCTCTTTCTAACTCTTCCTTCAGTTAGTCCTGACGACGGGTCTCGGCCTGAAACGTCGACTGTACCTCTTCCTAGAGATGCTGTCTGGCCTGCTGCGTTCATCAGCAACTTTGATGTGTGTTGCTTGAATTTCCAGCATCTGCAGAATTCCTGTTGTTTACGTTCAAGAAAACACAAGTTGTTTTCTTTTTGCTAAAATTTTTCACTGGAATGATAACACCCTTTAGTTATTTATGCTTTCTTTCTTAGTGTAGTTAATGAAAGAACTCATGCAGTATCAAGAAAAGATTAATCCAGGAATTTTGACCATGATGAATTCCAATTAAAAGTGTGTATGGAACGAGAGGAGATAGCAGAGGAACTTAATGAGTACTTTGCTTCAGTATTCACTACGGAAAAGGATCTTGGCGATTGTAGGGATGACTTACAGTGGACTGAAAAGCTTGAGCATGTGGATATTAAGAAAGAGGATGTACTGGAGCTTTTGGAAAGCATCAAGTTGGATGAGTCACCGGAACCGGACGAGATGTACCCTAGGCTACTGTGGGAGGCGAGGGAGGAGATTGCTGAGCCTCTGCCAATGATCTTTGCATCATCAATAGGGATGGGAGAGGTTCCGGAGGATTGGAGGGTTGAGGATGTTGTTCCATTATTCAAGAAAGGGAGTAGAGATAGCCCAGGAAATTATAGACCAGTGAGTCTTACTTCAGTGGTTGGTAAGTTGATGGAGAAGATCCTGAGAGGCAGGATTCATGAACATTTAGAGAGGCATTATATGAATAGGAATAGTCAGCATGGCTTTGTCAAAGGCAGGTTGTGCCTAATGAACCTGATTGGACTTTTTGAGGATGTGACTAAACACATTGATGAAGGTAGAGCAGTAAATGCAGTGTATATGGATTTCGGCAAGACATTTACAAAGTACCCCATGCAAGGCTAATTGAGAAATTAAGGAAGCATGGGATCCAAGGGAACATTGCTTTGTGGATACAGAACTGGCTTGCCCACAGAAGACAAAGAGTGGTTGTAGGCGGTCATATTCTGCATGGAGGTCAGTGACCCGTGGTGTGCCTCAGGGATCTGCTCTGGGGCCCCTACTCTTTGTGATTTTTATAAATGACCTGGATGAAGAAGTGAAGGGGTGGATTAGTAAATTTGCTAATGACACAAAGGTTGGAGGTGTTGTGGATAGTGTGGAGGGCTATCAGAGGTTATAGCGGGACATTGATAGGATGCAAAACTGGACTGAGAAGTGTTAGATGGAGTTCAACCCAGATAAGTGTGAAGTGGTTCATTTTGGTAGGTCAATTGTGATGACAGAATATAGAATTAATGGTAAGACTCTTCGCAGTGTGGAGGATCAGAGGGATCTTCGGGTCCGAGTCCATAGGACACACAAAGCTGCTGTGCAGGTTGACTCTGTGGTTAAGAAAGCATATGGTGCATTGGCCTTCATCAATCATGGGATTGAATTTAGGAGCTGAGAGATAATGTTGTAGCTATATAGGATCATGGTCAGACCCCACTTGGAGTACTGTGCTCAGTTCTGGTTGCCTCACTATAGGAAGGATGTGGAAACCATAGAAAGGGTGCAGAGGAGATTTACAAGGATGTTGCCTGGATTGGGAAGCATGCCTTATGAGAATAGATTGAGTGAACTCGGCTTTGTTTCCTTGGAGCGATGGAGGATGAGAGGTGACCTGATAGAGGTGTATAAGATGATGAGAGGCATTGATCGTGTGGATAGTCAGAGGCTTTTTCCCAGGGCTGAAATGGCTAGCATGAGAGGGAACAGTTTTGAGGTACTTGGAAGTAGGTACAGAGGAGATGTTGGGGTAAGTTTTTTTACGCAGAGAGTGGTGAGTGTGTGGAATGTGCTGTCGGTGATGGTAGTGGAGGCGAATACGATAGGGTCTTTTAAGAGACTCCTGGACATTTATATGGAGCTCAGAAAAATAGAGGGCTATGGTAACCCTAGGTAATTTCTCAGGTGAGGAAATGTTTGGCACAGCTTTGTGGACCAAATGGCCTGCATTGTGCTGTAGGTTTTCTATGTTTCTATGCTTCTAATTAATAAAATATTATTTGCATATTCCTTAAGGTGAAATGGTCATACTCTCTCAGTTCACAAGCTCATTGATCCAGACCATGGCTTTTCTAATTTCACAAACATAAGAAAATCTGCAGATGCCAGAAATTCAAAGCAACACAAAATGCTGGAGGAACTCAGCAGACAAGGCAGCATCTATGGAAAAGAGCAAGCAGTTAAGTTTCAGACCGTGACCCTTCTTCCGGACCCTTCTAATTTCATGTTTCACTAGTTAAACCTTCATCTTATATTACTTTACTGTTGCTATGACAACATCATGGCAGTTGCCTCACAACTCCAATAAACGAGATTTAATTTTAAATTCCAGCACTCTCTGGGTGGAATTTACATGTTCTCACCACAACTGTGTGAGTTCTTTTCCTGGGTGAAACATCCCAAAGACAAGCTGGTTGGTAGGTTAATCTGCTGCTGGGAGAATCGGGAGGTGCACATGAGTATATGAGAGAAAATAGATTATGAAAACAAAGTGGGAACAGCATTGTTCTGAGAGTTGACATAGACTTGATGAGCTGAATGACATCCTTTAATGTTAATATTTGTGATTACAGCATTGTAAATTTTCACAAGATATCCTCTGACTTATAGTCCAGTACGCTGTCTATAAGGTATAGGAGCAGAATTAGATTATTTGGCCCATCAAGACTGCCCTATTGTTCAATCATGGCTGAATTTTTAATTTAAATCACCAAATCAGCCTTCTCACCAAAACCACCTTGCCAACTGGAATCTAATACACCCATTTCTTGGCCTCTGCAGCCTTCCATGGCAATGAATTCCACAGATTCATCACCCTCGGGCTGAAGAAATTCCTCCTCATCTCAGTTTTAAAGGGCTGAACCTTTACTCTGAGGCTGAGCCCTCAGGTTCTAGACTGTCCGACTCCACACTTTATTTGCTTTGTTGTCTGCAGTGCTAATACATGATTGGACTTGTTCAGAATCGAGTGGAACAGAGTATATATTTAAAAAAAAATCAGAACCCTGTGGAATGAGTTTTGAAAGTCCTTACATAATATCCACTAAATAGCTCTCCCACGTGAAATTAATTAAAGACTCAAGGAATTCCATTAGATTTGTGACACATAACATATTGCTTTTAAATTCATGCTGAGTTAACTCCTCTGCAATGTTTAGATAAACATTTGTATCTTGTACAAAATTCTCAAGCGTGTTCTGGGTAAATTTTCTGGGTAAATTAGTTACCTAATAAAGTCTGCCTCCTTTTTGGATATTTTAACAGCAGTTAATCAGTTTTAGTCTTTCCACTAAATATATTGAGAAGGAAACTGGGGGAAAGAAGAAAAGGAAAAAAAAAATAAAGAGATTAAAAAAAACTAGAGATGGAAAGAAAGAACTTTAATTTACCAGCCTCTGGTAGACTATTAATACATGACATGTAATTACCGCTACAAGTAATTACACATTTTCTGATCAGCCATGATACAAACGTGCTCCTGATTGATCTTAAAGAAAGTTACTCACAGCAATTTAGTGGTCACCTTTGTTCTATGACAGGGAGTTATTTACTCACTTTAAGGAGTACCTAACAATAACTCTGGCATTCCGTATCAGTGATGATATAAATCAGGTTTGAAGTGCCAATCATATTGATGAATTTTCAGGCACAAATTGAGAAGTAAAAAACACAACACACACAAAATGCTGGAGGAAATCAGCAGGCCAGGCTACATCTATGGAAAAAGTGTACATTTATGTACATAAGATTTTCTCTCAGCACTTTGTCTGTGTTGCTTGGATTTGCAGCATCTGCAGGTTTTCTCTTGCTTATGAGTGAAAAAACACAATCTTTTCCCACTTTTTAAACATTTTATGAAAAGCAAAATAAATATTATAACATGCACTTAACATTAAGATGGAACTTGACATAACACTAAATAATGAAAGCTGAAATATCTGAGGGGTTGACAATCCATGGACACAAGATCATTCTTTTAGGACCAGGAAAACAGTTCAGCAATGCATCTTCAAAGATCATTAAAAACTAATTCAAATCTCATGAAATAAGCGGCAAGGGTTTTTAATAACAATAAATAATTTGTAAACTGAAAGTTCTCATCAGGCCTCTGATTCATGAAGATTACAACAGATAAAATCTCAAATTGATGCTCCCTTCAGATGACAGCAGTTTCTGCATTTCCACGACTGTGTGAATGTGCAGTCTTCACTCATTGCTAAGAGTCATCCAGCATTCTGTATGTGCCCATAGATGCTGCTTGACCTGCCCAGTTCCTCCAGCATTTTGTCTGAGTTATTAGCTACCAGGGTGCAATCTAGACAAAAGCTGACCGTCCCTACAAGTACACCTGCAAAATCCAGTATATAGGGAAATGAAGTAACTAATTAGCTGATAGGAAGTTGCCATAAATAACAATTCAGTAAAGAGTCACATTCTCTGCTTTTGATTATAGAACATAGAATAGTACAGCACATTACAGGCCCTTCGGCCCACAATGTTGTGCCGACCCTCAAACACTGCCTCCCATATAACCCTCCACCTTAAATTCCTCCATATACCTGTCTAGTCGTCTCTTAAACTTCACTAGTGTATCTGCCTCCACCACTGACTCAGGCAGTGCATTCCATGCACCAAACACTCTCTGAGTAAAAAACCTTCCTCTAATATCCCCCTTGAACTGTCCACCCCTTTTCTTAAAGCCATGTCCTCTTGTATTGAGCAGTGGTGCCCTGGGGAAGAGGCGCTGGCTATCCACTCTATCTATTCCTCTTAATATCTTGTACACTTCTATCATGTCTCCTCTCATCCTCCTTCTCTCCAAAGAGTAAAACCCTAGCTCCCTTAATCTCTGATCATAATCCATATTCTCTAAACCAGGCAGCATCCTGGTAAATCTCCTCTGTACCCTTTCCAATGCTTCCATATCCTTCCTATAGTAGGCGACCAGAACTGGACACAGTACTCCAAGGGTGGCCTAACCAGAGTTTTATAGAGATGCATCATTACATCGCGACACTTAAACTCTGTCCCTCTATTTATGAAAGCTAACACCCCATAAGCTTTCTTAACTACCCTATCTACCTGTGAGGCATGTGAGGCAACTTTCAGTGATCTGTGGACATGTACCCCCAGATCCCGCTGCTCCTCCACACTACCAAGTATCCTGCCATTTACTTTGTTCTCTGCCTTCCAAAGTGTACCATCTCACACTTCTCTGGGTTGAACTCCATCTGCCACTTCTCAGCCCACTTCTGCATCCTATCAATGTCTCGCTGCAATCTTCAACAATCCTCTACACTATCTACAAAACCACCAACCTTTGTGTCGTCTGCAAACTTGCCAAGCCACCCTTCTACCCCCTCATCTAGGTCGTTAATAAAAATCACGAAAAGTAGAGGTCCCAGAACAGATCCTTGTGGGACACCACTAGTCACAATCCTCCAATCTGAATGTACTCCCTCCACCACGACCCTCTGCCTTCTACAGGCAAGCCAATTCTGAATCCACCTGGCCAAACTTCCCTGGATCCCATGCCTTCTAACTTTCTGAATAAGCCTACTGTGTGGAACCTTGTCAAATGCCTTACTAAAATCCATATAGATCACATCCACTGCACTACCCTCATCTATATGCCTGGTCACCTCCTCAAAGAACTCTATCAGACTTGTTAGACACGATTTGCCCTTCACAAAGCCATGTTAACTGTCCTTGATCAGACCATGATTCTCTAAATGCCTATAGATCTTATCTCTAAGAATCTTTTCCAACAGCTTTCCCACCACAGACGCAAGGCTCACTGGTCTATAATTACCTGGACTATCCCTACTACCTTTTTTGAACAAGGGGACAACATTTGCCTACCTCCAATCCTCTGGTACCATTCTCGTGGACAGCAAGGACATAAAGATCCTAGCCAGAGGCTCAGCAATCTCTTCCCTCATCTCGTGGAGCAGCCTGGGGAATATTCCTTCAGGCCCCGGGGACTTATCTGTCCTAATGTAATTTAACAACTCCAACACCTCCTTTCCCTTAATATCAACATGCTCCAGAACATCAACCTCACTCATATTGTCCTCACCTTCATCAAGTTCCCTCTCATTGGTGAATATCAAAGAAAAGTATTCCTTGAGGGCCTCACTCACTTCCACAGCCTCCAGGCACATCTTCCCACCTTTATCTCTAATTGGTCCTACCTTCACTCCTGTCATCCTTTTGTTCTTCACATAATTGAAGAATGCCTTGGGGTTTTCCTTTACCCTACTCGCCAAGGCCTTCTCATGCCCCCTTCTTGCTTTTCTCAGCCCTTTCTTAAGGTCCTTTCTTGCTTCCCTATATTCCTCAATAGACCCATCTGATCCTTGCTTCCTAAACCTCATGTACGCTGCCTTCTTCCATCTGACTAGATTTTCTACCTCACTTGTCACCCATGGTTCTTTCACCCTACCATTCTTCATCTTCTTCAGCAGGACAAATTTATCCCTAACATCGTGCAAGAGATCCCTAAACATCGACCACATGTCCATAGTACATTTCCCTGCAAAAACATCATCCCAATTCACACTTGCAAGTTCTAGCCTTATAGCCTCATAATTTGCCCTTCCCCAGTTAAGAATTTTCCTGTCCTCTCTGATTCTATCCTTTTCCATGATAATGCTAAATGCCAGGGAGTGGTGGTCACCGTCCCCCAGATGCTCACCCACTGAGAGATCTGTGCCCTGACCTGGTTTGTTAACTAATACTAGATCTAGTATGGCATTTCCCCCAGTCAGCCTGTCAACATACTGTGACAGGAATCCATATAACCATATAGCTATATAACAATTACAGCACGGAAACAGGCCATCTTGGCCCTTCTATTCCGTACCAAACTCTTACTCTCACCTAGTCCCACCGACCTGCACTCAGCCCATAACCCTCCATTCCTTTCCTGTCCATATAGCTATCCAATTTAACTTGGATAAAATTTAACTTAATCTGTCCTGGACACACTTAACAAACCCTGCCCCATCTAAACCCTTGGAACTAATCAGGTGCCAATCAATATTAGGGTGATTGACTGATTGTTAGAAGCTGGCTAAACCAATTTGGAGACTCCCACAACTGCAAAAAATCTTCAAGTGGTGACATGGGATCTTTACATTCAATCAACAGGGCAAATCAGTTTTACCTTTTTGTTCAAAGACAGCAATTCAGCATCCTCTGCACCTATCTTTTAAACAGCAAAAAGAGTATGGTTTCAAGTCCCACAGATGCGATAAGAAGTGAGATTTGGATCGTTGAGCCACACTTTTCAATAGTCAGTATAAGCTTGTATAGGTACTATTTTAGGTAGTTTTAAAGTTAATGAGAAGAGGGCATGTCCTATTTGATGGGGTCCTTAATAATGGACACCCTTAACGATGGATGCCACCTTTTTGAGGCATCACCTTTTGAAGATACCTTGGATGATGGAGAGACTGGTGTCCATGATGAAGCTGGTTGATTTTACAACACTTTGCGGCTTTTTACGACCCAGTCTAGTTGTCCCTCTAAACTATACAGTGATACAACCAGTTAGAATGCTCTCCATGGTACATCTGTACAAATCTGCTGTGTCATTGGTGACATACCAAATCTCCTCAAACTCCTATGAAGTATAGCCACTGTTGTGCCTTCTTCATGATTGCATCTATATATTGGGTCCAGGATAGATCTTCAGAGATGTCGACATGAGGAACTTGAAGCTGCTCACCCACTGCTGATCCCTTGAAGAGTACTGATGTGAGTTCCCTCAACTTCCCTTACGTGAAGTCCACAATCAGTTCCTTGGTCTTACTTACAATGAGTACAAGTCATCGCGACACCACTCAACTAGCTGATCTATCTCACTCTTTTATGTCTTCTCCTCACCAGCTGTGATTCTGCCAACAAGTTGTGTCATTGGAGAATTTATAGATGGCACTTGCGCTGTGCTTAGCCACAGAGTCATGGGCATACAGAGAGTAGAACAGCAGGCTATGCACATATCCTTAAGGTGCACCAATGTTGGTTGTCAGGGAAGAGGAGATGTTATTTCTAATCCACACCAACTGCGGTCTCCGAATACAGAAGTCAAGGGTCCAATTGCAAATGGAAGCACAGTGGTCCAGTTTTTAAAGCTTGTTAATTAGTACTGAGGGAATGGTGGTGTTGCACTCTGAGCTGTAATCAATAAACTGCTCTCCCTTTCCACTGCTTGATGTAGGAATTGCTGTTGTTCATGTTGTCAAATGCTGAGTGAGATTACATCAACTATAGACATGTTGGTGGAGGTAGGTAAATTACAGCGGTCCAAGTCCTTGATTAGGCAGGAGTTAATTCTGGCCATGATTAACCTCTCAAAGCACTTCATCACAGTAGATGTGAGTGCAACTGGATGGTAGTCATTGAAGCAGTTCACTCTACTCTTCTTGGACATCGGCATGATTAATGCCCTTTTAAATAATCAAGAATTTATAATGATAGATCTTCTGAAGCAGAAGAAAATCTTTATATTTACACGAACTTTCCATGTCTTTCTACTCCAGCCCCTCCTATCCAGGGTCTCAGTTCGATCACACATAAATCCATTGTTTCTGCAGAAATATACTTAATTTTTTGACTCCATCTATGTCACAACTTCCATGAACTTCCCTAGACAACTCATACCACAACTATACTACCCTGTGTACACCATGTATTTTCTTTATGTTACTAATTGTTTGGTAATAAGTGCTTTGCCACATGGAACATCTGGTTGGTTATATTCTTCTTGAAATTCTATTACTTCCAGATTGGATAACACAATGTAAAGAACATGAAACTATTTTAATTATTGATTACACGGAAATAAGATGCTGGATTTATTTTAAAAACTCAGATATTTGTAAAGATTTCAGGAATGGAACAACTTTTCATTTCAAGAGCCCAGAAGCAGCATTACATAATGCCCATGCAAACACAACACAGAGTAAATATGGAGTGAATATTTGTAGCACAGACATTTCCAGTTCAGGTGAATGGCAGAGATACTTAAAGGAAAATTAAAATCTGTTTGACCAGAAGCTCCCACTACCCTGTGACCAACTATCTGAAGTGCTTCACATACAATTTGGTACTTTGAAATTCAATGAGTGGTCATGTTATATCTTGAGATTTATTAAACTAGTAATTAAGACCCGGTAGAGACATGAGAAAGAAGTATGTATTTGAAACAAAATTTACAATGTGGTTGACAGAGGAAGAACGATTTTGACCGGGAGAATTTAGATGGTCAGATTAACTGGGCAGAGAAGAGGGAAATAGATTTCAATTTGAGTTAATTCACTTGGGAAAGTGCTTCAGGACAAGGGAATAAGCAAAATATGTGAGAGTAATAGGAAATATGGAGGAAGAGAGGGATCTTCGAGTGTATATCGAAAGATCCTTAAAGTAAGGAGGACCATAAAACCATAAGACATAGGAGCAGAATTATGCCATTCAGCCCATTGTATCTGCTCTGCCATTTCATCATGGACAGGCAGAAAAGGCGGTTAAAATACATTCAAGTCAAAGACGGTAACAGCAGGCTACATCTTAAGCATTTTTCAGCCACATTTTGAGTATTGTGTTCATTTCTGATCACCATATTAAAGCAGTTATCTAGTTCACCTGACATGGAGCGTGATTTACCAGGAACTTGCCAGATGAGGAAAGATTGGATAATCTCGAAATGTTTTCTTGTTTCCTTTGAGTGGGGCTGAGGAATACATAAATAATGTATGTGGGATTATGAGGATCTTAGGTAGGGTAGGAAGAACCTTTTTCCCTTAGCTGGATGTTGGAGGAGGAAAAAATTAAATAATGAGGTAATTAGTCAAAACATTAGAGGACAAGTTTTAGCAGGACAAATGTAATCTGTTAAGTACCGCTCCCATCTCAACCTACTTTCAACTAACAGCAAGCTAACAGAAGGTGGTTATCCACAGTGCTATCAAATGGCATTTATTCTCTATCAACCTAGTCTCTGATGTCCTGATTGGGAACCACAAGAACCTCTATAGGAGTTCCTCAAGCCAGTATCCTGGGTCCAATCAGCTTCAGCTGCTTCATCAATGCATTTTTTCCATCAAAAGATCGAAAGTGGGGATGTTTGATGACTTTGAAGTCTATTCGCAGCTCCTCAGAAAACTGAGTAACCTGTGCCTGCATGAAAGAAGACCTAGGCAATACCCAGGCATAACTTGATAAGTGATAAATAACATATTCACTACAAGAGGCCTGATGAAGGATTCTGAACCAAAATGTTGTCTGCTTATTTCACTCCAAAGTTGCTGCTTGACCAGATGAGCTCCTCCAGCATGTTGTGTGTATTACTTACGACAGAAGTGCCAGAAAATGAACTTGTCCAACAAGATAGAATTGAACCACCTGCCCTCAATATCCAATGACATTGCAATCACCAAGACCCCTCTCATCAATGCCCTGTGGGTCAACATTGACCAAAAATTCAACGAGATCAGCTACATAGATCCTGTTGTTGTGAGGGCACCGAGAGACTGGATACCTGACATCTTCACATCACATGACCTTTTCACCATTTACAAAGGGCCCAGAGGTAAAGATTTTAGGATGAGAATTACAGCTCATAGAGATTTCTGACCAAAGCTGTATCAATACAACGATGATGTAAAAAGCTCAGATAAAGGTGATCTTGATTTAGTCTGGTACGAATAATAATTATGAAGAATATAGGTTTGTGAGTTCTGCTGAAGATCTCAGTGCCTGCAAGACTTTTGCTATTTTCAGAATTACTGTATGACCCCGAATCAAACAATAGTGGAACTGGATGTTTTAAGGGAGGGCAGCATTGGAATGCAGAGGCTAAACTGAAGCTCTGGCGGTCACTTGAGCAATGTTCCATCAGCTATGGATTAACTGCTGTCTGCCTGGTTCAGCTTTGCCAGAGTCAGGCAAGATGGACAAAAAACAGTTCCTTAGAGACAATCCAGAAAAGTTCAAAGAAATAGCACAGTGACTGCAAAAGTAACAGCAAGCAAATGGAAATGTCCAGTATTCACTCATTGTGTAAAAGCAGACTGAGACAAATGGAGAGCCTTAGGAAGCAACTGAAGTGCAGATATTTGTGGCTGAGGTCATGGTACTCAGTAATATTTCAAATGCAATGTTTAATTTTAACTACTGTAGTTACAGATGAGAGCTATTAGTCCCTGAGCTAAGGTTAATGCGGACAGCTCAATGATTGTGGGTGACACACAGACTACATAATACGATGTATTCAAAATTAATATTGCAATAGTGTATAATTGTGGACAAGAACAATTAAGACCTATTCCTTCAATCTGACTTCTGTTGACTGAGACCCTGCACAAGGAAATTCCTCTCATTAAATTACCTAGTGTACAATGTGTATGTTCAATATCTGGCACTGTTTCTCACAGGTCAGAACATTGCAGTTTAGTTTTCATGCATGACAGCTCATGGAGATGACCACAAACCAACAAATTATGCGACAGGAATTAATTATTCCAAAAACTATTTAAAGACTTCCATCAATCCTTCATGGAGTATGATATGTCAGAACTTTTCAATTAAATCTGAAGATATAAAATCCTGGGATATACTACAATGATTCCCAGATTTTTTCCCCCTCTCTCAAATTTCTGCTGTTTGCTTTGGGACTAGACTTTGACTGCCAAGTGAAAAAATAGCTTAACAGATTCCAGCAGGAGTCAGGAAACCATCTACTGGCGGGAGACTGGAGATCACGGCATGTTAAAGGAGGGGCAGAACTAGAGAGTAATTGTGCCACATTTTTAAGATATTTCCTCACTCCCTTCTCTGATACCTGCCCAAAAGAAACACAATGGACAGAGTGAGAGAATGGGGACAGTCAGAAAGAAAGGGGGGGGGGGGAAGATTTGAGTTTTATATACATCCTTCTTCACGATTTTGTCTTTTTCAGGATGATCACAGTTGGTGAGCAAATTGACTGGATGGGATAACTGAAAATGGAGAACAGGACTGCTGAAATTAAATCTGAATTGAAACCATCTAAAGGCTATACGCAAAGATCAAAAAAGTGTTCTTTAATATAATTTCTACTTCGGAATATTCTAACCTACAGAGCAATTTTTTAAAAAAAACCTGGACTGTCGCGCAGGCAAATGCGAAAGTGGCAGAAGTGACTTAAAATTAAGGGGAAATTTAAGCGGCGATATGCATGCGCAGGAGGTGGGCTGTTCCCACTCCATCACCCCCCCCCCGGAAATCCTGGAACAGGATTAAGGAAAATGAAGAGAGGCGCAAATGTGACAGCGCAGAAACCCGAAGCCTAAGGTTATAACCTGCCTCTTGCTAGTTGGGAAGATCCAAAGGGGGAGGAGTATACAGAATTTAAAGCAATGGGTTAATAAACAACTGACTTCCGTCATATGGCTATGATTTTTTATGTTGCTCTGTAACTAGTGTGACCAGTGTGCAGAGAGAATCAGACAAGAGCAGTGACAGCCTCAGATCTTGCTCTCTCCACAACTTGAGGAAGAAAAGTTAACGAGAGTTGCAATTAGTTTTTTTTAGTTCTGGGGGGAGGGGCAAGTTAGAATGGACTCGTTGATCCGATTCAGCCGAAGGTGAGGAGAGAGAAGGCGTTTGAAATAGCGAATTTGAAAACTGGATGAAGAAGAAGACACTGTACTGACATCGGCCGGTGTCCGATATGAGGACTGTCAGCATCTCTAGCAGCTTGGGGGTCCTGCTGTACTGCTCGGTCCTCAGCTGTGTCTATGCTCTGGTAAGTGTTCCTTACAGGAAGAACGTGTTTCTTTTCATAGCGTGGTACAGATTAATTCACTGATTTATGCCAGTCTGAAGACCCCATATTTCTTATATTAATTTCTACTGCTGAACTAATTAAGCATTACTGTTATACCACACAATCAGTTCTTATGAACGTGCACCAAGATCCGGGGAGATCAGCACGTTACTGTTCTCATTTCCAAAATCACTAGGTCTCTTATCCAAATGAGATGATCCATATTTTATGCAGGTGTACAATAAGACAGAGCAGAAAAGACTTTACTACCAGTATCTGTACAGAAAAGGCTGTCTTTATCTCCACCAGTGACAGTAGGGGATGCAAAATATGTTTTCTTGGTACAAGTACAGTAGAATGTTCTGCAAGATCAAAGTACAAGTTGGATAGAAAGTCACAAATTTTAACCCTGGTCTTGCTAAAATATATTCAGTGAAATCTGGTGAAATCCAGTGCTAACTGTTTGTTATCATCATTTCTGTTGTGTGTGTGTGTTCAGATCACTCATTGGCCTCACTTGTCCATGTCACTGAAATTTCCTCCAGCCTCATAACTCTGAAATTTCCATTTCTGCCTTTTTTCAAAATCCTCGGTTCTAATCACTCCTCTTATATACAACTGTGGCCAAAGCACTGGAATTCTCTTCCTTAGCCATCTGGCTAATTAATTTTTTGTCCTCTTTTACGTCACTTCACAAAATCTATTTCTTTAACCAGGGGTTTGATCGTCTGTTCTATTTTTTTTTATGTGGCATATGCCATCATGTTTTCCCAATGATGTTCCTGTAAAGCAGCTTTATTTTAAAATGATAATATGAATTAAAATGAATACGTGCTTGAGCATGGAGCAGAGTGAGAGCTAATGCCACTGTTTGTGCCTCTGATTGTACATTAGAGTGCCCAAGAGAACATATGTGTGTGTGTATCCATGCATTGATACAGATTTCATGCTATTGCTAATTATCTGATATTTGTTCTGTATGGTTACGGACCTCAGTGGAAAATACTTCATTGAATTTACTAAGGCTTCTAATATTGAATATAATGAATGTAATGGAATTACTCCATAAATATTAAGAATTCATCAAGTAATGCCAACCATGAAGAGAGAATGCAAACATTCTTACTTCAGTTAAGATAAATTCATTTATTTAATTTCTTTAAATTCATTTCAGTAATAAGTAAAATGCAATGGCCATACAATGCCATCAGCAGCTTGTCATTTTATTATTTACTAACTAATTTTTCCCTAGTTACTCAAATAAGCATTGACTGTGGATATTCTGATGCCATATTTCCTACTCTCTTTCCCAGCTATCTCACCCTTGTACCTGTCCTTTGTCAGTACTGGAGACTCAAATACAACAGCTAAGGTTGAATGTGAGATCTTTGCATCTCTATCTCTCAGTACAGGGAGGATAAACAAACTTGTATGTATAAAAGCATATAGCACAGTGTCAGGGGAGCACAATGTACTCATGGCCAATGAAGTACTTTTGAAAGGTGTGCAGGCGAATCATATAAAGCACCAGATAATCTGTTTTATGGGTCTTGGTTGAAAAATAAGTGTTGGCTAGGACACCCTAGCCTGTCTGTTTTTCTGTGGGTGGTGCGATGGGATCTGTGAGAGTAAATGGAGCAGTTGTCAAACCACATCTTCAAGAGTGCCGCAATCTTTCATCAAAGCACTTGGATTTGGTGTGTGAACCCACAACCTGTTGAATCAGAGATGAAAGTGGTATCAGTTGAACTGCTGCTATCACAGCTGTATACATGCTGTGAATAGCAGCCACAGGGTTAGATTGTTGGTACCAGAAGAAAGTACATTGGATGTGCTTGATTAAAAAGTGACAAAAAATTAATCTGAGCTGTAGATAAATACAGGAAAGCTGCTTAGAAATCTGTGATGGTTTGAGAATCAGTGTGTTAAATATCAAGGCATGACAAGAAATCGTGTTGGGAATCTAATTTATTAACTAATTTATTATCTAATCTACTAATTTTAATAACGGAGAAAGTAAAATTTCAAATCTTAAATGTAAGCAAAAATTTTCCATTAACAACTGGAAGACATGATAACAAATATCAAGAGAATAAAACAAGATAGAAATTAGACTTGGGCTTCGATTCTACCTTAACCACTAACTTCACAAATGGAATTTGCCGCTTTGCTTTAAAATATCCTCAGCCCTTAAGTCCGATTTATGGCTGGGTTCAGTTATATCACCCTAAAAGACATTTCTGCTTGAGTACGTGATGTAGGCTGGACCTTCAGAGCAGTGCAACTGCCAGTATAAAATGTAGAAACAGAAAATAATTTAATTTCATGACAAGACGTGCAAATTAAAATCCATAAAATTGTAGAATTCATAATGTTAGTTTTGAAGATTATAGTGTATTGTGTAGATTGTATAATAAAACATCAGTGTTAAACTAAATATATAGATTGGGCAATATAAGATTAGAGTAAAATGAGCAATAAATTGCTGGAAAGTTTTGCAATTTAACACCTTTCAGTTGAAAGAATATAAATTTAAGAAATAAATGTTAAAATTTAAATATTCAATGAAATTGGAGATAAATTTGCTTGTAAAATACAGGGATGTGAAAGTTCAACTTTTTAAGCAATTAAAAAGATAAAAGATCTTTGTACACAAGTGATAATAAAACTTAATAAAAAGTTAATTTCTTCTGTTCCCTTAATTATGCATTCATGCTGGAAGGTAAATAAATGTATGAGAACCCAAATAGGAAACCATTGATAAGATGCAGGAGGCTTCTTTGCCTATTGTATTTGAAGGGTGCATAAAGTGGATATGCTGGCAGTAATTAGGAGGGTTTTGTTTGGACCTTCTCAAATTCTATTAATAATGAAAATTTTGTGAAGTTTTACAGAGAGCTGGAACCCTAAGATGGCAGATACTAAATGTAAGAAGAAATAATATTCAGGTCTGTGTGAATTTAAAAGTATTGCATGGTATACTGAACTGGAAGTTCACAGTCAGAAGACAGGAATGAATAAGTTAAAAGGAGCTCTGCACAATGGAATAGCTTCAAGGGAAATAGATAGTTCAGTCCAAGTCTATGATACAGACCTAGATCGGAAGAATCAGGGACGTGAAGAATGAGAAATTATGTAGTATGCAGAACAGACACATTTGGTAAATTTCTACTCAATTGAACTGTGTGTCTGCTTTGTTTAAAATTTGAGTTATTCGTGGTAATTGAATAAATTGATATTTTTCTCAATCAGTTTGTTTGCACTACAAATTATTTTAAAGTTTTGCAATATTCATACAAACATAGAAAATTTGGAGTATTTTTATTGACAAATTTTATCTTCACTATAGATTAGAACAAATGCAAAAGCTACTGAATTTATTCAGGATTATTTTCAGCAATAGTATGTCCCAGAATTGAGAACAGATAATATATTAAAAATATTATGAAATAATGAGTCAGATTTAACAGTCAAACAAATTGAACATTTATAGAGTGACATTCCTGCCATTGAGTTCAATAGGTATTTCAAAGAGAGAAACACAAAACTACTGCTGGGATTCTGGATATAAGTGAAGCTGATTTCCATGCACTCAGGCAAAGAATGTCTGTGATAAACAGGATAGATATATTAATGGGTAAAATGATGAAAAAAGTACCAGAAGATATCCAAAAGGAGGGTTATAATGCTAAAAAATAAGAATTCTAATTATGAAAGAAAATTTAATGGATGACCAAAGAGTAAAGAACCGTAAAAAAAAATTGAAAGAAAGGGCATTCAAAATGTCAAAACCTAGCATATGTATAGATGGCTGGGAGAGATGTATTGGACAGCAAATGTAGCCGAATAATTAGAGCTACAAATGGAGTGTAAAAAGAGAATCAGCACAAAACATTTGGAAAAAGAGTGATGAGGAGCCTGAAAAGTGATAATAATTATTTGCAACAGCATTTACCCTGAAGAAACTCCAGTGAATCAGGGATGGGGTTAATTAAAATTAATGACATAAAGTGATAGATAAGAAGACTGGCAAAATCCCTCAGTAGAGATGGTTTCAGACCCAGTAATTTCATGCAGGAAGGTGAGAGATTGAAAATGCAACAATAATCTTCACGTTTACTTGATTGGGGTGCTATTTTGTGTGTAAGACTTTATTTTCTAAAGAAGGTGACAGAGGTAAATCTGAGAATTATTGACCAAAAATAGTGGTTAATATCTGAAATGAAATTTTAAAAAATGATGGAGATAGTCAGAAGGTTAGGCACCATCAGTGGAGGTGAAAAATGGAGTTAATATTTCAGATATATGACAATTCTTCAGAACTTCATTTTTTTCCACAGGTACCGCACTGGTATTATCAGCCTTTGCTGTTTTATTCAATGAAATTATGGATCAATTGTCCTAACATCTGCTATTAGGAAACTAAAGTCCATAATTAGGAACAAAGTCACTGAACACCTTGAATAATTTCAATTTATTGGATTAGTCAGCCAAGATTTGTAAAGAGTCAAACCATCGACTCACCCCTGCCCATGATAAATTGGATTGCACTGTTTGACATGTTGACAAAGGGGTGGTCTATAGATTTTACTTTTAAGGAATTCCAGAAGACATCTGATGAATGTACTTCCTAAAGAGTGAGGTACTTCCCAAAAGTGAAAAAGTGAAAAGTGGAACTGAATCCAAATTTTTTACCTGATAGCAAAATTGGTTGAGAGGCAGGAGATCTTGTTGAGCTGATGAAAAGGCTCACTTTAGTAGATGTAACTAGTGTCAGCTTACAAGGAATCTTGTAGGAGTGGTAAATATTTAAAAATAATTTAAAAATGAAATGGAAAACTAAGCATCCAAGTTTGCCTGTGACATGCTGAATGTGGAATTCTAAGTGTGTATGTGGAAGAATTACATTACAAATTAATATTAATAGATTAAATGAATTAATAAAAGTGTACATAAACTGATTTCATAGTAGGTTTATGTACAGTCCTCCATTTTAGTCTGTAGGGGATGGAAAATGTTTGTTTGAAAATGTTGAAAAGTTAGAAGTAATGACGATTCTAAAAAGACAGCACATAAATCTCAGGTACAGAATACATTCAGAAAATAGTTTAAGAGGCTAATAGAATGCTGGCTTTCACATTAAACTAGAATGTAAAGAAGTAAAGGAAAATAAAAAGAAATAGCAGAGGCTGTAAATCTCAAATGAAAACGGAAAATCTTGAAATCGTGCAGAAGGTCAGGCTCTAAGTGTAGAAAGAGAAACAGAATTAATGTGGCAAGCTGAAGAGCTTTTGTCAGAATTCAGAAAGAGAAAGCAAGTTAGAGTTAAACTGCAGGGAAAATGTGGGAAGGATGGATGGAGTAAAGCGAATATCTGCCATGGGATGAGGCCAAAGTTTCCAAGGGAATAAGTTGTAAAGGGCATTTAGTCAATAGGCTAAAGGGGGCAGTTGTAAAAAAAAACATCAGAAGTTATGAAAATAGGGTGGATAAAGAATGGGATTACAATCAAAGGAGCATAAAGATTGCAAAATGCAGGCCGTAGGATGTGCTCAGGCTGAGCAAGCATTATCAATAAATAACTTGTTGTTGTAATCCACTTAGCGGCAGCAGTTCAATGCAATACATAATATAGAAGAAAAAAAGTAAAAATAAATAAATAAGTAAAGCAGTTGCCGTATATGTATATTGAATGGTATTTGCAGAGTTTGGTATTGAGTCTGAAAGGCTGTAATATGCCAAGATGGAAAATGAAGTACTGTTCCTCAAGCTTACATAACACCTTGTTGTAACAACACAGAAGGTCACAGCAGAGAGGTCTGGATGGAAGCTGAGGCAGAATTAGCTAGCAACAGGGAGCTCAGATTTGCCCAGACAGAATGAATTCAGGTGCTCCACAAAGCAGTCACCCACCAAAGAAGAGGCCACATTGTGAGCATTGAATGTAGTGCACTGGATTGTAAGAAATGCAGGTGGTACACTGCTTTGCTTGAGATGACTGAATCGTTGGGTGGGGGAAGGTAGAAATGAAAGGGCAAGTATTGCACTTTCTGTGGTTCCAAAGCAAGGCAAGGAGTGGTTGATGTGAGTGGATGGGCAAACTGTGGAGCTGGGGATAGAATGGCCACTTTCAAATACAGAAGGAGATGGAAAGATGTTTGGTGCTGGAACCTTCTTGAAACTGCTTAAAAGTTAACCATGTAACCATATAACAATTACAGCACGGAAACAGGCCATCTCGGCCCTTCTAGTCCGTGCTGAACTCTTACCCTCACCTAGTCCCACCGACCTGCACTCAGCCCAAGACCTTCCATTCCTTTCCTGTCCATATATCTGTCCAATTTAACTTTAAACGACAACATCGAACCTGCCTCAACCACTTCTGCTGGAAGCTCGTTCCATACAGCTACCACTCTCTGAGTAAAGAAGTTCCCCCTCAACTTCTGCCCTTTAACACTCGACTCATGTCCTCTTATTTGAATCTCCCCCACCCAATGGAAAAAGCCTATCCACGTCAACTCTGTCTATCCCCCTCATAATTTTAAATACCTCTATCAAGTCCGCCCTCAACCTTCCACGCTCCAAAGAGTAAAGACCCAAGAATAAAGAATAAAGTTGTGAAGGATGATCTGTTTAATTCCATAGTTTGTGGGGTTGAAGGTGAAAACCCTGTGAAAACTTTCCTTGCTCTATCCAGAGGAGAATGGATGAGATCAGCAATACAAGAAGTAGATGAAATGAGATCAGTGCACTCTGGTAGCTGGGGAGCCATATTTTAGAATGAAGAAAGAGGCACTTATGTGGAAAATTTTAAGCAAAAATGACTGAGCTGGGGGAACTGAGAGAATGCATGGAGTTGTTAAAAAACAACACAGTTAAGCAATCGATGGGCTTATTATGAATATTTATCCCTAGCCTAATCTCTGAGATGGAGACAGAGAGAACTAGAAAGGGAAGGGAAATGTTTGAGATAGATCACACAAAGTGAGGACAGGGTAGAAAGTAGCTGTAAAAGGATGGATAATTTCAAGTTCTATTTGAGTGCTGGAAGCAGCCTCGGTACAGCTACTGGTAGATTAGAAGATGTCAGAGTAGAACTGAAACCGAGTCTGCTACATGTATCCCACAGAAAGACCAGGTATAACTAGGGCCCATACGAGTTCTCATATCTTTGATGTGGAAAACGGGAATAGAGTTGAAGGAGAAGTTGCTCAATGTGAGAATAAGTTCAGCCAGGTGAATTAATGTGGCAGTGGAAGGGAATGATTCAACAAACAATCAGAGGGTTGTTAAGTCATTCCGGTGTGATACGGAGGGTTGGTGGGATTGTGCATCCATGATAAAGATGAGCACTTTGGGATCAGAGACTTGGAAACAGTCAAAGTGGCTGAGGGCATCAAAGGTGTCATAGAAATAAGTGGAAAGGTGATGGACCAAGGGAATGAAGGGGGGAAGGAAGAAATAGAAACATAGAAACATAGAAAATAGGTGCAGGAGTAGGCCATTCGGCCCTTCGAGCCTGCACCGCCATTTATTATGATCATGGCTGATCATCCAACTCAGAACCCCGCCCCAGCCTTCCCTCCATACCCCCTGACCCCTGTAGCCACAAGGGCCATATCTAACTCCCTCTTAAACATAGCCAATGAACTGGCCTCAACAGTTTGCTGTGGCAGAGAATTCCACAGATTCACCACTCTCTGTGTGAAGAAGTTTTTCCTAATCTCAGTCCTAAAAGGCTTCCCCTCTATCCTCAAACTGTGACCCCTCGTTCTGAACTTCCCCAACATCGGGAACAATCTTCCTGCATCTAGCCTGTCCAATCCCTTTAGGATCTTATACGTTTCAATCAGATCCCCCCTCAATCTTCTAAATTCCAATGAGTACAAGCCCAGTTCATCCAGTCTTTCTTCATATGAAAGTCCTGCCATCCCAGGAATCAATCTGGTGAACCTTCTTTGTACACCCTCTATGGCAAAGATGTCTTTCCTCAGATTAGGGGACTAAAACTGCACACAATACTCCAGGTGTGGTCTCACCAAGGCCTTGTACAACTGCAGTAGTACCTCCCTGCTCCTGTACTCGAATCCTCTCGCTATAAATGCCAGCATACCATTCGCCTTTTCCACCGCCTGCTGTACCTGCATGCCCACTTTCAATGACTGGTGTATAATGACACCCAGGTCTCGTTGCACCTCCCCTTTTCCTAATCGGCCACCATTCAGATAATAATCTGTTTTCCTATTTTTGCCACCAAAGTGGATAACTTCACATTTATCCACATTAAATTGCATCTGCCATGAGTTTGCCCACTCACCCAACCTATCCAAGTCACCCTGCATCCTCTTAGCATCCTCCTCACTGCTAACACTGCCACCCAGCTTCGTGTGACAAGAACAGTCTGAAACACTAGGTGAACAGTCCTGTTTGTATTTCTTGTCCAGGAGACAGATGAAGGCTATCTGGAGCTGAGAGACTCCAGGGCTAGGGAAGGAAGCACTCCTGAGGAAATGAGACTGATGATTGGGAGATAACTGCCTGATGTTTGGTGATGGGAGGTGTATGCTTTGGAGAGAAGTATGAGGGTATGTTTAAGAAATTAATGTTTGGTCTCTGTGAGATAGAATGAACCTAATCTTCTGACTGGGTACATTATATTTTTTCAGGCTCGATAACAAAATCTACAACATCAGCTAACTTGCTTTACATAAACACAAGAGATTCGGCAGATGCTGGAAATCCAAAGCAACACACACAATGCTGGAGGAACTTAGCTGGTCAGGCAGCTTCTGTGGAAAGGAATAAACAGTTGACGTTTTGGGCCAAGACCCTTCTTCAGGATTGGAAAGGATGGGGGAAGACACCAGTGTGAAAAGATGGGAGGGGATGGGGAATGGGTGTAGCTAGAAGGTGATAGGTGAAACCAGGTGGGTGGGGAAGGTAAAAGAGCTGGAGAGGAAGGAATCTGACAGGAGAGGAGAGTGAACCAGAGAAGAAAGGGAAGAAGGAGGGGCACCAGGGGGAGGTGAGAAGAGATAAGAGGCCGGAGTAGGGAATAGAAGAAGAGGGAAGGGGGAGGGAATTTTTTTTACTGGAAGGCGAAATCGATGTTCATTCCATTGCGTTGGAGGATACACAGACGGAATAGGAGGTAATCTGCTTTCCCTGTGCTGGACCTGGCCTTTTTAACATCTGTGATATTAGCTTGGTTTGTCTCTTGTCATTAATAGTGCCTAGCCTGCTAGATGTGTCCTACAAGCCTGCATTTCACAGCCTTAACTTTCTATTAACTGTTTTGCAATATTACGCCTTAACTACCTGCAATTCAAAGCTTTTGTCCATTTTTTTGTCTCTTTAACTCTATGACAATAATTTGCTTCCACATCCACCCTGGTTTAACTCTGTCAGTGATTTTTTTCCCCCTTGTTCTGCCTATTGCTGTCCCATCTTAAAACTGACTTTTTTTTTCTTCCCATTTCTGACAAAGGGTTTTTTAACCCCAGTAATAACCCTGAAGTTATTTCCACACTTGCTGCCTGTGTGTTTTTTTATATATACGTAGGACTGTTATCCGACAGTTTTATAGCAATTGGTGTGTTGACTTTCCTAGCAAAAGGAGCTTCATCAGGAGCTGATGAAAGGTCTCAGAATGAAACAGCAAACATTTATGTTCTCCACAGACGCTGCCTGACCTGCTGAGTTCCTCCAGCATTTTATATTGCTCAGTATTTCCAGCATCTGCAGAATCTTACTGCAGTTGTAGAGGATCTTGAGTATCGTGTACAGCTTCTGTCACTTTTGAGAGTGGATGTTCTTGCAGAGGAAAGGACATAACAAATGTTCACTAGACCAGTTACTGGGATGGCAGGACTGAAGAGAGTTTGGGATAATTGGGCTTATATTTACTAAGAAGTTTGAGGGGGTGCTTCATTAAAACTTATAAAGTTCTGATAGGACTGAATGGACTAGATATTGAAAGATTTTTAAAGATCAGCTTTATCTGTCACGGGTACATTGAAGCGTACAGTGAAATAAAACGCAAACGTGAGGAAATCTGCAGATGCTGGAAATTCAAGCAACGCACATAAAAAATGCTGGTGAACGCAGCAGGCCAGGCAGCATCTCTAGGAAGAGGTACAGTCGATGTTTCGGGCCGAGACCCATAGTCAAGACTAACTGAAAGAAGAGCTAGTAAGAGAGTAAGATAGTAAGACTCTTACAATCTCTTCTTTCAGTTAGTCCTGACGAAGGGTCTCGGTCCGAAACGTCGACTGTACCTCTTCCCATAGATGCTGCCTGGCCTGCTGCGTTCACCAGCATTTTTTTATGTGTGATACAGTGAAGTACATTGTTTTGTGTCATTCAAGGGTGTGTTGGAGGTAGTCCGCCAGTGTTGTCGTGCTTCTCGTGTGAACATTGTAATGCCTCTAGCTTAGCAACTCTAACCCATACATCTTTGATATGTGAGAGGAAGAATATTCCTAATGGACGGAAAGTCCAGAAGGGTGAGTAGCAACCTTAGGATATGGGCTAATTCATTTAGGTATGCGATGAGGAGAAATTTCTTCAGCCAAAGCCTGGCAAACTTATGGAATTATCTACTGCAGAAGGCAGTTAAGGCAAAATCGCTAAATATTTTTTAAAAATTGGATGTCATCCACCAATTAGTCCTATCTCATCACTCCCCTTTCCCTCTCCATGCTGGCCATCTCACTTCTCCACTCTCAATCCTGATGCAGGGTTTCCTTCTGAAACACCAACAGTTCATTTCCTCTCATAGATACTGTTCAACTCGCTTTGTTCCTCCAGCAAATTACATCTGCAGTCTTCTGTAACTTTCTAGATACAGTATAGTTCTAATGGTTAAAGAAATCAAGGAACAGAATATTGAATTTGGATGATCAGACTATGATCCTGTTGATAGATCTACTCCTAATCCCATCAACTGTGCTTTGTATTATGGTATCGCTCTAACTTCCCTTGAGTTCAATTTCATTAGATGGTGAAAGGAGCCATGTGGTACAGTGAAATTTGTGCTGAGTTAGCTACTCTCAGTTGTATCCATGGGAAAAGAGATATACGTGGCCTCGGTTCACCTTCTGCTGCTTATTGCTGACCAGTGACCAATGTTCCTGTCCATATCTTCACAACTGCTGCGAAGAACTCTGGCAATGACACTCAAATTCGCAGAATAGGTCAAAGGCACTCACTGTCTAGATCTTTGACTGAGACTCCAGAGAGCTGGTGGAACCATCGGAAATAAAGAGTGGTCAAGTGAGATAACATGGAGAATGGTGACCTTTATAAATGATGAAAGAATGCAAGTTCCTTGGAGGACACTCCGAACACAAGATTGCTCTTTCAGCAGTCAGGATACACTGAGGAATCTATGGGAATGGACCCTCAGGCAGAGACAGCACTATAGTATGGTTGAATATCAAAATCTGATGAGAAAAATGTGAAACAAATTGGCAATGTCTGACAGGGAAATGAAAAGAATTTGCAATATATTTAAATGCCCTTGCAGTTGACTGGCAATAACTCTGGGGCTTCAGCTGCTTTGGTTCCTGGTTCAAATTTCCGTTGCCTGCTTGATTACTCAGAAAGGCAGACCATAGTAATTTCTTGTTGATTCAATTCTGCTATATTTTTAGCGCTCGGTGATGGTCGTCTTTTGAATCCTAGTGCCGTGGGCTACTAATTCTGTAATTCCAGATGCTGCTGTGGAATTTGCCTGCTGTTAACTCTCCACTGACAGTTTGTTGGGGGCATGGGGTTACTTAATCTTATGGGAAGCCCTCTCCGAAGTTGTCTCTGCTCTGTGTTTGCAACGTAGAGAGCTCAGCAGCCAATGTGAGCACTCATTGTTCTTTCACCGGCCAGGTCGATGCAATGTCTGCCTCTCCCTTTCTCTATAATTAGTGAATGTAGTTTCAATTGAACAAGTACTAAGCTCCACCCATTTCTCCCTAAATCATACTTCCCCCACTACAGACCTCTCTTACCATTTATTTCTTTGAGAAAGGTTTTTGTCATCCATCCTTTTAATTTCATCCTTGGCTCAGCATTAACTATTGTCTACTGATGGTTCTCTTAAAAAGTTCTAGGTTCTTTTGTACTATGGTAAAGTTGATATACTCTATACAATCACTGGTCACTTTATTAGGTACAATAGTGGAACCCATTGTGGTCTTCTGTTGCTATATGCCATCTGTGTCAAGGTTCAACATGTTGTGCATTAAGAGATGCTCTTCTGCACGTCACTGTTGTAAGGGAGTCTTGATCATAAGCGGGCCGAAACTCCTGAAGACAGGTGGCAGATCAACTGATGATCCCACTGGTGATAGCAACAGGACAGTTAACATCTTAGTCCACGTGTATTTTGTAACTCTGTGGTTATTTGGGTTACTGTCAGCTTGAACCAGTCTGGCCATTATCCTCTTGTTAACAGGGTGTTTTACCCACAGAAATGCCACTCACTTCTAGTTTGATGTTTGCACCATTCTCTGTAAACTCTTTAATCCCAGGAGCTCAACAGTTTCTGAGATACCAAAATCATCCTATCTGGCATCATTCCATGGTTAAAGTCACTTAGATCACATTTATTCTGATTTGGTCTGCATAACAACTGAACCTCTTGACCATGCCTGCATGCTTTTTATGCATTGAGTTGCTGGCACATGATTGGCTGATTAAATATTTGCAATAACGAGCAAGTGTACAGGTATGCCTAATAAAGTAGTCACAGAGGATAAATTAAAGGTTTTTTTTTGCACGACTAAGTTCCATGTGAAACGAGAAAATCTGCAGATGCTGGAATTCCAAACAACACACACAAAATGCTGGAGGAACTCAGTAGGCCAGGCAACATCTATGGAGAAAAGTACAGTTGACATTTCAGGCCAAAAGCTTCCATTTGAAGCTTTGGTTATGATCTGTATTCATAGAAAGATAAGATTAAAAGTGGGGATATCCTTAAAATATTTTGAATGAACAAAATACCTATACAAATCAAGTGAATGTTGATAAATATTAGATTATTTGGTTCACCTAAGGAATAGTTCTTGATTAATTCTATAAAGAGAACTCAATCAAATTGATACAGAACTGAATTGCTGGTATTACCTTGGTTTCTGATCATACTGAAGTTTCATGTTAGTAACTAATTTATGAGGTTTCGAGAAACAGGAGGCCATTCAAGGTCAGTAAAAACTGTGGGTGGGGGTGTGGGCAGGGGAAACTATAAATGGGGGAACAAATGGAACGACCAAATGTGGGTGGAATTTTGAATTTTAATTCTGCTCGTGGCTTATCATGGCTCACTGAGCAGTAAATACATTTGTAATGCTTGGATTCTAATCATAGCTGATAGCAATAACATACTGATTATCCAGAGTTATGGATGTAACACAATATTTGACAAAATTAGCTGTAATCTTACTACTCATGAGATTCATCCAGAAATTATATTCAAATTGTCCAACTACTGTGCCGTGTATGATCAGATACTTGAGACAATAGAATTTTTAACCCACTCCTTGGACTGTTTTGGATTCAGATTCTATGAGATGGGGAATTTTAGTTAGAGATAATTCTATGCTTGTGCTCCATGCAGACTCTAACACACTTGAAAAATGATTGAAAAGACTTAGGACTTGGTCTATTTTCCAAACTGAATTCAGTGAAAAAAAATTGTTAAACCACTCTCTGGGCTTGGATTCAAACTTCCATGCGAGTTTCCATAAATATTATAGCACAGGTGGGATCTTTCAGCTGTAAATCCATTCCTCCCAAGCCATTAATAGTCCTCCATTTTAAGTATTTATACTGCTCCTTTAATTTCATATCCTGGTTCATGCCTCAATAGCTAATGATGATGAAGCATTCCATGATACAATACTCCTGTCCACAAATCATTCTTCTCCCTAGGTCAAGTCATGGTTGCCAATGTGAAGGTGAAGTTCAACTGGCCAGAAATGAAGGAGAGTTGTGTGTCAAACAGGTTTAAAAAAAAAAGCAAGGCATTTGTCACCGAGATTTTTGAGAATTGACAGCCAATGTAGATAATTGGGAATAGACATGACGGGGGAATGGGTAAAAATTGGTGTCTACATAGCAGCATTTTGATAAATCAAGGAAAATGGAGGTGGAAGAAGAGATGCTGTGCTGGAGAACACTAGAGCTGTTGTCTTTAGATTAAAGTACTTCCAAGTAGTGCTCCCTTTGATAAAATTCAACCTCTCTGATGTTCTCTAGCTGCAAAGGTTGCATTTAAACCCCATTTCACAGTCCCTGCCCCCTGTCAATTCCTCCAGCTCCAGTCTATTATCACTCTGTCCACCCAAGCCCATTGTCTCCAGTTCTCACAAGAGGTTCTGTAAAATGCTAGAAATCCGGAGTTTATTTCTCTCCATAGATGCTGCCTGACCTGCCAAGTTCCTCCAGCATTTTGTGAGTGTCCCCAGTTCTCAATCACCTACTTTTCCAGTGTTGAATTCCAAGCATTTGCCCTGTATTCCTGATCCTTCTCTTCCCACCCGTTCTATGCCTCTCCATCCTCTGCCTTGACTCTCGTCCCATTAGTCCAGCTGTTGTAAATGCCAATCACCTGTAAATGGCGTGGCTGGGTGCTGCAGTGGGAAACTGCACAGAGCCAGTTACTCCCCTAGAGAGGCAGATTCTGGTGCAAAGAGGTGAATGCCAATGGCCTTGGTAATATGTCCCTCCTCAAAAATGGATACTTGCAAGGAACTGTATAAAGGAGAGCCGAGGCGGAGCGTAATTTGCTGCAAAGGAGGCAAGAGACTGAAGAAAGATTGTCAATAGTCAGACAGAGGGAAGATGAAGGAGAAACTTTACAAGGCCAGTATAAAGGGTAAAGGAGTGATCAAAAAGTGGGACTGGAAGTTTGATATTGCAGGGATAAGATAGATTTATGAATAAAAGTGACATTTTATATATAATACGTCATGGGATAAAGAGCTAGTCCTGATCAGGGGAGGGGCCAATGGGCCAGTGGTTCCTCAAGTGGGTACAGTAAGTCCCTTGTGTGTATCTGCTACACTTGCTCTATGGGCTCTGTTTACCAGTGGCTGTAATAGAAATATTTGCAGGGACTAAGTTGTACTTCTTGGACAACTCCCAAGAAGTATTTCTGCACTGTGAAAAATTACCTGTGTGAAACCATGAGGCCTCTAATGGCAAACTATCTATTATTCTGTGGTCAATGAGAATGATGTGTTTCTTCATGTTGCGTTAGTTAGGTTCGTGGAAGCATTAGTGGTAGTTTTAAAGTAACCTTCCCTCCAGCAGTAAATGGAATAATGGGTTGATTGCCTATTTCACACCTGCTTTTACTCACTGTTAATTTATGTAGAGAAGATTAGAATTACATCCACAGTCTAATTGGAATTTTCAGCTAATTTTGTAAAGGCAGAATCTGCAATACAAGTTAAATCTTTCACAGCTTCGGAACTCCCATTAGTGTACTTCGCAGTACTTTTGGAAGTGTAGGCACTGTAGTCATGTGGGGACCATAACAGCTAAATTTTACACAGTAATTTACCAATAATGCTGTGTTAAATGTCCAGTTAATCTGTTAAAATGGTTTACTGATAGTAAATTGACTTTAAGGTAAAATAAAGGCCCCATTCCTCAGCTACATCAGATTACCTATGTGGTGATTGTGTTGTATAGGTAGGTGCCAATATGCTGCCAGTTGAAAGTGATCGTGTTTAAATGGGGAAAATGTGTGTTTGTGTAAATTAACACTAGTGAGGGTGCAAGTCTGGACAAAAAGAGCTTGACAATTGTGCTTCTTCCGCTGAATTTCCTGACACAAGGAAATCTTCAGATGCTGGAAATTCAAGCAACACACATAAAATGCGAGTGGAACGCAGCAGGCCAGGCAGCATCTATAGGAAGAGGCACAGTCGACGTTTCGGGCCGAGACCCTTTGTCAGGACTAACTGAAAGAAGAGATAGTAAGAGATTTGAAAGTTGGAGGGGGAGGGGAAGATCCGAAATCATAGGAGAAGACAGGAGGGGAGGGATGGAGCTAAGAGCTGCAGAGTTGATTGGCAAAAGGGATACCAGTCTGGAGAAGGGAGAGGATCATTGGACGGGAGGCCTAGGGAGAAAGAAAGGGGGAGGGGAGCATCAGAGGAAGACATAGTGAGAGGGACAGAGGAAGAAAAAAAGAGAGAAAGAAAGGTGAAAAAAATAGAAAATAATAAAGGGATGGGGTAAGAAGGGGAGGAGTCAATGTTCATGCCATCGGGTTGGAGGCTACCCAGACGGAATATAAGGTGTTGTTCCTCCAACCTGAGTGTGGCTTCATTGTGACAGCAACCTGGTTAATGTATGAAGGCTGGTCACGTGATTGAGAGGCTAAAGGTGCTGCAGCACTACCAAGTGGAAAGGATCAATATTACTGATCAAAAGAGAGAGAGAGGTGGTGGGAGCAGTTTACGAGACAACTGGTGAACTTGGTGAATGAAAGCATTTTCAGTGTCAGATTAAAACATTGTTGGAGGTAAAAAAAATACACCCTGTCCCTCAGTTCTTCAGAATGTTTATGCAATAGTCACATTACAGTATCAGTAATTAACAGAACTAGAGTTACACTATGGTTTTAACAAAAGTCCGAAAATTGAATGCTGATATCTCAGGATGTGACCTTAAGGCTGTTGGATTACAGGTACTGCAAAAATCCAACTGGTTGAATTAATTTATTTTGGAGTTGGGAAGCTTCCACCCTAATCCAGTCTGTTCTATTGAGGGTGTTTCCTCAAATTCTGAAGGGCCTAGAAATTCCTGTGAACAACCCCAGTGAATAACAGGACAGTTAAAAATTGATTTAAACTGGAGTACAACAATTCTCTGCGCATATTTTGGTGTTATGGGTAAATTTGATGCTTGATATTGTGGCGGAATTTCCAGTTTCTGTTGTACCTTTTGTCTAGTGTTAAAAATAAATTCTCCAAATGAACAACAATAACACCAGCAGCAATACAGCACACAAAACTCAACCGGAGTGAGATTTTCAACCTCTCTGATCTGAGGCAACTACTTTCATATACTTGTTTTCCCTTGAGATAATGCTGTTTTAAGAACCAACACTTTTATTGCCTTTGTTGTCTGTGACCTCTGGTGGACTTAAAACAACTTTGTGCTTTTCTGGTTGTTTTCAGCTTTATAATCTCAATACCACTCGAGGCGGCTGCTGCTACTGGTATCTGCACATCTCAGCTTCTCCTCATTAGGGAGCTAGTCAAGCTCCTTACTCTAGGAGGAAGGTCATGAGTAATTGTGTGTTTTGTGGGCTTTCCACATAGCCTGTACACATCCCGTAATCATCCTAGAAGCACCTGGCAATCACCCCAGCACAGAGGACATGCCGTCTATTGATGCTATTCCTCATTAGCCAGCCCAAGTTCCTTCTCCCAGGAGCAATCTCTCAGTCCCTTTTTTTTTTCCAGCTTCTCGTTGTTCATAAACTTACTTCTCAGTGGGTGGAAGAGTGTTGCTTGCATTGTGTGTGTTCTTTTAAAAGTGCCTTACAGAGATCACTTAAGCAATGCTAAATGCCGGCAGCTGTGGGAACCTTTAACAAATCACTAGAGGATGCCACACAGTCAAACACAACAGCTCTATTTGTGCAAAAGCATATTGCTAGTCTTGGTTTCTATGTATTAGGGTTATACACCACATTGTTTGAATGCCATAAATAGGTAGAAAAGCAAGTTCTAGCTCATCATGGATTGCACACTGGCTACACCACACCATTGCTTTCACTGGCAATTGTGGTGGGAGTGGTTCTGTTTCAGGGCTTATAGATGATGATATGTGGTTTTGCTCTTCTAAGGCTATGTCCACACTACGCCAGATAGTTTTGAAAACGAAGCATTTACTCTTTTTTTTGACCCTCTGTCCACTTTGAAACAGTGTTTCCCCCCCCCCCCCCGAATACGGAACTTTTCTAAAACACTCTCCAGAGTGTCGAAATTTGAAAATGATTGTTGTGCGTTGTAGTGGGAAGGGGTAAATGGAGATATTTAAAAACGCTGTCGTGACAACACCACAACAACAATGCTTTTTCTGCTTCTGCTTGGTACTGTGCAAGCACTGCCAGACTGCTGTTATAATGCGCAGTCAGTGTGAACAGCATGAGAGTTAAATTGTAAAGTGAACTTTTTTGACTAGATCCCCTAAATTGATTTGATTGAGTCTATCTTTAAAAATATTAATGTCAGAAATACTGCGCAGGTCTGGCGGCAGAAGATTCCACTCTCTTGTTGATCTTGGGTAGAGGACGGCTTCATGTGTGTGTTGTTTACTTTATTGTCTACGTTAATAGCTTGTTTGGAGTTAAACATCTCCACGTTCTCCGCTGCTTTGCTGACTTTGTAGTCGTTTGTAACTCGCAGAAACAGCTCGACTTCATTGTCTGTCTAAACGAAAAAGTCCGGTCTGCTTTTTCCAGCGGAGGTTTTCTTTGTATTCCTCGAAGACATTGTTGAAAACTTTCTTTCATTGTTGTTGGTACTGTAGTTTTTGACCAATAGAAATAGCACAACGCCGCCACGGAAACGTAAATATTATACTGTTTCCTCTTCGCTTGTTTTCTGTAGATGAGTCTGCGCATGCCCAGTTGGAGTAGATTCGCCCAAATATCTGTTTTAATGTGGACAGAGATATTTTGAAAAACGCCTAGTGTGGATGCCTGGTGTTTTTACTCGAAACCGGCGTTTTCAAAATTATCTGGTCTATTGTGGACGTAGTCTCAGTTCTGAACAAGACAAGAGATTGGAGTTGCATTTTCTGGTTTCATCTTATAACTATGAGCTGTGTGCATGCACACACATGTAAATTTAATGGCCACTTTATTAGGTATACCTCTACACTGGCTTGTTAATGCAAATACCTAATCAGCAGCAACTCAATGCATAAAAGCATGCAAACATGATCAAGAGGTTTGGTTGCTGTTCAGACCAAGCATAAGAATGGTGAAGAAATGTGATCTAACGACTGTAGGATGATTGTTGGTGCCAGGTGGGGTGGTTTGAGTATCGCAGAAACTGCTGATCTCCTGGGACTTTCTCACACAATTGTCTATAGAGTTTACAGCGAATGGTTCAAAAATCAAAAAGCAGGCAATGAAAAGTTTCTTTTCTGTGGGTGAAAATGCCCTGTTTATGAGAATGGCCAGACTAGTTCAAGCTGACAGGAAGGTTACAGTAACTCAAATAAACACATGTTACAACAGTGGTGTGCCGAAGAGCATTTCTGAAATCATGACAACTTGAAGTCGATGAGCTTCAGCAGCAGAAGACAACAAACTCAGTGGCCACTTTAAGTACAGGAGGTATAAGGCCCAGATTTAATGGGGATATAGTACTCTGCAAGAGTTTTAGGCACATGTATATAGCCAGACCTTTGCACAGTACTGTATATTATGTCTTTCCAGTTACCAAGTAACGCTAAATACTTCTGAGCTAATACAAAGCTAACTTCTCTTATTTCTGTTTCCCAGCCACCTCCCTATTTTAACTAATATACAATACTGTGCAAAAGTCTTACGCACCCTAGCTTTAGATACATTCCGAAGACTTTTGCACAGTACTGTATTTTGGCAGTACCCTCTGTATTGGCTTCTGTTTCCTGCCATTATTGCCGCTATTTAGCGATTTCCACATGAACGTAGAAGTTCTGAAGATGTGATAATTTTACCTAATGCATTCTGACGCATAGAAACATAGAAAATCTACAGCACATTACAGGCCCATTGGCCCACAATATTGTGCTGACTATATAACCTGCTCTAGAAGCTTCCTAGAGTTTCCCTACTGCATAGCCCTCTATTTTGCTAAGCTTCATGTACCTAACTAAGAGTCTCTTAAGAGACCCTATTGTATCTGCCTCTTCCACCTTCATTGGCAGTGCATTCCAAGCACCCACCGTTCACTGTGTGAAAAACTTACCTCTGACATCTCCCTTGTACCTACTTCCAAGCACCTTAAAACTATGCCCCCTCGTTAGCCATTTCAGCCCTGGGAAAAGGCCTCAGGCTACCCACACAATCAATGCCTCTCATCATCTTATACACCTCTGTCAGGTCGCCTCTCATCATCTTATACACCTCTGTCAGGTCACCTCTCATCATCTGTTACTCCAAGGAGAAAAGGGCAAGTTCACTCAACCTATTCTCATAAGGCATGCTCTCCAATCCAGGCAACATCCTTGTAAATCTCCTCTACACTCACTCTATAGCATCCATATCCTTCCTGTAATGAGGTGAGCAGAACTGAAGACAGTACTCCAAGTGGAGTCTAACTAAGGTCATATATAGCTGTAACATTACCTTGCGGCTCTTGAACTCAATCCCTCGGTTGATGAAAGTCAACACACCATACGCCTTCTTAGCAACACTGTCCACCTGCGCAACAGCTTTGAGTGTCTATGGATATTGACCCTAAGATCTCGCTGATCCTCCACTCTGCCAAGAGTCTTACCATTAATATTATATTCTATCTTCAAATTTGACCTACCAAAATGAACTACTTTATACTTATCTGGGTTGAACTCCATCTGCCACATCTCAGTCCAGTTCTGCATCCTATTGATGTCCCACTCTTACAACCCTCCAGACTACCCACATTGGCAAACTTACTAACCCACCCTTCTACTTCCTTATCCAGATCATTTATAAAACTCACAAAGAGAACGGTCCTGGAACAGATCCCTTGCGGAACACACTGGTCGCCGTCCTTCTTGCAGAATACAACCTATCTACAATCACTCTTTGCCTTCTGTAGTCAAGTCAATTCTGGATCCACAAAGCAAGGTCTTCTTCAATCCCATGCCTCGTTACTTTCTGAATGAGCCTCGCATGGGAAACCTTATCAAATGCCTTCCGCTGCTCTACCTTCATCAATATGTTTTGTTACATCCTCAAAGAAATCAATTAGGTTCGTAAGGCTTTGTCAAGGGCAGGTCATACCATGCTGACTATCCCTAATCAGATTATGTCTCTCCAAATGCTCATAAATCCTGACTTTGAGGATCTTCTCCAACAACCTCCCACCACTGAAGTAAGACTCACTGGTCTATAATATCCTGGGTTATCTCTACTCCCTTTCTTGAACAAGGGGACAACGTTTGCAAACTTCTGATCATCTAGTACGTCTCTCGTATCTATTGATGATGCAATAATCATTGCCAGAGGCTCAGCAATCTCCTCCCTCACTTCCCACAGTAGGCTGGGCAGTGTCTGGTACAGTACAAGTGATTTATCCAACTTTTCAAAAGCTCCAGCACATTCTCTTTCTTAATGTCTATACACTCAAGCGTTTCAGTCCACTTTAAGTCATCCCCACAATTGCCTGGTGAATACTGAAGCAAAGTATTCATTAATTACCTCTGCTACTTCCTGTAGCTCCACCTACATGTTTCCACTCTCACTCCTAATTGGTCCTATTCTCACACGGCTCATGATCTTACTCTTCACATACTTGTAGAATGCCTTGGTATTTTCCTTAATCCTGCTCGCCAAGGCCTTCTCATGGCCCCTTCTAGCTCTGCTAATTTCATTCTTCAGTTCCTTCCTGGCACCCTTGTAATTTTCTAGAGCTCTAAGAATACCTAGTTTCTTGAACCCTTTCATAAGCTTTTCTTTCCTTCATAACTAGATTTTCTACATACTTTGTACTTACCCTACCATACTCTCCCTGCTTCAATGGAACATACCCATGCAGAATTTCCTTGAGAACATCTGCTCACAATTTATGTTTCTGCCTAATAGCATCATATTTCCCCCTACTCCAATTAAAGTTTTTCTCAAATTTTCTGCTGCTATCCCTCTCCAGCGCTATGGTAAAGGAGACAGAGTTGTGATCACTACCTCCAAAATGCTCTTCCACCGAGAAATCTGACACCTGACCAGGTTGATTTCCCAATACAGATCAAGTACAGCTTCTCCTCTAGTTGGCGTATCTACATATTGTGACAGGAAACCTTCCTGAACACACTTAACAAACTCCACCCCATCTAAACCCCTTGCTCTAAGGAGATGTCAGTCAGTATTAGGAAAGATAAAATCACCCATCACAACAAACCTGTTGTTATTGCACCGATCCAGAATCTGCCTTCCTATCTCTGTTACTATGGGGGGGTCTGTTAAAAAAAAAACAAAAAAAAACACTCAGTAGAGCTATTTCCCCCTTCCTGTTTCTGACTTCTACCCACAATGACTCAGTAGAGAATTTCTCCATAACTTCCTCCTTTTCTGCTGCTATGATGCTATCCCTGATTAGCAGTACCACCCACCCTCACCTCTTTTGCCTCCCTTCCTGTCCTTTTTGAAATATCTAAAGCCCGGCACACTCAGCAACCCCTGAGACATCCAAGTCTCTGCAATGGCCACAACATCATAGTTCCACATATTGATCCACGCTAAGTTCATCCGCCTTGCTCATGAATTGAATTGAGTTTATTACTTACATCCTTCACATACATGAGGAGTAAAATCTTTATGCTATGTCTCCGTCTAAATGTGCAATGTGCAACTTACAGTAATTTATAATAAATAGTATGTACAACAGAACAGTCAATATAACATAGAAATACAGTTGTATCAGCGTGAGTTAATCAGTCTGATGGCCTGGTGGAAGAAGCTGTCCTGGAGCCTGTTGATCCTGGCTTTTATGCTGCAGTCCCATTTCCCAGATGGTAGCAGCTGGAACAGTTTGTGGTTGAGGTGATGTGGGTCCCCAGTGATCCTTCGAGCCCTTTTTACACACCTGTCTTTGTAAATGTCCTGAATAGTGGGAAGTTCACAGCTACAGATGTGCTGGGCTGTCCGCACCACTTTCTGCAGAGTCCTGCGATTGAGGGAAGTACAGCTCCCATACCAAGCAGTGATGCAGTCTGTTAGGATGCTCTCAATTGTGCTCCTATAGAAAGTTCTTAGGATTTGTGGGCCCATACCAAACTTCTTCAACCGTCTGAGGTGGCTGTGTCTTTTTCACCACACAGCCAGTATGTACAGACCACGTGAGATCCTTGGTGATGTTTATGCCGAGGAACATAAAGCTGTTCACCCTTTCAACCCCAGATCCGTTGATATCAATAGGGGTTAACCTGTCTCCATTCCTCCTGTAGTCCACAACCAGCTCCTTTGTGTTTGCGACATTGAGGGAGAAGTTGTTTTCTTGACACCACAGTGTCAGGGTGATGACTTCTTCTCTGTAGGCTACCTCGTTATTATTTGAGGTTAGGCCAATCAGTGTAGTATCATCAGCAAATTTAACTAGAAGATTGGAGCTGTGGGTGGCGACACAGAGTAAAGGAGGGGCTTAGGACACAGTCCTGAGGGACACCTGTGTTGAGGGTCAGAGGGGCAGAGGTGAGGGAGCCCACTCTTACCACCTGCCGGCGATCTGACAGGAAGTCCAGATGCAGTTACACCTTGCATTAAAATAGACACATCTGAAACCATCTGGCTGAGTGCTTCTTTGTTCTATCATCTGCCCATCCTTCCTCACAAACTCTCTACAAGCTGTCTCTACTTGTGTGCCAACCACCCCATCCTCTGCCTCTTCACTTCGGTTCCCACCATGGCCTCTCCATGGATTTCAGTGGACAGGAATGATTGCAAAGTTTCATAATACATGCAAGTTCATTTAGGATTTTTCAGCTTATTTAAACACTTTACATGTTTTAGCTTTATTGACTTCTTATAAAATGATTTTTTGTTAGCTTAAATAGTGTATCTAGATTTGAATGCTTTGAGTGTTTCCAAGTATCAGAAATAGTTAGGAGCTCTAACAGTTGGTCAATCCATAGGCATATCTTAGTCCACTGTCAGTTTTATGCGAACCTTCCCAATGTTGAAGATTGTGTCCAGAAGACCCTTTCATTTTGTAAGGTTGTCCCGTGATGGATACAGCCATTTAGTTCCTGCTAAGATAATCGTCTGAGGAAAATGGAATAATTTGTTGATGGACCTCGGTAAACACAAGCAAATTGTCCCTGAGGTTGTCAACATTGTATTGCAACAACAAAGGACAGTTGTGGAATGCACTGTTGATGGCCTTTGTCGCCTCAGCAAGTCCCCTTGTATAGCAGAAGCTCCCAAGTGCAGCCAAGGTTAAATGTAGCATTTGCTGTTGCAACCATCAATTTCCTATGAAATTATATTGAATAGGGGATAAAGGAGAATGAAAACAGTGTCAAATCTTACTGGTTACCCACTCTGAAAGCTACTTATTTTTGAAAACATTGATGTTCTGAAAGTGCATGCAGACATGTGCATTCAGAGGTAATTCGAAAGGTTCTGAAAAAGAATACATAAAAGCCAAGTGTATTTTCTCTAAACTGTAGTCGATCATCTAGATTGCTCAATGGGCAACTACTTTGCTGTCCCATGTGAGGAAGCTGGACATGGTTCCTCCGTCAATAATCAAGGTCCTTCTGCAGCACCAAAGGTTTCCTCATGTTCATGTACACGAGCCTTCCTGCAATAAGAACAAACACTGAGACCGAGGCCGTGGCAGTGATGTTAAGTCAAAGGCTCTTGTAGTCGTTTGTGCTCTTTATAACAAAATTTTAAATTGCAGTAAGTGCCAGCTTGTGGCCACCAGAATAAGAACAAATCAGGTTTGTTATCAATGATATATATCGTGAAATTTGTTTTGTGACAGCAGTATAATGCAAGACATAAAAATATTACTCTAGGTTACAGTAAAAAAAATAGACACATAGTGAGGTAGTGTTCATGAGTTGATGGATTGGTCAGAAATTTGACGGCAGAGGGGAAGAAGCTCTTCCTAAAACATTGAGTATGTGTCTTCAGGCTCCTGCACCTCATTCCTGATGGTGGTAATGAGAAGAGGGAAGGTCCTTGATGGTTAAGATTTCTTAATGATGGTTGCCACCTTCTTAAGGCATTGCCTCTTGAAGATGTCTTGATGGTGGGGAGGCTTCTGTCCATGATGGATCTGGCTGAGTCTGCAACCTTCTGCAGTCTCTTCTCATCTTACGCATTGGCACCTCCGCACCAGACAGTGATGCAACCAGTCAGAAACTCTCTGCAGTCCACGTTTAGAAATTTGCTAGTGTCTTTTATGTCATACCAAATCTCCTCAGATCCCTAATGAAGCAGAGCCACAGGGATATCTTAATTGTGATTGCATCAATATTTTGGGCCCAGGAAAGATCCTCTGAGGTGGCACGCAGGAACTTGAAGCTGCTCACCGCTTCCACTGCTGACTCCTTGATAAGGACTGGTGTGTGTTCTTCTGCCTTCTCCTCCTGTGCCAGTACTATATACCAGGGTTACACCTGAAAGGTTTCTGTTGTAGTGACAGCCTGATAGGATGTTAGTCCTTGGCTTTTCACTCAGACTCTGAAGATTGCACAGGGCCTGACATAGTCACTGGTCCATGTGTTCCTGGTCTTGATCCATGGGTCTCTCTGGTCCTTGATGAAAGGGTAATACTGGTGAAGCCTTCAAAAAAAAAGTGTTAGAGAGGATGTTGGAAGCAATGTTCTATATTTTTCTTAATAGCTTGCAGCTGTGACTGGTTAATAACTCTTTAATTTGATTTTCTTGGACAATCCCCGTGATTAGTAATCCTAGTGAATCTGACACCAGTTTTCTCTAAGTTTAGAATCAGTGGTATTTAACCCTTAACTTTGTGACTTCTTTTGGTATTTCCCTGTAAACATCCAGCATGCAATAAAATTTTGCCGGAGCCTTCAAACAGCCCTTATATTTATTTGAACTCATGCTCTGGCTCACACCCTTTTTCAGTCAATTGATGAAGAAGCCAAGTCTGGCACTCGACCAAACTCTACTAAGTATATACATTGTAGTGCATAACACAGCCAATATTGAGGAATCTGATTCTGTGCATTCATTCTATACGTTCATTGGAAAGTGGGACACTATAAATTGTCTTTAAGTCTTTCCAATGAAAATTTCACCCAATTACTCTAGGTGTGTTGCTTTACTAATCCCTGTGCAAAGGGCAGGTGATAATTCGATGTGCATTGGTGCTTCACTTCATTGCTTTGCTTTAAATCTCATTTTTCACATGCTGCAAAAATTTCTGAATGATATCCCTGTAGATTGACAACATTCATCTAGTCGTTACAATTCTTACCTGGCTCAATATCCCAAGTTCCAGATGCATTGCAATGAGCTGTGGACAGTATCCATGCTGAGACAGTGCTGCACTATCAGTCTGCATTTGGAATGTGGCATTACATTTTCTGCTGACTGAAACAAACAGAAAAGGCTCACTATTTGTAGAAGAACAGAGGAATTCCCCATATCCAGGCCAAAATTTACCCTCAACCAAAAATACCTCTACAGAGTATTTGGCTACTTATCTCATGGCTGTATTCACAACCACACTGTGAAATGCACCCAAAGAAATGGAAAAATACATGGAGGCTGTCACACGTAATGAAAGGGTTTCATTTTGAATTTATTTAAATCTTACATCCATCCCATAACGTGAGGGAGTAAAAATCTTTGTGTTATGACTCTGTTGCAATATACAGACAAGTGAATTTATAAGTCTAATGGCTTGTAGAAAGAAGCTTTCCGTAGCCTGCTGGTCCTGGCTTTAAGGCTGCGGTACTGTTTGCCAGGCGGAAGCAGCTGAGACAGTTTATGGTTGGGGTGACTGGTGTCCCTGATGATCTTCCAGGCCTTCCTTCTGCACCTGCTGCTGTAAATGTCCTCAATGGAGGTAAGTTCACGTCCACAGATGCACTGGGCTGTCCGTACCACTCTCTGCAGTGCCCAGCGATCAAGGTTGGTGCAGTTCCCACACCCGGTGGTGATACAGCCAGTCAGTATACTCTCAATGAATTGAATTGACGTTATTACTTACATCCTTCATATACGTGAGGAGTAAAAATCTTTACATTACGTCTCCATCTAAATGTGCAATGTGCAATTGATAGTAATTTATAATAAATAGTATGTACAACAGGACAGTCAATAGAACATAGAAATACAATTTTATCAGCATGAATTAATCATGCCCCTGTAGAAGGTCCTGAAGATTTGGGGGCCCATGTTGAACTCCTTCAGTCGCCTGAGGTGGAAGAGATGCTGTTGTGCTTTTTTTGCCACACAGCCAGTGTGTACAGTCCAGGTGAGATCTTTGGTGATGTGTATACCAAGGAACTTGAAACTGCTCACCATCTCAACTGCAGACACATAGGTGTTGATTGGGGCGAGCCTGTCTGGTTTCCTCCTGAAATCCACGATCAGCTCTTTTGTTTTTTGGACATTGAGGGAGATGTTGTTACCCTGGCATCACTGTGTCAGGGTGTCAAGCTCTCCTCTCTAGGCTGTCTTGTCACTGCCAGACATGAGGCTGATCAGTCATGTCATCGTGTCATCTGCGAATTTGATCAGCAGATTGGAGCTGTGTGTGGTAGCACAGTCACGGGTGTAAAGGGAGTAGAGGAGGAGACTCAGGACACAGCCCGGGTGGGGGGGGGGGCTCAGAGGGGCAGAGGTGAAGAAGCCCATCCTTACCATCTGTTGGTGATCTGACAGGAAGTCCAGGATCCAGCTGCACAAGGCGGGGTGCAGGCTGAGGTCTCTGAGCTTCCTGTCAAGCCTGGAGGGAATTATGGTGTTGAATGCTGTGGCTATGGGGTCATTCCTTTAAATTAATGTTGTTTGCAAATTCAAAAAATAAGACTGATTGTATATTTTCCTGTTTCTATTGGAAGTATACTTCTATAAAAGATCATTAATTAGTTTAGAAATTTGTGTTTGCCTTGTAAACATAAGTAAACATTTTCTTTCAATATGCTTCATTATTGCTCATATTTTTAACTTAAAAAATGTGGCCTCACTCTAATTGATTAACTTCTTTAGTTGGATGAAGATACTGTCCCTAGCACTCCTTTACAATTCCAAAAATCACTAAATGGGAAGTGTGAGCCTAACTCTTAGTGCTTCATCTGGTCTCAGTGCCTCTTGGTTAATGGGAAGAAAAGAAAAAGAGCCCGTGGTTCTGCTCTCGATTATCCTCCTTCATGTGAGTTTGGAAAGACTGTAAAGTTTTCAGTCAGTGGGCAAAATGGTGGAAGAATTTGCTTGCTACTCTTAACTATTTTTCCTTTCATTGATTTCAGTTGATCTGGGAGCACTATTTTAGCTCTTGTTTATTGCTTTTTAGCTTCCAACTAGCATCTGTGGCACAATGTTTATTTTGCCAGCACTGGCTATGTGTGTGTCGCGTGGCCAAGAGCTTAAGGTGTCGGTCTAGTGATCTGAAGGTCGTGAGTTCGAGCCTCAGCTGAGGCAGCGTGTTGTGTCCTTGAGCAAAGCATTTAACCACACATTGCTCTGCAATGACACCGATGCCAAGCATATCGGCCCTAGTGCCCTTCCCTTGGACAACATCGGTGGCATGGAGAGGGGAGACTTACAGCATGGGCAACTGCCGGTCTTACACACAACCTTGCCCAGGCCTGCACCCTGGAAATCTTCCAAGGCGCAAATCCATGGTCTCACGAGACTAATGGATGCGTAAGTTATGTGGTACATGAGTGAGTGATGTGGGACAAGTAGAAAACATTACTTAGTTGCTAATGTAGGTTTTTGTTTATTCATATAATGTAAAACAACTAAAAATGGCCAATCTTCTGATATACCTCCTCCTCATATACCTCTCCCTAACCCCCACCACCCCCCAACACCAACCTGACTAATTCTTCCTTGTATAAAGATGATGAGTAAGAACAGGAACCATACTAATTGCTTTTGCAGTCTATGGTTAAACAGTAAATGACACTGATGTGAGGTCCTCAGGGTATGGCAACTGCCTGGAACAGAGTGTTAACTGGGTGTTACATCTAGAGGAGGAAAGCGAGAAGGGAGGAGAGTTAAACATTAACTGTTGGTTAATTCCATGTGTAAGTAATTGGATGTAAATGAAGATCATGTGAAGGAGCAGAAGAAACAGAGACTTGGTGAGTTTAAACAAGCATTTGGCATAAGAGAAAAAAATAGTAATTTAAAAAAAAGTTTTGATCAAGGTAGGTAATGCAATAAATATAATTATTTAAAGTCATTTATTTATCTTTTAATGTGTTTATTTTAATACATGCAGCATAGCAGGGACCTCACTCCATATTCTCCTGTGCCATGTGGGAACTCCAGGATCTTTTGCATGTCCTGGACAAGCACAGATGTACATCAGCTGGAGATGCTTGAGCTCTGGGCTTTGGGCCTTGAGGCTGTCTGTGGATAGACCGTTCTTACAGATGCTTACCCGCAGGTGAAGAGAATGCTGGCAGAGAAGGAATGGTGATATCCGCACTGAAAACATAAGAGCAGACAAGTAGTTTAGGAGACTCCCATGGACAGCATTGCTGAGTCGCATTCTGATAATACTGTTGAGAAAGGGTTTTTCACTGGGAAGTGTAGCTAAGACCGTAGGCATTTGCTGTGGCTTAACTATACAGTGGGGTGTGGTACGAAGGTGGGGTTGGGGAGGGGAGATGGGGAGGAGGAGTAGGGCACGGTGGAAGGAGAAAGGTCAAAAGAATAATAGCTATAGGGGATATTGTGGTTATCCAAACAGAGAGATGTTTCTTTACACTTGTAAGGCAGCAGGATGTCATGTTTCCTCCTTGCAGCCAGGGTTGAGGATATCAGTAAGTGGTTATTCTGAGAGAGGTCGGTACAGAGCCAGAGACTGTAGTTGATATGGGTGCCGACAGAAAACAGAAGAAAGTCTTGCAGGCAAATATGAATAGAAGGAGTGTGAAGAGCATCAAATATGAATAGAAGGAGTGTGAAGAGCACAGTGATGCGGTGATTCCACGAGCCTGAGTTCAGTATTGATGTTTGCGGCTGCCTAGAGTTCGTTCATTACCTCGGGTGCTCTATTTTGCAGAAACCTGCTGTTTGCTAGGTTATTGACTGTTGTAAATTACCCTCAATGCTGGTGGCTGATAGGAGAATCAGGAGAATAATATACTGTGTATCATTGAGTACAAGAATGGTATAGAAAAAATGAATGTAGGTCTGAGGAGATGGTGCAGCTAGGGTAGGTTTCAGATTCTTAGGTACTGGGAATAGTTCAGATTTAAAAGGTACCTGTACAGATCACACACGTTATACCTCAACAGAACTGGGGTTAATTTCTTTGCAGGTAGGTTTTCTGGTTATGTTAGTAAGGATTTAGTTTGCCATAGAAATCTGAGTAAGGCTTCAGAAGGGTGAAGAGCAGTTCTGAAATTGGAAAGCAGCAAAAAAGTGGGAGAATTTGGAAGGCGAGGGACATAAAGCCAGGAAAACCAACCAACAGCATGCGCACTTGTGCTTTATGGTTCAGACCTGTATGTAGAGGCTGATTGGATGCAAGGTGAGAACAGGGGAACTCTGTTCTTGCTCTCTTTGGGAGAGGGGGTGACAGCAGAGGTGCAGGAAATAGATGAGGTTATAAAGGGAAAGCTGCAGTTCAGGAATAAGGGTGACATTTTGGAGACAGTAAATACCACAAAAATGAGGGATCTGGGAGAATGGAATGGGTTCCTTACAGCCAGTGGATTGAGAGGAAATATAGTCAAGATCACTGTAGGATTCTGTAGGCTTGTTATGGATGTTGGTGGGTTGCCTGACTCCTCCGATTGTGCCACTCCATTCCACAGATCATCTTTTGCAGCTTCTTTCAGCTTCATAAACACAAGAGATACTGCAGATGCTGGAAATCCAGGGCAATACACACAAAATACTTGTGGGTCTCAGCAGGTCAAGAGGTGATCTGCCTGACCTGCTGAGTTCCTCCAGTATTTTGTGTGCCTTCCTCCGTCTTTGATACGATTCCATCACTGGTCACAAATTCCCCTCCTCTCTCCTTTCCGAATCTTGTCCATCTGTTCTCTTTGCCACTCCCTGGTCCACTTGCCTGCCCCCACCAATCTCTTCCCATCTTGAAGCACTTCCTTCTGCAACCACAGGAGATGCTGTATCTGTCCTTTCACTTTACCCCATCTGGAGACTCAATCAGCCTTTCTATGCATTGATGTGAATCACTTGCACTTATAATCTTTTATCTTTTCTTCTTCCTGTTTGGTGTGCTGTATCTGGAGTTTGCAAAGCCGCCTCCTTTACTTTGCTGAAACCAAACCGAGGTTGTGTGATTACTTTGCCGAGCACAAGTGTTCAGTCTGTGGGGCTGACACTAAGCGTCCTGTTGCTCGCTGTTTAATTCTCCGTCCCACGGCCATCCTGACCTTTCTGCCCTGCACTGTTACATTAAGGCTCATCATCAGCTGAGGAACGACAGTTCATCACCTATCCAGACACGCTGTAGACCTTTGGAACAGGTATCAAATTCTCCAACTTTAGTTAATTTCTCTTCTCTCTCTGTATCAGAATTGCTCATTTCTGCTGCGTGTTGCCTGACAGTGTTAGCTCAGCTGTTTTTCTAGATTAGTGCAGCCTGACCTGCTGAGCATGTCCCACAGCCCTGTTATTAGCAACACATCACAATTTTCTCCTATTTTATCACACTCTAACTGCCTCTATTAACCACTTTGACTGGAGAGCTCTCCACAAGGAAACCCAGACCTCATCTTTTCACAGATATTCCTTTCGTCCTGTTCACTCTTGCTGCCACCATTTTTGTAATTTAAATCTACCTTTTTATTTTCTCTTTTTCACTGTTCCACTGAAAGACCTTGCTCTGAAACTTTAGCTCTGTTTCACGTGCACAGGCACTGCCAGATCTGCATGTGGTTAGAGCATTTCTGATTTTATGAGCTGAGATACAATCAGTTCAAAGATATAGAATGCACTAAAGTGCCTGATTTGCATTCAGAAATATACAGCAATCCCCGTCTGAGGTTGCAATTCTGCATTTAATTTTAAGCAAAGACGTTTGGCAGGTGGAAAGTGCAGCAATGTGAGAGCATGTTGATTGGCATGAAAGTAATGAGGCATGGGATCCAAGGAGACCTTGCCTTGTGGATTCAGAATTGGCTTGACCACAGAAGGCAAAGGGTGGTTGTGTATGGTTCGTATTCCGCATGGTGGACGGTGACCAGAGGTGTTCCGCTGGGATCTATACTGGGACCCCTCCTCTTTGTGATTTAAAAAAAAAATATAAATGACCTAGATGAGGAATTGGAAGGGTGGGTTAGTAAGTTTGCTGATGATATAAAACTGGGGGTGTTGTGTATAGTCTGAAGGGTTGTTGGAGGTTACAGCGGGACATCAATAAGATGTAGAACTGGGCTGAGAAGCGGCAGATGGAGTTCAACCCAGAGAAGTGTAAAGTGGTTCATTTCGACAGGTGAAATTTGAAGACAGAATACAATATTAATGGTAAGACTCATGGCAGAGTAGAGGATCAGCGAGATCTTGGGGTCCATGTTCATAGGACACCCAAAGCTGCTGCACAGGTGGACAATGTTGTTAAGAAGGCATATGGTGTATTGGCATTCATCAATCATGGGATTGAGTTCAAGAGCCGTGAGGGTATATTACAGCTATATAAGACCTTAGTTAGACACCACTTGGAGTACTGTGTTCAGTTCTGGTCACCTCATTATGGGAATGATGTGGATGCTATAGAGAGCATGTTCATTGTCATGGACGTGATTCAATAAGAGTTGGCATAGTAGTGAAGAAGGATAAAGATAAAATAAGACATAGTGAACATTTGGAGTAAGGCTAATTTACAATATTGAAAAGAAAGTTAGCAAAAACAGACTGGAACTAGTTATTGAAAATCTCAGTGTCAGAATGATGGAAGGTTCTCATCTGCAACAATAAGAAAAGGACATTACTACTGAGATTCCTGAACTGGTTGGGGTGAGAACCACTGCTTCAAGAAGTTCTGTTAAACCTATTTCCACCACAATAAAATAGGACTATAAATATGGAGCCTCCTGGATTCATCAGGGTAAGATTTAAAAAAAAGGGAAATTATGTCGGATACCAAGAGCTTAATACTGCTGAAAACTTCAAAGACTTGAGAGAATCTAAGAATGAATTCAAATGGACATTTGGAAAGCAGAGCGGGAACACTGGAAGGTAAAATCAAAGCCTAAGGATGTTTTATAATGAGCATGAGGATACTAAGGAAGAGTTGTGCTTGTTAAGGACTGATAAAGTTGCTTTTGTGTGCCAGCAGAGAATTCTGAATGTTTGCCTTTGTAAAAATGGGACAAATATTGATGTTGTATTGTCAGAGGTATTGAACACAATAAATCATAAAGTGGAGGGTATTAACAGATTCAGATACAGTGGATTCTGGTTAATTGGGCCATTGGTTAATCAGGACAGCTGCTTATTTGGGACAACTCTTAAAGAATAAAAACTAACAGAGAAAATAACCAGGATTCTCTCCTTTTATTTGAGACACTATGCTGCTTAAATGGTACAGGAGTCTGTTGCCTGAACAATTTCTAACCAGAGTCAGTAGCGTGCACTTGTGTGGCCGCTAGAGCGAAGGGTTTTTAAATAGTGTTAGATGTGTGTGTTGTGTTCAAAAGGCAGTGATTTTTATCACTGATAGTTGGTGAGAAATATGCAGAAAGACAATTCTGAGTTGTTTTACTCACTGAGGTTTCAAGCATTCAGACTTGGAGATACCACAGGTGAAAATAAAATGATCAACAGGGTAGGAACTACGAAGAATTTGAAGGTATGGACAATTATCTTGAATGTTATAATGAAAATGAAGGATTTTGGAGGATGCAATCTTCGAAGGGATTGTATGGAGACACTCTGCACTAGGCGTCTGCACTGATTTTGTTCGTTCATAGTCAATCAAAAGAACACGGCAGTGTACATTGGACGAATTCCTTCATCGATAACTATTAGGAACTAATGCTAGTTTTATAGTACTGTAGTAGTATTGGTAGTGTTCTAATTTGTTCTGTATATCATTTGAAAACACAATTTGCTACACAGTTAAATGGTAGTTTACTCTTTTTATACATTTTTAACTATTTCCATGCAACTTTGGCTAATTGGGCCGAAATGTGCTGGTCTCAATGTCTCCCAACTAACTAGAATTCACTGTATTTGAATGTGAATATTGCAGGCAGTTAAAAATAAGTTCTTGATGCTTTGACCTCCCAGTATTCAGTACTCCCTGGCTGTAGGATTGGAACATTGCCTGTGTTGTACCATTGTTTAAAGGAGGGAATAATATATTATAACAGGTTTGTCATTTTAACCTTTGCAGTAGGATAATTACTTGTAACAGTTCTTAAGATTAGTAAAAAAAAACTTCCTGTAGAAAAGTACAGATTAATCAATGATAGTCTACGCAGATTTATTCAGAACAAGTCACATCTGATTAACAGTTTTGTGAGCTGCCTGCAAAGCGCTGGCTTTTATTTATTTATTTATTTGTTTGTTTGTTTCTTTGTGTTTTTATTAATTTGCACAGTTTGCTGCCTTTTGCACGTTGATTATTTGCCGTGCTTATGCGTAGTTTTTCATTGATTCTGTTGTATTTCTTTGTTCTATTGTGAATGCCTGCAAGAAAATGAATCTCTGGGTAGTGTATGGTGACATATATGTACTTTGATAATAAATTTACTTCGAAGTTTGAGCTTTTGAACAGTTCGATTTTTGAAGCAGTAACCGATTTAATGAGGCTGTTGTATGTGGTGCAGTTTACTTTGAGAAGGCTGACTGGTCAACGTTCAAAGTACGTTTATTATCAAAGTATGTATACCATATGCAATCTTGAGATTCATCTCCTTGTAGGCAGTCACAAAACCTAGAAAGATAACAGAACCCATTAAAAAAAGACCATCAAGCACCCAACGTGAGGGGGAAAAAAAAATCATACATGCAATAAAAGTAAGCAAATAACATTCGGAACTGAAGTTCACAGCCACGAAGCCATTCGTCACTGCAGACGATCCAGAAGTCTGTTAGTCGCAGGCCACAACCTTAGTTCGGCACAGAAACAAGTCTACCTTGCGGAACAGTGAGCTGGGTATTGGCCTGTCCCTCACCTTCAGCCCCGACACCCTGAACTTTGCAATCTGGCTTGGCCAGCAAACTATGGGTTGTTCCTCACTCTCGGAGCCCAGGCTCCGATGCATCAACACTGCCTTGCCTCGACTCAGTTCTGCCACATCGAATAGCCTCCAAGTCCGCTCTGGCAATGGCCAAGTATTGGCTTGTTACCCGCTCTGGGGCCTGGGCCCCACTGCTTCGATTCGGCCCATACACACTACACCACAACCGTCCTGCATCTTCGAGATTTCAGTTCTCACCATAAAAATGCCATGAGTTCAGAAACTCAACTCTGAAAGGGAAGTTACAGGCTGTTGATTGCAGTGATTGTCTCTGAGGAAAACGTTTGATTAATACAGTAGTTTATAGTTTTGTCTGCTACCAGCAAGTTGCCGCTGTGCTTCACAGTGCCATCTTAAACCAGAAAAAGCAAAGGTGAGTGGAATCCAAGTAGACTGGCAAATTGGATCCAAAATCAGCTCAATGGCAGAAAGTAGAGGTTACATTTGACGGTATTTTTGTGACTGGACGACTGATACCCATGGACTTTATAGTATATATTAATGATGTAGGCTTAAATGTAGTGTGCAAGATAAAAAAGTTTGCAGGTGGTACAAACATTTACTGTGGTTGACAAGGAAGAGGAAGGCATTTGAGTTTAGGAACACAGATGATTTGATGAATTAGCATGAATAGAACAGTGCAGAGCAGGTACTGCAGGTGCCTCACATCTCCAGTGATCCAGGTTCAATACCAACCTCTGATACTGTGTGCGTACAGTTTGTATGTTCTCTTTGAAACTGTGTGGGATTTCCCACAAGTATTCTTCACATTGGTTTCTTCCCACATCCCAAAGACACATTGTTTAGCAGGTTAACTGGGTACTGTAATTTGCCCCCAGTGTACTGTAGGTGGTTTAAGATGGGGATGTTAATGAGTATGTGAGAAAGAATGGGTTTGATGAGGTTGCTCTAAGAGAGAAGAATTAATGAGTTGAGTGGCCCCTTATTAAAAATATGAATACGGTAATTTGGGCAAAACAGTTGAGAATTGAATTTGATCAGAAAGTTGTGAGGGAATGGATTTGGCAAGGTGCATGAAGGCAAAGGAATAAGTGGATTCCTGCTAATTGGATCATCAGTTAATTGGGTCAACCACTTATTTGGGGAAACTCAAAAAGAACAAAAACAAATCGAGAAAATAGCCAGAGTTTCCTTTGTCAAGTCAAGTCAAGTCACTTTTTATTGTCATTTCAACCATAACTGCTGGTACAGTACACAGTAAAAATGAGACAACGTTTTCCAGGACCATGGTGCTATATGAAACAATACAAAAACTACACTTGACTACAGACCTATCCAGGACTGCATAAAGTGCACAAAACAGTGCAGGCACTACAATAAATAATAATAAATAATAAACAAGACAATAGGCACAGTAGAGGGCAGTAGGTTGGTGTCAAGCCAGGCTCTGGGTATTGAGGAGTCTGATGGCTTGGGGGAAGAAACTGTTACATAGTCTGGTTGTGACAGCCCAAATGCTTCAGTGCCTTTTTCCAGATGGCAGGAGGGAGAAGAGTTTGTATGAGGGGTGCGTGGGGTCCTTCATAATGCTGTTTGCTTTGCGGATGCAGTGTGTGGTGTAAATGTCTGTGATGGCGGGAAGAGAGACCCCGATGATCTTCTCAGCTGACCTCACTATCTGCTGCAGGGTCTTGCGATCCGAGATGGTGCAATTTCCGAACCAGGCCGTAATGCAGCTGTTCAGGATGCCCTCAATACAACTTTTTACAAATGTTACAACTTTTTTTTTTACAACTAATACAAATGTACAAATGTTTACTTGGGACACTCTGCCACTTAATTGGAATAGGGGATGTTGTCGAACGATTTCTCACTAGCGTCAGTCGCATGCACTACATCTTGCTTGGAACAAACAATTTTTAAATTGCATCATTTGCGTATGTTTAAGAGCAAGAGGCAGGGATTTTTGTGACCAATATCTATTGTAGTTGGCAAGAAATAAGTGATAAGAAAATTCAGAACTATTTTGCTCATAGTGATTTCAAGCAAAGTTTAAAGTTCAAAGTAAATTTATTATCAAAGTACATGTACGTCACCATATACAACATTGCGATTCATTTTCTGTGAGCATTCACAGTAAATCAGGAAACATGATAGAAGCAATTTAAAAGGAAAACAATACGGACAAACAATCAATGGGCAAAAGACAACAAACTGTGCAAATACAAAAAGTAAAGGAGTAATAATAATAAATAAATAAGCAATAAATATTGAGAACATGAAATGAAGGGTCCTTTATAGGTTGTGGGAAGAGTCAGTGATGAGGCGAGTAAAGTTTAGTGAAGTTATCCCCTCTGGTGATTGAGGGGTAATAACTGTTCCTGAATTTGGTGGAAGCTCCTATGCCATCTCCCTGATGACAGCAGCAAGAAGCGAGCGTGATCTGGATGGTGGGGGTCCTTGATAAAGGATGCTGCTGCCCTGCGACAGCACTCCATGTAGATGTGGTCAGTGTTGTGGAGGGCTTTACACATGATGGATTGGCTTTTTCCATTCAAGGACTTTGGTATCTCCATACCAGGCTGTGATGCAATATACTGTCCACTGCACATCTGTAGAAGATTTGTGGAAGTTTTGGATGATATGCCAAATCTTCACAAACTTCTTAGATAGTAGAGACCCTGTTATGCTTTCTTCGTAATTGCACTTGTGTACTGGACCCAGGACGGACCCTCTGAAATGATAACTGAGGAATTAAAAGTTGTTGACTCTCTCCATCTCTGTTCCCCGAATGAAGACTGGCTCATGAACTTCTGGTTTCCTCTTCCTGAAGTTTATAATCAGGTCCTTGATCTTGCTGACATTGAATGTGAGGATTTTATAGTGGCATCAGTCAGCCAGACTTTCAATCTCCCTCCAATATGATGATTTGTCACCACCTTTGATTTGGCCAACGACAATGGTGTTGTCAGCAAACTTAAATATGCCATTGGAGCTGTGCTTAGCCTCACGGTCATAAGTATAAAGCCAGTAGAGCAGAGGGCTAAGCACACTGCCTTGTGGTGCACCTGTGTTGATGGAGATTGTGGAGGAGATGTTGCCAATACGAACTGACTGCTGTCTGCAAATGAGGAAACCAAGATTTCAGTTGCATAAGGAGGTATTGAGGCCAAGATCTTGAAGCTTCATGATTAGTTTTGAGGGGTGATAGTATTGAATGCCAAGCTGTAGTCAATGATGAGTATCCTGATATATGCATCTTCATTGACCAGATGTTCCAGGATTGGGTGAAGAGTAATGAAATAGCATCTGCTGTTGACCTGTTGTGATGGTACATGAATTGGAGTGGATCCAAGTCACTTCTCAGGCAGGGGTTGATACGTTTCATCACCAATCTGTCAAAGCAGTTCATTACTATGGATGTAAGTGCTTCTGGATGGTAGTTACTGAGGCAACTTACCAAGTTTCAAGCATTGTAATGACCACGCTATCAGGCTCAAAGTATTCAGCCTCGGAGATGACAGAAAGGGCAAGGAGTGAAAGTAAAATGATTTTTCTGCTTCACAAAGTTAGGAATTATGTAGAATTTGAAGGATTCAACAATCATCTTGAATGTTACAATTAAAATGAAGATTTGGAGGATGTGATCATTGAAAACATCGTATGAAGGCAGTCCATTATCCATTAGGTGACTGCACTGATCTTTTCATTTACATCAATCAAATGAACACCAGCTCATTAGTAGAATTACATGATTAGTCCTTCATGTGGCAGCAATTCAATGTACGTTTGTATAAAAACATGCAGACATGGTCAGGGTTCAGTTGTTGTTCAGATCTAGCATCAGAATCAGGAAGAAATTACTGTGACTGTAGAATAACTACAGTGTAATTATCCCTACAGCCAAATAGCATGTAAATATGTCTTTTGTAAGATATTTGGCCGTTTCTTACGCTCTACTGGTCATATTACAACATTATTATTTTATGTACCTTATTTATGCCTTCCGCTTGTCCACAACTCAGTGTACAGTGCTGGAGTAAATTCAATAATGGACCAGTGAAGAACGAATTTGATCAGTGTGACCTATTAAAGTCAGCGTTATAAAATTATAATCATTCACGAGTGTGGACATTGTTGGCAATGCAGGCATTTGTTGTCCATCTCTAACTGCTCTTGTCTTGAGGACTTGGTCAAGAGTCAACCACATTGTTGGATATGGAGATACATATAGCCCAGACAAGATAAGGATGCAGATTTCCTTTCCTGAAGGACATTAATGAACCAAATGGTTTTTATGACAATCCCTAAAATTTATGGTTACAGATGCAGTACAGGGCTGTGTATAAATGTTCCACTTGCTGTCAGCTGCTGCAGGGCAAGGTGAACATCAAGTGTGGAGATGATGGGGTTAAGATAAATTAGTGGTCGCCAACCTTCTTAAGCCCAAGATCCCCTACCTTGGCCTTTAGTGAAAGGCAAGATCTACCTACTAAATCGTTCAGAGAAAAAACAACTCAGATTGCACTTCCAACTTGAGGCCTTTTATTTGGGCTAATTGTATTTGAATTACATAAAATGCTGTTGTCAAACTTTCAAATTAATTCAAACAAGAAAACACTGTAACTAGCTTATCAAACAGGCCATAGCTGTCTTTCTTTAAGGATATTACAATACTTCATACCTTTTGTAGTAACTTCTACTTTGAAAAACGACCACTCGACAACTTCATGTCCAAAGGAACAACTTTATCTGGGACGGCAAAACCAATGCGGTGAAGGGGCTCATACACACATGCGCAGAAAAGACCAGAAGTAAAACCCCGCAACCCTGGAAACAACCTCTGTTTACAAACAGCTTTCCGTAGCGGGAGTATTGTTATATTACCATTATCCTATTTGGTATTAACTTATCTTTATAATGCACACATTACAACACTTCTCCCCCTTTTAATTCCAACACTCCCCAAATGTAAAGGAACTGGGAAACAAAAACCAGAGGTGTCATTAGCTTGCGTACCCCTGAAACTTATACTAGTGTCTCAGTAACAGTTTAACAATACAAAACACCTGAAAAACGTGGCAGATTCAACATTCAGTCTAACAAAGGAAACTGTCCATTCGAATATTCAGCCTGTCAGGAGGTTTGTGAGGGTGCTGTGCTGCAACGGTTTGTTGACTTGCTGCCTGAGATAAAGAATGAGGAGCACGAGGAACTGTCAGATGATGCATGGCTACTGGATTTAGGGTTTCTGACAGACCTAACGGCTAAATTAAACGCACTTAACAACGAGCTCATGAGAAAAGACCGTCAGCTGCCCCACATGATAAGCGCAGTAAATGCGTTTAAGGCCAAGCTCGGTGTTTGGATTTCAAATTTAAAGAACGAGAGGCTGACACATCTTCCGAACTTGGAGAAGCTGTTCTAAGCCATCAAGGGAAAAAAAACGCTTTTGGCCCTGAGCAGTACTGTGCTTACCTAGACAAACTGGCAATAGAGTTCGATTGGTGTTTTGGGGAGTTAAACGTCATGAGGGATATTGCTGCATTTATTTCAAACCCATTTCTGCCGATCGATATAGAACAGATACCAGCCAAATTCCAGCAAGTATTTGGTGTGCCAAGTGATATTGAAATGGAAATAATTGATTTGCAAAATGACATAGAGCTTAAAGCAAGATCAAGGGATGGTGACTTTTGGGGGCTACTTCGGGTCAACTTATCTGTGTGAAATTGCATTTTCACAGATGAAAATTGTTAAATCTAAGTACGGGAGCTGTCTTACTGACAGACACCTCATAGACTGTCTCAGACTGGCTATCTGTAGTTATGAGCCAAATTTCAGGGAACTAGCAGAAAGTATTCAGCCCCAGTCATCACACTGAGTGCAACGGTCAATTTTTATTCATTTATTTTTCATATTGAAATAAAATTAAATAATGAAACTTAGAATTAAAGGTGTTGTAATGTGAGCATTATAAAGATAATACCAATTAGGATAATGGTACTACAGCAATACTCCCACTACAGACAGCTGTTTGTAAACAGAGGTTGTTTCCGGGGTTGCGGCATTTTACTTCCAGTGTTTTCTGCGCATGTGTGTATAAGCCCCTCAGCTGCATTGGTTTTGCCGTCCCAGACAAAGTTGTTCCTTTGGACATGAAGTTGTTGAGTGGTCCTTTTTCAAAGTAGAAGTTACTACATATGACTCACATATGCGCTCTATGGGTAAAATTTGCTTTTGCATCAAAAGGTTTATCAGGCATAATGTATTTGTGTATTTATTTTTCTTTTTTTTTTGGGATCTATTGGGAAAGTCTCAAAGATTGACCAGTCAATTGCGATCGACCGGTTGGCGACCACTAAGATAAATGATGCGTTCTGCAAGTCATTTGTCAGTCATTAGTTGGATAAATAAATGAAGGGAGGAGATGCAAGTTGTTGCAGATTCTCTGACATTTAATGGGTTATAGTTAGAGGTAATGAGGGAGGAACAGGCTTCCATTTTTTCAGGAAAATAGAGAAGGTAATTTTGAGGGTGTGCTGGGAAACATCGGACTGCAGCTAAATTACTTTTGTGGTGAAGCTATTTTGGAATCTCTTAATGGAAAAAAAAGATGAGGTTAATTCCTGACACACTAATAGAATTGTCTGGAAAGATTTTTTTTCCCTTCCATGGACTTCTCCACAGTGATAATTATGTCAAATTTATTAGAGAACGTATCTTTATTACATCTGAAGGTTATCAGCAACGACAGGAAAAGGATATCACCACTGACAAACCAGATTCCTGAACTGGTTGGGGTGAGAACCACTGCTTCCAAGAAACATGTCTCAACATTTGCTTAGGCTGTTGGGAAATCCTTTTTTTTTGAAGCCTCAGTTTCTTGGCAAGATTTCTGTCCAACCAAGTGAGGTTATTGCCATAGTGGAATGGTTATATTGCTGTACTAATAATTCAGCAAATTTATCTGTAAAAGCAATGCGTCAGCATACCCTGTTCAGGCTTAGGCTGTCGAGGATCAGTTACATCCAGGCCGCAGTCGCCTTCTACAGGGGAGTACTTGATCTCTAATATTTGGTGTACTGTGGCTCTACTATAATTTTTTTCCCACCATCACCATCATTATGTATTCACCAGTGAACAGAAATTGAAGTGGATCAGCCATTTAAAGGACGGGTTTCAAGACCAGATGAAAGGATAGTGACATTCTCCAATGCTTTCCGTCGTGTGCAAGACATACATCAGAATATGATGGAGTACCATCCACTTGCCTGGATGAGGTCAACACCTCCTCCACTCCAATGATGTGCTGGCAGTTTAAATCGCTCTGGTCAGCTATCCATTGGAGATGGATAATGGCAAAGGCAACAAAAGAGAAGATCATGGCATGTGCAAGAGAAAATAAGGCTCAGGGTGATTGGAAAATAAGGAGTGGATAAATGGGAATGATGGACTTACTCCCCAGGAGTCAGCATGGACTGGATGGGATGAAAGACATCCTTCTATGTTGGGATGTTATGGGTACAGCACACACTTAGTGGCCACTTTATTACGACCGTACACCAGCTCATTAGTAGAAATACATGATTAGTCTGTCATGTGACAGCAATTCAATGCATAAAAACATGCAGACAAGGTCAGGGTTCAGTTGTTGTTCCGATCTAGCATCAGAATCAGGAAGAAATTACTTCGACTGTAGAATAACTGTTGGTGCCAGACAGGGTGGTTTGAGTATCACAGCAACTGCTGATATCCTGGGATTTTTACGCACAACAGAGTTTACAGAGACTTGTGCAACAAAAAAAGCATCCAGTGAGTGGCAGTTTTGTGGGTGAAAACACCTTGTTAATGAGAGAGATCAGAGGGGAATGGCCAACCGTTTCAAGTTGACAGGAAGGAGACAGTAAATGAAATAACCAAGCCTTACATCAGTGGTTTCCAGAAGGGCACCTCTGAACGTGCAATATGTCGAACCTTGAAGTGGTTCCGCCAGCAGCAGAAGACCATGGATATACGCTCAGTAGCCATTTTATTCGGTACTGGACATTTTATTAGGGCCACTGAATGTACGTCTCTCATATAATTACATTACCTAAGTGATACATCCCGTATTCTCCTTACCTACAAAACAATTAACAGTTTCATTTTTGATCATTTCATTTGACTCAGCATTTATAATAAGCCAGTGCGAGTTCCAAAGATGAAAAAAGATTTCCTGATTCTGTAGCTGAGTGAGTTAACTCTACTTCTGAGAATGTTTCTAGTGGTCATGGAGATAAAAAAAAAATCATAGTTTCTTTGGTTTAAAACTAAGTGAGGGAACTGGGGGAGGGGTGAGCGAGTATTGGTGACTAGGCAATGTCCAACATGGACAACACAAAGGTATAGCAGGAACATGATGGGTCCCGGGCTTAATACTGGGTTACTGTAACTTTTGCTGAAGAGATTGCAAGGGCATCAGAAGGAGGACAAAGCACTTTGGGTTCTCTCCTCAGCAATCGGATAGTTTGAGCTGTCTGGTCTGTTATGGTGCCGGAGGGAGTAATAGGAGTCCAAATATTCCTCGTAGGGCTTGGGGATTGCACATGCTGCTTCTGACTCACAGGAACTGCAATAATTAAAACTTCTTTGTCCTCCAGTTTGCCCGCCGTTTGCTTCCAAATAGATTTAGCTTGATGGTGAGGTTATCAGTGTCCAAGTAACATTGTTGACAAGTGAGTTGGGACCCCAAGTTAATAAGTGGAATGGCTCATTAATTTAGTGTTTGAGTTGTGTGTGTTCTATCAAAGAAACAATGAAAACTTGATGATTTTAATTGCTGCTTGTTCGGTATTCTATCAGGTAGAATTAACTTAAGACCCCTCCTCTGTATAATTTCTGCTCACAAAAATTGGCGTGATGGGTTGAATTCATTTTATTAAATGTCTGCTAGCTTTCAAAGAATTTTACAGTGCAAATGTGTTTATGCTGCCTCTTTGAAAGTGAATTTCAATTAGTCAAATTTGTTGCTCTTTTATCTTTGTCCTGCTCATTTTCAGTTCTCAAGTATGCAATCAATTCAATTCTGAAAGCTGCTTTTGATATTTTGATATCCTTTACAAGAAGGCAATTATAAAAACATGTTGATGTTTTTAAAGAGTGTCCAGACTTTCCACTGAAGAGTTTTTTGCTCCCTGACTACTTTTGTATGGTTGTCAAATTCATTACAGATCAAAAGTTCTTTATAGTTCTTTCCCTCAACTTGTCCCAGACATTTCATTGGCACGACCTGTCGAGGCAGTGAAAGGCACATGTGGAAAGCCAGGAAGATTTGCCAGCTCTGTAGATCAAGATTTATGTTCGGCTCAGCCTTGGGGAATGATGGGCTCCTCTGTCTAGGTCTATGATGTTCAATGTGAAATCAGAATATCTTCTTCCTGCTTCAAAAATAATGGAAAACTATTGTTTGAAACTGTCTCTGGAGCTGTTCAGTATGACAGAGATTGCCCATCTCAATTAGGCATTCAAAGTTTCAAAGGTTTATTTCTTATCAAGGCACGTATCCATATACAACTCTGAAATTTACGTTCTCCGGACAGCCACGAAACAAAGAAAGAACATGAAAGTTATTGAGAGAGAAACATCAAACACACCCCCCCTTCACAAAAAAGGAACAGCGTCCTGATCATCAACCCCCTACACCCTCCCACGAAACAGAACAAGAAAATCGACCCCTCCCAAAAAACTCTCCCCTGCACAATAAATTAACAGAACATCAACCCCCAAATGTCCTCCCCTCACACAACAAAATGTAAAAGGAATGGGCGATTTAAAAAAAAACAGAATATAAAATCCATAAGTCTGAAGAAGTCCACAGTTCATAAACCAGAAGTGCAGAACCATGATACCATCGTCTCATATCACCGACATTCGTCGAAAGAGGGGGACACCACATGAGGCAGAGAGGCCTACCTGCCTGACACAGCAAGCCACACAGCGATAGGCCGCTCACAGACTCCTCCGGCAGCAATCAGGCAGTGAAACTTTCGCTCACCGTCTACATTCACCTTGACGTCTCCGTCTTCCTCGCCTAATGGGCAATTAATAGACGCTTTAAACGGCGAAATAGAGGCGCACCCCATCTCGAAGTATGTTTGCATTGAGTCTGACTGAGTATGTGCCCGGAATCTTCTCAGAGCCAGTAAAGCCTGGATCACTCAAGCAATCTTCAAACTGTAAATCGCAGGCTCTAACGTTCTCAGAAATGCATTTAAGGTGAAAGGCAGATGTGAAAGAGGTAAAAAAGGGATTTTCGTTTGCTATGTGGAAGACGTGGACTGAGGAGGCGTTGTACACTGGCGACATCTTGACCGAAAACACTGGTATGAAAATTGATGCACAGAGGGAGGGCTGGAAGTCTTTCACAGGTGAAGGGGAAAGAGTTAAAGTTTCTTGTCAATGAACGTTAAAATGATCTTAAAGATGATCGTTTGATTCCTGATCGTTATATGACCTGAGAGAATACTTGGTTTAACGGCATCAGGAAAGTTTTGAATTTAATCTGTTCTGCACCAGTTCTAGAAAACAATTATCCTCAGTTTAATCCTCCCCTTTTACAAACAAAAAGCTTTGAGAGATAATAAACCAAAGCAGAATAATTTGATTAACCAAGTGATGAATATTCACTGTCTAAGGCCTTACTTTTTTTTGCCATGCTCAGCTTTCTAAACACAGCAGCTGATACTCCTGTAGATCAAAGTCTTGTTTTTCAGTAAGTTAAACTTCTTTGTTTAGCTTCTTGTCATAAATGGGTGCTAGTCTTGTTAATGTAAATGTGAAGCAGTAAGTAGCCTGAAGTTAAAAGAACAGCTTTGCAAAGATGTGCTGCCTATAGCTTAGACTTGCTAACCCTTAGCATGAGGCTAACTGTTCAAGCGATGCAGTATAAGGCAATAGGGTTCTGTTAATAGGGCTTGAATCAAACCAGACAATGCTAGCTAGGTTATTTAGTTCAGGGGGGCTTGCAGAACAGACTGATACAATCACTTAGCACAGCAAATAACTGATTTATTTATTAGTTAAAGGTTTGTGTGCTCAGAGCATCTGCTCACAGCATTAATTTTGGGTACCTGGGAGGTGTGTCTTGTGTGCGTGTGCGTGTGTGTGTGTACGTGTGTGTGTACGTGTGCGTGTGCGTGTGTGTGTGCGTGTGTGTGTGCGTGTGTGTGTGTGTGTGTATATATAAAGTTACCCAAATCGCAGAGATCAGTATAAATGAGGAGAGCAGTGATGCTTATTAAGAATGGTAAGGGATATCAAGAAGAATGCCAGAAAGACTGGGTGAACTAGAATCTATTCTTCTGCCTTCAATTCTGTGACAAACAGTTTGTTTATCTGCAACTCATTGGTATGTCACTTTAGCTAACAGGAATTGTACCTGTGTTTGGGAAATCCTTTGTGTTTTAGAAATGGTTTGTAATTTGGAAATCTTAAGATAGAAATCCACTGTAAGTTTTAAGTGTGTCTTAAGAATTTTGTTTGAATTTAAACTTGTATCACTAAAAATAAATGAACTGTATTTAAACCACTTTGTTAGCTGGAAGCATCTCCTCCTTGGTAGGGAGGGGGACCCACTGCTCAAATTGTGGGTATTGGCAGCTAAACTCACCACAGAGGATAAACAGGGAAGTGAGTTAGCTTTTGAAAATTTGGTGGTTGCAGTATAACTCCCTTTAGTGAGGGTACTCATAGCTATCTACATTGGATAGGGGTTAAGCTCTTTGTTTGAGCTTAGAAGTTTGCGGTCAGCAACCCTAATACCATCACAACAGCAGCTAGATAGGCCAAATATTCATTTTTTTACGAAGCCACATGATTTTATGTAACTTTAGAACTAATCAGAGAAGAGTATCTGATTTACAGCAAAGCAATCAGTACTGTTAGTCAGAAGGTTACGTGAGCCTTGGAAGTGTTGGTCCAGGGGACTGTAAATGCCCGAGGTGGCACTCTCTGAGTGACAGAAGACTCGCAAGAGTGAGCTTGCAGACAAGTTAATAGCTAAAGAGGTGAGCATGGATGACGCACAATCTAATGGGGAACTTGCTTCTTTGTCTGTTATTAATATTAATTGTAGGCTGAAATTCATTGGAAAGCACTTATGCAAATATCTCCCCATTGAATAGATTTGCTGAAAAGCTGATCTCTGATTCACTTTAGTGAAATTGGATGTTAAATTTGAAATTTCTGGCTTGAAATTCAGCTATTTATTTACTTACTTATTTAGAGATAGGCACTTCCAGCCCTTTGAACTGCACCGGCCCATGACCCCTGTCAGCTCTGATTTAACCCTTAAACCTAATCGCGGGACTACAGTATTTACAATGACCGATTAATCTACCCAGTACATCATTGGACTGTAAGCAGAAGCCTGAGGACCTGGAGAAAACCTGGAGCATTCCACGGGGAGGACCCACACGGACCCCCTATGGAGGACGCTGGGACAGATCTCCAAACTCCGAAGACCTGAGCTGTAATAGCGTCACGTGAACTGCCACGCTAGGGTGTCGCCCAGTTTCGTGTTTATATTAACATGACTCAGAATTCAGCTGGGAGAACAAAGGATGCATGGAAGCCTTGACCTTGGCTCACACAGTGACCTCTGATTCAGGGGCTGTTAGTTCACCTCCCTCATGTGGAGCTGAATATGCCTTTGATACTGACACCTCTGTGATGCTCCATTGCAGGGATTTACTTGGAAAGCAGAAGCTCCATATTCTCAGATGGAGATAAGAGACCCCACGGTTCAGGCACCAGCTTTAAAACCATCCTACTGGAAGAAATACGGCAGCCTGCTTATGTAGTGGTTAATGCAATGCTTTACAGTGCCAGTGATCAGATGAGTGGTGTTCAAATCCCGCTGCTGTCTACAAAGGTTTTGTATTTTCTTCCTTTGACTGCGAGGGTTTCCTCTCTGGGTGGTCCAATTGCCTGCTACATTCCAAAGACATGCAGGTTAGGGTAAGTAAGTTGTGGGCATGTTATGTTGGCGCAGGAAGCATGGTGAAACGTGGAGGCTGCCCCAAGCACATCCTTGGACTGTGTTGGTCATTGACGCAAACAGCACATCTCACTGTATATTTTGATATCTCGATGTATCTGTGACAAATAAAGCTAATCTAATCTAAAAAGGTTGCTGAGAGAATGGTAGGTAATGTTCTTAAATAAAAATAGCAAGAACTACAGTGGCGCTAGAAAGTTTGTGAACCCGGTAGAATTTTCTATATTTCTGCATAAATATGACCTAAAATGTGGTCAGATCTTCACATAAGTCATAAAAGTAGATAAAGAGAACCCAGTTAAAGAAATAACACAAAAAATATTATGCTGTACTGAATTTCCTCCATTTATAGATGACAACTCTTACTGTGGACTGATGAACACTCGGGTCTTTAGAAATGCTTTTGTAACCTTTTCCAGCTTCATGCATCTCTACAATTCTTCTTCTAAGGTCCCCTGAAAGGTGTTTTGACCGAGGCATCATGCACATAAACAGATCTTTCTTGAGGAGAGCAGGCTCTGTCAGTAACCTGACTTTGTGTGTCTTTTTTATAGGGCAGGGCACCTCTACAGCCCACATCGCCAATCTCATCTCATTGATTGGAACACCTGAAGCCAAATAGCTTTTGTAGAAAGCGTTATCCCAGAGGTTCACATACTTTTTCCAAGCGATGCACGTAATATTAGATTATTTTTCTCAATAAATTAATGAACAATTATAATGTTCTTGTGTTATTTATTTAATTGGGTTCTCTTCATCTAATTTTAGGATTTATGTGAAGATCTGATCACTTTTTAGGTAATATTTATGCAGAAATAGAGAAGATTCTACAGGGTTTACAAACTTTCTAGACCCATTGTACATATATTCAATTGGTCAGGAAGTATTTTAGATTTCCAGCATCTATATTTTCATTTGTTTTGGAGGTCAAGGTTTTTACAAATTTGATTTAGTTAAATTTGTGAGTATGTTCTCCATCTAACTTTGAGAATCCTTTTTAGAAAAATATTAAAGCTTTGGCACTTTTACTTTTTCACAGGTGCTGTCTGATTGTGAGAGTTGGTGAAGACTTTTAATTGAAGTTGTAGGTTTGATGTCTGAGGACAGGCTGTCACTACTGCCGGTACATTTTGTGACTGCTGTGGCTGATCACTTGCATTAGGAGGGGCCCTTTGTCTCTCTGATGAGCTGGAGCTTCACTGCCAGTGCTGAAAAGCATACTGGAAGGCACAGCATGGCCCAAAACACAGACAACTGACTATTTTAGGTTGGAGGAGGTTCTGCCCCTCCTGCTGCAACACTGCAAAATTGCTTCTTTGTTTTCTGACTTCTCTGTGGTAGAGTTCCGTGATTTTACAATTAGGAAGCTAAGAGGAAGCGTCACTTTCTAAAAGTCACCTCATCGTCTGTAATATAGCACCATATACACCTTTATAACAGCTGAGTAGTATACAAGCACTAAGCATCTAAGTTCTTACCACAGTCACAATAGTTGAAGACTACCAGTTTAGTTAATGTGGGAAAGAGGCAGTGATTAGAGTTGTGATTTATAAAGTAATAGGGTGAACTGGGCCACAGTTAGCATGCCAATTTAGAAAGGAAAGAAATTACTTTTGGAAGGTGACCTTTATTTGTTGCCTGTTTATCTGTAAAATCATGAAAATCAATGGCACTGAAGGCTGTAAGAACCAAAAACTGAAGCTAATTAAGTTACTTCCAGCTCTCAGTCCATAGTTTTGTAGATTCCAGCTCTTCAAATCTTCAGTTACTGTAGCTGCCTTGTTAAAATAGTGAGAGTTTCTGCCTTCACCTGACCTTTGAGCTTATGATGTGCAGATCACCACTATTTTTGGACGAAAAATGTTTTATTCATTTCAATGTAATCCTTCTGTTAATTACAGTATATTACATCAATGTCCATCTCTGCCAATGGGACAAGGTCATTTCTGTTCATACTCTTTGAACCTTTCATGATACTGAATGCTTCAACTAATTCCTGTCTCTGCTCCATTATTATTAGAATGGATGCTGGTACCAAAACCTTCAGTTTTGTAAAATGACCATTATGTTCAGCTAAATAATCACTTTCCTTCAATGTAATTGTTAGTATTGGAAGCATTGCGAGATGTTCCAGAAGGTATTTTTATATATATAAATGCATTAAAATATTTAATTGGCTGTAAAGTGCTCTGGGAGTGACCTGAGGCCATGCAAAGTTATTATCTATAGGCTTGAGTTTTAAAGAAGCTTCTATCTGCACACGTTGTGTGTCTAAATCCACGATGCTCTAGTCTGAATTTTCACTTTTTGCCTTATTATCCTGCTCAGTCTTTCAAATAAAGTTCCACCAACAAAATGGTTTTCACCAACGGAATTCTTAGAAATGAAGTCCCCTTTATCCTGTTAATTATGGGTAAATTAGGTTTTCATTTCTAAGTATTTTGTTTGTGCAACCAAGGATCCCGTGATTTGAGCCACATGATAACAATTGAATTCATCTGCAAGCTGCTGGAACCCTTGAAGCAACAAGAGTGAACCTTCAATAACCTCCTGCTGTAAGTTTGCTAAAGGCATTGTTTTTTTATGTTAGGGTCATATGCTGTTACATGTCTTGTCATTTTATGAACCAGCAAGACTGTTTATTAAAATTAAAGCAAGTTTGCAGAACTTTCCACTCAAATGAGCATTCATCATCAAATTTGCGGAGCAGGATGAATCTACAAATCAAAGGAAGAATACACCATTGTGCATGTGTTTCTCACTCAGGAAGACCTCATCTTCTACTGAAAGACTCCTTATTATGAGAGATGTTTCCTGTGCAGAAGGAGTCACATTTTCAGAAGATCAAAGCATCAGATGAAAGTCTAATTCTCTAGAGGGTTGTACCGGGAGTAACACCCTCAAGTGATGGTTTACTATTAAAGAAAAAAATGATGGAGAAATGAAAAACCTAAAGTTTCTCACATCTTGGACCCGGAGGACTCCGTAACAGGTGACAGGGTGTTAGAAAAGATGACTGCAGAGTTAGCAAGAGGATTCATGATGATCTTTCAAGACTGCTTAGATTGTGGAAGAATGACGGATTGAAAATAGCAAAAATAACACTTCCAATTGAAAATGTAGGGAGAGACAAAATAAAGAAGTGTTGACCTGATGGCTCAGTTTCTGTTGCTGTAAATGTTTTTGAATTGATCATTACATTTCTGGTAATGGGGCACAGATCAATCTGTGCAGTGCAACTGAGTCAGCATAGCTTAATGAAGGGAAGATTAAAGTCGACAAATGTAAAATGTTTTTCAAAGTAGCTATCATTTTAGGTGATGGGGATTATGTTGACAATATATATGGAGATTCAAAATGTGGTTGATAAGTGTTTATGAAATGAAACAAAGACCTACAGGATGAGAGTATCATTTCAACATTGATAACTACTGGAAAAATTCCCTCTTCTCAAATTGACCTCGTTAAAGAGTGGTTCTCACTGGTAAGGAATGAAATCTGATTGTTGATTTAACAGATCTATTTTGAGGTTATCATACTGTTACTGGTGAGGTGCCATAATGTGTTACTGGACCCTCAGCAATTCATAACCTGATTTAAAGACTTAGTCAAAAAGCAGAATGTAAATTGCCTGAATATGTTAATGACACAGAGCTGGATGAGAATGTGAACACAAAGTCTGGAAAAAAGGACGGATGAAGGAGTTGGTAAGATGGTAGCAGATGGGGGATAATATGAACAACGTGAGCTTGTTTAGTGTAATAGGTAACAAGATCATGTAGTATGTGAGTATATAGATACCATCAAAATATGTTGGTTTTTTTTATGCAAAGTGCTTGGAGTACAAAAGTAAGGAAGTATTTCTGAAAACAAGAGGAATTCTGCAGATGCTGGAAATTCAAGCAACATACATCAAAGTTGCTGGTGAACGCAGCAGGCCAGGCAGCATCTATAGAAAGAGGTGCAGTCGACGTTTCAGGCCGAGACCCTGAGATTGGATAGGACTTTAGTGAGACCATGGTTTGAAGTATTATCTGCAATTTAGGTTTCCATACCTTGGGAACGATATACAGATCTTAAACTCAATACAGAACAGATCCCTTGCGAAAAAATAACCAGACTGCTGGAGGAATTCAATGAATCAAACAGCATCGGCGAAAGCAAAGGAATGGTTGATGTTGCGAGTTGATTTCCTGCATCAGGAAAGATCCCTTGTGTAGTATATGTGTTTCCTGGATGGGTCTTGTGCGCGGTGCTTCAGGAAGCTTAGCTGAAATTTGACCATGGTTTAGAAGAATGAATGGTAATCTGATTGGGAAATATAAAATTATAGATTATAAGAGTTGTACGGCACAGAAATGAACCCCTTGATTTATCACGTGCTTGCTTTTTACCCATCTTAGCCATACCTGATTATAAAACTGTCATTTAAATCCTGGTCTAAATATCTCTCAAATGTAGTTGACTCCATCAATTTCTTTGGCAGTGAGTTCCAGATCAGTAACTCTATGGACTGCGCATCATACCCTATTCCTTTCACCTTAAACCTATGTTGTTTTGTATATGATACCTGTAACATGGGATAAAGTTTCAACTATCATTTTATAATTGTTGCTCCCTCCTTCCAACTTCTTGTGGCTCATCCGGGGAAATTGAGGGGAGGTCAGAAACAAGAAGTGTGCTTGTAGGTTCCAATCAATGGTCCCTCAGAGCTTTGTAAAGCAGCAATTAATGATGTTCTGAAGGAACGACGAAGAACGATGGAAACTCCCCTCCAAGACTAGGATGGATTTGGTGGTTGTCCAGTGACCCCTGCTGGACAAGTAGGCTCAGATATAACACTACCCATGATTGAGTTGCCTCAGACATTGGTGAGGTACAGGAATATCATACCTTTGGATCTCCACCCTCATCCTCAACCACTGACCTGTATCATGCACGTACAAAAGTCATCCTTAAAATCAATAAGGAGGATAGAGAATTGGCATGGAAACTTTATAGCCGCCTTCAGTCATTTTATTTGGTTTGGTTCAAGCCAATATATAAATGACAAGCTCAAGGTTTCTTAACTGTCATTTGTCAGAGCAACCCATTGCCTACAGTCTCTCTCACAGAAGTCTATGCTTTGAATATTTAGCCAATTTTCCCCATAAAAGATTCAATGCCCTTTTGGGAAGAGCATTGCAAGCTGCAGTAACCCTTAGGATAAAGAGGTTTCCTTTCCATATTTGGCAATTTTATTAAATTGGTAAATCTGAACCATAGCATTTCCTCCTGCTCTTCCTCATCCTCACCTTCACTCATTGCTGACTAACGTCTGCACATATTTTTTGCTATATTCAGGTGGATGCAGATGATGTTATTACCAGAGACGAACAGATTTACCTGCTGCTTCATGCTAAACACAAGTGTGAACAGAAATTGAAGTCCAGGATAACTAAAGCTACTGGTGAGTCCTCCGGCAAAACTGACTAAGTACTGTATTTACTGTATTAAAGATCCCTAGTTGCTTCACAAGAAGGCATAGCAGAAGAGATAGTCAGTGGGGTGGAGAGGAAGTTGATTGAAAAGATTTTAAGGAATCTCAAAAGAAGGATGTGGATGAGAATTGGAGGGATGCGGTTCCAAACTTTTGTGCATGTGCAATTGAGTGCATGGCCGCTAATGATAGGGAAACAGAAGTGAAGAGGGCACCATGCCAAATTTAGAGGAGTGCAGAGTTTCTGTGTTGGGGAAAGGAAGAAATGTAAACAGCACCAATGGGTGAATTGGGATAAATACTGTGGCTTATGTGAAGTATTAATAATCACAGCAAAAAAGAAAGCAGAATGTTGGAAATATTCATCAGGTCTGGCAGCATCTGCCAAGGGAGAAACAGATTTAACATTTCAGGTCTGTGACTTTTCAGCAGAACTTCGAAAATTTAGAATTTAACACATCCTAAGTTGCAGAAGAAGACTGAACAACATATGTGCTGTTAACGGTGCTTGACAAGGACTGTTAATTACTAAGTTTTTCAGGGGAAAATATTAATATAACAAGACGAATGAGGGTAATGGAGGAAAAAGTAGAGCTATTCGCTCTTTGAAATGTAAGCGATACAAAACACTGCAACTGTTGGAAATCTGAATAGAGAGAATACCAAGGTTGAGGTTATTGTCAGATGCACAAGTACATATATGCACATGTACAATAAAATACTTAATTACAGCAGCATCACAGGTTCAAAGGTTGATTTATTATCAAAGATTGTATGCACTGTACAATTCTGAGAATTGGCTTCTCCAGGTAGCCACAAAACATGAAAACCATGGAGGTCGTTCAAAGAAATACATCAGCAACACCGCCCCCCCCCCCGCACAAAAAACTTACAAATTTCACCAAAATTAAATAGCACAGCAGCAGCAAGAGCATCAACCCCCCCACCCCTCCAAGCAGTAAAGAACATCAAACCTCAACGCCCCTGCACAAAAAAACACTTATAAATCACGCAGTGGCAGCAAGAGTATCAACCATCACCGCCCCCATGCAGGAAAGCAAATCGGCAAACTGTGAGAATATCAAACCCCAGCCCCTACAAATCGAATTGCTCAGATGACAAGAAGAAAGACTGAAACTTGATTTTTACAGAATAATGCAATATATAAAATTACTATAAATTACAAAAATTAAAGTAATTAAATCATTTATTTTCTAATTTTAGAGCATAAAGTATTTATTTTGTAATGTAGGGATTAGAGTTTTGCCAGCTAGTTCAAAAATCGAATGGTTGAAGATAACTCGCTGTTCTTGAACCCAGTGGTGTGGGACTTGAGGCTTCCTGTACCCCCTGTGCAATTTTAGCTGTGAAAAGATGGCATGGTCTGGATGTTGGGGAACTTTGATGTATGTTATCTTTTTAAATGTGGGAATGCAATTAAGATGGTATGTGTGGGGAACAAAAAAATGATGATAAATTTACAGCTTGATGCCTTATATCACAACTAGTTTGAAGGTGAGATGTGGTTCCTGAAACATGTTGGGTTTTGAGTGTAGAGACAAAATGGTTGAAATTGGAGTGAGATGGAGAATTAAGGCTCAGGGTCTCCTTGTACAGTGAAAGGAAGTGTTCTGTAACATGGACACTCAAGTTGTTTGGTTTCTCTAATGTAGAGAAGGCAGGATGGTGAGCATTGAATGCAGAAAACTCAACTAGACAAAATACAGCTAAATTCTTGTGTCATTTGAAAGGAGTGACAAGCTCCAGGGTGGCAGAAAGGGAAAAATTAAATAGCCAGTTGCATTTTTGACCAGACAGGATATAAAATTGAATTGTTTTTCTTTCTCTCTCTCTTTCTCGCTCTCTTTCTCTCTTTCTCTCTCTCTCTCTTTCTCGCGCTCTTTCTCTCTCTCTTCTCTCTCTTTCTCGCTCTCTTTCCCTCTCTTTCTCCCTCTCTCTTTCTCCCTCTCTCTTTCTCTCTCCCTCTCTCTCTCTCTCTCCCCCTCTCTCCCCCCCTCTCCCCCCTCCCCCCCTCTCTCCCCCCTCCCCCCCTCTCTCTCCCCCCTCTCTCCCCTCCCCCCCCAAACAGGTGCTGCCCAAACTGCTATTTCCGGAATTTTATTTCTGATTTTTGACAACTGCGGTCTTTTGCTTTTCAATGATCATAATGGGGGATAAAATGCCTCTTATAATAAACAGGACGAACAGAAATAGTAGGAGATGCAGCAAGTTTAAAGCCAGTAATGCTCATCAGATGGACGTGGACAAATTTAAATAGAAATGTAAAGCTATGCTGCTGGATTTTAAATGGTGAAAGTGACAATCTAGACTTAATATAATATGAAATAGTGAAACTGAGGACTCAAAGTAATCCTGTTTGAAAAATATGCAGAGTGACAAGAGCTGTGGAACAGGAAAGTGAGACAAATATGTACAGTGACAGGAACAGTGAAGTGTGCGTGTATGATGATAAAATTTGTGAAGTTATTTTGCCTGTTTGTGGGAAGTGTGAAATGCGTGATAACTAGGACATCCAATAGTAGGTGGAAATATGAGGTGTACATGCATCTGTGGTGGTTGGAATTGTGACGTCTATGCACAGTGTAAGGTGTTAAAAGATTTGTGAGCAATTCGAGTGCACAGTGACAGGAATTGTGAGCTATGCCTGCACAAAGACAAGAAGTGTGAGAAGTGTGTCACGGTGAGTAGAGCTATAAAATGTGAATCAAAGGTGACAGGAGCTATATACAGTATGTGTACGGTGACAGGATTTAGAGAAGTTTTGCTTAATAACAAGATCTGCGAATTGCTTTTTGAAAGGTATATGTGCAAAGTTACAGGAAATTTATAAATCATGCATATTCAGTCAACTTGTGCAACGTAACATAAATTTGGGCTTGGACTCGTGAAACTATGAAACACACAAATACTGACACACATGGTGATAGATTTGTGAGTGATAGCTGGCAGTGTAAACATGTGTTCGTAGATGTGATAACACACAGCCAAACAAGGACACTCTTCAGTTATTTATAGAACAATAGACAGCGCTTTGCCAGTTGTGACTGACTAGGGATTATTAGGCTGGGTTTTTGCCTGCTTCTGGAAAACAGCATCTATTCTAGAGTCAAAAGTTTAAGAAAAGTGAGCTGAAAGTCGACGCCTGTGCAGTCAGACGGAGTTGGGACTGGAGGGGGCAAGAACTCAGAGGAATCAGCTTGGTTTACGAGCAGGCACATTTGGCTTCAGTAGAGACATTTGGAAAGAGCAGCTGAGCTGAGGCGGAGGGAGACAAGGGCAGCCTATTGAACTCAAATCATTAAATAATGAAATTGGCTCCAAGTTGTTTGCTTGCTGAAAGACCTCAACCTCTCGGTGATATGTAAAGGATAGCTGTGAAATATTCCACAGTTTATTATTATTTATTTTTATAAGAGGCACTGAGTGATCTTTCCCTTTTGCCAGCTTAGCAAGCCATCTCAGAGCTCGTGCTGGAGGGTGGGCAGGAGGGTATGGGCAGCTGAGGAAACCGCGGCTCTGCGTTTGGCAGGATGCCCTCACCCTTCTGACTGACACCCTGAGTCATGGCATCAAATGCTGACAAAAAGGCTCATTTGGCAGAATTGCACTACCTCCGCCACCTCTGATGGGCACAGCAGTGATATTATGAGTCTAAATATGATGTTTTAAAACATTTTTTCTAAATTATCTGTAGAATTGGTTAAGAGTAAAGCACTTATAGAATACAAAAGGATTTTGTGCTGAACGCAGTCCTTTGATATATGATTTACATGCAATTTTTATATAGTTGGGAAGGAAAAGGCTAGCTTTTCTGTCACATCTTCGTAACCTCAGGGAGCTCCGATGTTCCTGAGAGCCAATGAAATGCTTTTTGAAGTTGTATAAGAACACGTGGCAGCCACTTGAGGACTTGTACCCTCACAAACCGCGTTGGGATATCCAGTCTGATCGTTTCTTTTATTGATCATAACAGCTGTGTTCGTGTTGCTAACTTTACAATTAAAAAGAGGCCCCAGAGGCCTCAGCATTTTAACCTTCACCAGAAATAAGAAGTCATCAATGTAGATTATTAGCATATATCTGGAACAAACTTCTAATTTTAACCTGGTTTTGGATTCTTTATTATCCAAAGTTATGTGAAAAGGATAATACTCACTAACATAGAAAAATAAGGCATTTACCAAGTAGTTCTACCTTGCCGTCTTTTGGAATGCATAATCTAGATTGAACCAGTTACATAATTCCAACATTATCAAAGACAGCTGAGGGAGTGTTTCTAAATTACACCTTATGGCTACCTAATGGCTATACCCACTCATGGGGAAGGCTTTGGGAGTAAGCCTTGAGGGAAAATCGGAGCTGGAGTCTCTAAGGCAGTCCGATGTTGAGTTCAACGCTGACTAGCACCTCCTGCAGTGCTGCTGCTGCCAATCTGTATTATCGGGCTCTACCGTTCCTTTGGATTCATCAGCTGCATGGAGAGGGGAAGCCTGCTGCATGGGCAACAGCTTGCTTTCCGAATCGTACTGCCCTGGCTTGCCGATCACGCAGATGGCTGCTCGGACACAACATCCATAGTCGACCTCGACCAACGGAGGGCATCTCTGTTAAGTTGCATATCCAAACTTTTGCGATGGCTCCTGCGCGTGAGGGAATATTCACATTAGATTAGTGCGCCTGAGCCAATCAGTCAATCATTCATGCAGTGAACGTGGGACCTCGGGTTAGTGAGAGACACAGTAAACCACTCTAATCCCTAGAAATACTATCCCACAACTGGAAGAGTACACAATGTTCAGAAGGTTCTGTGCAATAAATCTCTTAGACCTGCTACATGCAAGATAGAAAAAGTACATTTCTCTGATAACTGGAATGACTGGGCAGTTGCCCAAGGGGATTGTGGGATGGCTGTTTTTAGCAGTCTGGTTAGGAGTTGTATACTGAATTTTACTGCAAACATACCTAACCTTGTTTCAAGTTTCTCTGCCACACAGAAGCATGCTCTGTACACTAGGCTACCACTGATTGCTCTCTCCAAAACCTAAAATTAGCCTCTAAGAATATTTCATTCCCAAATACCACAATATCATTTTTTTCTCTTTCTCTGGATGACAGTGTGTCACTATTTTAACACAGCGCAGCTTTGCAAAGTCCAAACATGCATGCAAGCAGGACCCAACCGACAGTGTGGGCTCGTAGAAACTTGGGCCAGGGAAGAAGGGCAGCCAAAAATAACTTTCTTGTTTACCAAAATCTTGGTAATTTAAGATTATTTTTCAAGTTAAAGGAATGTGGAGATTGAATAGTTGTAAATGGATTGATGCTGCTTGGAGAGAAGAGGCTGGGGCAAGGTCTTGTCATATATTTATCCTACTTACTCGTTGTTGATCTGACATCATTCCTGTCTGTTGTGTTGCCACATGCTGTGTTAACGCTACGTAGAGATCAGTCAGGCTCCTGTGCTTCTGTCCAGTCGTTTCTCAATCCTGTTATATTCCACTGCGGTGCTCAATAAAGCATGTAATATGGCCATTGCATGGAGCAGCCGTGGTTGTCTTGCTCATGAGCGAGTGGCTACGAGTAGCATCTTGGCTTTCAGTGCTACCTAACTGGGAGCGACCATCGCTCCCAATCCCAGAACAATATGGTCCCATTTTCTCAGAGAGAAAATCATAAGTAGGAATTAAACCTGGGAAATGCCTGGACAAACTTCTGATTTGATGCAAAGCAACCTGGAAATATCGGTATTACATTTTATTCCGGTATGTGTCAGTTTTCAATCACATAATGCAATTGCTTTTTGTGATAACTGCATAATAATATGTAAAATATCCCCTAATATGAGGGACATATGCAGTGTATTTTGTACAATATTACATGAAGTATTGTGTATATTATGTATAGGAATCTTAAATCTAATAGTGTATAGATGTGTTATACCCAGTAATACTGGAAATGTTATATAAATGTGCAGTTGTGCTATATCCAGTAACACAGATGTTCTAAATTGTTGCATGAAAGCCAAATAGTGTCTCTGAAGAAAGATTAAACACTTGTGCAAGAGCATTTGGGTGGGTTCTCCTTCAAAAGATGAGTTTCACAGGCTCCCCGCAGGAGTGCAGCTTCTGCTTCTTTGTTGTTCAGCACTGGGAAGAGATTGCCAGCCACTGAAGGCATCTTTTGGGTGGGTGCCAGTTATCAACAGCACATGGACTGCTTTGGGGAAGAGGGCAGCAGCATTGAAAGGGATGTTCATTTCCATGCCTCTACCCACAAACCCTCTGCTATACTGAGCCCTTTACTTGTAACAACTGAGTACCCCTGATACTTGTATCAGTCTTTGTAATTGAATCATTTTTAGGGACGTGGGCATTGCTGACACGGTCGGTATTTATCGCCAGTTCTGAGTTAATCATAAGGTGGTGGTGAGTGAACTTTAAAGGTAATCCTAAAATGCTGTTGGATAGCGACTTCAGATGCTGGATTTAGAACAGGAAGGAATAGTGATATACTACTAAGCTAGGATTGTGTGTGACTTGGAAAGAAGTCTGAAGGTGGTTGTGATCTGCCTTGCTGCCCTTGTCCTTACTGGAAAGACACTGGCTTGAGAGGTGTTGTCCAAGAAGCCACAGTACACTTTGTAGTTGGTACAGACTGTTTCTATTGTGCACTGGTGGAGAGGTGAATGAATATTTTAGATGATGGGTGGATGCCTGTCAGGTGGGATGCTTTATCCAGGATGGTGTCAAGCCTCATGAGTATTATTGGAGTGGCACTCATCCACATCAGTAGAAAGTATTCTGTTATTCCCGTGATTTGTGTCAGGTAGATGGTGAGGAGTTTTTGGGATGGCAGAAGTTGAGTCACTTGCTACAGGATGCTCAGCTTCTGGCCCTCTGTACCTGACTGATCCAAATGAGGTCTTGGTCAATGATTCCTCCCTCGTGGTGGTGAGGTATTTGGTAAGGATAATATCACTGAATGTCAAGTGTAGGTGGTTAGACTCTTTATTATTGGAGGTGGGTCTTGGCATCTTTGTAGCACAGAAGTTGCTTGACATTTACTGTATCACTGCTTGAATGTTGCCCTGAAGAGTGGCATTTCCCAAATATCATGTAATAGCTTGAGCATAGAATGAGTACTTTAACGTGTGTATGAGTGGGCTTCAGTGAGTGTTAAAATGCTTCGATTTCAGCAGAGAGACCCCTTAAATGATGATTTTTTTTGTCTTTAGCAACGCTGGTTTACCAAGACGGGAACTCAGTTTGTGCCTTGAGAGATTGAAACATGTGCTGCACGATAATTGAGTTCCTTAGGTATACATCTATCACACAGAAAATATATACTAGATGGGTCCCTGCCAATTCTGTGATTGCTGTCATTTCTCCCAGAAATGAAAACTAACATGTTTTTTTAAAATCCTGGGATGGTGAACTTACCATTTAAGGAAAGACTGTGTCAACCTGGCCTGTGTTTACCAGACTTTAGAAAAGAAGGAAAGTACAGAATTCCAGTAGGGACGATCAAACTGGATACAGAGACGATGTTTTTCTGGCTGGAGGTGGGGGGTAAACTGACTTTCTATTTCACTCCTGCCTCCAGAACTTCAGCACAGCTTTTAGTAGAAAACGATACTGTACAAACCCAGCATTAAGCTCAAGTAATTATCCCTGACTCTCCGCATGCTTGACAGATGTGGTGTTCCAGGAGCAGGCACCTCAAAGAACTGGAGACATAGGATTATACTGTCTCTGCAGAATTCTCTAAGTCCACTGACAGAATAAAGAAATTAACTTCAGTTCCTCCTCCCAGCCAACGTCCCCATCGATGTTGCACTTACACCCAGACAGCTCCAGTGGCTGGTCCCACCGTCTGTGCATCCAGCGTCAGAACCCTAAAACACACCCTCCACTCCGAACTGTGTCTTTCCACGAAATTTCTGAGAGATGTCATGAAGAACATTCTGACTGGTTGCTATGGAGGCACCAAAAGAGGGTTGTAGACTCAGTCACGGCACAACCCTCCCCACCATCGAGCACATCTTCAGGAGGCAGTGCCTCAGTCAGTGGCACCCACCAGGGACACGCCCACTTCTCATTACTACCATCAGGAGCAGGTGGAGGGTCCCGAAAGCCCACACTCAACATTTTAGGAGCAGCTTCTTCCTCTCTTGCACCAGATCTCTGGACAGTACATGAATACGACCTCACTCTTCCTCTTTTGCACTATTTATTTATTTTCGATTGCAACTTATTTCTAAAATTTTATGACTTGCTGCCTCAAAACAACAGACTTCATGACGGGTAATTGATAATGAATCCGATTCTGATTGGGATTTTTGATTTGGAATGTTCTCAGTATTTCCTTTAAACATCATGACGCCCTCACTGACTCATGGGAATCCTTGCTCAAACTGGAGATGTGTCCAGGAAGACATTGATCACCGTGAATTTCTTCACTGGGGCAAATGGAGGCCCGGTAATAACAGCAGCAGCACAAAACCCCCCAAACAACCTGTATCACCTGTGGCAAAGGTTACAGATTACAGAGCAGGAAGATTTTAAAGATTAAAGATTAACCTTGTCAAACGAACATCGGAACATACAGTGAGACGCATGGTTTGCGTCAGCGACCTACACAGTCCAAAGATGTACCAGGGCAGCCGCAAATGTTGCGATGCTCCCATACCAACACAGCATTCCCATAATTTACTAACTAAAGCATGTACATGTTTATTTTGAACTTTGAACTTTGTTTTAATATAAGGGAAGAGATATCTAGTGTAACATTGCAGGTAGTGTGTTCTACTGGAAAAGGCAGAAAAATATTGCAATTTTGGTACAGACAAAGAGCTAGAGGTTTGAGGGGCTGCAGATACTGGAATCTGGGGCAAGAAATGCACTGCTGAACAAACTTAGTGGGTTAAGCGTCAATTGTGGAGGCAAAGGGATGGCTGATGTCTTAAGTTGAGACCCTGCATCAGGACTGAGAGTGTAGAAAGATGATGGCCAATGTAAAGAAATGAGAAGGCAGGAACAAAATTGAGGGGATGATGGGTATCTGTAATGAACTTAGTAAAATTGAATATGAGGGGAATCTCAGCTTGATCCAGCTGTACCCTTAATTGAGATAAATTCCTTTACTCATTTGCTTTCACAAGGTTCCAGTTCCAGTTATCAATCAGCATTAAGGTGAAAGATGTTTGTTGTTGTTTACCTTAGACTCCGGTGTTCCTAATGAAGGCCTGATTGTCATACCAGTGTCCCTCAAACATCTGGTAGAATAAACACAACGCATCGACTTGCCAGGAGTGACGTTCAACTGTAGTTTACAGACTTGAGCCATTGTTCCTTGGCCAAGTGAGTGAGGAATCTTAGTCTGCAGTGAGCTGGCATTTGAGCAGTTCACTTGCATCCAGGTCTGATAATCATCCAGCTGGATCAGAACCTGAAAATGCACACACATCGTGTCATCCCAAAGATGAAGTTGGCCATGCTGATACATAACAAATTTTAACAGCAGTATTTTAGAAATATAATGATGTGGATTTTTAACAGGTCTGAAATCTACATAGTCCCCTCCTTGACATTGGTAGATGCATTTACTGTTGTCTTGCTTGAAGGCACAAGCAACACGAGTTCAAATCCTAACTAAGGTGATTAAGATCAGTTAATAAATCTAAAATTGGAAAACTAGTTCCTGGGAAGCTATCTATTCTTGTTCTGTCCACACGCTCAAAAGTACTTTCTGAAATAGATGAGCAAACCACTCAGTTTTAAGTTGGGTTGGGCAGTGCGCTGAAAATAAATCAAATCAGGCTTTTTGGTCTACAGATATACATTTCTGCCCTGATACATACTCAAAATATCTTCCTGGATCAGGTGGCATCACTTTCCCTTTTAAGTCAAGAATTCATGACCAGTTTCACCTCAAGACTTGACAACAAAATACAGTCAATGTCATCAGCATAGTACTGAGAGAGTGTCGTCAGTATAGAGCTGAGGGGATACTGCTCGTCAGGACAGTGGAAGTGAATTTAACTTTATATCTAATTTACAGTAAATCTAATCCAGGATAGTGATTTTAATTACTTTTATTCTTTTAGTGAGCATGAAGGGAAGTAAAACAGTTGTCCTAAAACTTGTTCCATGTTGGTAGTATGAAACTTGATATGTATATGTAGTGCTGACTCCTCAAAATCTACTGGAAGGGTAAGAAAACCAGTGACAATGTCTTCTCCCAGTGGACTTCAGCAGCATTGAGACCCAAGTTACTCTCAGTCCACTCTTTTGGGTAGGTCAGATGATTTACATGCCCACCACCAGACTGTTGAAAAGACATTCTGTTCCTAGCTTAGTCACAGAGGAGAATGCCAGGTAGACCAGGAAAAAAATTCCAAGAATGTGCTCAAATCTTTAATATAGTGTAACATTCCCACTGGCTCCTGGAGTATTTTGGCACTGAACTAGTCAAAGTGGAGACGGCATTTGGGATGGTACTGAGAATCTCAGGGCTATGCATTAGGACCACACAGACTCCCTGAGTTTGCACTGAATGGAGCAGGCCACCTCATGATCACCCACCCATCTCAGCAGAGACCTCCGGCCACTTCTGTGGAAGAGCCCACAGTTCTTGTGTTGGTCTCGCTGAACACCACAGAACTGGAGTGCAAGCAAGTCATCCTCAGTCCTGATAGCCAGCCTAGGAAGAAGAAATGTAGAAGTGCAAGTGTATATATTCTGCCTCTGAAGTTGTGGTTCCATTGACACCACTAAGCAGTGTGTTTGGTGCCACTTATAATGTCTCCTTCACGAAGTTATAATATACAGGTGGGTTCTGACTCTTAATGTCTTCTAGTCATAGAACTGTAATTGATCACGAAGATATGTAGGAAACTGTTACACTCTCACCACCCTCTGAGTGAAGACATTTCTCCCCATGTTCCCCTTAAACTTTTCATCTTTCGCCCTTAACCCATGACCTGTAGTTGTAGTCCCACCCAACCTCAGAACACATGGGTTTCTTCTTTAGTTTGCTTTCTACAACTGCTCCAAGTCTGCTAACGCATCATACATCACATATTTACGTATATAAGAGAAACGTATCGTTTTGAATTGATAAAGAGTGTGCTCTTCTTGGCAGCGGCAATAGGGAACTCAACAACTGGGTAATGCCTGACCCGAGTCTAGCCAGGAATCGAGTCACCATTCTGTGTACCTGTTCCCTGAAACAGTTCTTTCCAGTTCTGTCCCTGTTTCCTAGTAGGATTAATTCTGGCTGAATTACTTGAGCTTTGATACCAATATCTTTTATGATGATCCATGTCTGGCGAAAAGTGAAGCATTTTATGAAATGTTTTAATACTCTGAGACAGTGGTAACATCTAGATTATAGTTGCATTTCCATCATATTGGGCTTTCTACATGTTTGTAATGTGTTCCCTTATTTTTATGATGGTTGTGTTGGTGGTTTTTCATCAGTTTGCAAAAAAAAAGTGCATCTGTGATTGATTTCTTCATATTTGTAGCAAGGCGCAATCTTGGGTGACAGTGGCTAGTTGCAAGATATTTTAATAGCTGGCCTAGATGTTGTAGGCGATGTGAGTTTTCCGACGTGGAAGGACATTGATGTTATATGTTCTTAGAGTCTTGCAATGTACTCTCAATTTGCCTGAGGTTGTTGACCGAAAAGCTGTTTCGTTTTCAGTCTGTGCTGATGCATCCTGACCTGCTGCAGTTCGCAGAACGTACAGCTATGCCTTTAGCTTTCAAGCATCTGCAGTATTTTGCTTTTAGGTTGTTAATGGGTAAGGCTGGAGTAGGAGCCATGTTTCAATAGGTGCTTTTTATGTCAGAGAAATGTATACAATATACATCCTGAAATTCTTTTTCTTCGTAAACGTCCACGAAAACAGAGGAGTGCCCCAAAGAATGAAATAGTTAAAAATTTAGAACCCTAAAGCCCCCTTAGCTCCCCGTCCCATGCACAAGCAGCAGCAAGGAATGAGCTGCCCTACCACCCCCACCAGCAAAAAAGCATCAGCACCCTCCACCGAGCACTCCACCGAGCAGCAAAGCGGCAATAAAGACACAGACTTGCAGTACCCCCAAAGACTACTTGTGTATTTTGTGTTGTGCATTTATTAAGTGTATTATGGTAACTAGTTACATTAATTGGGGGACGTGGTAGAAGCAAAGGGAATAAATTATGTATCCATGCTTATTTCATGGCAGTTTGTAGCTTGGGACCACGCAGGTCATATCTTTGCCGACCGCTGAGATAACGCTCAATTGTATGTTTGCAAATTGCTAATAAAGGACTCTGGAGCAATCATGGCAGTTGTAGCCATTTCAAACAAGTATACCAACTTTGTGGGGTCACACGCTGGGGGAAGTTGTATTGATTTCAGATCAATTTGGATCAATTTTGCCACTACAGCTGGTACATAAAGTGCTTTTTTGGGGTGGGGGGAACCATACTTCTTTCATGTGGCATTGACAATTCCTTCAGTTTTATTTTTCTTGGCATACTTGATTTGTTTAATATCCAAAGCTGACTTGTTTCTCTTGTCTTTATTTAAGGTGTTCTACGTACCGTAGGTCATACTGATTCACACTACTTTAATCCCCCCCCACCCCCCCCCGCCCCTGAGCATCTTCTTCTTGCTTTATTACGTTTTTGTACTTTGCTCCGCAGAAGGATATTGTGCTCCCCAATGGGATGGCATCCTTTGCTGGCCCGAAGGACCACCAGGCAAATTGGTTCCAATGCAGTGTCCGGATTACATATACGATTTCAACCACCAAGGTAGGATCTACTAGTGTCCAGCTGACAAATTCCTCCAGAATGCGGTATTTGAATTTACATTTATTAGAATGTATCAGAGAGGACATGAAGAAAGAAAGATTGCTTTCATTGTCAGTTTGAATAATATGCTGTATTCTTGAAAGAAATGGACCAGGGATGACATAAATTTGCTTGCAAAACTTCCGGAGAATAAGCCTCGCAACGCACATCAGATTCTGGGGAAGCTCAGCAGGCCAGGCAGCATCTATGGAAGAGTGCAAAGTCGATGTTTAGGGCCAAGACCCTTCGGTGATCACTGAAGGGTCTTGGCCCAAAACGTTGACTGTACTCTTTTCCGTTGATGCTGCCTGGCCTGCTGAATTCCAGCAGCATTTGGTTGTGTTGCTTGGTTTTCCAGCATTTGCAGATTTTCTCTCGTTTGAGAGAGTAAGCCTTGGTGTTTTCTTCATAGATGGTAAATAATTAGCTCCTCATACTCTTGGTCCTCATGCCCATTGTACTAGGAGGGTTTAAACCTCATTCTGCATTTTAATCTCGTTCCTACTAATTAGTTTAGTTTCAGGATTTCTCCCGTGTGGCTCTGAGATTTTTCTCCTGTCTACGTAAAACCATAAGAGTCTCACAGCCTCACTTTGCATTTTTATTACCAATCAAAGAAATTTAATGAAAGATGAATGCAACCAGTGATAGAATATGCATAGATATCATTCCATGTAGCTCAGTGGAAGGAAAGCAATATTTTGGCTGATTAATGTTTGATATGAGTGTGGGAAAACAGGATGAATTATCTCTCACCTGTTGTTATGACCACGAAGCTTGAGCCCCGCATCCAAGCTGGAAATTTAGTCTGGGACTCTGCCAGAGTCTATAACAATTATAGCTTTCCCAGCAGGCTCAGGATACATACTGAGTCTGTAAATTAGTAACTTGACTCTGAAAAGTCTAAACCTCACTGCTCTTTGTGTCTACTATCCCAAACAGTTATTAAAAGCCTGCTTTTCCTTTAATAAATTTCAAATGTTGCTTTTTTTAATCTAACTGGCTCACATTTGTGACTATAATGTGAATGATTTTATTATTGGGCTTAAGATCAAATCCATCTCCCGCAGAGTTAAGGAATCACACTTGTAGTTTACTCATCTGCTTTTGGCTGTAAGATTGCCGGTGCCACCTGTGTTAAATTTTGCCCCCACCCCCCCTTTCACCGGGAGTTGATTATGGAGGTGGATGAAGAGACACAGGTACCTTTGTTACTTACTCACTTTGTGAAATTTGCCAGGCCATGCTTACCGGCAGTGCAACATCAATGGGAGCTGGAAGCTTGCAGTAAACAACAATCGAACATGGGCGAATTACACAGAGTGTTCAAGGCACCTTCCAATTGTGAACCAGAGCGCAGAAGAGGTGATGTACACTAAATCATTCTTATTCTGATATCATTCTGAGCACGTGGCTTTCAGAATATTGGAAGGCTCTGATCAACTACCAGTAGCATTCACAATTTCAATGAGGTGAACAACCTCAAAGTCTTTTAGTGAAGAGAACGTCAGCCAGGATGCTGAGAAATCTTCTTGTGCTCTGAATAATTAGATCACCAAACAGCAGCACTGGAGCAGGAATACGTCACCTGAGTTTTTAAGCATGCTTCATCATTATTAAGACTGTGGCCAACCTTTTACCTTAACTTTACATTCCCATATTATTTCCAAATCCATCGCTAGGATATGGTACAAGGATTACTTCTGTAACAAACCTGTTAATGATCTACATCAATAGCTGAGATGAAGGGATTGGGTGAAGTGAAAGGGGAAACAGAATGTGGGGTCTGGGGTCTGTGTAGGAAGAACTGGCAGGATAGGGACATGGGTGAAAGAAAAAATGGAAGATTATGGACTGTGTAGGAGGGAAGGGACAGATTGATTGTGGAGTAGAATTAAAGGTCTGCACAACATCATTGGCCACAACATCTGTATTGTTCTATGTTCTATGAAATCAGTAAATTCAGTGTTTATTGTATTAGTTTATAGACTTGCCCAAGTGGAAACACAGGGAAATGTTCCTCTCACTTGCATTGGCAGTGAACAGATATGTAGCTGTGGGAATGGGGAGGAGAAAAAAAAGATTAACGTCCAGGAGCACCAGACTGTCATGGCGGATTGAAAAGTCGACATTCATTTGGTGGAACAAATTTTCAAGTACTTTATAAAAGACAAACTTCGTCAAAGTTTGTGTTGTGTCGTTAATGATTAGTGTGATTTTATATATGTCCCAAGGTCATATCAGAATTATAACTTTGAAGACAGTCCATCACTACTCCCTGCTCCTCCCCTGCCCTCCACACACATTCCACTCATAGCATGAGCTGTCAGTTGTTCCATTATTGAGCAGTGTTATGGTGCTGAACGAAGCTCTCTTCGAGTGTCTCGAGGCCACTGTGAACCAGAATTTGTGACATCTCATTACATTCTGCAAACAGAGTCTAGTATGCGCTGTGAAGTTTGGCATTGTAAACCTGGGAGTCCATATATAGACCAGTATATCTGGATGTCTAGAATAAACTGAAGTAAGGAGAAAAAGATTGAGTATCGCATTAATATAACACTGAAGTGGAGTGTTTTGTTGCTGCAAAACTCGAGTGTTAATCATTTTATGAACATAAAATAGCTTCATGTTGCATCAATTGTGATTAGTACAAATGTACACCCATCCCTTGATAGAGCTCTAAATATCAAGACAGTTCTTCAGTACTAGCTGCCAAGAACATTCCCTGCACAGCATGAATTGTCAGTCATTCAGTTCCTATGCATCAGTTGTTCTGCTGATAGGAGCCCTGTATGTTTATGTCTTGTGGTGAATGTTAACCAGTCAGTGACACATCATTACTTTATTTCAGGATATCTTTTATCGTCTGTACCTCATATACACAGTGGGCTACTCTGTCTCATTTGGCTCGTTGACTGTGGCTGTTATTATACTGGGCTACTTCAGGTAAAGAATGTTGTCTGGTTATTTTGAAAATCCTGTAATTAGCAGAAGGATTTCTTTCTCATTGAAGGTCAAATTGGTGACAGGGTAAATGGAACTGGTTTTACATGGGCATAACTTAGCAATATTCTGTGTCCTGTTATCAGTGTTCTGTTGTTACACCCATTTAAAAAAAATTCTAAGTTATAGTCAGTTGAAGAGACAAACCAAAGGAACTTTCAGCAGGGTAATAAATTAAGAATTAACACTATATTAAATAGAAACAGAAGATGACCAGGTGAGGCCTGAAATACGTTTGTAGATTGGGGGACCACTTTGTCAGTGCCTTTGCTTCGATTGCCACAAAAAGCAGGATTTCCTGATGGCAACCAACTTCCCATTCCTATTCTGGCACATCAGTCCATAGCCTCCTGTACTGCCACGATGAAGCCACGCTCAGTTTGGGGGAGCAACCTCCTATTCCGACTGGGTAGCCTCCAATCTGATGGCATGAGCATCAATTTTTCTAACGTCTGTTAATTTCTTCCATCTCCCCCTTCTCTCTTTATCCATTCCCCATTCTGGTTTCCTGTTCACCCTTTCTCTTCTTACTTGCCCATCACCTTCATCTGATGCCCCTCTTCCTTTCATGGTCCACTGTCCTCTCCTATTAGATTCCTTCTTCTTCAGCCCTTTACCTCTTCCACCTATCACTTCCTCAATTCTTACTTCATTTCCCCCTCCCCCAGCTTCCTGCCTTTTCCCTTATCTGTTTTCACCTATCATCTTCCAGCTTCTTCCTCTCCCCACCTTCTTATCTTCTTCCTTCTTCCTTTCTATTCTTGATGAAGGGTCTCAGCCTGAAACATCAAATGTTTATTCCTCTCCACAGGCGCTGCCTGATTTGCTGAGTTCCTCCAGCATTTTGTGTATGTTGCTCATGATTTCCAGCTTCCACAGAATTTCTTGTGTGTAGATGACCACACAACCTGTCATGACTACTTTACTATTTAATAAGATCATGGTTGAGTTTGTTAACTCATTGCTAATTGCACCAAAGACATTTTCTTTAATTCTTACAATGTTGAAAGACTTATTGAACTCTGTGTTGAATATATGTTGCAACAGCATCTACGTAGTTCTCTTAGATCTAAAATGTCAAAGATTCATTCCACTTGTGGTGGAAAAAGTTCTTTCTTTCTTTCTTTTTTCATGGCTAATGCTGGGTTTAGAGACAGTGACAACTATTTCTAGGCTATATGGTCAGGGGAAACATCATCCCTCAATCTATCCTATTAAACCCCTTAAGAAGACACAAGCAATTCTGCAGATGCTACAAATCTTGATCAACACGCACAAAATTCTGGAGGAACTCAGCAGGTCAGTCTGCATCAATGGAGGGAATGTGCAGTTGACATTTCAGACTGAAGGAATGAAGGATCCCAGCCTGAAATGTTGATTACTCATTTCCCTCCATAGATGCTGGCTGCCCACTGCATCACTTAAGAATTTTATGTTTCAAAGAGATTGCCATTCATTTTTTTGAAACTTAAAGGAATGTGGCTGAATGTTTTGCCTCTCTTCACAGAATAATTGACATTCAAGGAATCTTTGTTGCACTTCCTTTGTTGCAGATGTATCTGTTCAAAAGGAAGAGAGACCAGACTGTGCACAATATTGCAGGCTCTGCCTCACCAGGGCATATTTACTTTTGCACTTAAATTCTCTTACCATAAAGACCTATATAGTGTTTGCTCTAAATCCTTACTCTACCTGCAGTTTAGCTTTCAGTGATCCATGTACAGAGAAGTCCAGATTTGTCTGTACACCAGCACATTTCAACCTTAATCCTGAATTGAAACTTGCTGGAACTGTGCGCTGGAGGCCAGATACCTTATTAATGTACCTATTTGAATTGGTGTAGGTCACTCACAAAGTTCATGCTCACAAACTTACGAACAGGAATTTGGGCCCAGGTCAATGTTACCTGAGCCTCCCACTATCTGGTGCATGACATTGTGGCTCAATTTTTGTGAAGAGGCCTCACTTGTTGAAGTTAGCTGGTACTGATTGATGCCTTGTCTAACATGGTACAAGCACATTCACTGTCCGCACACACATGGCATTAACAGTGCTTTGTATAGGTGCAGCATGAATATGCTTTACCAAGGTTCCTCAGATATAACGAGATCTATTTCTGCTTTTGATTTATTTTTGTCCATCCATGATTTGTTTACATGAACCCTTTATTCCCTTTTTTTTTCCATCTTCTGTGAATTTAAAACTTTTTTTTGCCCCTCTCACTTTTGTTGACAGTTGCCTCTATTGAAACCTGTTAACCATAGTTTTAGATAAGTGAAGTGGATATGGCAAGTAGAATGTACTGTGAAAAATGTGAGGTCATCTATAAGGTAGTGAAATGGTGGTGTTTCTTTTAAATAGCAAAAGATTGACAGGTGTTAGTGTTCGGAGGGACTTTGCACAGGAATCACTTTGTAGGTTCAACAAGCAATTAGGAAGGCAAGTGTTAGGTTGAGTTTTATCACAAGAGAATTGGTATAGAAAGGTGAAGACACCTTGCTCCTGGTAAGACTATATCTACAAGGTCTCTCTACTGAAGTGTAATAAATTTGTAATGGAGAAGGGTGGTGAAAGTACACAGGATTGTTTTCTGGGATGACAATTTGTTGCTAAAATGGCAATTAATTAGACCACATCTGTACTCTCTTGAGTTTGGAAGCATGGGAGGTAAACTTATTGAAATATACAAACAATTTTAAGGAGATTGACAGCAGAGATGCAGAACTGATAATCACCGTAGCTGTAATGTCTAGAGCCAGAACTCAGAGTCACTAAATAGAGGTGGCCCATTTATAATTTCTTCGTCGAGGTTGAGGTGAATCTTTAGAAGTCATGGACCAAGAGGATTGTGAAAGCTGGTTTATTGAATACAATCAATAAAGAAATTAATAGATTTTTAGATATTAGCGAACCAAAGGATGTGGAGTTATTTCAGAAAAGTGGCACAGAGATAATAGGCCACCATAGTCATATTGAATAGAGAAGTAGACATGAGGAAGCAAACGATGGTTCTGTCTCACATCTCCTTACCTAATCTTTTAAGATTACAAGTATACTAATACTTGCACGTTGAGTATGCATTTTCAACCTTGTATAAGAGTAAGACAACATTTTCTAAGAAAGTTATAACAGTATACTGAATTCATCTCTTTTTTTTGCAATGAAAATGCAAGCAAATGCACTTCATCCCACAACCAAATAATTCTGAATTGGTAGTCATCAACATGATTGATATCCTTCAGTTAACTTCAGGACTTTGGATCCGGAAGCGTGGATTCAGTTTGCTACATTTTTGCCTTGGGAATTAAATTGAGTCCATTCATAGGAACATAGAAACATAGAAAACCTACAGCACAATATAGGCCCCTTGGCCCACAAAGCTGTGCCGAGCATGTCCTTACCTTAGAAATTACCTGGGCTCCGCACTAAACCCAGCAAATCCTCCATCATGTGGGTGGATTATTTTGTGGGGGAAAGGTTAGCATCTACTGTCCAAAATGCCTGACCACTGCATTTTCTTATAAACACAAGATATTCTGCCGATTCTGGAAATTTTAATGATTAACCTGGTTAGACCACACTTGGAATGTTGTGTTCAGTTCTGGTCACCTCTATTGGAAAGTAAAACATAGAAAACCTACAGCACAATACAGGCCCTTTACCCCACAATGCTGTGCCGAACATGTACCTACTTCAGAAATTACCTGGGGTTACCTATAGCCCTCAATTTTTCTAAGCTCCATGTACCTATCCAGGAGCCTCTAAAGAAACCCTATTGTGTCCGCCTCCACCTCCGTCAGCGGCAGCCCATTCCACGCACTCAGGAGTAACACTTGAAGAGTGTTGAGGAGTTTTGTGACGTCCTAGTTCTGTGAACCAAAATCCATATCAAAAAAACTCCTTTACATAGAAGGAAAAAGAAGAGTAATGTTGAGACATTTTTAAAATAAGATGAAATATTTTTACTTGATTTTGCAGTGAGTGTGACAAGGGATGTTTTTGTTTGGGATCTAGAGTGTATACATTTCACACTGACCATTATGTGTAACTATTCCCTCACAGACGCCTTCACTGTACCAGGAACTACATCCACATCCATCTCTTTGTGTCTTTCATGCTCCGAGCAATCAGTACCTTTGTGAAGGACGCAGTGCTGTACTCAAAGACAGCTTTCTTAGATATGGAAGGGGTTGACTGGGCGAGCCTGAAATCTATAACTGAATCTCCTCCATCTCAGGACAAGTCTGAGTATGTAAGTGCTGCCTTTTTCTGCGAGCAATTTCTTAAATTATACACAGTTAGATACCACTAATTCTTTATTCACTCCCAATGCTATTTTTCACTGGCAGTTCTCATTCCTTCCTTGGAGTAGCCATAATGCTCACAGCTGTCTCCCCGTGCTAGTCACAAAGTCATGTTAAAAAGTTAATAATCTTCTCTAAAACTACTAAATATTTTGACAAGGTTCAATCATTGATGGGTATTAGAGGAAGGCTTGTGGATTTAATATGTCACCAAAATCAATTTTAAAATTTACCATTATTGACAAAGAATTCAAATTCAATAAAACAAAAACATGGAAGGAAGGGGTTAATGCCAGTGACGATGACCACTAAGATGTCAGACAGCTTGCACCTTTTGGGGAAGGAAATCTTCCATCTCCCTTCTGTGATCCTTGGTTATCCTCTGCAATTACTTTACCAGTCATTTCATTGTATTGAAGGTTTTCATCACACCTCCAAGAGGGAAAAGTCCAAGTATGAACCAGTTGCTGTGGTAACTAGGGATAACCCATAAATGCTAGCATATTTTAATACTAAATGGCAAGTAGCAAATTCTTGAGGTGAGATTTTCAATTGGAACCAGAGAGAATTTTGCAAACTGGTCACGTATACAGGACACAGACATCCAAATGTATTCCAGTTTGCATTGAACAGGTGGAGGAGACTTTCACCTTGTAGGGATCATTTTGAAACAACCCAACATCTTTATCAATCTAAGCAGCCATAAAGTGTTTTACAACCAGTCCACTGTACATTAATTCTCCAATTTACATTACCAAAGTTTGTCCTGGTCAATCACTTCCATGTCTGAGAGTTAGAATTCCACTGCATCACTTGCCCAATCACATATAGTAATTATTGCTCATTATTGATTATTTTTTTCATGAAACAGCAATAGAAAATGTGGAATGTGAGGATAAAGATTAGGATTGAGAATGAGTATATTTAAGTAATGTTGGTGATCCTGAATTATTAAAAGTGGGAAGTGTGTGAGAACTGAAGAGAATCGTGCATGTACATGTTTATCCCTAATTTTTCATCCTAACACATCACTGTAATTTCTATCAGCATTTTAGAGCAATAGCTAGCTGTTCCCTGCTGATAGATTTCTCCTTACTCTCCTCCAGATTGGATGCAAGGTGGCTGTCATCATTTTCCTTTACTTTCTGGCTACTAATTACTACTGGATTCTGGTCGAAGGCCTTTATCTCCATAGCCTCATCTTCATGACATTTTTTTCTGATAAGAAGTATCTCTGGGGCTTCACCTTAATTGGCTGGGGTAAGGTATCATTTTAAACAAACTTCATTCTCCACTGTTTGCTCTCTTCCCCCGTCTCCCCTGACTCTCTGTCTCCCTTCCTCCCCACTCCTCCATCTATTAATTTGTTGTCTGAATGGTTTCATCTGTTTACAATTAGACAGTGTCCAAGTACATTTTAAGCATTCCTTAATAGACAGACATTCTCAACATGTGGTTTTCTCCATACCTTGGTGTAGATGTCTGAACAATACGAAAGAAATCCATCCCTTAGATAACCACTTACCTGAAAAAAACACTCAGGAAATATTTTTATCATATCCAAGGTATTAGATGAGTGACAGAAAAGCTGTGTCACTGGTCTAGGATCCCCAATAAATATGAATGTGAGATACAGAACAGATAGAAACTGCATCCTCTGCATTGACAGTGGAGTTATTAACCTGTCAAATCATCATTACTAAAGTGCTACGTGTGTGGGAGGGCATGCCATACACATGAGGGAGTTAGTAAGGTAACTATGACACAGGAGGAGGCCCATCAACTCCAAGCTGACTCCCAGCAGCTCAAACACATGTACCATTGACTCTGATCTCTTTATTTCCCTGAACCACCACATTGCATTACCAAATTCTGTGCTGGAATGAAGTCTGAGGCTCTGCAACAGGACTCGAGCCTCAGCACTTCTGTTAGAGTGATATAATTAATGAGTAACAGATGAAACAAAAAAAAAGGAAACAGAAGGTAATGTCTTGCTCAGAATTTCTGTTTCATTAATTTTTTTGGTTGCTTTTAATCCGTAGGGGTCCCTGGTGTGTTTGTCGCAGCATGGACAAGTGTGAGGGCAACTCTGGCAGATACACAGTACGTATGGAGGCCTTACCACCTTGGGTAGCGATTTTCTGTGGCAAGTTTGTATATATAAAATAGAGCGCAAGCAGAAATGACGTAAGGTAACTCGTGCAGTCCTTCAACTTGCTCAGTAAGACTACTTCTAATTACTTTTCCCAATTCAGCATCACATCTTGAATTTAGGAGCAGGCTATCTAAACCTTCATCAACTGAATAATGGTTAATTTGAATATCACTTCCATTTAATTGCTTTTAGTGTTTGACAAAAATCTGTCAATCTCACTCCTCAATTGATCTATTATCAGCCTTTTGAAGGAAAATATTCTTGATTATACTTGACGATATTTTTAATGAAAAATTGGCCTTGTAATGCACTCATAAATGGTTTGGACTTGAATTTAAAATTCATGAGATTAAAGAATTAGGATTTTTAATATTGCCAAAAAATGCAGATCGATTTAAGATTGCAAATCTTCCTGATATCAGGAAAGGATCAGTAAGGAATATAGGAAAGCAAGCAGGATAAAAACGACTGTAAAAGCTTCTGTAGATTAGATTAGATTATGAGGATACGCAGTCCTCTTTTATTGTCATTTAGTAATTTAGATATGTGAAAATGAAAAGGTTAGAAAACATTAAAATGAGTCTCTTAAAGACTGAGACTAAAGAAATTATATTGAGGAAAAAGGAACCAGTAAAGACATTAAATCTTCATGAAAGAAGATGCAGAAGGCCTGCCAGAAGTAGCAGAAACAATAGGCATAGAGTGAATGAGGAGCTGGATAAAAGTAACATTATTTAAAAAGAAACATTAATGAAAAACTAATGGGAGTGATAGTCAGTAAAATCCCATCATCTTGTAGCATGAGCCTAATGATTTGCAAGATTTGGCTCTGGAGATAAGGAGTGCACTGGTTGTCATCTTCTAAATTTCCAAGGGGCCTCGAACTCTTCATGCTATTAGGAATATATTGGATCATGCAGCCCAGCTATTTACAATCTATGTCACTGATTTGATAAGGGGATTTTGTGTAATAAATTTGAGTTTACAGAGCTAAACAGGATGATACTGTGAATCATGAGATCAAGACTAACCAGCATTGACTGTACTAGTGGCACCTTCATCCCTGAAGTTCTAAAGAACTTTTATGCATGCTTCGAGGCATGCATGAATGACTCTAGAAAGTCAACCCCAGAAAGGCTGTGGGATACAGGCCGAGTACTCAGGGAGTTCACACCGGGGATGGACATCTTCAAAACCTCCCTCATCCAGGATGCTTATCCTGCGTGTTTCAAATCAGCCACCACTATCCCCATACCAAAGAGCTCTACACTTTCAGAACCAAATAACCGCTGCATGGCGGCACTGATGCCAATCATCATGAAGTGCTTTGATTGGCTGGTAATGGCACACCAGAAACTACATTCCTGTCACACTGGGCACTGGCCACTGGCCAATACGCTTACCGACAGAGCCGGATACCGTAGCATTTGGCACCTGGCCTTGACACGCCTAGAAAACAAGGACATGATGTCAGAATGCTGTTTCTGGATTTCATTTGGGCATTCAACACTGTTGTCCCACAGACCTTGGTGAGCAAACTCCTACTCCCCAATCTAAATACACCACAGTGCAGCTGGGTGTTGGACTTCCTAACCAATGGAGCTCAGGTAGTCAGGATACACAACTGCAACTCCCTCCCCATCATCCGCAACACTGGTTCCCCCCCAGGGCTGCTTGCTAAACCTGTTGCTCACATATGACTGTGTGGCCAAGCACTTGAGTAATGGCACTGTCAAGTTTGCTGATGATAAGACCGTGCTGGGGCTCATCACCAACAACGATGAGACGCCCTACAGAGAGGAGGTGGATGAGCTCGAGACCTGGCGCCAGGCAAATAACCTGTTCCTCAATGTCAGCGAGGCAAAGTTCAAGTTCAATTTATTGTCATTCGACCGTACACATCTATCCCTCCAAACAAAACAACATTCTTCCGGACCAAGGTACACAACTCAGTACATATAACTCACGTACACAGCACATAAGGTAGATTAACTAATGATAAGGTGCATTTACAGCACAAGTTTAAAAAGTACACTGTATAATGCTACTGGCGCTTCCTACATGATGAGACCTTGGTGGTGGCAAGGAGTTTAGTTGTCTTACGGGCTGAGGGAAGAAGCTGTTCCCCATCCTGACAGTTCTTGTTCTGATGCTATGATACCTCCTCTCTGATGGTAGGAGGTCAAAGAGATTGTTGTATGGATGGGAGCGATCATTGATAATGCTAAGGGCCCTGTGTATGCAGCATTTCTGATAAAGATTTCTGATGGTTGGACGAGAGACCGCAATGATTCTCTCAGCAGCCCTCGCAATACTTTGAAAGGCCGTGCAGTCAGATGTCGTGCAATTCCCATATCAGGTGGTAAAGCAGCTGCATCGGGATACTCTCGATGGTGCTCCTGTGAAAATTGTTTGGAATGGAGGGGGATGGGGAACCAGTCTCACCTCAAACTCCGCAGGAAGTAGAAAAATTGCTGTGCTTCCTTGATCAAAGAGTTGGTTATTAACTTCAGGAGAACTTGCAGCACCTGCATCTCTCTTTATATCGACAGCACAGCAGTGGAAACTCTGAGCATTTTCAAACTCCTAGGAGTGCACATCTTACACAATCTCTCATGGTCCCAGAACACATCCTACACAATCAGGAAAGCTTGGAAAATGCCTCTACTTTCTGAGGAGGCTAAAGAGAACTGAGCTAAGTGCATCTATACTCACATCCTTCTGCAGATGTGCAGCAGAGAGCATCTTAACATGCTGCATCACTGCAGGGTACGGAAACTACACTGCAGCAGACTGGAAAACTCTACAATGGGTAGTCAAAACTGCCCAACACATTACTGGCACCATCAGGACATATATACGGAAAGATGCCAGAAAAGGGCCAGTAACATCATGAAGAATCCCATCCAGCCTGTTCATGGACTGTTTGTCCCACTCTCATCAGGGAGGAGACTACATAGCATCCATGTCAGACTCAATAAACAGTTACCTTCCCCAAGGCAGATCAACACCTCCACCCCTCCACATGCCCCACCACTAGTTTATCATTTTCTGTCAAAGTCAGTAACAATTATTTTGTCCTCCTTTACACTGGTGTACTGGAAATGACATTAAACAATTTTGAATCTTGAAACTAGGGCTCTCAAGTCTATCCCACCACCCAAAGTGACCCTGGCTGATCTTCAGAAGCAGAATCAGGTTTAATATCACTGACATATATCGTGAAATGTGTTAACTTTGCGGCAATGGTACAATGCAATGCATAATAATAGAGAAAAAGAACTGTGAATTACAGCAAGTGCACGTGTATTAAATAGTTAAATAGGTAGCGCAAAGAACAGAAATAAAAAAGTAGTGAGGTAGTGTTTATGGGTTCAATGTTCATTCGGAAATCGGATGGCAGAGGGGTCGAAGCTGTTCCTGAATCATTGAGTGTGAGTTTCCAGGCTCCTGTCCCTCCTCCCTGACGGTAACAATGGGAAGCGGGCTTTTGAGGCCTCACTCCTTGACAGTATTCTGGATGTTACGGAGGCTAGTGCCTATGATGGAGCTGACTAAGTTTACAAATCTCTGCAGCTTACTTCAATCCGGTGCAGTAGGACCCCCACCTCCCATACCAGATGGTGATGCAGCCAGTTAGAATGCTGTCCATGGTACAGCTGTAGAAATTTCAGTGTGTTTTGGGTGAAGTGCCAAATTACCTCAAACTCCTAATGAAATATAGCCACTGCTGTACCTTCTTTGTAGCTGCATTCATATGTTGGGCCCAGTTTTCGTCCTCAGAGATATTGACCAGGAACTTGAAACTGCTCACTCTTTTCACTTCTGATCCCTCTGTGAGGACTGATGTGGTTTCCCTTATCTTACCCATCCACAGTCGAGACTTAACTCATCTTCTGTGCCAGTTTCATGCGGAGCTCAGTTCCCCAGTCTTTCAAGTGTGTATCTGTCTTCTCTTTCAATATCTCCAGCAAACTAACTTCCATCAGAACAGAGAGTTCAAGAAATTCACCATCTTCTGCAAATAGAAATTGGTTTATTATTGTCACATATATCATGGTACAGAGAAAAGCTGTTTTATGTGCTGTTCATATAGATCAAATCATCACACCATGCATTACTCAGTTGTAAATGACTGAATCTTTATCTTGAAAGTATATTTCCTCACTCGAGACTCTTCCACTAGAGACCATTGAGACTGTGAAATATGTTCTTACATTCAGTTAAAAACAATGCTGGACTTCCACCTTACCTCCTATATTGTAGTGGCCCAATAGGATTTCACAGGTTTTAATAAAATTAGCCCTCATTCTTCTAAACCCAAAAAATACAGAGCTTTTAGGTCTTTATGATAGAACAAGCATCTCGTCCTTGGAATGAGGGCAGTCAGTCTTTTCTGCACTGTCAATATGTACAATATGTCCTCACTTAAATAGAGGGGCTGAAACAGCACACAGGTGTGGCCATACCAACACTCTGTACAATTGTAGGGTGTAGGGAAACTTAAAAATCATAAAAACAAGTAACAGGACAAAGGCAATGGCAGATGGAACATAATGAGGGAAAATATGAGCTCAACCACAGGCTGGAACAGCTAGAATAGTAGAATATTTTTTAAATGGTGAGAGATTGAAACTCAGTCACTGAATATATTTGGGATAGTGATTTTTTTAAAATGCGTTTTTAGAGACTTGGAATATATAGCACAACAGAGGATTACATGTGGAATTTACTGAAACTCTGTGTAATTCACCTTCCTCCAAGCCAAATTCCAAAATTTATGAGATAACTTCCATTAACCAACCACTTTGATTATTTTTGTACTTGTACAGTAATGATAATTGCTTTGTATATCCGGATACATAGAGCATACAGAATTTGTCGGATTTTAGAACACAGAAGCCATTCAGCAGACTCATTCCCAGATTGTGAAAACTGATGTATCAAATTTCTCACTGTTTTTGTCAAGCTAATGAAAATATATACAGGAATTATAGATAATTGTTTCTTATATTGCATCTAATGATATTCTTCCTCTTTTTTTTTACCCCAATAGGTGCTGGGATCTAAGTGCTGGAAACTTAAAATTGATTTATCAATTACCTATTCTGGCTTCAATATTGGTGAGATATAATAAATTTGCCTTCCTCCCCTTAGGATCTAACTCCATTCTGCAAACTTCTGTGTTATCACATTTTTCTGGTTTCACATTTCTCCTCTTTTTTCAGGTGAACTTCATGCTTTTTATCAATATTATCAGACTTCTCGCCACCAAACTGAGAGAGTCCAATGTCGGAAGGTGTGATACCCGTCAACAGTACCGGTAAGCTCTAGGGTTTTGGTAGAACAGGCCCTTCTGAAAAGTGGTGTTTAATGTAGAAACGGAAATGGACAAGGAGGCCCTCAACGTTTTTTCAAATTAAGACACCTTATTAGATCAATATTCATTTATCTATTGCTACCATATTTGGCTTGACAATACTTGAAATATTAAAGAAACTTTGTGCTTTATCTATGCTAGCAACAAAATGTTTGATGGGACATTAAAGAGGTAGTTTTATCCTAACATTTACTTTACAGTTTCTTGCACCACTTCTTGATAAAACCTCTACTTTGTAGTTCCCAACCCATTGTCAATTCTAAAATCACTGATTACATTTGAACTTCAAACTTGGCACGTAATCTATTTCTTATCTGAGCCTTCCGAGATCCTTCCATTTTCATGTAGCTGAATAGGCGGTCAAGGCCTCAATTCAGATGAAAGGTATCAACCCAGGAATCAAAGTCTGTCTCTCTTTCTACAAATGTTGCCTGACCTACTGTGTATTTCCAGCATTTTCATTTTTTTTTTGTCTCAGGTTTTTGTTTTGTGTGTTTTGTCTGGAGCGACTCCTGCAACAATGTTCGGCAAATTTAAGGTGGTTAACCTTCTTGCTTGTGAATTGGAAAATAACATGTCCAAGAACTGCTTCAGCCACTAATGGAAGCTGTGATGGAGAGTGATTGTCGCTGTAATCTGTAAAATATGAAATTAAATGGAAATATCTCATCTGAGCTATTTTTAATTGCAGGAAGCTGCTGAAATCGACTTTGGTCCTGTCACCTCTGTTCGGAGTACACTACATTGTCTTCATGGCAATCCCTTATACTGAGGTGTCCGGGATTCTCTGGCAAATCCAGATGCATTATGAAATGTTCTTTAATTCCTCTCAGGTAATTATAGTCATAGCGTCGTCCAACATAGAAACAGGCCCTTTGGCCCATGATATCCATGCCAACATTTTTGCCCAGTGACAATAATCCCATTTGCCTGCATTAGTTCTCTGTCCTTCTATGCCTTGCCTTTTTAAATGCCTGTCTAAACAACTCTTTAAATGTAGTGATTTGATACGATTTCATCACCTCCTCTGGCAGCAAGTTCCCGATTTTTTGCGTAAACAACTTTCCCCTTTAAAAATCCTTCCTCTCAATTAAACCAATGCCGTTTTGCTTTTAACACCAGATTCAGGGCAAAAGGATCTGCCTTTTCTGTGCTTCTTATGGTTTTTAAAAACTCTTATCAATTCACTCTTTAGCCAACTTCATTCAGGGAATAAAAAAAGAACAACCAATCCAATCTCTCTCCATAACTAAAATCCTCCAATCCAGGCAACATCCCAGTGAATCAGCTCTGCACTCTTGCCAGTACATTCTGATATTTCCTATAGAGTAGTGATGAGAACCCCATGCAAAATTCTCAGTGCATTTGGACCTGTGTTTTGTGCATTTGCTTATGATATTCCAGCTTTCATTTTCCATGCGCCAAATTATGATGGTGAGCATGCCACATGTCGTCTTCACCACTCTATCTCCCAGTGTCATCACTTTCAGGAAATTATGGACTTGAACCCCAAGGTCTCTCCATCCACCTTAGTGCCTTATCATGCTCCACTCCAATTTGACTTCCTATATTGCATTGTCTTGCATTTGCTGGAATTAAATTCCATCTTCAATTCTCTGACCAACTGCCTTTTTGCTCTATATACCTCCGTACCATTTTACAAATTTTGTGCCATGTGCAAACTTCATAATCATACCATTTACATTTACATCTAACAAACAAAAGAAGTCCCAATGCTAATCCCAAACATCATAACATCACAGAATTCCAAACAGGAAGAACTCTTCCACTACCACCGTCTGTCTCCTGCTGGCTCTGTAATCTTACGAATTCCCTTTTAAATAACTCCCATTTGTCAGCTGTCACATTACCCACATGTATTTGCTCTCATTCTATTTTTGCCAGCTCTTCTCTTAACACTATTGAAATGGGCCTCCTCACAGTAGAAGTTATTAGCCTGAGGACAATATTATCCCTTTGCACAACTGCCTGAAATTTATAGTGTTATGGTCACTGTTCCAAAGTGTTTCCACAGCAACACTTCAACACCTGTCCAATTTCATTTCCCAAGATGAGGTCCAGAATTGCCCTGGCTGGGGGTCTTCCTTTGGTCAAGGTGGCCACTGGATGATGCATCCTGGCTGTCTATGTGCTACACAGAGCACTACAATATGGAGAGCAAGCTGTTGCCTATGCAGCATACTTTGCCCTCTCCATGCAGCCGATGACCCTAAAGGAAAGGCAGAGACCAATACAGCTTGGCATCAGCGGCACTGCAGGAGTTGCCAGTCAGTGTTGAACTCAACGTGGGACTGCCTTCGGGACTGCAGCTCCGGATTTTTTCCTCGGGGTGTACTCCTGAATCCTTCACCATGAGTGAGTGCAGCCACAAGGCCATGGGGGGTTGAGATCAGAGATTTCCTTCTAGATGAACTGCCAACCACAGCCAATGAGGCCCAAGTTTAAGGCACCAATAACCTGCCTTTGCACCTTCTCCTGTCAGTAGAAGTGGTTCCTCTGGGCTAAGTAGCTAAGCCACACATGAAGGCCAGGAGCTGAATAAGTTGTGTGAATTGATCCTCACTAACCACCCCCCAGCTCAATCAACCTTAAGGATGCATAATATGCCCTGCCTATAGTAGGCCTGACAAGAAATTGTCTTAAAAATCTCCCTTTGACACGTCTGACCCTTCTATGCACCTAATTCTGACTGAAATTTGCATAAGAACATCAAGTCAGATTATTGTTGCAGGTGGTTCTTGGATGTAATGACATGAAGCTGTTAGATTAATTTGAAAATTGATTGCTTTAGAAAAAGCCAATCAAGTCTATTGCTCACGCACATTCTCGCCTATAGCTCATTCAAGTACACTCTTCACTGCCTTTTGGTCGGCCAAGCAGATGTTTTTACTTCTGTTTTCTCAGAGTAATTAAAAATGGACATAAAATCTGTCTTTCAATGAAACCCAGATTCACAGAATAAAATATAGTTGGACTGGCTCAACTTTTTTCCCAATGTTGTCAGTAATTGCAATCAATTGGGAGGTTTTAAGATTCTCAAAATTATACTGGGAATGGCTTTTATATTTTTCCTATATGGAATACAGTCTTCATTCTGGAGGGATACAAGATTGAATGCGAAAGGCATAACGAACTAGACATAATTTGGTATGTCATGTGCTGAATAACTTAAACGAGTAATTTATTCTTATCAAATACTGAATGGCCATTGTACTTCTCACTGATGACAGGTAGACAACACATCAGAATTGCAAGGTATCAATTACCTGTGTGTCAGCATTCGTTCATATACGTTACTCTGAGAGAATTGTTTTTGTGCTTCAAAGTTCAAACACTAAAAAATAAAATGTAGAAGCTAGAATTATTCATGGAAATATTCAGTTATGCAGCATTTGGAGTTATAGAAGTAGAGTTATTCTTTGACGTTGATGGCCTCTCATCAGTAATGGAAGTTAAAAAAAAGCAGACCTTAATTACAGAGCCATAGAGTCATAGAAAAGTACAGCACTGAATGCTGAACGACTGAACCTTCTTGACCAAACCTTCATGTACAGAGAGAACAATAAGTAGTAGGAGGATAAAAAAAGGGTTAGGTTAAATTAAACAATGAATAGAGAAACAAACTTGTGACATAAAAAGAGACAAAATATGCATTAAAAGGAGGTTTAAATGGAGATTGCAGAAAATTACTGATAACTGATTTCTAGGGAGCAGTAGATATGAACTGAAATTGTTGAACACACTTGGAAGAATGTAAAATGTCTAATCTAAAGATGTGAGTCTGTCCACAACTTTGAGATTTGTTAGAATAAATCAGGTTATTAGGATAGTGAGCGCAGAACTGGGGTATGGCTGTGGATCAGACTACAATCTACTGCAAGCTGGTAACTCGCCTTGCAGACTGAGCAGAGCTGTTTCAGGGCGATCACTCAATTTGCATTTAGTCTCCCCAATGTGAAGAAGATTACGTTGTGAGTAGAAAATGTGGCTTTAAATATTATCCTCTTAACTTTACAGGGTTGCTTTGTGGCTGTTATCTACTGCTTTTGCAATGGAGAGGTAAGCACTTGTGTTCCTGTGTGTAAGTGTATTGATTTCAGTGAATGAGCAAAGTCTCAGATGGAATGGCTGACTGGCCGACTGAGTAGGTTATAGCATACTGAGAGCTTATCTAGTTCTACCCTGCAGAGTACTATTTTTTTATATAGGGGCTCAGATTCTTGAGTCCTAACATTCAGTGCTGTGCCTTGTGTAAATTCGCTTGGGCTGTACTGGGAAGCCCTGCAGCAGTGGCATGGTGCTCTCGGTGTGGACAACAAAGCCAATGTGCAGATGTTGCCAGTGAGGGTTGGTGACGCCTGGGCTGGGTCAAGTGGTGCTGTCACTCAGCACTGAAGTGTGGTGTGGGGCTCGAGGCTGGCCTGGTACCCCTTGGTCAGGGCATTAGTGTAGTGGTTAGTGGCCATTGAGCTTGTTACCACAGAGAAATCACTAGGCTGGGAGCCAAACAAAGGGACAGGGAGGCAGCAGCCTCCACCATATTGAACTGGAGGTAATGAGAGAGACCACACGAGCTCAGTGGTTGATGATCTTTCATCAGAACTAGAAGAACATAGAATATAGCACAGTACAGGCTCTTTGGCCCACGATGCTGACACTACCTTTTAACCTACTCCAAGCTCAGCCTAGCCCTTCCCTCCGACATAGCCATCTTGTCTTTCTCAATCCATGTGCCTATGACAGTCCTTTAAATGCCCCGAATGTATTTGCCTCAACTGTCACCCCAGCAGTACATTCCACACACTTAACACCTTGTAAAAAAAAAATTACCCTTGACACAAACAAGAGAATATCTGCAGATGCTAGAAATCCGAGCAACACACACAAAATGCTGGCGGAAGTTTCGGAGAATTATGTGCTGGATGCGGAGGCTGGTGGGGTGGTAGGTGAGGACAAGAGGAACCCTATCCCTGGTAGGGTAGCGGGAGGATGGGGTAAGAGCAGATGTGCCCTGCCCTTAAGTTCGCTTGGTCCATTTCCTAAGCCTCAATCTCATTGACTCCATCTCTGGAGACAGCTTATCCACCGATGCCTATTACAAACCCACAAACTTACAGCTACCTAGACTACACCTCATCACACCCTACTACCTGTGAAAACGCCATCCCCTTTTTTCAATTCCTCCATCTCTGCCGCATTTGCTCTACGGATGAGGCTTTTCCTTTTAGAATGAAGGAGATTTCCTCCTTTTTCAAAGAAAGGGGCTTTCCTTCCTCCATCATCAACGCTGTCCTCAACTGCATCTCTTCTATTTCACGCACGTCTCATCCCTCCCCACTGACCTCACTCCTGGCACTTATCCTTGCAAGTGGAACCTGCCCCTACACCTCCCCCCTCATTATCATCCAGGGCCCTAAATAGTCCTTCCAGGTGTGAGTCTGTTGGGGTCATCTACTGTGTTCGGTGCTCCCAGTGTAGCCTCCTGTACATCGGTGAGACCCGACATAGAGCAGAAGACCGCTTTCCTGAGCACCTATGCTCCACCCAGCAGAACAAGCGGGATCTCCCAGTGGCCACCCATTTTAATTCCACTTTCTGTTCCCATTCCAATATGTCCATCTATGGCCTCCAGCACTGTCATGATGAGTCCACACTTAGGCTGGAGGACCAACACCTTATATTCTGTTTGGGTAGCCTCCAACCTGATGGCATGAACATCGATTTCTCAAACTTCAAGTAATGTGGTAATGCCCCCCAACCACCTCCCCCGCACCTTCTCAATTTCCCATCCCCTTTTCCTTCTCTCACATCTCCTTGCCTGCCCATCGCCTCCCTCTGTTGCTCCTTTCTGCCCCTTTATCTTTCTTCCATGACCTTCTGTCATTTCCACCAATCAACTTCCCAACTCTTTGCTTCATCCCTCCTCCTCCAGATTTTGCCTGTTACCTGGTGTTTCTCTCTCCTCTCCTGCCACCTTTTAAGTCTACTCCTCAGCTTCTTTCCTCCAGTCCTGCTGAAGGGTTTCAGCCTGAAACGTTGATTGTACTTTTTCAATAGATGCTGCCTGGCCTGCAGAGTTCCTCCAACATTTTGTGTGTGTGTACCTTAGACATCGGCTCTATACTTTCCTTTGGTTACCTTAAAATTAAGCCCTCTTGTATTAACTGTTGCTACCCTAGGAAAAAGGTGTAGGCTGTCCACTTTATGCCTCTTAAAATCTTGTACACCTCTGTCAAGTCACCTCTCATCCTCTTCTCCAAAGAGAAACTAAAATCTTTACCAGGACTTTAATTATGTACAGAGAGAGAAAAAAAATCAGTAGGAGGGGGGTAAAACACAGGATAGGAGAGATTAAATGGAGGAGAAGGGATGGAGCAGCTGATGTCAGTCCCCCTCAATGATCTATTGTCCATAGCACCCAAGTTCAGCACCACACTTGCTCAGCCCGATCAAGACAGACAGCCATTGGACATTGCCTCATCAATCCAATTGAGAACAAGGTGACTTCAAATTTGTTTATCGTCATGGGAAGAGCAAAAAAGGGCTGAGCCACTTCATAGATACACCAGCAGTACAGCAGACTGTCAGTAAAGCTAGCCTACAAACATAATGTGATAACAACCCCCTCTAATGCTGATTACATTAGCTCTCTCAGTCAGCGGGATACATGTTGACTGCTAAATAAGCTGAATCCTGCCCCTGGGTTGTTTCGGAGCTCAGGAGTGTAAAGCTGTGACGTTAGATTTATTGCATATATGAAGCTGTACAGGATTTTCCTTTGATGCTGCTTTGGAATTCTTGAGCTTATAAATTGCATGACATCTATTTATTTTACAGTCAGAAGAGTGGGTCAAAGGAATGAGTATAAAGGCCAAGGTGCATGTGCATTCTGTGCACTTGGCACACTGAGCACCATGTTGCTTGGGACATCTCTCAGTGCTCAGTATTTGCCTAAAATCAGTGTAGTATTAAGTTGTAATTTGTACTAGCCATGTCCTGCAATACGATGTCAGCAGGATGCAGCCTTAAGCCCCACATTTCATTTGCCAATTAGCGCGCATATCTTAATGAAAGTTTCAAGCTATCTTTGTGTCATCCAATAAGATTCCAAGCTGACTTTAAATTTGGGAAAGCCAAAAATGTAAAGATTAAGCTTTGCTGCGAGGGGTTGTCACTGGAAGTTAAGCTTTAATGCACTCTTACTGAGAGGTCAGCCGATCTTGCTGCTACTTGTGGCTAATGGGCTATTTCTGGCTTCTTGATGAGAATAATTGGGGGGAAAATGGCAGACCTGCGGCTAGTAATTTTGCTTTGTGCCGAGTGAGGTTTGGAACGCTGCTTTTTGCCTTTTTAATTGTGTATCTTTATATTTTGTTTCAGGTCCAGAGTGAGATCAAAAAAGCATGGGCCCGTTGGATTTTGGCGCTTGACTTCAAACGCAAAGCTCGGAGCGGAAGCACGGCCTACAGCTATGGGCCAATGGTGTCACACACTAACAACAGCATCAGTGCCAACATAACCACCCGGGCACCACAAACTCTCCACCTCAATAGCCGAGTGGGTGGCGGGTTACTCGATGGGCATTGGAACCTGCCGGGCTACGTGAAGAGCAGCTCTGTGTCTGAGAACTCGCACCCCTCCTCCCTTCCCGAGCAGTATGGCAAGGATGATGAGAATGGCAAGTCTCCAGCATCCAACAAGCCTTCATTGGTTGTTGAGGAAGAGAGGGAAACTGTAATGTAATTTATAGACACACTTAAGAAACTTCATTTCCAACTGCACACCACAGGTGTTAGACACTGGCACTGGACTGTATTATTTCTGCCCACACTGGAATAGCAGGCTCCTGAAAATAGAAAAGGGAAAACAATTGTGAAGAGAGAGTTAGGAAGTTATGACATGTCTGGCTTCATCATGCTTTCCTGCTATCTGCTAAGGGTTGTCTGGACATTTGAGTAATTATTTAGAGCTTTGTTAAGCACTGTTTCACAACATTGTCACAAGTGCCAGTGTTCAGTGGCTCGATTCAGAACGACATTGATGACAATCATTGCTTCATCCAGCCTGAATCTAGCAGAGGAAGTCCTTGATTCCAGCACTTCAGAGCTCACTCAGCCAAACTAGTTGACTATACTAAGCTGCACATAATCTTATCAAACTCACGGGAGAAAGTGAGTCATCAGATCCCATTCGGGCAGTAAAAAGAGAAAATGCTGGCGATAGCAGGTCAGCGTACTCTTTGGGCTCCTTATATTAGAAAGGATTTACTGACATTGGAGAGGGTTCAGAGAAGATTCACGAGAATGATTCCAGGAATGAAAGGGTTACTGTATGAGGAACGTCTGGCAGCTCTTGGGCTGTATTTCCTGGAGTTCAGGAGAATGAGGAGGCATCTCATAGAAACATTCTGAATGTTAAAAGGCCTGAACAGATTAGATATGGCAAAGTTATTTCCCATAGTAGGAGATTCTAGGACAAGAGGGCACGACTTCAGGATTGAAGGACATCCTTTTAGAACAGAGATGCGGAGAAATTACTTTAGTCAGAGGGTGGTAAATCTGTGGAATTTGTTGCCACGAGCGGCTGTAGAAGCCAAGTCATTGGGTGTATTAAAGGCAGAGATAGAAAGATACTTGATTAACCGGCCTTCAAAGGGTATGGGGTGAAGGCAAGGGAGTGGGGGTGACTGGAAGAATTGGATCAACCCATGATTGAATGGTGGAGCAGACTTGATTGGCCGAATGGCCTACTTCTGCTCCTATAATTTATGGTCTTATGGTCTTTTCGGTCAGGCAGCATCTGAAGAGAGGAACATGGTTAACATTTTGGGTTGATAGAAGTCAGATTCAGCATTGGGAATGAATGACAAAGCTGTGCTTTTTGGCGAGGACATCTGGAAGGATTAGATAACTAATGAAGCGAAGGGTCTGGGAGATGGCCTCAACATAATTAAGCCCTAGCTGGAGTTTAAAAGGCACCCCTTCCTGTTGTTATGGAGTCTGCAGGTGTACGGCTACACGTAGTGGTGCAGAGCCCCAGTGAGGTGGGACACCATCCTGGACATCTTGTCTGATATTAGACCTTTTCATTTTAGGTGTTTATCAAAAGGAAGATCAGAAATGATATGTAGCAAATAGATCCAGGAATCAACATCAGGACAGATCCTCAATGAAAGAATCCTGGGAAGAAATTACAAACGTGTAGAATTCAGACTGAGCTGAGGTCAAATACTATCTGAAGCACGACAGATCAATGCCCCTGCAAGATTCAGTTGTATTCAATGTGTTGAGTTGGATCGTAGTCAATCCATTAAAATACAACCACAATTAAAACCATGATCTTCTTCACAAAGTAGGTTTTGATATATATGCATGTATTAGGTTCAACTGACTCTGTGTCCACTCGCTGTCCAGTGAAACTAATTGAAGTGCGTTCTAAACACGCCTGGTTGTTGTTGCTGATTGAGTTTGTAATGTCAATGTTGTTTGGTTGACAATTGTGAGAAAAAGGAGTAAATTATTATTTATTGTTAATATTTTTAAAATTCAAAAGACTGCATCTTTAGTGAATGTGAAAAGAAAATAAATGTGCTGTCTCTATCATGACTGACAAGAAGCGGTGAATTGTATTCTGTTTGGATATTGATTTTAAAATAATATAGTGTGGAGCATGAGATGACAATCCTGGGTGTTAGCTAATTTACCTGTAAAGGTTATTCAAATAGAATCTACAATTACTCTTCATATGAGTAAGCTGTATCTGTTGATGATAATGGGGAAGTCATGAATTTAAATCCCCACAAAATAAGTCAGGGAATGATGTTAAGTACATTCAGTAATTCTGAGGCAACAGCAAAGCAAACTGTTTTGGTTTACTATGTCCTTCATTAAGTAAAAACATGCCATCTCACCCCGACTTGGTCATCCGAACGAGTCCTATTCTTTCTTGTAGGTCTATACTTTATGAAGTGGCCTAGCAAATTACGGTGCCACATAAAAAAGTAATATTACAGATCAGGATTAACGTATCTACCTTGCATGGATGCCATGATTATGAATACTAATATAAATTTATAGCACCCTTGTGTGGAACCATATACAATAACAAATCAAATCATTACAGAACAAAACAGCACAGGCACAGGCCTTTTGACCCATAATGTCTGCTCTGACCATGATGTGAATTTAGACTTATTGCATCTGTCTGCACATGGTCTATATCCTCCATTCCCTGAATAAGGGTGAAGCAATCTGGTTATGAGGAGAAGGCAGTGGAATGGGGATAATAAATCAACCATGATGGAATGGCAGAGCAGACTCGATGGTCCGAATGGCCTAATTCTGCTCTGGTATTATAGTCTTATGGAAAAGGAATTGATTCACGTTTACTTTCATTCTGTATTTCAGAGAATCTTTTGTTTCAATGATATCTCTATCCCTCTTGCCAGATTGCAGTTTTGTTCAGGATGGGATTGAAGTTCTCATGTTGCCTTTGAAGTTGCATCTGCTCAGACAAATAGAGAATATTTCAATATTCCACATTAGACACTGGAATACTACGGCACAGTACAGGCCCTTCGGCCCTCGATGTTGTGCCGACCCATATGTTCCTTTTAAAAAAAGTACTAAACCCACACTACCCCGTAACCCTCTATTATTCTTTCACCCATGTGCCTGTCCAAGAGGCTCTTAAATACCCCTAATGTTTTAGCCTCCACCACCATCTCTGGCAAGTCATTCCAGGCACCCACAACCCTCTGTGTAAAAACAAAAATATACCCCTGATGTCTCCCCTAAACTTCCCTCCCTTAATTTTGTACATATGCCCTCTGGTGTTTGCTATTCGTGCCCTGGGAAACAGGTACTGGCTAGCCACCCTATCTATGCCTCTCATAATCTTGTAGACCTCTATCGAGTCCCCTCTCATCTTTCTACACTCCAAAGAGAAAAGTCCCAGTTCTGCTAACCTTGCCTCATAAGACTTGTATCCCAATCCAGGCAACATCCTGGTAAATCTCTTCTGCACCCTCACCACAGCTTCCACATCCTTCCTATAATGAGGTGACAAGAACTGAACACAATACTCGGCAGGAGGAGAAGATGGCGGCGCGACGCAGCGCGCACAGCCTCTCCAGTGAAATGATATCGTATTTGTTAAATAGGGTACCATGCATAATTCTGATTTAATGGAGACAGCTGTGAGAAGCACGGAAGAACATCTGGAGAAACTTCTGAAATGCCCGGTTCGCTACCGCTGCTACTGTGCGATCGAGAATCCCCAGAGGGAAGGCCCCAAATCCTCGGCTTTGCCTGCTGCTGGCGGCCGGGGCTGGGGTCAAAATGGTCTGCAGAGTCGATGCTCGGTGCATGGTGTTGGAGGGCTGGTCGGAGCCTTGATGTTTTTAGACGACTCAGAGTCGGACTGTGGTCGAGCATGGCAGAGAGAATTTTCTTCCTTCTCCTGTCTGCGTGAGATGTGGGACTTTCAAGAGACTTTGAACCTTTTTTTACAGTGCCCATGGCCTGTTCTTCATCAAGTTACGGTATTGCTTGCACTGTTTAACTATATATTACAATTATGTGGTTTTTGTCAGTTTTTCAGTTTTGGTCTGTCCTGTGTTTCTGTGATATCACACCAGAGGAATATTGTATCGTTTCTTAATGCATGCATTACTAAATGACAATAAGAAAAGACTGCGTGTCCTCATAATCTAAAAAAAAAGTGTGGTCTCACTAGAGATTTGTAGAGTTGCAACATGACCTCTCTACTCTTGAACTCAATCCCCCCATTAATGAAGCTTAGCATCCCATAGGCCTGCTTAACTATCCTATCAACCTGTACAGTGACTTTGAGGGATGTATGGATTTGAACCTCTGTTCATCCACACTCTTAAGTAACCGACCATTACACCTGTACTCAGCCTTCTAGTTTGTCCTTCCAAAATGCATCACCTCACACTTATCCGGATTGAACTCCATTTGCCACTTATCTGCCCAACTCTACATCCTGTCTATATCCTCTTGTAACCTTCGACAACCTACAGCTCCATCCACAACTCCTCCAATCTTCGTGAAGTCTGCAAACTTATTCACCCATCCTTCCCCCTCTTCATCCAGGTCATTTATAAAAATCACAAAGAGCAGGGGTCCCAGGACAGATCCTTGCGGCACTCCACTAGTCACCGACCTCCAGGCAGAATACTTTCCTTGCACTACTAGCCTCTGCTTTCTTCTTTTAAGCCAATTTTTTATCCAAACAGCCAAGGTTCCACTGATGCCATGCCTCATGACTTTCTGGATGAGTCTCTCATGGGGGACCTTGTCAAATGCCTTGCTAAAATCCATGTAGACCACATCTACCGCCCTACCCTCATCAATTTCTTTTGTTACCTCTTCAAAAAACTCAATTAGGCTCGTGAGGCATGACCATCCCTTCACAAAGCCATGTTGACTATCTTTGAGTAGACTGTACTTCTCTAAGTGCTCGTAGATCCCATTCTTAAGAATCCTTTCCAATAGTTTGCAGACCACCGACGTAAGACTCACCGGTCTATGGTTCCCAGGATTCTCCCTAATACCTTTTATAAACAATGGAACTACATTTGCCGTTCTCCAATCCTCCGGCACCTCCCCTGCAGCCAAAGAGGATTCAAAGATCATAGCTACTGCTCCAGCAATCTCTTCTCTCACTTCCCTCAGCAACCTGGGGTATATCACGTCCGGCCCTGCGGCTTATCAATCTTGATGTTTTTAAGAAGATCCAACACTTCTTCCTTAATCTCCACATTGTCCAGCACACAGGCCTGTTCTGTTTCGACCTCACCCTGATCAAGGTCCTTTTCACTTGTGAATACTGAAGCAAAGTATTTATTTAGGACCTCCCCATCCTCCTCCGCCTCCAGGCACGTTGCCTTCTTTATCCTTTAGTGGCCCCACCTTCATTCTTGTCATAGAAACATAGAAACATAGAAAATAGGTGCAGGAGTAGGCCATTCGGCCCTTCGAACCTGCACCGCCATTTATTATGATCATGGCTGATCCTCCAACTCAGAACCCCGCCCCAGCCTTCCCTCCATACCCCCTGATCCCTGTAGCCACAAGGGCCATATCTAACTCCCTCTTAAATATAGCCAATGAACTGGCTTCAACTGTTTCCTGTAGCAGAGAATTCCACAGATTCACCACTCTCTGTGTGAAGAAGTTTTTCCTAATCTCGGTCCTAAAAGGCATGTAGGATTAAGGAGAACCCCAAGGCGTTCTATGCATATGTGAAGAACAGAAGGATGACAAGAATGAAGGTGGGGCTCCTAAAGGATAAAGAAGGCAACATGTGCCTGAAGGCGGAGAAGGTTGGGGAGGTCCGAAATGAATACTTTGCTTCAGTATTCACAAGTGAAAAGGACCTTGATCAGGGTGAGGTTGAAACAGAACAGGCCTGTGTGTTGGACAATGTGGAGATTAAGGAAGAAGAAGTGTTGGATCTTCTTAAAAACATCAAGATTGATAAGTCCCCAGGGCTGGACGTGATATACCCCAGGTGGCTGAGGGAAGTGAGAGAAGAGATCGCTGGAGCAGTAGCTATGATCTTTGAATCCTCTTTGGCTGCAGGGGAGGTGCCGGAGGATTGGAGAACGGCAAATGTAGTTCCCTTGTTTAAAAAAGGTAATAGGGAGAATCCTGGGAATTATACACTGGTGAGTCTTATGTCGGTGGTCTGCAAACTATTGGAAAGGATTCTTAAACATAGAAACATAGAAAATAGGTGCAGGAGTAGGCCATTTGGCCCTTCGAGTCTGCACCACCATTCAGTATGATCATGGCTGACCATCCAACTCAGAACCCTGTACCGGCCTTCCCTCCATACCCCCGATCCCTTTAGCCACAAGGGCCATATCTAACTCCCTCTTAATTATAGTCAATGAACTGGCCTCAACTGTTTCCTGTGGCAGAGAATTCCGCAGATTCACCACTCTCTGTGTGAAGAAGTTTTTCCTTATCTCGGTCCTAAAAGGCTTCCCCTTTATCCTCAGACTGTGACCCCTCGTTCTGGACTTCCCCAACATCGGGAACAATCTTCCTGCATCTAGCCTGTCCAATCCCTTTAGGACTTTATACGTTTCAATCAGATCCCCCCTCAATCTTCTAAATTCCAATGAGTATAAGCCTAGTTCATCCAGTCTTTCATCATATGAAAATCCTGCCATCCCAGGAATCAATCTGGTGAACCTTCTTTGTACTCCCTCTATGGCAAGGATATCTTTCCTCAGATTAGGGGACCAAAACTGCACACAATACTCCAGGTGTGGTCTCACCAAGGCCTTGTACAACTGCAGTAGTACCTCCCTGCTCCTGTACTCAAATCCTCTTGCTATAAATGCCAGCATACCATTCCCCTTTTTCACCGCCTGCTGTACCTGCATGCCCACTTTCAATGACTGGTGTATAATGACACCCAGGTCTCGTTGCACCTCCCCTTTTCCTAATCGGCCACCATTCAGATAATAATCTGTTTTCCTGTTTTTTTCCACCAAAGTGGATAACTTCACATTTATCCACATTAAATTGCATCTGCCATGAATTTGCCCACTCACCTAACCTATCCAAGTCACCCTGCATCCTCTTAGCATCCTCCTCACAGCTAACACTGCCGCCCAGCTTCGTGTCATCCGCAAACTTGGAGATGCTGCATTTAATTCCCTCATCCAAGTCATTAATATATATTGTAAACAACTGGGGTCCCAGCACTGAGCCTTGCGGTACCTAACTAGTCACTGCCTGCCAGTGGCTAAGATCTACTAGTACTTACAGAAGTACAGTCTACTCAAGGATAGTCAACATGGCTTTGTGAAGGGAAGGTCATGCCTCATGAGCCTAATTGAGCTTTTTGAAGAGGTAACAAGAGAAATTGATGAGGGTAGGGTGGTAGATGTGGTCTACATGGATTTTAGCAAGGCATTTGACAAGGTCCCCCACGAGAGACTCATCCAGAAAGTCATGAGGCATGGGATCAGTGGAACCTTGGCTGTTTAGATTAAAAATTGGCTTAAAGGAAGAAAGCAGAGGCTAGTAGTGGAAGGAAAGTATTCTGCCTGGAGGTCGGTGACTAGTGGAGTGCCGCAAGGATCTGTCCTGGGACGCCTGTTCTTTGTGACTTTTATAAATGACCTGGATGAAGAGGCGGAAGGATGGGTGAGTAAGTTTGCGGATGACACAAAGATTGGAGGAGTTGTGGATGGAGCTGTAGGTTGTCGAAGGTTACAAGAGAATATAGACAGGATGCAGAGTTGGGCCGAAAAGTGAGCAGATGGAGTTCAATCTGGATAAGTGTGAGGTGATGCATTTTGGAAGGACAAACCAGAAGGCTGAATACAGGGTTAATGTTTGGTTACTTAAGAGAGTGGATGAACAGAGGGACCTTGGGGTTCATATCCAACATCCTTCAAGATCGCTGCACAGGTTGATAGGATAGTTAAGAAGGCCTGTGGGATGTTAGGCTTCATTAGTAGGGGGATTGAGTTTAAAAGTAGAGAGTTCATGTTGCAATTCAGTTCTGGTCACCTCATTATAGGAAGGATGTGGAAGCTATGGAGAGGATGCAGAGGAGATTTACCAGGATGTTGCCTGGATTGGAAAGCAAGTCTTATGAGGCAAGGTTAGCAGAGCTGGGACTTTTCTCTTTGGAGCATAGAAAGATGAGAGGGGACTTGATAGAGGTCTACAAGATTATGAGAGGCATAGATAGGGTGGATAGCCAGTACCTGTTTCCCAGGGCATGAATAGCAAACACCAGAGGGCATATGTACAAAGTTAGGGAAGTGAAGTTTAGGGGAGACATCAGGGGTAAGTTTTTTACACAGAGGGTTGTGGGTGCCTGGAATGCTTTGCCAGGGATGGTGGTGGAGGCTAAAATATTAGGGGTATTTAAGAGCCTCTTGGACAGGCACATGGGTGAAAGAAAAATAGAGGGTTAGGAGGTAGTGTGGGTTTAGTACGTTTTTTTAAGGAATGTATGGGTCGGCACAACATCAAAGGTCGAAGGGGCCTGTACTGTGTTGTAGTATTCTAGTGTCTAGTGCCTAGTGAGTCCTTCAAAGTGAGTCATAGGTTGTGGGAAGAGTTCAGTGATGGGGAGATTGAAATTGAGTGAAGTGGCTCAAGAGCCTGATGGTTGAGGGGTAATAATTGTTCCTGATTGTGGAGGTGTTTGTCATGAGGCTCCTCTACCTCCTTCCTGAGAAGGGAGCATGGCCTGGATGGTGGAGGTCCGTGATGATTAATGATGCTTTCCTGCAACAGCAGTCCATGTAAATGTGCTCAATAGTGAGGAGGGCTTTACTGTGGTGGAATGGGCAGTATCCACCACTTCTTGTAGGATTTTCTGTTCAAGGCTCTTGGTGTTTCCATATCAGACTGTGTTGCCCCTTTGTCCTGTCTTAATCTATTTGCAAAGATCCCAAAAACTATCCCAAAGTTGCATCCAATTGCTTCATTAATCAGCATCAGGTATTTGTGCTCTGCTAATAGGGATTTTCTTATTAGTAGTGATGACATTACACTTTTCTTTTATGAATCTTGTTCCACCAGTTCAACAGCACTGGTTTATTTTAAGTGGTACACAAAATGCTGGAGGAATTCAGCAGGTCAGGCAGCATCTATGGAGGAGGAGTTCTGGGCCTAGACCCTTCTCCAGGACTGGGCCCTGCATCACAGCCTGGTATGTTCTCAATGTTAATTGCTTATATTATTATTATTATTTTGTTTTTTTTTATTTGCATAGCTTGTTGGTTCGTTGTGTGCGGTCTTTCATTGTCCCGTTGTATTTGCTGTGAATGCCCATAAGAAAATGAATCTCAGGGTTGTATACAGTGACATATATGTTCTTTGATCATAAATTTACTTTCAACTTTGAACTTGTCCTTGACTATCAAATGACCTCACTGCCCTAAATTAATTATCCACTAATACTTTTACTGGAAGTTTCTTATTAGTAAATGTCATACCCTTACATAAAGATGATGTCATTATTCCTCTGTTGTTAAGTGGGATTAATTCCCACTCTTATGGCTCTCATGATTTTTTTTTATGTTCCTGTGGTAGCAAATTACATTGGTATTTGCTATGACTTGAGAACTTAATTAGATTGATCTATCACCAAGAGAGAATTATTTGTGTTGGAAAGGTGAGTGGTGTCATTCCTGGAGAAGTAATTATGATTATTAAGGTCCCTGTTCTAGTGCTTTAGCAGAATTAAGAAAAAATGGTATTAATGTGTCAACTTTCACAACTTTCTGCCCTTTTAATTTAGGAAACGCAACACCCAATTGAGTCATGTCAAGCTTCCACAATCTTTATAAGGTGGGTCCTGTAGAAGAGAAATGACTTACACAGGCAGGACCAGAAACAATACTCCGCAGGTCCTGTTGACCCCAATCTCGGTCCAAAACATCGACTGCTTATTCCACTACATAGATGCTGTCTGATATGCAGAGTTCCTTCAGCACCTTGTGATATACAGTAGATGACAAACAACAACAGACCCAGCACCAATCCCTGCAGCACACCACTAGTCACATGCCTCCAGTGATAGAGGCAACCATCTACAACAAACTCTCTAACTGCTTGCATGAAGCCAATGTCTAATCCAATTTACTACCTCACCTTGAATGCCAAGCAATTGAACCTTCTTAACCAACCTCCCATGTGGGACCTTGTCAAATGCCTTGCTAAAGGCCATGTAGACATGCTCTTAATACATCTGTAGAAGCCCTTAGGATTCTTCTTCACTCGTCTGCTAGAGCAACCTCATGTATTTGTTTAGCCCTGATTTCCTTCTTAAGAGTTCTCTTGTATTTCTTATAATTTTCAAGTACCTCATTCGTTCCTGTCTGCCTATACCTGCTATGCAGCCCCCTCTTTTTCTTAACCAGGGTCTCAATATCTCTTGGAAACCAAGGTTCCCCAAACCTATTATCCTTGCTTTTTATTCTGACAGAAACATGCAAAGTCTGTACCCTACACAAACTTCTGTCACCTGCCCTGTCTCATTCATTCACAGGAAATCTAGTATCACACTCTCTCTACTTGGGACTTCTACGTACTGATGAAGCAAACTTTACTGAACACATTTGACAAGCTCTTTCCCATCCAGCCCTTATACAGTATGGGAGCTCCAGTCAATACGTGGAAAGTTAGAATCACCTCCCATCACAACCAGATGTTTCTTACAGCAGTCTGTTATCTCTCTACAATTTTGCTTCCTTAAATCCCAAAGACTGTTTGTAGTCAAAATATAATCCCACTGACATGGTTATAACTTTTTTATTCCTTAATTCTACATATAAAGCTTCAATAGATGAGTTCTCCAGTCTATCCTGATTGAGAATTGCGGTGACTACTGTGCTCCCATTTTCCCTAATTAGTAATGCCAACCCTCTCCCTTTAATACCTCCTGCTTTATCACATCTAAACAATGGGACCCCACATCACTGAGCTGTCAGTCCTGCTGCTCTTGCAACCAAGTCTTACTAATGGCTACAATGTCATAATTCCATATGCTGATCTATGCCCCAAACTCATCCACTTTCTCTACAATACTACTACTACTATGTCGACTCAGGCCTAGGGGGCCGGCGTCGGGCACGATGATGTTCTCTCCACTTCTCCCTCTCCCTCATCAGTGTGTTCAGTTCATCTACATCAGCCCCGCCACTGTCTTCTAGGAACATGTTGACCATAGTCTTGTGAGGGCGCCCAGGGTTCATCCTCCTGTGTTTGGGCTCCCATATGATGACTAGGCTGGCAGGTAGCTCGGGATGGCGTAGACAGTGTCCCGCTAGTTGCAGTCTTCTCGCCTTGATTTTAGTGGTGAGCATCGGTAGGTCATCACAGAGCTGTAATTGTTATATGTTATATGTTATATATTCATCATGTGCTGTTGCCAGCTCACGTCAAGAGCCATCCAGAGCATTCATGTATAGCAATCATCTAGAGACTTTCGCATAGTCTTGGTGAGTGTCTACGTCTCGCATCCGTACGTGAGAATGGACTCTATGACTGCTATGAAGATCCTCTTTTTGAGCCCTCTGGTCAGGTTCGACTTCCAGATTTCCTTCATGTCATTCATAGCCCTCCACGCCAGCACCTTCTGTATCTTTATGTCCTTCTACAATACTCCTTACATTGAAAAGTACGCAGCTCAGAACATTAGTCCTACAATGCTTGACCTTTCGATTCCTGACTTTGTATAACAACTTTCCCCACAACCACTCCACTATCTGTCCAACACTCTGATTCCAATCACCCTGCTATTCTAATTTAACCCCACCCCGCTCCCCATGCAGCACTAGCAAACTTTCCTGCTAGGATATTAGTCCCCCTTCAGTTCAGGTGCAAACAATCCCTTCCGTATAGGTCCCACATTCCCTAAAAGACAGCCCAAAATTCTGAAGCCCTCCCTCCTGCACCAGATCCTTAGCTACATGTTAAACTATATGATCTTCCCATTTCTGGCCTCAGTAGCATGTGGCAAGGGTAGCAATACTGAGGCTTTCCTCTGCTGGGTCATTCCACACCCCCAACAGTATCCAAAGTGATATACGGTACCTGCAAGTGGGAGGAACGGCCACAGGGGTACTTTCCCCTCATTGCCTGTCCCCTTCCCCCTCCTGACAGTCACCCAGTTATCTGTGCCCTCCACCTTGGCTGTGACTATCCCCCATATCTCCTGCCTATCAATCTCTCAGCCTCCCAAATGATCCAGAATTCATCCATTTCCAGCTCTATCCCCTTAACATGCACTGTTAGCTGGATGCTCTTCTTACAGTTGTAGTGTCAGGGACTCTGGAGGTCTCCCTGCCTTCCCACAATGTCCCACTTGCTGGCTAAGTGAACAGTTTGCTAAAGGGACAACTGGTTTGGACCCCTTCAACACTGTGATCATGAAATTATCAGCTGACTTTAATGGAATCTGGTGTAAGTCCCCCATCAACTATACTCTGGATGCAGGTGTATGTTTGAGGCTGAGATTTTGTGACCTCTATGCAGAAATTCAGTACTAAGCAGAAGTCTGAGCACATAAACCATATAACAATTACAGCACGGAAACAGGCCATCTCGGCCCTTCTAGTCTGTGCCGAACTCTTACTCTCACCTAGTCCCACTAACCTGCACTCAGCCCATAACCCTCCATTCCTTTCCTGTCCATATATCTATCCAATTTAACTTTAAATGACAACATTGAACCTGCCTCAACCACTTCTGCTGGAAGCTCATTCCACACAGCTACCACTCTTTGAGTAAAGAAGTTCCCCCTCATGTTACCCCTAATGACATGAAAAGCTTCTAAATATCAAAAAAATTACCATAAAGTGCAGTAAACTGTAAAAAAACTAAATCGAAAAATATTTGGTGTGACCATCCTTTGTCTTTAAAACCACATCATTATCATAGGTACACTGTTCTGCAGTTTTATAAGAAAATCCACAGGTAGGTTGTTCCAAGCATCTTGGAGAACTTGCCACAGTTCTTCTGCAGACTTTGGCTTTCTTGCTTTCTTCTGTTCCTCCACGTAATCCGAAACAGCCTCGATGATAGGTAGATAGGGTCATTAAGAAAACTTTTGGCATTTTGGCCTTCATAGATTAAGGTACTGAGTACAGGAACACACGCAAAATGCTGGAGGAACTCAGCAGGTCAGTCAACATCTATGGAAAAGAGTATAGTCGACTGTATCCCTCTGACTGAGAGTCCTGCCAAAGGGTCTCAGCCTGAAACATCAACTGTACTCCTTTTCATAGATGCTGCTGGGCCTGCTGAGTTCCTCCAGCATTTTGTGTGAGTTGCCTGGATTTCCAGCAACTGCAGATTTTCTCTTGTTTGGTATTGAGTACAGAAGTTGGGATGTTATGTTAAAGTTGTCTAAGACATTGGTGAGACCCAATTTGGAATATTGTGGTGCAGTTTTGGTCACCACCCTACAGGAAAGATGTAAATAATATTGAAAGAGTATAGAGAATATTTACAAGGATGTTGCCAAGACTGGAGGACCTGATTTATGAGGTGAATTTGATTGAGGATACAAAGTTATGAGGGGTATAATTAAGGTAAATGCAAGCAGGCCTTTTCCACTGAAATTGAGTGAAACTACAACTAGAGGTCTTGGGTTAAGTGTGAAAGGTGAAATGTTTAAGGAGAACATGAGGGGGGGATCTTCTTCACTTAGAGGGTGGTGACAGTGTGGAACAAGCTGCCAGCTCAGCTGGTGGATGCAATTTCACTTTCAACATTTAAGAGAAGTTGAAATAGATACATGGATGGTAGGGGTGCGGAGGCCTATGATCTGGGTGTAGGTTGATGGGACTAGCCAGCTTAAATGGTTTGGTGGGGACTAGATGGGCTGAAGGGCCTGTTTCTGTGCTGTAGTTTTCTACAATTCCATGACTCTATGATATTGAGAGCAGGGCTCTGTCGAGTGTTCTTTTAGCTGGAGATAATTCTTTATGACCTTGGCTGTGTGTTTGTGGTCATTGTCCTCGGACCAACCAGACACCTGCCTGATGATATTGCTTGTCCAGTGTGTCAGTCATAATGACATCCTGATTCTGATTCTTTGACATTACCTCATTTGATCTCACCCTGACAGAGATATTGCTCATCTCTTCCCTACCTTCTCTGCCCCCAAAACTCTCTTTCACAATAGTGACAAAGGGCTTGGTCCTGAAACATTAATTGTTTTCCCATTCCGCAGAGTATTTCCTATCTGCTATTACTACAGAGACGAGGACAGAGATCTGGGAAAGAGACCCAATGAACCATAAAGAGAGGATCTAAGAGCCAAACAGACTCCAAAAAAATTAGTAGAGGATGTTGTTTTCCTGAGTTGATGGGGAGGGCTCAGTACTTTGCTTTCAATTCAGACACAGACATTAATTACACTGATTAACTGCAAGTTGTGGTCTGGTATTCTGAATAGCTTAGACCAGGCCGTCCTCAAAGGAACTGGGCAACTTCCATCAGAATCAATTGCATGCTGTGCAGGCGACAGCAAGTGTTCTTTCAATGACTTTGGCCAAAGTAAAATCCTCTTTGGTGGTGTAATATTTAAATTTTAAATCGGATTGTTAAAAACCTGAGAACATTTCAGTTTTTACCTACAAAGCCGCCCGTTTGCGCGCCATTCTCTCCTTTCGCTGTTGCCATCAGGAAGGAGGTACAGGAGACTTAGGTCCCACACCACCAGGTTCAGGAACAGCTATTACCCTTCAATCATAAGGCTCTTGAACCCATGTGGATAACTTCACTAACCTCAAAACCGAGCTGATTCCACACTCTATAAACTCACTTTCAAGGACTCTACAACTCATATTCTCAATATTGTTAATTGATTTATTTGTGTGTTTGCTAAATTTTTTGCGTTTGCTCAGTTTGTCTTCTGTTGCATATTGGTTGTCAAACTTTGTGTGTAGTTTGTCATTGATTGTATTGTATTTCTCTGTTCTATTGTGAATTCCTGCAAGAAAGTGATTGTCAAGAGTAGCATGTGCCTCTTTCGGGATAGTAATAGCCCTCGGGCCACGGAGGAGCAGATAAGCAGGCAGATTTTAGAATGGTGCAGGAAATACAGGGTTGTAGTTATGGGTGATTTCAACTTCCCTCATATTGACTGGCACCTCCTGACTGCAAAGGGAACAGATGGGGCTGAATTTGTCAGGTGTGCTCAAGAAGGATTCCTGACACAGTATGTGGACCGGCCGACGAGAGGAGAGGCCATACTGGATCTAGTTCTGGGTAATGAACCTGGTCAGGTGGCAGATGTCTTGGTGGGGGAGCATTTTGTGAGAGTGACCACAACTCCCTTAGCTTCAGCATAGCTATGGAAAAGGATAAAAACAGACAAAATGGGAAAGTGCTTAACTGGGGAAGGGATGAGGCAGGAACTAGCGAGAGTAAATTGGAAACAGATGCTCAAGGGTGAAAGCACAGAAGTAATGTGGAGGAAGTTTAGGTACCACTTGTGCTGGGTTCAGGATAGGTTTGTCCCACTGAGACAAGGAAAAAATGGTAGGAAAAGGGAACCGTGGCTGACGAAACACGTGAGGCAACTCGTCAAGAGGAAGAAGGAAGCATATTAAATTAGATTATGAGAACACTCAGTCCTCTTTTATTGTTATTTATAAATACATACATGCATTAAGAAATGATACAATGTTTCTCCGGAGTGATATCACAGAAAGCAGGACAAACCAAAGACTAACACTGACAGAACCACAATTATAACATATAGTTACAGCAGTGCAAAGCAATAACATAATTTGATGAAGAACAGACCATGGGCACAGTAAAAAATAGTCTCAAAGTCCCGAGTCGATCGACTCCTGAGTCCCCGATAGCAGGCGGCAAAAGGGAGAAACTCCCTACCATAAACCTCCAGGCACCATCAACTTGCCGATACCTTGGAAGCAGCCGACCACAGCCGACACTGAGTCCATCCATCCGAAAACTTCGAGCTTCCGACCAGCCACTCCGATACAGCTTCCCGAGCACCATCGACCTCTCCCCGGACCCTGAAACACGCAAAGCCGAGGATTTCGGGCCTTCTGCTCCGGAGATTCCTGTTACCACACAGTAGCAGCAGCAGCGGCGAAGTTTTCCAGATGTTCTTCCATGCTCTCACGTCTGCCTCCGTCAAATCAGAATTGTGCACGGTCCCCTACTTACATATGTTAGATATTAGAAGCAGGAAGCAGGAGGGGCTCATGAGAAATATAGGGTAGCCAGGAAGGAGCTTAAGAAAGGACTTAGGAGAGCTCGAAGGGGACATGAGAAGGCCTTGGCATGTAGGATTAAGGAGAACCCCAAGGCGTTCTATGCGTATGTGAAGAACATGATCGGACAAAGTCAGCATGGATTTGTGAAAGGAAAATCATGTCTGACGAATCTCATAGAATTTTTTGAGGATGTAACTAGTAGAGTGGATAGGGGAGAACCAGTGGATGTGGTATATTTGGATTTTCAAAAGGCTTTTGACAAGGTCCCACACAGGAGATTAGTGTGCAAACTTAAAGCACACAGTATTGGGGGTAAGGTATTGATGTGGATGGAGAATTGGTTAGCAGACAGGAAGCAAAGAGTGGGAATAAATGGGACCTTTTCAGAATGGCAGGCGGTGACTAGTGGGGTACCGCAAGGCTCAGTGCTGGGACCCCAGTTGTTTACAATATATATTAATGACTTGGATGAGGGAATTAAATGCAGCATCTCCAAGTTTGCGGATGACACGAAGCTGGGTGGCAGTGTTAGCTGTGAGGAGGATGCTAAGAGGATGCAGAGTGACTTGGATAGTTTGGGTGAGTGGGCAAATTCATGGCAGATGCAATTCAATGTGGATAAATGTGAAGTTATCCACTTTGGTGGCAAAAATAGGAAAACAGATTATTATCTGAATGGTGGCCGATTAGGAAAAGAGGAGGTGCAACGAGACCTGGGTGTCATTATACACCAGTCATTGAAAGTGGGCATGCAGGTACAGCAGGCGGTGAAAAAGGGGAATGGTATGCTGGCATTTATAGCGAGAGGATTCGAGTACAGGAGCAGGGAGGTACTACTGCAGTTGTACAAGGCCTTGGTGAGACCACACCTGGAGTATTGTGTGCAGTTTTGGTCCCCTAATCTGAGGAAAGATATCCTTGCCATAGAGGGAGTACAAAGAAGGTTCACCAGATTGATTCCTGGGATGGCAGGACTTTCATATGAAGAAAGACTGGATGAACTGGGCTTGTACTCGTTGGAATTTAGAAGATTGAGGGGGGATCTGATTGAAACGTATAAGATCCTAAAGGGATTGGACAGGCTAGATGCAGGAAGATTGTTCCCGATATTGGGGAAGTCCAGAACAAGGGGTCACAGTTTGAGGATAAAGGGGAAGCCTTTTAGGACCGAGATTAGGAAAAACTTCTTCACACAGAGAGTGGTGAATCTGTGGAATTCTCTGCCACAGGAAACAGTTGAGGCCAGTTCATTGGCTATGTTTAAGAGGGAGTTAGATATGGCCCTTGTGGCTACAAAGGGTCAGGGGGTATGGAGGGAAGGCTGGGGCGGGGTTCTGAGTTGGATGATCAGCCATGATCATAATAAATGGCGGTGCAGGCTCGAAGGGCCGAATGGCCTACTCCTGCACCTATTTTCTATGTTTCTGTGTTTCTATGTTTCTAATCTGGAGAGTGTTTCCTGCATTCTTTATGTTCCAAATTTCTCACATTTACAGTTTGTTAGTTTTCAATTGCAGATAAACATGTTTTGTCATCTGTACATAGAAACATAGAAAACCTACAGCATAGTACAGGCCCTTCAGCCCACAATGCTGTGTGTACTTACTTACATGTACGTACTTTAGAAATTACCTAGGGTTACCCATAGCTCTCTATTTTTCTAAGCTTCAAGTACTTGTCAAAGAGTCTCTTAAAAGTCCCTATTGTATCCGCTTCCACCACAGTCGCTGACAGCCCATTCCATGCACTCACCACCCTCTGCGTAAAAAATGTACCACTGACATCCCCTATGTACCTACTTCCAAGCACCTTAAAACTGTGTCCTCTCACATTACCCATTTCAGCCCTGGGGAAAAACCTCTGAGTGTCCATGCGATCAATGCCTTTCATCATCTTATACACCTCTATCAGATCACCTCTTGTCCTCCCTCACTCCAAGGAGAAAAGGCCAAGTTCACTCAACCTATTCTTGTAAGGCATGCTCCCCAATCCAGGCAACATCCTTGTAAATCTCCTCTGCACCCTTTCTATAGTTTCCACATCCTTCCTGTAGTGAGGTGATTGGAACTGAGCACAGTACTGCAAGTGGGGTCTGATCAGCATCCTATATCGCTGTAACATTACCTCCCAGCTCTTGAACTCAATCCCACGGTTGATGAAGGCCAATGCTCTGTATGCCTTCTCAACCACAGAGTCAACCTGCGGAGCTGCTTTGAGTGTCCTATGGAAATAGACCCTAAGATCCCTCTGATCCTCCACACTGCCAAGAGTCTTACCATTAATACTATGTTCTGCCATCATATTTGACCTACCAAAATGAACCACCTCACACTTATCTGGGTTGAACTCCATCTGCCACTTCTCAGCCCAGTTTTGCATCATATTGATGTCCCACTGTAACCTCTGATAGCCCTCCACACTATCCACAACACCCCCAACCATGAAATATACCTGCTGTAGTGGATTTTATTATCAACTGTTAAAGAGTGACTGAGATTGTTGGATGGCTAACTCAATAAGTACTGTGCTATTTAATGGAACACTCTCTGGGTTGTAGCAGGGCCTTCTGGACCTGTCCGCAGAGAGGCCTTTGGAATAAGCAGATAAGTGAGTCTGTTATGTTCCTTGTTCACAAGGTTACAAAAGGACCCAGACACCAAACCTGCCAGACATGAAAGTTGTTCAAAGAAAATCTTCCTCCAAATAAGTTCTTGTAGATGTCCACTGATTTTCACTTTTGCAGCAATATTCCAGAATTTGTTTGAATATAGTATTTGACTGAGTTTAATGAGAAAATTATGTCATTATACCAAAGTGCATAAGTTAGCTGCTATATTATTTTCTGGCTTTGTTCAAATATATTTGTAAGTTATTAAAAGTGAAACATATATTTCAGAAACACCAATTTATTCATTAATAGCTAAAACTACATCTATAAAAACTTGAACTAATGAAAAATAATAAAGTAATTAAACAATTTTTTAAAAGATTAGCTCATTTTTCCATGAAATGTTTACCCAACAACGCCATTACAACCAGTGGTGTCTCAGAACTGTGCCAGCCCATCCATGACACACAATATGCAGCAAAATAATTAAAAGATTCAGCAAAACAAGAGAGTCTGATGGTGGGGCCAGCCAGCCGATTCAGGCATCAATCTGGCCCAATGACACAGCATCCTTTAGTGGAGAATTCAAATTATTCCTGATTCTCTAAGAGGAGAAGTTCTTCATTACATAAGTTTCAAGTGACCCATCCCTCAATCTGACACGATGCTCCTGGTGTAGAAATCCCAATCGTGGGAAATGTCCTTATAGTATCTACCCTATCTAGCGTACTCACAAACACTAGCAGCATTGCCTTTGCTAGAAACTAGATTTAACCCTCATTTATTGCACTGGATGCCTGCTGCTTTTAACCCTAACCACCAGTCAAGGGACATCAAAAAATAAAGAAGCAATTGGGAAAATGTCGCCATTTAAATAATCACTAGGGTGACTTTCAACCTGCTTGTTAAACTGAAGCACAAGCTGTGTGATTGCCAGAGGCAGATGTCTGCAGCTGGATGAAGTGATCTTTAACGTTATAAAGTATGGATGGAGAATAACAACCTGAAATAATTATCTCTGTTTCATCAACAGCACAGCAATGCTGCTGGATGAGAAGATGGAGGTTGGGAAAATGGGCCTTTTGCATAGACCATTTCCTCTCACCCACAGCTGGGAAAATATTCCAGTCATGTAAAATATGCATATTCAATAAGTTCTTAACCTCTAATGAAGTCTATCTCAGAGTGTACAGACTGAAGCATGTAAATTCAGACAAGATGTGTGTGAGTTGTACAAAGGCTCTTCACAATCTCTGGAACTTTCTGTACATATTATGGCAACTCAGAAAACCAATTAGTCATATAACGCCATCCTTAATTGGATGGCACCTTAAACCAAAAAATATTGACCAGTGACAATATTCACTCTAGGGCCAACATCTCAGCCACTTTGCCCCTAGTTAACCTTATTCAGCCTCTTTGTGCACACTTCAGTGTTGGTTTGCTACATCAGACTTCTTAAAGCAGACACTTGCTTGAGCAATTTTACTGAATAGAGGGACTAAAGAAAAAAAAAACACAAGGATGTGTTCAGAACTTCCTTGAAAAGTGCAAATCTCCACTGATTCCTGGGAGTTCCTGCTCAGAAATGGAGAGGAAGCATGTAGAAAGGTATTGATAATATTAAGCATTGGGAGAACAGGGAGATCTGGGTCCAGCAAAAAAAAAATCCATCTCCCATGCTATCAGCCACCTTCTGCCCCTTCTAAGGAAATGTCTATGGTTATTACAACAAACATCCGCTGAAGGAACTCAGAAGGTTAAGCAGCAACTGTGGGAGAAAAGTAATTGTTGTCATTTTGGTTCAAAATGCTGCATCAGGCCGAGAGTGGAGAGGTGAGATGGCCAGTGGCGACAAAGGAGTCTGAGGTGACTGGTGGACTGAGGAGAACATAGAACATAGAAATCTACAGCACATTACAGGCCCTTCAGCCCACAATGTTGTGCTGACCATGTAACCTACTCTAGAAGCTGCCTAAAATTACTTTACCCCATAGCCCTCTATTTTTCGAAGATCCATGTACTATCTAAGAGTCTCTTAAAAGACCCTATTGTATCCACCTCTACTACCATCGCTGGCACCCACCACTCTCTGTGTGAAAAACTTATCCTTGACATCCCCTCTGTACCTACTTCCAAGCACCTGAAAGCTATGCCCCCTCATGTTAGCCATTTCATCCCTGGGAAAAAGCCTCTGGCTATCCACACAATCAATGCCTCTCATCATCTTACACACCTCTATCAGGTCACCTCTCATCCTCTGTTGCTCCAAGGAGAAAAAGCCAAATACACTCAATCTATTCTCATAAGCCATGCTCTCCAATCCAGGTAACATCCTTGTAAATCTCCTCTGCACTCTCTCTATAGCATCCACATCCCTCCTGTAGTGAGGTGACCGCAACTGAACACAGTACTCCAAGTGGGGTCTGACCAAGGAGAGATGTAAGGTAACAGGCAGAGAGTGCCAGGTTGGAGTGGAGATTGTGGTTGGAGCTGAGAGAGAATGGCAGGTGGATGATGGTGGAGGCAGACAAAGAGATAGAGAGAGAAAATAGAGGGAGGCAGTTGGAACAAGGTGGAGGGAAGGGAATGTGAATATTGGAAACAACCACTAGAGGGAGCTAAGCAGGAATGCGAAGGTTGGAGTTCAGCATCCACAGGCTCTCTTGGCTATCAGATTGGCCTTCAACTACAAGAAAAAATTCCAGGTAAACATTGACCCATTGGATGGTGATATAGTTTTGGGGAACAAAGAAATGGCAGAGGAGTTAAAGCAAATATTTTACATTTATGTTTACGGTAGAAGGTATTTTGAACATCTCATTAATATCAAACATTATCAGGGAGGAATTAAACACCCTCACTGTTACCAGAGAATTGGCATTAGGCTAGCTAGTGGGGGCGAGGGGGGCTCCTAAGACCCTTGGTCTGGATAGCTTGCATCCAAGGATCTTAAAAAAAGTAGTTGCCAAGATATAGGATGAAACTGCTTAGGTTCTGGATAAGTGCCAGAGGACTGGAAAACTGCCAGCTGCCTAGTGGGTAACTACTGCCTAGCATCTATTGTTGGAAAATGTTTCTCCATTATTAAAGAAGTAACAGGAACACAGTTGAAAAAAATCATTATCCATTCAAGCACATTCGGCAGGATTTCATGGAGGAGAAATTATGTCTGACAAATTTATCAGAGATTTGTTATAAGTTCACAGAGGCACAAAGATAGAGAATGGAAACAGGCCAAGTGGCCCACCATATCCAAGCCAATGTTGGGGATGTTAGAGCAATTTTAGCACATCCAGCAAATGACTTCAACCACCAATCTTCAAATCTGAATATGGACTGTAGATTTAATTAAAAATGCAGCTTTGAACAATAGGTTTCTAAAGACCTTGAATCACAGACCAGACAATGCTGATTAAAATTCATTTAGGTGGACATGGTGTGGGTGTGAATCAGGAGGTGTGAAGTTTGAGTGTAGTTTCAAAGAAAGCATTGTGAATACATCGGAAATATGGGATTGTCCTTTGATGTTCAGCACATAAAATATAGGGTAGCGTGGGCCAACCAGACCTTTTCCAACTGAAGCATCTCAATATGATGCCTACTGTATCTTATTTTGTCAAATAAAGAGGCTGCTTCATATCTACCAGTAGCTTTCTCCAATGACTTCATTCACACAACAGTAGCAGATCCTTCTGCACTAGTCCCATCTCCCAGCAGAAATGGGCTAAGCGCTAGGGGATGTGACAACTGAGCACCGAGAGACTTGTTAATGCTGTCAGCAATGCTGCTTCAACCACTATCTTGGACGGTACATTTGATGCATTCACTGCTCATGAGAGAGGTCCTTCTCAACTCCCCCTAAAGCACTTTCCCCTTGCACTAAATCTACATCCTCTTGCCTTGTCTGTCTTTGATATGGTGAAAGGTTCCCTGCAATTTATCTGTCTATATCCCTCAATTCTAAATATGTCAACAATGGTCCCTTTTAACCTCCACTGCAGCAGGGAGTACAAACCAACTGTGGCCAATTTCTATTCTCTGAATCCACCATCTCCGTTAACACAGTAGCAATCTCTTTCCTGCTTCCCAGAGTAGCTTGGTATATATCCTGTTCAGCCATTGGGATTTATCTACCTTTAAATCTACGAAGGCAATGAGTACTTTGTTCCATATTTAACATATTGGCCCTTTGGACCCTTTTTAACTCTTTCCTATCTCACTTTAAATTAATGCCGTCTATTCTGGGGAAAAGACTGTGACCACCGTCTTATTTCTGCCTCTCAAGAGTTTATGAACATCTACAAGGCCATCGTTCAGCCTTCATTTTCGGAGCCTATCAAGGCTGACTATTTAACTCAAGCACAGTCAGGATTCAACTACTTCCGGTTAAGATGGCGTCTGGTTCAATGCTCCTTCGGTCAACATCTTCTGGATAGATCATGAAACCAAATATTTCACTTCTTTTACTATATGTTTTTAATGCTTGTTTTTCATCTTGAATGTGACTCTAGAACTGTTGGAGCCTGTGATTTGGAGATCATTTGGGTGTTACAGCACTGAGGTCTCTTAGAGGAATCCTGGAGGCAGAGACAGAGTGTGGGACCCTTGTGGTGAAAAGGCTGTGGGACGGGGCATGTTCGTCTCCATTTCACCAACTAAAGATTCCATTGTTTGCCGAATAAAACGACAAGGGAGATTGAAACATCGAGGCGAATACCAAAGATGAGCATCAGCAGCCTGGCTTTTTATCGCAGGGGGGAGACTCCCTTTTTATTGGCGGTGTGAATGCTCTGCCATACACGGGGAGACTGCCTTTTTATTGCTGGTGAGAGTGCTCTGCTGCGGATAAGGAGAGGCCTGCTGTTACACCCAGAGAACGTTACCCAGGGAACGTTACCCAGTGTTTCTGCATTTTAGATATGGACTTGGACTATAGACGTTTTTCAGTCTTATAGTTTTCTTATATTCTGTGTTTTTTTGCCCAGTCTATCACTTTTTTGTGTGTGCAGGGGAGGGGGATTTGGGTGTTGATCTGTCTGTTCCATTTTTGTTCATTTTTGTGTACGAGGAGGAGGATTTGGGGGTCAATGTACCTGTTCTGTTTTTGTTTTTGTGCGGGGAGGAGGGTCTGGGGGTCGATGTACCTGTTCTGTTTTTGTTTTTGTGTGGGGAGGAGGGTCTGGGGGTCGATGTACCTGTTCTGTTTTTGTTTTTGTGCGGGGAGGAGGGTCTGGGGGTCGATGTACCTGTTCTGTTTTTGTTTTTGTGCGGGGAGGAGGGTCTGGGGGTCAATGTACCTGTTCTGTTTTTGTTTTTGTGCGGGGAGGAGGGTCTGGGGGTCAATGTACCTGTTCTGTTTTTGTTTTTGTGCGGGGAGGAGGGTCTGGGGGTCAATGTACCTGTTCTGTTTTTGTTTTTGTGCGGGGAGGAGGGTCTGGGGGTCAATGTACCTGTTCTGTTTTTGTTTTTGTGCGGGGAGGAGGGTCTGGGGGTCAATGTACCTGTTCTGTTTTTGTTTTTGTGCGGGGAGGAGGGTCTGGGGGTTGATGATCATGTTGCCGTTCTTTTCTTTCTTGGTTTTCTGGCTATCTGGAGAAGAAGTATTTCAGAGTTGTATACTTTAATAATAAATGAACCTTTGAACCTTTGGAGCCTTTCAGATTCTGTGAATCTTTACTGTTGAATCACATCTGTCCTGCAGTATGTGATGAGAATTGCATACAATACTCCAAGAGCGGTCTCATCAATGTACACCTATAACGAGGTCCCAGTTCTTTTCCAGAGTGCTCTGGCAAATGAAGGCAAACATACCATACAGCTTTTTTCACTGCTCTGTCCAACTGTATTACTACTTTGAGGGAATCCCTAGTACTTCCTGATCTCTCTGTTCTACAACATTTTCCAGAGTGCTGTCATTTACTGTGTAGTTCCTGCCATGGTTTAACTGACCAAAAAATTCAACACTTCACACTTGTCTGAATTAAACTCCCTCTGCTATTCATTGTCCCACTTTCTCACTTGATCAGGTTCCTATTGTAACCTTAGATAACCTTTTTCACAATCCACCATACCACCCAGCTTAGTGTTATCTGTAAACTTATTAAACATACCACCCATGTGCTCATCCAAATCTATAAATATGACAAATGACAGGGGATCACACTGATCTCAGTGGCACATAATGATCACAGACCTTCAATCTGAAATACAACCTCTCCACTACTACCCACTGACTCCTCTGAGCAAACCAATTTTGTATTTACTTGGCCAGTGAACTAACCTTTTAGCTCTTCTAGTCTACTATGAGGGACCTTGTCAAAAGCATTGCTAAAGTGCATGTAGACAATGTCTGCTGGCCTGCCTTTTCCAATCCTCTTGGTCACCTCTTCAAATAAAAACACAATCAAATTTGTGAGACACAATTTCCCATGCACGAAGCCATGCTGGACAACCTAATCACTTGAATGAAAGGAAACAAATGTATATCATCTAAATTTGTAGAAAACACAAAACTTGTGGGAGGCAAATTGTGAAAAGGACATTGGGTTAAGATGAATTAATCTGGGTTTCACAATACTTTTGGTGGTTCTAGACTGGAAGAGGTAGTTGTGTTCAGTTCTGGTTGCACCTATATAAGAAAGATATGGAAGTTTTAGAGAAAGTGCAGAGGAGATTTTCCAGTGTGCTTCCTGGATTAGAGGAAGTGTCTTATGAGGAGAAGTTGGGTGAATTAGGGTTTTTCTCTTCAGAGTAAGGAGGACGAGGATGAGACTTGATAGAGGTGTATAGGATAATTAGAGGCAAAGACAGAGTGAACAGTCAGATAGCTTTTTCCCAGACCATAGCCAATATAGGTACTTTTCTGGTGACAGGAGGAAATTATAAGGGGGATGTTGGAGTTTTTACACAGAGTGTCATGGGTGTATGGAATGCACTGCCTGGCATGGGGTAGAGGCAGATACATTAGAGACATTTATGAGACTCTTAGATAGACACACGGATGAATGAAAAGTGGAGGGCTATGTGGGAGAAAAGGGTTAGATTGATCTTGGGGAAGGTTAAAATGTCAGCACTACATCATGGGATTGTGCTGCACTGCTCAATGTTCTATGTAATTCTTTTAATACTCCAGTGCATTACAAATTCAATTTTACATGGTAGAACAATACAGTAACACAAATTTAAAAGGCAGCATGGGAATCAAGACTTCGTTAAATTTAAAAGCAACATAGGGATTTGAATGATGTTAGTTTAGAGGCAGTGCAGCCAACAGAACCATACAAATTTGAAGGGACTGTGGGAACGAGGGTTCAGGTGAGTGGGTGGGCGGTGAAGTACAGACATGGAGGCATTGGTGAACAACTGGGGAGGATCGCAAGCATTACCGGTTTAGCCAAATGCTGGACCATCAATTCTGAATTTTCTTACAGTGGATTATTGAAGTTTTATTGCAAACAGTTTACAGAGAAAGATTGATGGGTTAATATAATGGGGACTGAAAGTTGGTGAATAGAGCAGATAGTGCAAAAAATGAAATTGTTCATTTTGGAAGGAATAGGATCATTTAACTGGAGAAAACAACAACACAAAGGGTTTTGTGGACCTTTGACTGAATGCCAGCACAATACAGGTACTAGGAAAAGTTAGCAAAATATTTTATTTTAAGTCTCTGACCCAAGACATTAACCTGCTTCTTTTTCCACAAATAGTGTCTGATCTGCTGAGGGCTTTCAGAATTGTTTTTATTTTTGATTCTCAACCTCAAAAAATATTCGTTTCTTTTTTCTTATTTTAAAGAGGTTGGTGAAGTACTCTGAATAGGTTTGTTGACCTTATTTAAGGAAGGACGTTTGTTTTAATAGGAGGCCATTCAGTGAAGGTTCATTATGATGATCCCAGATGTAGACTGTTCATTTCTATACAAAAATACAATCCACCTTGTCCCTCATTGAATATTTTGATGCAGATGAATATTCTTGTTACCATGCATTCAAACCACATTTGTCCCTGCATTTCTGGTTGCAAGCAAGAAATGTGATGCAATGTTTTACTGGGCCTTGGTTCAAATAATCTCGAAGGTCAACCACATACGTAACCTTGATAAACTGCCCGCAGATGTATTTTGACTCTGGGTTTCTTTCCTGAGGAACACCACAGAAGCTGACATCCTGCCATAGTAACTTAGGATCATGGAGACTTCAAAGAAACAATTGTTGGCGGGTACATGCGCTCCCTTCAGGTTTGGTCTACTTTTAAGTTTTTTTGGTGTTGGAGGATGATTTGTCACTGCCTCCAACAAATTCATGTACAGTCGCTCACTCTGGGTTCACGCTTTAGCTTTGTGGACTGACCAGGTTCAACCTAAATCCAAATGTTACATTATTAGAATTCTAATTGCCATGTACACCCAACAGCTGGGTGAATCCATGTGCCAGGAACAGCAGTTGTTCCTTCCCTATCCTACCTGAGTTGACCTGATGGAACAGGTTGAGAAAATCAATAGAAAGCCTTTGCATCACTTCTCTGACCAATATGCAAACGAAGCTCATATTTTGAAAAGAGCAAACACAACCCAATTAGCAATATGTTGAATATCAAATTAGTTTGCTTTTAAAGGTGGCATTAATAAGAATATTAATTAGGACACCAGAAGAGCATCTTTCTCTTGTTCATGCTAGACTCCATAGTCTCAAGTGTTGGCTATAGATAGTTACAGTATTCTGACCTCTTCATTAGAGTGCAATGAGCTCAAATTCTACACCATTGGCTTAAGTATGTAAACGATAATGAGCTACAGTATGGCAAGGAGGAATAACTAAAGGTGTCATATTTTGGATAAAACCCTCTCTAGTCAATGCATAAGATCAGCTAGTACTAATTTGAAGAGGAGGAGAAATGTTCCAGTGACTGGATTACTATGTGCTCCCAGTGCAACATTGTAAAGTGTTATTTCATTGATATTGTGGAACTTGACATTGAGTAAATTGCCATGTTTTGTATGTTATTACAGAGATTGCATTTCAAAAGCAATTAATTTTCTGTGTGGAAAAACATGAAATAGTGTTTTACAAGCTTTATATCATACAATATCCTTTATATCTTTACAGACCTTAATCATCTTTAGACCCTTGATGCATCTAAGAACTTATTTGCAATTGTGGCTACCACTGTGTACCACCTTCTTATTTCGAAACCCAAAGCTACCCTTACAGGTATGTTTGTGCTCTTTGTCTGCTGTTACGTGAGACTTGTGTGACCAGCTGGTTTTGTTTTACCATTTGGCCCTCTTTTAACCTGTGAAGATTATCGGGCTCCCTCCTGTTTGAGAGTGTTTTTTAATTGAACATATTTATCTTTGGCACTTGATCAATTACCTATTTGTTTGTAGCCCCCTGGTAATCCTCAGGCTCGCTCAGCTCGCTTTTATCTAGGGGAAGCAGCCTTCGGCCCCACCAGACTGGGTAATCAAGTTTGTGTGGATGCTGTGTGATGTATCCCACCCCGCCAAATAACAGACAATACACCATATGCGATTAAATGATTACGATTTATAGATATTACTGGAACTATATAATTAATAGAGATAAAATATAAAAGGAAAGTAAAAGGCGCCAAACTTATCAAAGTTCAACCGCCGTGCACAGTTGGAGCTCTAGTAACGAGGTCGGCTTTCCACCATTTGATCCCCTCTGACCACCTCGACCCGCCGCCTGGGACCATCCACGGTGGTCAACCAGACACTCCACACGAGTCTATCTTCGTCTCCTCTCCTCGCTGAAGACCCTGGACCTCGGACTCCGGCTCGCAGTCCGCCCCGTCGGCCAGCTCACAGCATCGTGTCCACTCTCTCTCTCCCCATCGCGTCTTCTGCTTAAAAACCCGCACATCACAATAGCTTACAGACACACAAGAAAGAATAACATCTATCCCAATTGGTTTGTTTGCTCTCTTATCAATAATATAACCCAAACAAGCTGCTAGTGAGAGAACTTTTCTCAAAAGTTAACATAAGAAAGAAGCCATTTTAATTAGCCTATGCAGTAACATAAAAGAAGAAACCCCTTACGTGTTGTATTCTGATTATCCAGCATATACTGTATGTAGTGCTTTTTTGTTCAGTCTCTGTGTGTGAATTATACAATTGCTTAGAGAGTGGTGTATACCTCTAATTACAATTAGAGATATTCAAATTATCAGCTTACTTGAGGCAGAATCTAAGACTGAAATACCATCAATGGACTTGACTTTATCAGGTAAGATCCAAATCAGGTACATCTTAGAAAATTGTAGAAAACAGTCCAAATGACCTGAATAATACCTCTCAAGAAGCTCACATTATTTTGCACAGAAGTACTATCCATCATCCCAAACACCCTAAATGTTCCTCCCTGTCACAATCAGATTTACAGTTTCTTCTTTCACTTGTGAAGAGAGGCTGACTAGTCTTCCTTTTGGGTTCCCTTAGAGCACAGGGAGCACGTGGGGAACAGGACTGCAGACTGATGAAGGATAATAAGGTGGATTAGCAGGAATTTCCTTCTCCATAGCAATGTGTTTAAAACCAGAGAGCATAGGTTTAAGATAAGAGATTAAGATGGAATCTGAGGAACATCTTTTTCATCTGGGGGTGGTTGGAATCTGAAGTGCACCCCCTGAGAGAGCTTTGGAGGTCAAGACTCTTGTAACTCTTTAGATATCTTTAGTACTTACTGCCGTGACATATAAAAAAACACAGTTACAACACTGTTATACACCACAGCTAGCTACTCTGGTGGATTCTTCCAGACCCTCATCTACAAGGGTCACAGGTTGGAGGATCACCACCCTCCAAGTCAGAACCCCTTCTGACTTTGATAAATAATGGCATTCCCTTCATCAATGCTGGGTCTAAGACTCTGATATTTCCTGCCCAAATTCATTGTGGGAATATATTCACCAGAAGGACTGCAATGGTTGAAGATGGTGGCTCGTCAAGGGCAGTAAATGCTGGCCTCGCCAAATCTGCCCACATCCTGAAAAGTGAATTTAAAAATTATAGTTCGCACTTTATTACAGTGTTTCGGGTTTTCCACAATGTATCAGTTACCATCTTTTTGAAGGGATGTTAACACAGGTGTCCATCTGCATACTTCAATTACAGTGTATGGTCAGAATCAAAGTCAAAGTGGAGTTTATTATCACATGAACAAGTAAATGTATGCACAGGTGCAACAAAGACTTACTGCAGCAGAGTTACAGGCACATGGTACCATATAAGAAGAAAAATGCAGGCTTTTGTGCCTAACACCTAAAATACTATGGATAATTTGGAAAGTAATTTCTTAGCTATATATTTGTGGGAATGAGCCACACTTTCTACATTACAATATGAAAGATTATTTTTCCATATTGAAGTGCTTTGGGAGATGTGTAAACACCTGTATTTCTTTCCTTCATTTGTTTGTTACCTTTATTTGCATAATAGGGCCATTAGATGAGATTTATTGGATCTTTTGCTTACAGAAATCATGGCACCTTATTATTTATCTAAAGTATTTTAAGCATTCTACAAATACTTCCCATTTGAACCAGCCCTGGGTTTTAACTGAAAGTTGCAAAATATTTGCATGATAGCAGTCAGACCTTTTGAACTGTCTCTATCAGGTTGAAATCATCTCTTCACAATATCCACATTACTGCATTTAAAGGAGAGGAATCTCTCTGATTTGCTCCCACATGTATGAAGCTTGTTCACAGGCAAGAATTGTGCATTATCCCTCTACAGAAAGAGCCCATAGCGTCAAACAGTCGCTCAAGAAGCCTATGTGGAATTTGTCGGGAACGTGACAGAATTAGAGAGAAGGCAGAACAGATGTGAGCCAAAACAAAGGTCAATATCCACCAGTGAAAAGCATAATCCTCAGACTAATTTTCAGTCTGCGGCTACTGCTGGCAAAACCAGTATTTATTGCCCATTCCTGGTTGCCTTGGGAAGCTAATATTTTTCAAACCTGAAGTCTAGTGGTTAAGGTACTTTCTCATTACTGCTAGGTAGGGAGTCCTGAGGATTTGGACTTAGCAACAATAAAAGAATGGTATGCATCCAGTTCTAGATGGTTTGAAAGGCACTGCCTAACTCGCATGTCTGATAGCCTTGTGCTCAGTGGCAAGGATCAAAGGTTTAGGTGGTGCCTTCACAGTAGTCTGGCAGTGGAAGTGGGGATGTTTATGGTGCTGGATCAAGTGGTCAGGTTTCTCTTGCATGGTGTGGGACTTCTTGAATGTTATTGCAGCTGCACCTAGCCAAGGAGGAGGAGAGTGTTTCACAACACAGCTGGCTTGTAACTTGTTGGTAGTGGAAAGGCACTGGGGAGTCAAGAGGTACATTACTTGCTCCACATTATTTATTGCTTAGCTGAGTTCCACATCAAGGTATAGGTAAAAGACACACAGATCCTCCCCGGCACAGTTTTAATTGTCCATAAAGTCTAAATCTGAAGGTAAGAAATAGTTTCAATTATAGAATATGTTATGCATGCTGCAGGGTAATAAGGCAATGCAATGATGGCAATCGTATTTACTGATATTTATTTATAGCTGGCTCTACATTTATATCAGTGCACTTGTAGAATTCACTGTGATGCTGGGCTGTTCCTTAGGCGCAAAATGAGCTAAAAATCTCAGCTGCATTTGAATGCAAAATTATTCATTGTACATAAAATAAATACAAAGCAACAAATGAACGGTTGTTTACAAATTACATTGAAGGTAGAGAATGTCATTTGGCTGGAAAGTTTGAGACAAGTACGAAGTTTGATTCTACCATGCACCCACAAACCCAGATTGGGATAATGAATTTCACTGCCTTCATATCCATTTCTCTTAATGGAGTGCAAATTTATTAATTTACCAGGCTTGCTTGTCAGTAGGGACATGGAGATCTACTGAATCTTATGAATGGGGTGTCAGTTTGCTATATCAATCTTCCCTGTCGATCACGGAGAGCAGAGCGGTTGATATCTGGCATGAGCTGTCAGAAGGAAGTCCTGGAATCAGATGCAATTGCTGTGTTTCAGGGGCATTTTGACAGATACTGAAATAGGGAAATCATAGAAAAATGCAGTCCTAATGAAGGACAATGTGATTAGATAGAGGGATAGAAAGGTTAACAGGGCTGTGGTGGACTGAGGGCACATTATTTTATGACCGTATGATTCTATAAACATTTAAATGAAAATTCTGTTACCTTTTTCATTTCATTTTCTCCCAACCCAAGAATTATTGCAGCCACATTTTTGCTTCCCAGTACTCTCTTTCCCTGCTTTCACCTGCTGTTGCTGTCTCGATCAGCCCACTTGCCTGCTGTCAGTTCTGCCAGAAATGCTTACGGTCTTACACCCTGTTGTTGCTTGGGTAAAACACCCAGTTTCACATCTTCAACTCAGTGGATTGGGGCATGAATGCATTACTGAACCAGTCTAGCCTGATCACCTATAAATATTCACCTACTGTAGAAACTGATCAAAATCCAAATAGCTGTAGACGATGGGACTAGAGATGGGAACAGGACCATGGACATTTGATCTGTCACCTCGTTAGGATCATGAACTGTAGGCAGCAGTTATAACCCTTGAGGATCCTTGAGAATGGGGATAGAATATGGTGTATAGTGCTGGAGGAGGCAAAACTTGACCTCAGAATCCAGGGGAAAAGAACAGAATCATGTCAAGGACCTACTCTGTTATCTCTACTACGAATATACAAATGACATGAATCCGAAGCATCCTCCAGCACTCCCTTTAAGAATAATTGGCTTAATGGATTGCCTGGGAAATAAATTGCTTCCTGTGGGCTGTATAGCAGATCATTCACAAGCCAGTTCACAAACCCCCTGATGGATATAAGTGTAGATTATGTGACTAACTGCACCGTTAAGAACTGAGTGTACCTTATAGGATGTACTCCTCAAAAATTGTTGTACCAGTCACTCCTGTTAGTTGAGAGCTACTGCATTTAATGAAGGATGTTCTGCTTATAGCTCAACCTCTCTTATTTTGCTATGTGGGTAGGAGCACAAAACACTTACAGACAGAATGATAAGCCATGAGCCCACGTCCTATTACAGATACAAACAGATGTAAGGGCACTCATGCGTCCAATGTAACTGGCGCACTTCCAGCATAGGACAAGCGTGGGAGGACAAGATATTCTGTGGCTGTTAAAACAGGAGCAATACCATTAAAGTGTGGAGCCACTGAAATAAAAAATAACATTGAAAATATTGGAAGAAGAAGAATAGTATAGAAATCATGACAGTTTTTCATCTATTCAGAGTCTTACCTTATTTACATAAAGACACAATAGGAGGCTCTTTAGCTATTGGGCCCAGCTCGTTCCCAGGGGATTGCTCCCATTATCCCTATTTCCTCTCCCTTATTTTCCTGTTTGTGTGCACATTATTTTCTCTCACTGATGTCCATTAACTCCTCTTTAATTCTGTACTAAGGGATAATTTGCAGTAATGAGTTAACCTCCTAGCAGACCTCTGGTGTGTGGGAAGAAATTCTCATGATCTCTGAGAGAGTATGCAATATCTGCCCAAAAGGGACTGGAGCTCAGAAATGAACTGGATACCCGGGGTTGTGAGTCAACACCGTGCTGCTGCTCACTAAGTACAGACAACAGGGAAACTCATCTGTGCTATATCACACTCACATCAGTTTTCTTCACAGAAAACCTGGATAGGATATCTATGTTTCCCTGCTAGTCAGCTTGAGAAAATGCACACTTCCTTGACAATTCCCTCAAGATTTACTTCAGCTTCCTTCGCGAGCGTATCCTTCTCATCAGTGTGAATATATTACTTCCCCACATTAGTTCACAGCAAGGTAGAGAAGTGACATTTAAGCCTGTTCTTTCTGATTGGATTGGAGGGTATGATCTAGAGGTTGAAACGTCAGCATGTCAACATTCTCTCCAGCTTGGGCTCACCATCACTGTACTGCATTGTCCATTTGAAACTATTAAGACCTTTTTGCAGGTGTTTTCTTTGGCCCTCCCCTGGAATTTACTCCTGCCTTCCCGGTACTTTTGGCATTTCCTGGTCCTTTAGTATCAGCCCTCCCTCCACCTTTTGCCCCTGTCTCTTTCTGTCTTGTTCCGTGTTTATTTTCTCCATCCTTTGTTTTGCTCTTTGATCCGTCCCTGTCATCTTTAGTGCTGTCCTTTTTCTGCCCATCCTTCTTCTTAACTTGGTTCTTGGACCCGTTAGCTGAAATGCTCGCGGAAACAGTGGGAACCTCATCCTTTTGTTCTGCCTCTGTCGCAGCTGTGGAATATAACAGGACACCGATTAGATTAGATTATGAGGACACTCAGTCCTCGTTTATTGTCATTTAGAAATGCATGCATTAAAACATGATACAATGTTCCTCCAGAATGATATCACAAGAAACGCAGGACAAACCAAGACTAAAACTGACAAAGGGACAGCCATCAAATGTGAAAACATAGAAATGGAGCAATCCTGGACCTGTGCTTGGGAGCATTCCTGCTTTTTGCCAGGAATCCCATCTGAAATATCCACAGAAGGGTCTATTGATTTACATCATCTGAGGGTCCCTTTGTGAGCCTGGCGATATCCCCAAATACAGAACAGTAGGAAGGAACAAAGAAACATAATTTTACCTACTACACAGGGTCTCAAACATCATCTCAAATAAAAAGAGACAACGTTGGAAACACTTAGTAGGTCAAGCAACATCTGTGAAATAGAAACAGAATTTAAAATTCAGATCAGGGACCCTTGACCAGAAGCCTCCACTATTATTTCAGATTTCTGGAATTTTTAATTTTTTTAAATCTACTCTTTTAATTTAATATAATCTATTCATTTCTTGCCTTGCAGCCTTTGATTTACTAAAGCAAAATACTGAAGTAATTTGAAATGGAAACAGAATCAGAATCAGATCAAGTTTTGTGTCGTGAAATTTGTTAACTTAGCAGCAGCAGTTCAGTGCAATACATAATATAGAAAGAAAAAAAAGTAAAAATAAATAGATAAGTTAATCAATTACAGTATGTGTATATTGAATAGCTTAAAAATCATGCAAAAACATAAATAATATACACTTAAAAAGTGAGGTAGTGTTCACGGGTTCAACGTCCATTTAGTAATCAGATGGCAGAGGGGAAGAAACTGTTCCTGAATCACTGAGTGTGTGCCTTCAGGCTTCTGTACCTCCTACCTGGTGGTTAACAATGAGAAAAGGGAATGCTCTGGGTGCTGGGGGTCCTTAATAATGGACGCTGCCTTACTGAGACACCACTCCTTGAAGATGTCCTGGGTGCTTTGTAGGCTAGTTCTCAAGATGGAGCTGACTAAATTTATGACCCCCTGCAGCTTCTTTCGATCCTGTGCAGAGCCTTCACCCACCCCCCCCATACCGGGCAGTGATGCAGCCTGTCAGAATGCCCTCCACGGTACATCTATAGAGGTTTTTGTTGACATACCAAGTCTCTTCAAACTCCTAATGAGGTATAGTCACTGTCTTGCTTTCTTTATAGCTGTATCAATATGTTGGGAGCAGGTTAGTTCCTCATAGATCTTGAAAGAACCTGCATACAGCTGCCCATGGCTTCTGATTGTTCCTAGCTGTCTCTGACATCCTAGCTTCATTACCCTGAGATTTCCCACCACATTTTTTCCCTGCCCCTTTCCGTTCTTTTACATCCTGCACCATTTTTATATGCAAAGTTGAATGTAGAAGAATGAACTAAAAATAGAAAATGTTGAGAGTACCCATCAGGCTGTGCGGCATCTGGTGGGATGCTAAGTTAACACGTCAGATCAATGAGAAAAGTTAAGGATGCAAAATACAAGTACAGAGGTGGGTAAATGGGAGGAGAGGAAGAAAAGAGAGACCCAATTTTGGCACGGAAAGCAGCAGAGGTTAAATAACAATAGGTGCCTGGTTGGTTCAAGGATGAAGGGTGGAAAGGGGTTAGTGAAGAAATGGAAGAAATGAATTAAGAATTGTCAGTGGGAAAAGCAGAATTTTTTTCAGTAACAGTTATCCTAAAATATAGTCAGTGGATAAGGTAATACTGAGTTTTGAGTTTTAATATTGAGTCTTGAAACTTGTAAAATGTGTCATCAAAAGGTCACAGTTTTTCTGGAGATTGTTTTTCACTGAAACAATGGAGAGCGAGATCACAGGGGGAATGGTTGTAGATTTAAAGTGACTGAGAATTGGAGGCTGTCAGCATGTTTGTAGTCTGACCAAAAAGGATTCTGCTGTTTACTACCCAATCTATAATGAAGTGCTGACCAGTTTTGATCATTGAATACAGAACATAAAAATTGAAAGAACAGTAGTTTGATCACTGTTTTCCTGCGCCCTGCCTTTAATCTTTAGAAATGTTACTCATACCAATTTCTCTTGCATTACAGATGCTGCATGAATACTGAGCATTTCCAATATATATTTCATTTATCTAAAAAGGTATTACCTTAACCAAGCAAATCTATATTCCCTTTGGGGAATCTCACGAATGACTCTATTTCAGGCTTGATTGAGACTTAACAAAGCAACTTCAGTATGTTATGAATCTTCACAAACAAATGTGTTCATCCTCAAACATCAATCAATATTGCCTTGGGATTTGGGACAATGTTATGTTTAAGTAGTGAATGGAAGTCTTGTTTTGTAGATTGTACATTAATACACGTGTTTTTGTTGAACATTATTCCTTTCATAACACTTATCTAACTGAGAAACTGCATTTGGAATCTCAGTTCCTGATAGGGACAAAAGCTCCAATCTGGTATGTTTAATAGAAGCGACCAACAGATAGATTTCATGGAAACTTTTGAAACTTTAATTGGGCAGGAGAAGTTGTTATGAACTAGTGAATTAATGAGCCCCAGTAAGTGCTCAACACAGAGATAAAATGCAAATACTTATTTGAAGCAAGCAAAGATGCAGGGCAATGGATAAGACTATAGATATGGAAATAGTTTTGAATTGCTTTGACAAAATTATGATGGTTGCAAACATGTATGTTCTTTGATTTCCTATGACTCGAAACAAGAGTGTAGGTTGTGTAAATTGTGTGCTTAGTATTAACATCAGGAGGTGAATTTCTAGGCAAAAAAGTTTTATTGCTTAAAGGAAAAGTAATATTGTGCTGTAAGATTCACTCTTTTTAGGCGATTATGCAGTCAGTCAGAGGACATTTACAGTTTCTGGCGTTTTTTGGTAATTAGCACAAATTAGTTTGCCTTCCCTTTCTGCCTTACGTTCAAGAGATGAGGTTTCCTGAAGGGACAATGATCGTTATTTTCAGTATTTTTATAGCATCATGAGTCTTATTCCATGCAATGCACAATGTATTAATCCTGCTGTTAGTGAAGCTATCTTTATTGAGACTGGTCTCTGAAGAGCAGAATACTAATTGTAAAAGTAAACAGAAGCTGAGGCTGGAAGGAAAATGTTATCTTGAGGTCTGTTAGTGTTGTCCTTAATTTTGCTTCATCACAGTAATCTGTAGCCTTTGCCTGTTGTCTGGGGTCATCAAAGTGGTCAGACCACAGTGAAATTTCTAAATTCAGTCTGTTAATAGTAAAAACAGAATTAAGAAGATGACTTTTCAGAAATTCAGAGGTTACATCATCCTTTTAAATTGTATAGATTCATTCCATTAATTAATTAATTGCTATAAACTGAATTTTACTGCTTCCTGATATGTTAAATCTGTACTGCATATTGCACCTAATTAGATCCCTTGCAAAATTGGGTTAGAATTTAGTGCTGTTATGCACTCAAGATCATGCATTAAAAAGGAAACTGCAGGGTACCAAGTAGAACTTCATATATGCTGGCACAGCTCAAGACCCTTCACTGCACGAAAATCTGAGGAGGATATCAGCCCTTAAAGGCAACCTGCCCATGGTAACCTGCCCTCAGTCACACACATTGCAGAGAGGCTATATAATAGATGGTGAAGGTTTCATAATTGTAAGGATGAACATCAAAATCCTAGTGGCTGAGATAGTAGCCAGAACTGGGATTTGGTGTTTGGGAGTGCGTGGAGTTAGGAGTAATAATTGGGAACCAACCAGGACCACCATTAAGTAGCATGCTAGGAGGTGGTTTTAGTAGATTTTTCCAACATGTTGAAGCAAGTCCTGATGGAATGATCACAATCTCATACATGCCAGAGAAAAATGTAGTGCAAGATGTACCACTGTCGCACGTGTACATGCACACACACATGTGACCCATAGTTTATCAGGTATGATCATTAGTAATATTTCATTACGATTAATGCATCCACTTTGATTTGATCCCCAACAATCTTTGTCCTTACCATCTAAGCTTCCACGTCACCATTAAGGTGAAAGCCCCTCTATACCTCAAGGTACATTTTTTTGTGAGCTGTTTGAGAAACCTGCACAGTTCTGAAGTTGCTCATCAAGCAATCTTTCCGTGTGTAGAGCAACAGTCGATGCTATCCTTAATTGCCCTTGAGGAGGGGGTGGTGAGTCACCTTCTTGAACTGCTTCAGGTGAAGGTACTGAGGAAATGAGGATCCTGAGGATTGATTTCAAGAATTTGGATTGAGTGATAGCAAAGAAAAAGTGAAATCTTTCCAAGTCAGAACATGGAGAGAAATCTGTAGTTGGTGGTAATCCAATGGACCCACTGCATAATGGTGATAGAGATAATCATTTTGAGAGGTGCCGTAGCAGCATTTGTACCTGGTGTTCACTGCAGTTTTGGTGCAGTACAGGTGGTATCTTCTTCCTTGCTGAAGACTTTTGTAACATACTCATTTATTCCTCAGTAACGCCCTCTGCCTCCATGAGTAAATTTCCTTCTTGTCTCTTAATCATAACCCTTGCTCTTATAACCTTTTTTTCATTTATTTGTCTATAGACTAGTTCCAGATTCTCTCTAATGTTTTCTGCCAATCTTTGCTTATGTTTGTTTTTTTCGTGTCAGAACTGTTTATATGTAATCAGCCTGGTGATCAAACTGGCATTTATCATATGTTATTATTGTGTTTCTATGCTAAACTGACTGTCCTGTTGTACATACTATATATTACAAATTACTATAAATTGCACATTGCACATTTAGAAGGAGACATAACGTAAAGATTTTTACTCCTCGTGTCTATGAAGGATGTAAGTGATAAACTCAATTCAATTCAGATTCTTCTTTATTAGCTTGACTTCACTCTTTCTCTTTTTAATTCCACAGGACACACTTTAATTTTAATTTCCTAATCCTTCTCATGGATGGGAATGTATGTACGCAGCAACATAAATGCTCCACCTTTAAGGCCTCTCAGTGTTCAATTACTGTTTTGTCTGAAAAGCCTTGATTCCAGTTTTCTAATATGAGATCAGTGCTCATTCACCATATAACTACTCTGATCTTTACCATCACTGTTAGGAAAGTTATGATATTACGATGGCTTTTATTCCGGTAGTTGATCCATGGAAACTTGCTTCATGTGGTCTGACTCATTTCTGGATCAGCAATTTTGCCTTCCTCACTGGGCCAGGAACACATTAACCAAGAATGTTCTGCTAAATGTCACTCTCACTTTACCCCTTATGTCATTACTAGTCCAATTCATGTTTGGGTAGCTGAGGTAATTGGTACTCCATGGATCCTGTATATCCTTTGCAGAACTTTGATCTGATCTGCTACTTATGAGATCAATTACGTCTGTCTATTTCAAAATATTTCTGCTGTTTATGCATGCAGTCCTATTTTGCACCTCCACTAGATTGGCACCTCATTTTTAGATATGTATGTTTCTTTACATTTTCAATTGAACAGTTTGATTGCACTTCCTGATTGGAATGGTGGGGTGGGAGATATGCCAGGCCATGAGATTATACACTCAGTGGCCACTTTATTAGGTACCTTCTTTACCTAATAAATTGACCACTGAGTATATATTTGTGCTCTTCTGCTGCTGTAACCCATCCACTTCAAGGTTTGATATGTTGTGCATTTGGAGATGCTCATCTGCACACCACTGTTGTTATGCATAGCTATTTGAGTTACTGTCGCCTTCCGGTCTGCTTTAACCAGTCTGGCCATTATCCTCTGACCTCTCTCATTAACAAGGCACTTTTGCCCACAGAACTGCCACTCACTGGATGTTTTTGCTTTTCTCTGTCAACACTAGAGAGTGTTGTATGTGAAAATCCCAGGAGATCTACAGTTTCTGAGATACTTAAACCAACTTGTCGGGAACCAACAATCATTCCGCAATCAAAGTCACATTTCTTCCCCATTCTGATGTTTGGTCTTAACAACAACTGAACCTCTTGACCATGTCTGCATGCTTTTATGCATTGAGATGCTGCCACATGATTGGCTGAAGATATATTTGCATAAATGAGCATGTGTACAGGTGTACCTAATAAAGTGGCCGCTGAGTATAGATTGAGTTTGTAATATTTATTCCTGCTGCTAATGATGACTCACAGGACATCATGAATACCCAATTTACCAATTTCTGCAGAGGTTCCTTTCAACAGATACAAACCAGCAATAAGGACATGTCTGGCTCCAGGAGAACTTCTGAAGTGAATTCAACACAAAAGTGCCCAAAATAATTTCCTATATTACTAGAACAATCTATTCCAAGTAAATCTTTTCCATGTTTGAGTTGCACGTAAGAAGTCAAATTATTGGCTAGATAGCGGTACTAGGCATATAACAACTTGGCGGTATCTGAGTTTGTGAAAGTTGCTGTATAAATGCAGATACCTAATTGATAATTCTGTAGAAGCAGCAGCTTAGTAAAAAGCATTAATGAAACAGAAAGAGTTTTAAGACCATTGAGTCTCTTCCACCATTTGATCATGGCTGATTTATTTTCCATCTCAACCCCATAACCTTTGATACCTTTACTAATCAAGAACATATCAACATCCACTTTAAATATACCCAATGACTTGGTGTCCATATCTGCCTGTGGCAATGAATTCCACAAATTCATCAGCCTCTGGCTAACGAAATTCCACCTCATCTCTGTTCTAAAGGGAGTTTGAGGAGATTTGGCATGTCACCAAAGACTAATATATTTCTGCAGATGTACCGTGGAGATCAATCTAACTACTTGCCTCACTGCCTGGTATGATGGGGCCACCGTATGGGATTGGAAAAAGCTGCAAAGGTTTGCAAACTCCACTAGCTTCGTCAAGGGCACTAGCCTCCCCAGCATCGAGAACGTCTTCAAAAGGTGATGCCTCAAAAAGGCACCATCCATCATTAAGAACCCTCATGACCCACCCAGGACATGCGGTCTTCTTATTAAGACCATCAGAGGGAGGCACAGCAGCCTGAACATGCACACTCAATGTTCTAGGAACAGCTTCTTCCCTTCTTCCATCAGATTTCTGATCATATAATGAATCAACTCATGAACATTACCTTACTATTTTTGCTCTCTTTTTGAACTACCTATTTAATTCATATATAAGCAAAACTGTGCAAAAGCCTTAGGCACATATCTAGAGCGAGGGTGCCCCAGGCTTTTGCACAGTGCTGTATTCGTCAACTTGGAGCAGAGAGTAAGTTTGTAAATCTGATGGGAACAAAGGATGTTGGGAATGGTGAGGATGGAGTGCCACAGGACAGGTGGCAGAGAATGACGGCCAGGGAAGTGGGGTGGGGGGTGGCTGACGAAGGACCAGGGAAGGTCATTTGATTCCAAATAATTGGTTTATTGATCATTACAGAATGTCTCTCTGATGCTTCCCAATCCCAGCCCTCTCCCTTTCCCTTTTCCCAACCATGATTCCCCCCTCCCTGCTCCCTTCACACCTTCAGTCCACAATAGAAACCTATTTCAGAATCACTGCACTGTATTGTGCTGTACTGCTGCTGCGAAACAATAAATCTCTCTACATATGTCAACGATATTAAACCAGATTCTGAATCTGGCATCCTTCCAATCGGAGGCTGTGCCATCTGGTCCTAGATGCTCTCACTATTGGAAGTATTCTTTTCCACTCTGGGCCTTTCAATATTTGGTAGGTTTCAATTTGAACCCCTCTCATTCTTCTAAACTCCAGAGTTATAATTAAATGTTTCTCCTAGGGGAATATCAACTTTATGTTACAAGGTACAAATTACAAAATTCATAACAAAGTAAAGCTGTACTGATCCAAAACAGTCAGTGTTGCATTTCATGTAGTAGATTTAATATCCTCTACCTATTTCAAGATGTTTTACAGCCACTGAATTATCTTTGAAGCATTGTCACTCTTATATATGGGGAGAGTTGTATCATACTTGCACCATAGAAGAACTCCATTTCAGCCAGCCGAATCTATGTCAACACTCAGTGTAACACCTCTCTCCTACTCACCTACAATGAGGGGAATACACAGTGACCAATCAACTTATCAAACCATGTGACTTTGGGTTAAGGGAGAAGTACGAACTCCACACAAACAGAACTTGAGATCAGGTTTGAACCTGGGTCACTGGAGTTTTGAAGCAGCACACACTGTACTTTGTGCTACTCAAATACATTTTCAAAGCATTAGTAGTCAACATAAGCAAAATGCTGGAAAACTTGGAAAGTTAGGAAGCATCTACGGAGCGGAATAAACAATTGAAGTTTCTGGCCCGGATGCTTCATCAGGACTTCTGACTTGCTGATTTCCTCCAGCGGGAGCTAGAAGAAAGTCCCGAGGTTTGATTGATGTAAGTGCAGGGCTGAAACAGAAAGCTTGGGTACAAGCTGAATCATGGTGTCGGCGTCTGGGCTCCAGAGAGAGGAATGAACTGATGTCTGGATGGTTTAAGCGTCTGGCCAGATTGAAAAACTCAGGATGTCGGGATCCGAGGCGAGGGATGGAACAGTTTCATTCGCTGCTCTGCCATGTTTACTCGGCTCTGCACTGACCTGAGGCTGTAGTCTGCCCCAGCTGCAGTGACGTTTGACTTCATGTCTGTGGACTCACTTGTGTAAAACTCCAGTTTTAAATACTACTTGTTTACTTTTATTGTTTGCACGATTTGGTTTTTTCTCTGCCCATTGGGTGTTTGATAGTCTCCTTTTTTAAATGGGTCCTTTTGGGTTTCTTTGTTTTACGGCTGCCTGTAAGGAGATGAATCTCAGGGTTGTATAATGTATATATACCTTAATTATAAATGTACTTTGAACTTTGAACATTTTGTGTATGTTGCTCAATATTACCAGCATCTGCAGAATCTCAATGTGCTAATGACCAGATAATCTGATTAAATTATTTTGATTTGCTAAGATCAATTTTGGCTATATATTGGGAGAAACTTCTAGCTTGTTAAAGTAGTGTGTTTGGATACTTAAAATGAACTGTGCATTCTGAAGCTGCCCAGTCCTATCCAAAAGATGACATTACCTACCCTTGCACAATACAGTGAAATGTCAGCCTAGATTTAGTGATCAAATTCTTTAGAGCGAAACTTGAGACCGCAACTGTCTGACTCAGTGAATGCCAGGTGACAGATACAGGAAAGGAAAGTATATTAAGCAAGGAAAACTAATGTTACTGAATGGGGATGTCAATTAAATTGTATAGCCTTTGCATTATTTTCAGTTTTCAGATTTCCAGGATCTGCACTATTTTATTTTATTATTAAATTCTCACTAACGTAGAATGATATTTTAAATATGAACTAAGTTTATCAAGTGCAGAAATGTGTGTAATTTCACACAAGAGTTAGGCAAGTGTATTAAAACTGTGCTCCAGATGCGTTTGATTTGTGAAGGCTTAAAATAGCAAGCTCTAATCCCAAATTTATTTGAAATACATTTCTGTTTGTCAAATACTATGTTTGTATGTATGGCTGCACACGTTCCTTTATCATGCTACTTAAATAATAAATCTGTGAATTCACATGGTAGCATTTTGCAGGAAGAAATGAATTAAATATTTTGAGGATTATCCCAAACTATCTATCTTGTTAAAGTTATTGAATTATCAGAGAATCCTTAAGGAAAAGCATGATTTGCCAGATAGCGACAACAGTACGAAAATGCTACAGTTCAGACCACAGTACAGCATCAAGCTGTACATGAACTAAGAGAAAAAAGCTGACAAATTGGTTATTTCTTTTTGCCATCTCCAATTGTAACATAAAATGATCGATGAATTATTCATGCCCCTTAATGAGCAGGGTGTTTTGTAGAACAGTACAAAGTCTGATTTACATGAAATGCACCGCGAATTTGAAAATCTAACCTCTTTTCTGAGCTTCAAGCTTTGAGTTAAGTGTCAATCCATTTTCAGATAGAGCTTCTTTACACAGCAGACCATTGTAAATCCGTGAGTCTTTTCCAATGGATCCACAGAAAACATTTCCTTTGATTTATTTGCAGTCTGCCATTTTCAAATGACTTTGAATATATGGCGTCATTCATAGGATGTTCTCAGTTTGTACTGACTCAGCTGCACTTACCAGGTTCCTGAATGTTATAATTACCAGAAGGGAAAAGGAAAATATAGCTAGTTATTTTGCCTTTGCCAATTATTTGCTAATTTTTGACAGACAGTACGGTATACAGTTTGGGTTTTGGGTATAGAGAGCTTGAGTCATTATTCCATGATCAGATCGCCTTCAATACATTATGAATGGCTGATGTTTTGCATGATTATTCTGGTCATATTCTGATTGCTACCTGCTGGGGGAATAACAAGGGCCACTAGGACACAGAAATAGGATCTGGTGCTTTCACAAGCAAAAGAACATATACAGATGCTGGAAATCCAAGTGAAGCTCCTTCAATAATTCCAAAAGACTGAAGTAGGGTAAATACTGAAAGGCTTTTATTTGCTGTACAACACGACTTCCATGTGTCTGCCCCTGGACTGAGGGGGAGGGGCAAGGTGAAATCACCTTTATTCAGGGGTCTGTGGGAGGAGCCACAGGGGCAGTCAGCAGAGGGGCGTCTCCAGACAGGTAACCCAGTTACAACATATATATGGTTTACCACACCAAGCAACACACACAAAATGCTGGAGGAGCTCATCAGGAATCTATGGAAAAGAGTACAGTTGGCATTTCGGGCCAGGACACTTCATCAGGATGGGCGGTTGCTCACGTTGTCATTTCTTCATTCGAATTAAAAAAAGATGAAGTTCACTTTCTATTTTGTCTTTCCATTCTATTTGCAATTCCTCTGATAATGAAAATCTGGACACCATTCATGCACAGGCTGATGTTGCAAGTGACATTTATATCAAAAAAGTACCATTCATTGACTGTTTCTAACAGGAGATGAGATAACTATGTCTGTATAGTTTCAGTGGCAACATCACCATCAACTGTCCCATTGTCACCACCAACCAGTAACATCACCAGCTCCAGGGATAGTGTGGCTATATAAAAAGAGAAGGGGCTTAACATTCTATAGCAAATAACTCAGCCCTTCTCTTTCCAAACTAATTTTTATCATTAACAAAGCACAATAGAATCCCATCCATTTATCTGGAAGAGTACAGCTCCAAAAACACTCAAGAAGTCAATCAAGACAAAGCAGCCCACTAGGTTAGCAAGGCTTCCACTATCTTAACCAGTGACAGGTGCAGGATTCTCTAAAGATTAACTTTCAGGTTGAGTCGGTGATAAGGAAGGCAAATGCAATGTTTGCATTTATTTCGACAGGAGTAGATTATAAAAACAAGGATGTAATGCTGAAGCTGTATCAAGCAATGGTCAGACCACATTTGGAGTACTGTGAGCAGCTTTGGGCCCCGTATCTAAGAGAGGATATGTTTGCATTGGAGAGGGTCCAGAGGAGGTTTACAAGAATGATCTCGGGAATGAAAGAGTTAACGTAAGAGGAGTGTTTGATGGCTCTGGGCCTGTACTCATTGGAGTTTAGAAGAATTTCGGGTGGGGGTGGAAGGGCATTGAAACCTATCAAATATTGAAAGGCTTAGGTATAAGCGTTCACACTCTGTATGAAAATCATGCCTTGCAAATGTTTAAACTTCCTGCATCTCACCTTAAAACTATGCCCTCTGATAGTTGTCATTTCCACTCTTGGAAATCGACTGACTATCTATCCTATCTATGTCCCTCATAATTTTATATATGTCTCCAAAGTCACTCCTCACCCTCTAGAGAAAGCGACCCATTTTGTCCAACATCCCTTTATACCTAATACTCACTAATCCTGCCAATGCCCTGATGCACCTCTGCAATGCCTCCATATGCTCCCTGTAATGTGGTGACCCGAAATGCACACTGTACTCCAAGTGTTCACTGCCAAGATTTCAAACTTATTAACTTTTATACTTAGTACCCTTACTAATAAAGGCTAGTATGCCATATGCCTTCGATAGCACTGTCTCTCTAGACATAACTAGCATCAATATGTAGAAAATTAGTGCCTGGAAAGAAGCTCAAATTAATTTGCATCTGACTCAAAGTGGACATATAAATTCGATAAATGCTACATAAATATTACCTCCTTCTCTTTTATTATTATATAGAAAGATAAAAAATGTATACAGTGCCTATAAAAAGTATTCCCCACCCCCTTGGAAGTTTACATGTTTTATTGTTTTACAATGTTGAATCACAGTGGAATTAATTTGGCTTTTGTGACACTGATCCACAGTAAAAGACTCTTTTGTGTCAAAGTGAAAACAGATCTCTACAAAGTGATCTAAATTAATTAACAAATATAAAACACAAAATAATTGATTGCATAAATATTCACCCCCTTTAATATGATAGACCAAATCATCACTGGTACAGCCAACTGGTTTTAGAAGTCACATAATTAGCTAAATGGAGATCTGTGTGTAGTCAAAGTGTTTCAATTGATTGTAGTAAAAATACACCTGTTCACTAGAAAGTCCAACTGCTGGTGAGTCAGTATCCTGGCAAAAACTACACCATGAAGACAAAAGAAGACTCCAAGCAGCTCCGTGAAAAGGTTATTGAAAAGCACAAGTTAAGGGATGGATATAAGAAAATTTCCAAGTCACTGAATATCTCTTGGAGTCAATTATCAAGAAATGGAAAGAATATGGCACAGTTGTAAATCTGCCTAGAGCAGGCCGACCTCAAAAATTGAGCAACCCTGCAAGAAGGGGACTAGTGAGGGAGGCCACCAAGAGACCTATGACAACTCTGGATGAATTATAAGCTTCAGTGGCTGAGATGGGAGAGGCTGTGCATGCAACAACTGTTGCTTGGGTGCTTCACCAGTTGCACCTTTAAAGGAGAGTGGCAAAGAGAAAGCCACTGTTGAAATCTCAGCTAGAGTTTTCCAGAAGACTTGTGGGAGACTCTGAAATCAACTGGAAGGAGGTACTATGGTCTGATGAAACAAAAATTGAGATTTTTGGCCATCAGGTTAAATGCTATGTTTGGCATAAGCCAAACACCGCACATCATCAAAAACATGCCATCCTACCATAAAGCATGGTGGTGGCTGCATCATGCTGTGAGGATGCTTCACTGCAGCGGGCCCTGGAAGGCTTGTGAAGGCAGAGGGTAAAATGAATGCAGTAAAACACAGGGAAATGCTGGAGGAAAACCTAATGCAGTCTGTAAGAGAACAGCGACTTGGAAGAAGATTTGTTTTCCAGCAAGAGAATGACCCCAAGCATAAAGCCAAAGCTACATAGGAATGGCTTAAAAAGAAGAAAGTTATTGTTCTGGAGTGGCCAAGTCAGAGTCCAGACCTCAATCCAACTGAGAATTTGTGGCTAGACTTGAAAAGGGCTGCTCACTCACGATCCCCATGCAATCTGATAAAGCCTGAGCAGTTTTGTAATGAAGATTGGGGAATAAAAAGGATAAAACATAAAACAAATTCCAAGTGGGGGGTTGGCATGAATACTTTTTATAGGTATATACAGTACAGTCATTCTACCATTGCTGACTACAGAAGACGCTATCAAATTCTTTTCTCACTTATTTCACTTCTCTCTAGTTTTTTGTTGAACCTTACATGAATAATATAACTATTCCTTCATTTTGCACAATATCTTTCCTGAAGGCATTGTCTCCTCACAAATATGTGGTATTGATTCAACAGCTTTGCCATAGGCTTTTGTTCCATGAATATCATTATTAGGGGCTGGCTGGTTTCATTGTTGTAACTAGCACAAGGTATTGGGGCTCTGGGAACTGGTACCAAGAACAGTTTTTCCTATCTCCACTTGCATTGGTTAACTCTATGGACATTCAACCTTGTTGTGAATTTTATGCTACCAGCTTCATTGCTGCAGGCACTCATTCATAGATGTTGACCTATAGTTCCGCACCATGTTCTGCTGCGATAATTGCCAATGCTCGCACTGACTCATTGGATCATAGGGTTGATGCAAAGTTAACAAATTTCATGACATAAAATCATATTAAACATGATTCAGATTCTGATTCTCTCTTCCAGGGAAGGTGGGACCTGAACTGGAGGGGGACTAATATCCTGTCAGGAAGGTTCAGAAGTTCTGCTGGGGGTGGGAAGGAGGTTTAAATTAGGGTTGCAGAGGGATGGGAACCAGAGTGCCACAACAGATAATGGAGAAGCTGTGGAGACAGATGCTTTTAAGACCTCAGACAAAGTCAAGAATCAAAAGGTTGAGGTGGTCCGAGCAGACAAAGTGATGAAGAATCCTAAGGGATTCTGTCTGATATCTTAAATGCAAAAGAATTTCATGGGACAAAATTGGTCCTCTTGAAGATCAGAATGGTAACCTATGCTTGGAGCCAAGAGAGATGGGGGAGATTGTAAAGTGAATTTTGGCATTTGTATTTACTCGGGAGATGGGCACGGAGTCTTTAGAAGTCAGGCAAAGCAGCAACAAGGTCATGGACCCTATACGGGTTACAGAGGAGGAGGTGTTTGCTCTTGAGGCAAATTAGAATGGATAAATCCCCAGGGCCTGACAAGGTGTTCCCTTGAACCCTGTGGGAGGCAAGTGCAGAAATTGCAGGGGTCCTAGCAGAAATATTTAAATCTTTAGTGACAGGTGAAGTACTGGAGGGTTGGAGGACAGATAATGTTGTTCTGCTGTTTAAGAAAGGCTCTAAAAATAAACCAGGAAATTATAGGCAGGTGAGCATGACTTCAGTAGAGAGAAAGTCATTGGAAGGTAATCTAAGGGATTGGATGTGTGAGTATTTGGACAGACAAGGACTGATTGGCTTTATGCGTGGTAGGTCATGTCTAACCAATTTTCCAGGAAGATGATGAAGGTAAGAGTGTAGATGTTGTCTATATGGACTTTAGCAAGGAATTTGTCATGGCCCCACATAGGAGGTTGGTCAAAAATGGTCAGTTGCTTGGCATTCAAGATAAGGTAGTAAATTGTATTAGACATTGGCTTTGTAGGGGAAGCCAGAGAGTGGTAGTAGATGATTGCCTTTCTGACTGGAGGCCTGTGACTAGTGGAGTGCCACAGGGATCGGTGCTGGGTCCATTGTTCTTTGTCATCTATGTCAATGATGATAATGGGTGATAATTTGGTTAACCAAGATTGGGGTATAGTGGACAATGAAGAAGACTATCAGAGATTGAAGCAGCATTTCAACCAGCTGGAAAAACGGGCTGAAAAATGGCAGTTGGAATTTAATGCAGACAAGTGCGAGATGTTGCATTTCAGTAGACCAACCAGGTTAGGTCGTACACAGTGAACGGTAGGGTACTGAGAAATGTGGTAGAACAAAGGGATTAGGGAATTTTGGTCCATAATTCATTGAAAGTTGTGGGACAGGTGTTGCCACTTTGGCCTTCATTAGTCAAAGTATTGGGTATCGGAGATGGGATGTTTTGTTGAAGTTATATGAGAGAATGCTGAGGCCTAATTTGGAGCAGAGTGTGCAGTTTTGGTCACTTACCTGCAAGAAAATAGAAATAAGGTTGAAAAAGAGCAGAGAAAATTTACAAGGATTTCCTGGCACTGGAGAACCTGAGTTATAAGGAAAAATTGAATAGGTTAGGGCTTTATTTCTTGGAGCATAAGTGATTGAGGGGGCATTTGATAGAGATATACAAAATTATGAAGGATATAGATGGAATAAATGCAAGCAGGCTTTTTTCCACTGAGGTAGGATAGGACTTCAACCAGAGGTCATGGGTTAAGGATGAAAGGTGAAAAGTTTAAAGGGAACATGAAGAGGAACTTCTTCACTCAGAGGGTCATCAGAATGTGGAATGAGCTGCCAGTGCAAGTGGTGCATGCAAGCTTGAACTCATGTCTAAGAGAAGTCTGGATATGTTCATGATGGTGGTGGTATGGATGGCTATGGTCTGGTGCAGGTCGATGGGAGAAGGCAGTTTAAATGGTTCTGCAGGGGTGAGATAGGCCAAAGGGCCTGTTTCTGTGCTCTATTTTTCTATGATTCCATGACTCATTGACTTTGACTTTTGTTCCTAAGTGACAGCACTGGGTACTTCAAGGCAGAGTCAGAGTAGGTCCTACTTCCAATGAAGTTGAATTTTCTAGTACATCCTCTGACTGATGAATGTGTGAACACTGGTTCTGTCTATGTTGCCACTAGATACATTGTTGTCCATTCATTAATGGAATGGTGGCCATCATTTTCAAGTTGATAGGGTTGTTTAGAGTGTATATTATGTACTGGCCTTCATTAGTCAGAGGATTGAGTTCAAGAGACATGAGTAATGTTGCAGCTCTGTAAAACTCTGGTTAGATCGCAGCTAGAGTGGACACAAGGCAAGTCACGTCAGATCCACTCTTTCCTCATCACTTTGCAATTTTTCAAGTTTGTTCCCAATCCTCATTTAAAATTTACTTTGAAAACTACCCTTTAGAATCATAAAAACTCATTATTTATTTAATTTTCCATCATGCTTTTTTCTTGCTGACTTTCTTAAATATGTGTTCCCAGATAATCGACAATATTGCCAGGGCTTCTTTCCATGAACCCTGTGGAAACATTTTATGACTTTGAAGCTTTCTACTGAATCTCCCTTTGACCTTCTCTGCTCCAAGGGAATCAATTACATCTTCTTTAAATTTAACACATATCTGAGGTCCTTCATTCCTGATGTAATTCTAGTAAATCTATGTTGCATGCTTTCCAAAATACAACACTAACCCTGGAAGCTTAAGAAGGTAAGCACATTTAAAGTATTTTAAATATTGATGTAAAATAACTTTCTGGGGCCAAGTTGTTGCAAAGCTGCCAGTCTCTGAGTGATTTTGTTGATATAATATTTGGGCCGGTTTTAACGCCGCTGTATGTTAGTGGGGAACTTGCAAGCGCAGCAGTCTATCACAGGCGATTGGATCACCTCAGGCTTGTTGACATTTTCTGTTTAGTTTCTTCTGTGCACTAATTTTAGCAGATTTTTATTTTATTTGTGTTAATTCCACTGATGATGCCGCAATGCATTCCCACTGTGAGATTCATCCAGCCCAGAGACAACAAATAACATCCCTACAATATATATATATGTGTGATCAATGAGCATTTTCCCCAAAGAAATAAAACAGATCCATGCTGACAATCAACAGTCATCACTAGGTGACACTTTGACACAAGGGCTAAGAGAATCAGTCAGACAATCTGACCTTAAGTGTTGCTTGGCCAGACTGACTAAGCCTGGATTTAGTCCATTTAGACAGTCTGACCTTGGGGTTAGTCTGTCCAGATGGTTTGACCTTTATGGTCAGTCCAACCTAACAATCTGTTCCTGTCTCTCCTCCAGTCAAATGGTCTAATGCTGCAGTTAGCCCATAAAGATGGCCTGATTCTGTGGTCTGTCCACACTGATCATTTCACCCCAGATCCAGTCACATTGTCATCCTACCTGAGCTTTGTTCACTCAGGTAGTTTCACCTTGGTTTTTTAAAAAAGATGTCTGGCAGATGTGAGATACCATAAAATGTGACTTACTTTCACTCTGGTTTTACAGTTTCTGAGTGAGTGATGAGGTCAGGCAGTGAAGAAAGCTAATGGCATGTTGGCCTTCATAACAAGAGGAGTTGAATATAGGGGCAAAGAGGTCCTTCTGCAGTTGTACAGGGCCCTGGTGAGACCACACCTGGAGTATTGTGTACAGTTTTGGTCTCCAAATTTGAGGAAGGACATTCTTGCTATTGAGGGAGTGCAGCGGAGGTTCATGAAGTTAATTCCCAGGATGGCGGGCCTGTCATATGCTGAAAGATTGGAGTGACTGGGCTTGTATACATTGGAATTTAGAAGGGTGAGAGGGGATCTGATTGAAACATATAAGATTATTAAGGGATTGGACATGCTAGAGGCAGGAAACATGTTCCTGATGTTGGGGGAGTCCAGAACCAGAGGCCACAATTTGAGAATAAGGAGTAGGCCATTTAGAATGGAGTTGAGGAAAAACTTTTTCACCCAGAAAGTTGTAGATCTGTGAAATGCTCTGCCTCAGAAGGCAGTGGAGGCCAATTCTCTGTATGCTTTCAAGAAAGAGTTAGATAGAGCTCTTAATGATCGTGGAGTCAAGGCATATGGGGAGAAGGCAGGAACGGGGTACTGACTGTGGATGATCAGCCATGATCACAGTGAATGGCGGTGCTGGCTCGAAGGGCCAAATTGCCTACTCCTGCACCTATTGTCTATTGTCAATATAGGACCTGAAGATTCTTTCACAGATAGAGGAAGGAGTGTCTGGCTGGTCAAGTGAGTGGGTGGTTTGAGGCATGGTGTGCTCATTCCAACATTTATGTGGACCCTTTATGTCTTCCGGATGCATGGCCTCGAACTTCTCAATGCCATCCTAAATGTCGCTTCTTCACACATTGTCATCATGGGCAGATGTTCCCAGGAGTTAACTGGGACGATTTTCACAATGCCCTAAGCACATCCTTAAACCTTTTTTTCTGCTTGTCCTATAATCTCCTCCTATCACAGTGTTTGGAATTGAGTGTTTTTCTCCTGTGGAAATGTAAATGATGATTGAATATAATTAGGTATGTTGTCCTTGGATCGGACACTGACATTCATTCACTTGTCTTTCCACTGAATTTTGGAAGATTTAATGGAGATACCTTTGTGGTACCTGCTGTAAATACCCTAAGCCTTTTATAAAAAGTATTGAACTATTATTTTAGATGAGAAATTAAATTCTGTTCAGTTGATTGTTAAAGATCTTATGACATAGTTTGAACCTATCTATGAAAGATAATTCAATCAGCAGTCACTCCTCAAGCAATAGCACAAGAAGTGGCTGAATTCGTTTCTGATCCTATTTTGATGCTGCTTGGTTTACTGAATACTTCTAGCATTTTTTTCTGTTATTATTTCAGATTTCCATCATCTGTAGTTTCATCATCTAATTTCAATGCTGTTTATGAAACAATCTCTGTGCAAAGTGGCCTGTTACTTTGACGTTCTGACGGTGAGAGAAGCGTTTTATAGCTTCCAGTTAATTTATTCAAGCAGGGTGAAGATGGAAGGGGATAAACAATCAACATTTTGGGCCAAGATACTTAATCAGTCTCGGCCTGAAGTAAACTCTTCGAACATCCAACAGAGCAATACAGGCAATTCTTTTGGAAAATGTGCAGGCAAAATGTTTGCACATGACCCACAATTAAAAAAAAATCTAAATAATTTTCTAGGTGGGATATGCAATAGGTCCCTTTTATATTGCAGATCTCTCAGATTGGTGCTCAGTGTAGAGAAAAAGCGTGAAAGCTAATTTCAAAGCAACTATGCTGCTTCTATGATCCATGAAACACACAGTAGAAAGAATATATACAAGAAAAGAGAAAAGATTAAGCAGTATCAATGTCATAGTGCTGTTAAAATCGATTAAGTTGTTCTCTTCGTAAACAAAAAGCATAAATGAAAATGGACATTGGGTAATCACTGCTGGAACAGAGCGTATCCTTCAACAGCCCACTTCACCTTGCACATTTGGTTTGTAAGCCAGGCATTTCTTTTAATATAGAGAAGTCCATTTGGACCATTGATTCAATAATGATGCTCAGAGTAATCAGACTCCCTAAATTATTTCCCTTTAAATCCATCTCACACCAGCCCAATAATTTCTCAACTGCTACCAATACTTGAGGTAATTATCAGTCGTCAATTAAAGTCACAACCCACATGTTTTTGTGACATGAAACACAGGAGAAACTCACACCATCAGAGAGAAAATGTGTGTGCTCCACATAGAGAGCACAGGAAGTCAGAAGTGAACCTGGTGAATGGAACTACGCGATTTCACGTTTTCCCTCATCTTGTGTAGATTGTGCGAGGGATAATGGGAGAAGATGACACAAGTATCCCAGAATCCTTATTATTCAAATTCTGTGACTTGAGATCTCTAATAGTGATTACGGCCATACTTTGATTTTATTTGCTATTCATTCTTGATATGCAAAGGTCACTATGATTATCACCCCTAACTGTCCTATGAGGAGTTAATGATTTAGTGACACTGAATGCCACTTCTATAGGCAGCTGATAGTCACCACATTGATGTTGATCTGAAGCCACATGAGAACCAAACAATCTGAGGCATCTTTTCTTCCCTGAAGGCAACCATTACAGAAATCTGACAGTATTATGGTCATTTTTATTGACATCGACATTTTAGAAGTGAACTAACCAGATGATTGCACCAGATTTTTTTTGCATAGTAGTTTAGATGTGTACTTACACACACAAATACCTTGTAAATAAAATATCTACTAATTGAGGGAATAGGAGTCATGTGGAGGTCTATGGGCCCTTGATTCTACTGCACTATTTAATATGATCATGGACTGACTGCATTTCCTAGCCTAATCACTCTAGAGTTCTGTAGTTTTGACATCTATCTATTTCATGCTCAACAGCTCTTTGGCAATAGAGAACATAAATGTTTCATAACCCACTGAAAAAATAATGTTCCCCTCATTGTTGTCTTGAATGGCTTATCCCACTCAAGTTCTCGATTCCCAGACTAAGATCAATCTTCTCTCGGTAAACTCTTTAAAATCTCTCTCCATCATCTAAACTGTTTAATCTTCCCTCATTAGCTTTACTTCCAAAGTCTATCTGGTAACCTTCACTTCACCTTCTCCAAGGAATGTTTAAAATTCCTTAAATTAAAAAAAGTAAAACTGTAATAAATGTTATAGATGTGGTCTCATCAAAGCACTGTACAGCTACTGCAGCACTTTCCTATTTTGTTTATGTCTCCTTGGCAATAAAATCCAACATTCTTTCTGTCTCCTTAATTACATACTTTCTTTGGCTCTTGTAAAGTCATACAGATCTCACTGTATCCCAATTATCTCATACTATTTAAGTAATATAGTGTTGTTCTATCTTTCAACCAAAATGGATAACTTCATTTTCCACTCATTATATTCCACCTGCATACATTTTATCTTTTCTTCACAACTTACTCTTCTATTTATCTTTATCTCAGTAGGAAAACACAGGCCATTACACTTGGCTCCTTCATCTAAGTTATTTATACAGACTTAAATACCTGAAGCAACGCACCCCTGAAGCAGTTATAATTTTTCAACTTGGAAGTGACCCATTTTCCATCTGTTAACCAATCCTCTGTCCACAGTGTTACGTGTTATCTGCTTCGCTATGAGCCCTTATTAATCATTTACATGACAGCTTATTAAATCCCTTTTGGAAATCCACTCTTCCGTTATTCTAGAGCAAAAAAAAAAGTGCTTGAGGAACTTTGCAGGCTTGGTGTTATCTGTGAAGGCAGAGGGATAGTCAACTTTTATGGTAGCAGCCCTATGTCACGAGATAAACATTTAAACTCAGCTTTTTCTACACAGCTAGATATAATCTCAAAGATTTTTTTAATAGATTTGTTAAACATGATTTCAGGAAACCTTGTTGATGCTTCCTAATCATATTTGCTCTTCTAAGTGGTCTGATATCACTTCTGTAGTAATCAATGATAGTACTTTCCCAATGATATGTATTAGGTTTAATAAGCTTGAAGTATCATGTCTTCCTCTCCATTCTTTTTTGGATAGAATTATTTCAACTGCTACTTTCCAGTCTGGAGGAATATTTTTAAAATTGTGATACCTTTGTAAGACAACTACTTCCTCTGACTACTGCTATAGTTTTCATGTCTTTTAGATCCTGAGGACTACTGAAGGGGCTCAGGCTGAAATGGCAACTGTTTATTTCCCTCCATATACGCTACCTGAATTGTTGAGTTCCTCTAGAAATTTCTCTGTCTTGCTCAAGATTTCCAGCATCTGCAGAATCACTTGTGTTTATAGTACATTTGCGAAATTGATATTATAATTTAGATTCCTAACTTTTAGACCCTTGTTTACTTTTTGTGTTTATTACTGTGAAATAGATAGTCTTTGTTTAACACCCGTGACTATTTTGATTACTAATTCCCCTGCCCCAACTGCTGAAATAAAACATTATATAATTGTGTAAATTTTTTGTACCTAAAGAAACTTTTACAATCTGTTTTTAAACTTATTGCCAGTTTATTATAGTTCTCCCTCGATACTAGCTTTATCCTTTGCTGCATTCCAAAATTCTTCCAATTCAGTGTAAGAATATAGAATACTGTATACAGAATTCAGTGTACAGAATACAGAATACTGTATTCAGAATACAGTGTATTCTCTGCAAAATTTAAAACCCTTTATTTCAATGTAATGTATGTAATTTGAATGGATTGCTTTTCCTATCATGTTTATATTTGGAAATTAAGAAATACTTTATTTCAGCAATGGAATTAAGAAATACTTTATTTATTCTTAGATTATGAAGACACACAGTCCTCTTTTATTTAGTGTAAATGTTTCCTACCACTTATCTATCATCAAACTTTCGAGTCTAGTTTCCCAACATACTTTAGCTAACCCACCCTCCCCTTCCATATTTAATTGCCTTTATTTACTTTAGGCTTAGATTTAAGTTTCTTGCTTTCAAACTGAATTTGAAATATTATCAGATTATGATCATTGCTCCTCTTGGGTCTTTTATTATATTTTTACTAAATTATCTTTTCTTATTACATATGACAAGTTCTGAAATAACTTGTTTTCCCATGAAGTCCACAAATTTTGTTCCAGAAAACAATCCTGTGAACTTGACTTCATGGCTACCCTTGCTAATTTGACTTGCTTAGGGTGTGTGAAGGTTACAATTTCCCATGAACAATTCATCATCTTTGTTTCAAATCTCTGTAATTTAATAATTGACAACTTATTAAGGGAATAAAGTTTGGCTTAAAATACATGGCAATTTAAAAATTGTGGATCTGGACCAGCTGGAAAAATGGGCCGAAAATTTCCAAATGGAATTTAATGCAGACAAATGCGAGGTGTTGCATTGTAGTAGATCAACCAGGGTAGGTCTTACACAGTGAACAGTAGGGCACTGAAGAGTCTCGTAGAACAGAGGGAGCTGGGAATACAGGTACATAATTTATTGAAAGTGGCATCACAGGTCGATAGGGTCATAAAGAAAGCTTTTGGCACATTGGCCTTCATAAATCAATGTCATCATCATCAGGTGCCATGCCCAGTTTGAGTTTTGACTGCCATGGTCCACACACTCCTGTTTCGGGTCAAGTGGATCAATTCATTGGTATTCATTTCCAGTTCTCTGGCTGCTGTCTCCATCATCATTTGTCTTTGCCTTCCTCTTGCTTTCTTCCCTTCAATCTTTCCCATAATTACCATGCATTCTAGCTCCTCTTTCCTAATCACATGTCCAATGAAGTTAAATTGCCTTTTCATGATCTCATACGTTATTTCTCTTTTTGTGTTTGCTCTGTTCATGACATCCTCATTAGATATTGGTTCCGCCCATGATATTCTTTGCATCCTCCTCAAAAACCACATCTCTGCTGCTTCAGTTCGTTTCCTCATGTTACTAGATATTGTCCAACATTCTGAGCCATGTAACAAAACTGGATAAATGTAACATTTCAGCACTCTGAGGTGGGTTGTCATGACTAGTTTAGTATTGGTCAGTAAACTCTTCATTCTCGTAAAGGTGTCTTTTGCCATCCCTATTCTTCTTTTGATGTCCAAGTCACACCTGCCATCTGACCTCAACCAGCTTCCTAGGTAGCAAAAGTTCTTTACTTGTTTTATGTCTTCCCCATTTATTCTCAGCCTGCAGATAGGATTCTCCTTCTTTTTGGATATCACCATACATTCTGACTTTTTACGATTGATAGATAGACCCATTTTTGCACTTTCTTCAACAACTATATCAATTAAGTTTTGTAGTTCTTCCTCCGTACTTGTAATTAACATAGTATCATCCGCATATCTAAAGTTATTGATGTTTTCACCGCAAACTTTGATTCCCAAGTTGTCTTTTATTTTTTGTAATAAATTGTTTCACTGTACACATTAAACAAACCAGGGGAGAAAACACACCCTTGTCTAACGCCTCTCTTGATTTTCGTAACCTGACTCACTTCTCCATCTATTCTTAGAGCGGCAGTTTATTCCCAGTACAGATTTCTGATTAGGCAAAGGTCTTTTGAATCTAGATCTAGAGTTTCCTGTAATATTTTGAATAATTTATTGTGCTTCACTTTATCAAATGCTTTTGTGTAGTCGATAAAACAAACAAATCTTTTTGCACTTCAATAGCTCATTCTGATAGTATCCTTAACATTAATATCGCGTTTCTTGTACCTTTGTCTTTCACAAAACCACATTGTTCTTTACCTATTTCAGCTTGTATCTTACTTTTAGCTCTTGTCATCAAAATTCTTAGAAGTATCTTGGTGACATGACTCATTAAACTTATGGTCCTATGTAATTCACATTCTATTGCTCCAGGTTTCTTAGGAAGAGTGATAAGTACTGATTTTTTCATCTCTTCTGGTATTACTCCAGTCTCATAAATCAATGTATTGAGTTCAAAAGATGGGAAGTTAAGTTAAAGTTGTATGAGACATTGGTAAGGCCTAGTTTGGGGACTGTGTGCAGTTTTGGTCACTTGCCTACAGGAAAGATGTAAATAAGGTTGAAAGAGTGCAGAGAAAATTTACAAGGATACTGCTGGGACTGGAGGACCTGAGTTATAAGGAGAGATTGAATAGAATAGACAATATCCTTCGGAACATAGAAGATAGCGATGAGATTTGATAGAGGTATACAAAATTATGATGGATATAGATATAGTAAATGTAAGCAGGTGTTTTACACTGAGATTGGTTGGGACTACAACTATAGGTCATAGGGTAAGGTTGAAAGGTGAAAAGTTTAAGGGAAACTTGAGGGGAGACTTGTTCATGCAGAAGGTTGTGAGAGTATGGGATGAGCTGCTAGCTCAAGTGGCGCATGTAAGCTCAATTTCAAAGTTTAAGAGAAGTTTGGATAGGTACATGGGTGCTAGGCATATAAAGGGCTATGATCTGGAAGCAGGTCAATGGGAGTAGGCAGTTTAAATGGTTCAGCATGGACTAGATGGGCTGAAGGTCCTGTTTCTGATGCTGTACTTTTTTATGCCTGTATGAAAGAAAAGGCAGAAAGTGAAAACGCGTGTATAGTAGGTAATTCAAAAGCCAAATCATAAATTACTCTTTATTACAAAGGAATTCAACTACTGGAATAGAGTCTTGATGAAATTTTATATGCTTTATGTTGGATAAAATGTAGTTTTTCATCTTTTTACATAAGGATACCACTTGCCTTAGATGTGAGGAAAATTGCAGATATGCAATTGATCAGCAGGAATGAGGTTTTGGTTCAAACAATCATCATAAATCAGGTTAGAAATTATCTGAGACTTTGTGTTGAAGATGAGCTGAGAAGGCATTTCTTCAATCCGTGAGTTCTAAATATTTGATACTCTTCACCCTAAACAGGACAATTGAATGTATACTCAAGGAAGTTCTGCAATTGACCTGCTAATCCTGAGATCATTCTCAGATAAACTGTGTATTGTGTACAATGGTAGGTTTGCAGAAATTATCTCGCTATCGTGGTCTAGTGTCTGAGTGAGCTGACTTGACTGGTTTGAACCAGAGTCAAAGAGAGTAAAGAGCCATAAATTACCAGTTGTCACTTGCAGCAGAAAGGCAAAAAGTGGATGTTGGTTTGGACCAAAGCTGATAAGAAGGTGTTCTAGGTCAGTCAGATAACCCATAGCCAATAATGTTGAAATGCATTTGAACTGCTAAGGAATGAATATTAAAGAAAACACTTCAAATGCAAGTATAGTGATTACTCTCTCCAGAGACCCACCATCGCAGATGTGGACACATAGAGATCAGAGCGGGACCACGAGGGACGCATGGCCTGCACTGACTCCTTCTACTGGTATTACCTTTTCTTTTCTTTGACTGCTCATGGAGTGTCACGAAAACTTAGTAGATGTGCACACATTTGGTTCTGTAAATTCACATGCTCTTCTGTAGAGTCAATAAAGGTATTTGTCAGTAATTACAGATTCTCTCTGTGCCTCTCTGATCATTATTACTAAGGGATCCTTGTAACAGTACTCTATCACTGTTTGTTTAAAACAAAGATCTATAGACTTTTTAACTCCAAAAGATAAAGAAATATACAGGTAATGTGGGAAGGTGAATCCCATTACTGAATATTAAGGACAAATGGAAATTACTAACAGAGGCCTTGAGAAGCAAGAAATGGCAATTTATTGCGTCCACATCCCAAAATCCAATAAGCTAACATACTTGTTGATCAAGTTTAGAAATAGAACACCTGAACTGACAGGGAAGTAAGATCATTGCCTCTGCACATCAACCCACAACTATCCTCCTTATCTCAAACTTAGGACTGAATAGAGGATTCTTTCTACAAAAAAAATATTGCCTTTTAGGCATTTACAGCATGCATCCAATGAAACCTTTGATAAATACATTTCAATTAAAAGGAAGTTCACTGGAAGTCCTTCATGTAAAAGCTGGAAAATTTGGGGCTAGAACAGGTGGAGAGGCTGTAGTAACTACTAGAGATCCCTATTAGTGGAAGGATTATAATAAAAGGACAGAAGAGAGGCCAAACGAGTAGTGGTCTTAATTTCAGAGAGGAGCCATTTCATCTTCTTCTTGAAGGACTGGTAGAGAGCGGACAGATCTGTGCTGGAGTTGACCAGAGACAGTTTGTAGAGGGATAATGTCAGAAGAATCTAAGATTCAGGGAAAAGAAACAGAGGAAGAGGTTAAAAAAAGAGAGGTGATCAGAACTAGGAATCTAAAACATTTTGTTTTTTTTCTGGTGTTTATTTTTTCTACATAAATTCCTGTTCTTATTATTATCAGGATGAACCCTTCAAAAGTCATGTCAAATGATATCAATGACTCTATTGTTATCATAAATTTTAGTTGCCTCTTCATACAACTCCAGCATATGAGTAAAACATGATTTCCCCTTTCTGAACCCATGTTGGCAATCTGATAACATGCCTGTTCTTATCAGTGGCTTTTGCCTCTCATCCTTTATTCTTGTTTCCATTACCTTGCCTGCAATATATGTTAAGCTTACTGGTCTATAGTTACCAGGGTCAGTACAGTCACCCCTCTTATACACTGGGACAATGTTAGCCCATTTCCAGTCCTTAAGGATTTCACCAGTCCTCAATGACTTTCGAAAAATACATAATTGGATGTGTATATATAATCACAGAACTCCTTAAGTACTGTTGGATGTATGTTGTCTGACCCTGGAGACTTATTAACATGCAGCCTTTTCAGCTGAAGCAGAACCTCACTTCCTAAGATTTCTAAGTCAACTAAAACAACCTTATTTTTTCTCTACACATACTGGCATATTGTTAACATCTTCACAGATGAATACTTCAGCAAAATTTGAGTTAAGAATATCCGTTATGTCCTTCTCTGCATAATTTAACATCCTACTATTATCCCTAATACACTTAACTTTCTCCTTGACTTTTCTTTTACTATTAAAGTGTTGAAAAAATCTTTTAGGGTCAATGGCGGTGCTGGCTCGAAGGGCCGAATGGCCTACTCCTGCACCTATCTATTATCTTAGCATTATGAGCAATATCCCTCTCTACCTGCCCTTTGGCAACCTGAATTTCCCTCGACTATAGCTCTCATTTACTATAATTTACAGTTTTTATTATTGTGTATTGGAATGTACTGCTGCCGCATAACAACAAATTTCTTGACATATGCCAGTGATATTAAACCTGATCTGATTCTGATTAAGTTCTGGAGCCAAAATACAGATCCACAGGGACTGTAAATCCTTCATTGTCTCAACAAACCTATTACATCTTTCTGAAGAGTATCATAACCTGGCTGGTCTTTTCTAAACTCTTGGCACACAGACGGTACATATGAATTAATTTGTACAAACATTTTCCGATGGCCATACCCAGACGAAATACTCAAGAACTTGCAATTATACAAACAATTTCATACACATACATGCAGACACAAACTCTCGCAAGTTTGCAGTGGTACGCACGCAAGGGATTCATCTAGAATATACATGGACGCAGATCCACATGTACAGTACTGTATTTGCATACATAAATATGACACTATATGTATGCTAAAACACACATCTGTGCACACTTGCCATGCAAACACATAGATTAAGAGCAGGACTTGCCCATCTGCTCAGCCATCCAATGGAATTATTGTTAATTTGAGTGCAACCACATTCCTCATAATCTCTCATCCTGTTTCTGATCAAGCATCTTGCCTACTTCCGTCTTACAAGACTTTGTTTGCCTGACTCTTTGTAGAAAAGAATTCCAAAGACATACCATCCTCTTTGAAAATAGCTGATCCCTCATTTTTACAGAGAATTTTAGTTCTAGATTTTCCACAAGAAGAAATATCTTCGCCCACCCTGGCAAAAACTCTTGGGATTTTATGCGTTCCATCGTTTTCCTTCTCACTCTTCTAAACTCCAGTGGATTCCAGCTAAACCTGCTCAATCTTTCCTCATAAGACAATCCTTCTATCAAGTAAACCGTCTCTGAATTGCTTTCAATGTATAATTTATAAGCTCCCTTAAATAAGGGGGCCAATACTGTACACAACATCCCCAGTTCATGTTTCGGCTAAGCATCCCAGAATAAAAATACTGCCTGTGTTATTTTATAAACTGTCTTCATCTCCAACCCAGAATATCAAATCCAGTTGTTTCAACTGCTGATTCAGCTCTGATCAGCTTGCTAAACACGAACTGTTCAAACCTTAAAGGCTCCACAGGAATTTTAACCCCAGGGCACCTCAAATAGAAGCATTTCAATTAGCTACAGCAGCAGAGGAGGAAGGTAAGTGCTGATGTGACGGTGGTCTAATAGTGAAGTACATAAACCAGAGTAAGGGAAACATGAAAGCAGTCACGTTTAATTAGATGGTGAAGTAATGAAGTGAAACATCTGATAAAATCTGATTTAATCTTTAGCATATGACAGGCTAATTTCCATATTTATATATATGAGCCATCAGGCAGATTCTGTAGCACTAGAGCTGTATCATAATAAAACCATCATGGCACAGAAGCATGTCCTTCAACCCATCATGTCTGTGTCTGTGTTACTGTCTATTATGCTGCTGCCATTTAGGGCAGCAATGAAGATCTTCCATCTCTGGCGGTGTTCAGGGCTTCCTTCATCATGTTGGTAGCTTCCTCTCTGCTTTCACCACTGTCAGTCATGCAAGTCCCGGGTGGAGACGCAGGAATTCCATCCCACTCAGAAGTAGGAGGATTCTTCATTGCTGTTTCTGTAACAATTTTGTTTTTCTGGTCAGTATTGTTAGCCCTGATTTGGATGCCCGAATCTGGAGGACCGGTGGAACATTCGTAGTCTAGCCTCTACCTTCTGACTTGTTTAGCATGGTTGACCCTATCAAGAGCCAAAGGATAAAGCCCTGACTCCAACCAACGTAGTTCTCTGTGTCATTAAGGCATGCAAGTCTCCAAACTATGACAATGTTGCAGTCCTTTTCGAGGATGTCCGTGTCTATCCCAGGTAGAACAGGCATCCTATTTCCCATCTCTTTCCCCCTAACTTTGAACGTTATTCTGCCTTATGAACCTACCCAATCCTCTTCTGAAAGCCCTGATTGACTGTATTTCTACCAGCCTTACAGTCAATAAGTTCCAGATTGTAACTACATCCTGCATGAAAATCCCCATTTCCTCACATACTATGGTGGTGGTGTGTTATGTTACCAGACTAAAAATAGAAAGCCCAGAATTAAACATTCACAGGCATAAATTCATATTCTATAGTGTAAGATGCTACTTCAATATTAAATTAATAATCTGGAAGTAAACAAAATGCAACTAGCTTCAGAAATAATGGCTATAAAACTGCTGGATTGTCATAAAAAGCTATCTGGTTCACAATGCCCTTCCATTCTTACCCAGTCTGTCCTACACGTGACTTCAGACTTGCAGCAAGTTGGCTGACTGTTAAGCAACTTTGTGAAGAACTCTGTTGTTGAATCAGAGCATACCAAAGAGAAAAAGAAAAAGAGTAAAGAGGTCTGCCCAACATCAATCCAAATGCTGTCTAAATAGAGATCAGTCCTATTGTGTATTTAATATTTCAGTAGTATTTGTGTAATCTTGTGTGTGTATATATATATATATATATATATATAGTTTAATTAAACCTTCTTGTTTGGTTAAATAATCATTATGGGTTATATGTAAGAATATGTGAATTGTATATGCCATCATGCTACCACATGATAGACACACGCCTCACTTAAAGTAAACACAAATTTAGACCCAAATTTGGGACTCCCATGTCTTCCTTTGAATTAATTTAATGTTTTGAAGTTATAAAACATAACATGCCCCATCGTTGGCCAGGCAACATTCAGACAGAATTGTATACACAGAATCATAGCTTACAATCAATCTGCCAAACTTCTTCACCACCGTCTATAAGCAAGACTCAGCACAGTAGAAAGCAGGTGAGAGGAAGTAATTTTGTGAGCCTTTGTCATTGCTGGCAGAGGTCATGAAGTCTCATGGCAGCAGGTCAAATATGTCAAGGAAACTTCCCCTGAATTATTACCTATCATTCTCTCTCAGCTGATGAATCACCTTGACAAAACATTTGCAGTAAGCTCTGGAATAGCCAGTCCAAAGCATGTACCTTGTCTAGAGGAGTTTACCAAGAATGGCTTGATAGCGTTCTACTGACTGAACTGAAAGCTGAAAAGCATGACCGTCTAGAAGATTTTAAAGAAAACAAGATTAGCTTTATTTGTCAGATGTACATCAGAACATACAGTGAAATGTGTCATCTGAGTCACATCAAGTCAGTGAGCACTGTACTGGGCGGCTCGCAAGTGTCGCCACGCTTCTGTGTGACAATGTAGCATGCTCACAAATTATTAAGCCTAACCTTACATCTTTAGAATGTGGAAGGAAACGGGACTACCCGGAGGAACCCTCACAGTTACAGGGAGAACATGCAAGCTCCTTGCTGAAAGCGGCTGAAATTAAGCCTTGATCCTACAGCTGGCTGCTGTGAATTGTTGCGCTAACTGCTACACCACCGTGCCGCCCCATCTAACTGGGTCTTTGACAGATAGTGAGCCAACCAATACCTGGGATTGTCTTACCTGACCTTCTGCTAACCAGCCTACCTGTGGCGGATGCACTGTCCCTGGTAGCTGAGGAAGCAACGATGACCACGTGGTCCTTGTAGGAGCAAAGTCCTATCTTCTTACCAAGGACATCATCATGTTGTGTGGAACTACAATTGTGCTAAATGGGAAAGACTCAGAACGTATCTGACTGCTAGAAATAGGCACCTAGGAGGTGCTCTTGACTTTCTGCAGCAGCATCAGTACACATCTTTGACTCATAACTCCTGTAAGTAAGCCAAGGAATCATTCCTGGTTCAATGAGACGCTGCTTGGAACAATATTAATCCTACTTAAACATGAGGTGCCAGCCTGGTGAAGCTGCAGCACATGACTCTGTGTGCTGAAGAGCAAACAGAACAAGCAATTGATAAAACTAAACCAAGAGATCAGAGAAAGGCTCTGTAAGTGCTGATGTAAAATGAATTAACTAATGTGAAAAGGAGAGTCTAAGAACATCCCCATACTCAGTGATGGTACGGCTTAGACTGTTCATTTGTCCCACCACTGGTACATCGCTGCTGCCATCCACACCATTTCCATCTAAGGTACCAGGACAATGCCGAAATTTGCAGTCTTTAACACCAGGAATGACAGAGGCAACAGGCACATAGACTGCAGGTTCCCCTCAAGCAACATCCCCACTTGTCTTGGAACTGCTGTCTGCTGTGATTCAATCAATGTCACTGGGTCTAAAAACCAAAATTCACGACTCAATGGCAATTTGGTAGTAACTTCACCAGAAGGATTGCATCAGGTTAAGAGAGCATAAGCAGAAGAGAGTCTTCAGATGCTGGAAATCCAGAGCAACACATTCAAATTGCTGGGGGAACTCAGCAGGTCAAGCTGTATCTATGGAAGGGAATAAACAGTCAGAGTTTCAGGCTGAGTTCATTCATCAGGCCTGGAAAGAAAGGGTGCAGAAGCTAAAAAAAGAAGATGTGGGGGAGGAGAAGGAGTACAGGCTGGCAGGTGATAGGTTAGACCAGCTGAGCGGAAAGGTGGACTGGTGGGGTTGGAGGGGGGGTGATGAAGTGAGAAGCTGGGACATGATAGGTGAAGAGGTAAAGGACTGAAGAAGAAGGAATCTGATAGGACCATGGGAGAAAGGGAAGGAGGAAGGGCCACCAGAGAGAGGGGAGGGGAAGGTGTGGAGAAGGGTAAGGGGGGAACGTTAATGGGGAATGGAAAATAGAGAAGGCTGAAGAAGGAGAAATTACCAGAAGTCAGAGAAATTGATGTTCATGCCACCAGCTTGGAGGCTACTCAGATAAAATATGAGGTGTTGCTCCGTCAACCTGAGAGTGAATTCTTCATGACAGTGGAAGAGGCCATGGACCAATATGTTGGAATAGGAATGGGAATTATATAGGTGGCCACCAAGAAATCCGCCTGTTGTAGCAGATGGAGTGAAGGTCAGATTCTCAAGAGCAAGTTGGTATAAACAATGAATATTGGCCTTGCCTGCAGTATTACATTTTGGAAAATAAAAATGAATGCAAAGAAATTCCCTTTCTATCTTTTTCCCAAGCTTTCTTTTTGGCTTTCAACAATGGGTCTTTAACCATCCACTAATAGGAATGGCTTCCTTCTCTGTTTTCCTCACCTGAGCAGTTATCAGTCTTTATTAATCCAAAGAAAACAATCCAGTTTATTTCAAGTCTAATCTCACAGCTTTATCCCTTGAATAGTTCCAGACAATATTTTATGCACCAACTTCAGGACCTTCAGAACTTTTCTGAGCAAAAAAAAATTGGTCACAATATTCTAGCTGTGACTTAACCAGACATTACCTCCCTGATTATAGGCTTTATGCCTTTACTTATGACTCTCAGAATCCCATTTGTTTTATTAAGCAAAATCTGATCATGTCCTGTCTCTTTCAAAGATTTACCGATATAAATCCTCTGTGCTCCATTTTCTACTTTCTCTTATATATATTTGGCATCGACTATTCTTTTTTGCCTTGCACTGTTTTGTTTCTTTAATTAAAATATTTCATATTATCCAAACTTTCACTTAATTTTCATAAACTGCTGGTGATGAGCAGTTGATGCTCCAACTATCAAAGACCTTGCACTCAAACATTAATTGAAAAGACATAGCGATTTGAGTTTTGTGGATTGTGAATAGTTAGCTCACCTCCCGGCATCTCTGTCAGCTCATTTAGTGGAGGGACATTATCCAAAGTGTTGGCATACTTCTTTGCAGCCTGACGCTGGGCATAACGGGCTTCAATTTCCTTCTTTGTCCTAGGTATCCGACACTTGAAGATGCAACATAGAACGATTACTGAAAAGAAATAGAAAGATCTCAAGACTTTTTTTGAATAAAGAAGCTTGCTGGTTATTGAATGGTTGCAGTATTTGGCCTTGTGTCATAAATGCATCAAGCCAAGCCCTTATCTAGACGTAAGCATGAAATCTAAGATGACCCTTCATTGGACTAGAGGTCCTCATTGCATTCCCAAGTGGGTGGCAAAAATCCACCAGTACTATTTTTACCTTTAGGGTCTTCTTTACATCACAGACTAGTTACTTTAATAATCTGCTCTCCAAGTCCCTGTAGTTTGAAATCTGGCTCATGTTTGTGATGCTCCCTTTCCTCTTCCTAGGATACTGGTTTCTGCAATCCTTTCCAATTGCCAGGTGCCCAGTTTGGTGCCAGATACCAGGGACTTGATTCTCATCTTCCTTCCATTCACCAGCACATGGTCCACGTGCTCCATTGCCATTAACTAGGGCTCTGGTTCCCATGTTCCTTTGTCACTTGCCATGGCTCCAGTTCCTTTAAATTTTCCCAATTCACTGGAAAACATATTAGAATACTACCTAATATCTTTAAAAAACGAGGTAATAGTTAGAGCATAAGACCATAAGACATAGGAGCAGAATTAGGCCATTCAGCCCATCAAGTCCGCTCTGCCACTTCATCATGGCTGATCCCATTCAACCCCATACACCTGCCCTCTCACCATATCCCTTGAATGCCCCGATCAATCAGGAATCTATCAACTTCCGCTTTAAGTATACCCATAGACTTGGCCTTCACCGCAGTCTGTGGCAGAGCATTCCACAGATTCACCACTCGTTGGCTAAAAAAATTCTCTATTCCAAAAGATTGCCCCTCAATTTTGAGGCTGTACCCTCTAGTACTGGATACATCCACCAGAGGAAACATCCTCTCCACATCCACCTTATCTAGTCTTTTCAACACTCAGTAGGTTTCAATGAGATCCCCTCTCATTCTTCTAAATTCCAGTGAGTACAGGCCCAAACCTGCCAAACGCTCCTCATATGTTAGCTCCTGAATTTCCGGAATCATCCTCGTGAATCTCCTCTGGACTTTCTCCAATGACAACACATCCTTTCTGAGATAAGGAGCCGAAAACTGTTGACAGTGCAGCCTAACTAGTGTCTTATAAAGCCTCAACATTATCTCCTTGTTTTTATATTTTATTCCCCTTGAAATAAATACCAACACTGCTTTTGCCTTCTTTACCACAGACTCAACCTGTGAATTAACCTGTTTGGGAGTCTTGCACGAGGACTCCTAAGTCCTTTGCACCTCTGATGTTTGAATTTTCTCCTCATTTCGATAATAATCTGCACTATTATTCCTTTTACCAAAATGCATTAGCATACGTTTCCCAACACTGTATTCCATCTGCCACTTTTTTGCCTATTTTTCCAATTTGTCTGAGTCCTGCTACAATTGCATTGTTTCCTCAGTACTACCTACACCTCCACCTGTCTTCGTTTCATCCACAAACTTTGCCACAAAGTCATCAATTCCAATGATCTAAACCATTGACAAACAATGTGAAAATCAGTGGACCCAATACTGACCCCTGAGGAACACATAGTTGTCGGGGATTAACAGAAATGAGATCAAATCATTCACATAATCTGCTACTCTGGCACCACCAATGTCCCAGATATGCAGATTATTATAGGGTTTAGTCTGGATGATAGCAAATACCACTTTTGGCTCTGCATCATCTGTAACTTATGCTAGCAAAATCAGGAACAATCTGGTCACCTGGACCAGATGGGCTACAGCCCAGGGTTCTGAAAGAGGTTGCTGAAGAGATTGTGGAGGCATTAGTTATGATCTTTCAAGAATTACTAGATACTGCAATGGTTCCGGAAGACTGGAAAATTGCAAACCCTTTAAGAATGGTGGGAGGCCAAAGACAGGAAATTGTGGGTCAGTTAGACTGACTTCAATGGTTTGGAAGATTATTAACGATGAGGCTTTGGGATACGTGGAGGCACATGATAAAATAGGCCTAAGTCAGCTCAACATCTTTGAAGAAATAACAAGCGGGATAGACAAAGGAGAGAAAGTGGCCGTTGTTTACTTGGATTTTCAGAAGGCCTTTGATAAGGTGCTGCACATTGGGCTGCTGAACAATGCAAGAGCCCATGGTTTACAGAAAAGGTACCAGCAGGGATAGAGAATCAACTGCCTTGCAGGAGGCAAAGAGTGGGAATACAGGGTGGCTTTTCTGGTTGGCTGCCGGTGACTAGTGGTGTTTCGTGGGGGTTGGTATTGGGACCACTTCTTTATATGTTATATTTATATTTGAAAGACAGAATTGCTGGCTTTGTGGCTAAGTTTCCAGATGATACAAATGTAGGTAGAGGGACAGGTAGTGTTGAAGAAGCAGGGAGACTGCAAAAGGACTTCATCAGCTTAGGAGAATTGGTAAAGAAGTGGCAAGGTAGGGAAGTGTATGGTCATACACTTTGGTAGAAGGAATAAAGGTGTAGACTATTTTTCTAAATGGGCAGAAAATTCAGAAATCATAGGTGCAAAGGGACTTGGGAGTCTTAGTGCATGATTCCCTAAAGGTTAACATGCTGGTTCAGTCAATGATAAGGATGGCAACATCCACTGACTCTCCTTTGTCTATCCTGCATGTTATTTCCTCAAAGTATTCAAACAGATTTGTCAGGCAATGTTGGCATTCGTTTCAAGAGGACTAGAATATAAGACCAAGGATGTAATGCTGGGGCTTTATAAGGCATTGGTCAGACTGCACTTGGAGTATTGTGATCAGTTTTGGGCTCCTTCTCAAAGAAAGGATATGCTGACATTGGAGTGGGTGCAGAGGAGGTTCACGAGAATTATCCCAGGAATGAAAGGGTTAATGTATAGGGAGTGCTTGAAGGTTCTGGCCTGTATTCACTGATGTTTAAAAGAATGAGGAGGGAATTCGAAATCTATTGAATATTGAAAGTCCTACAAAGAGTGGATATGAAGAGAATGTTTTCTATAATTTTGGAGTTTAAGGCCAGAGGACACAGCCTCTGAGTAGAAGGCTGTTCAAGGTTCAAAGATTCAAGATTCAAAAAACTTTATTGTCATTCTAACCATACATCAGCTCTGCAGGGCAGAATGAGACAGCGTTTCTCAGGGGCAGGGCAAACGTTCCTTTAGTATAGAGGTGAGGAGGAACTTCTTTAGCCTGAGAGTAGTGAATCTGTGGAATTCATTGCTGTAAATGTCTATGGAGGCTAAATCATTGGGTATATTTAAGGTGGAGTTTGATAAGTTCTTGATTAATCAGGGCATCAAAGGTTATGGAGAGAAGGCAGGAGAATGGGGTTGACAGGGATAATAAATCAGCCATGATGGATTGGTGGAGCAGACTCAATGGGCCAAATGGCCTAATTCTGCTCCAATGTCTGATCATCATGACTTTTTGTGCAATTTTTTTTTCCTTTATCTTTGTTTCCTATTCTAGGATGAAAGTGTAAAATTGCCTCACATGAAAATATGTAGGAATCACATAGGAACATGTTGGCAAACACTGTAGATGCAAAGAAGTGCTGCAATGTGATTATCATTAACTCTTGAACACAAGCTCATTCCATTAATGTCTTTCCCAGCTTTGCAAACTATTCAGCCACACTCATGAATTTAGCTGACTGCTGTTCTTCTGTTTTCTCAGATATTGGATCTCTTCGCCCAGTTCACCCTATTGATTTTGTATCATTTAGAGCAATTGCAAGTTATACTGAATGCTCAGTGATTGCCAAGTGTGTGTAAGATCAATATAAGAGGCCTCATTTGGAGTTCTGTGTGCAGTTCTGGATACCTACCTACAGGACAGTTATCAATAAGATTGAAAGAGTGCAGATAAAATTTACAAGTATATTGTCAGGATTTGAGGACCTGAGTTATAGGTAAAGGTTGAATAGGTTAGTTCTTTATTCCATGGAGTGTAGGAGAATGAGTGGAGATTTGATAGAGGTATACAAAACTATGAGGAATGTAGATAGAACACATGTAAGTAGGCTTTTTCAACTGAGGTCTGGTGTGACTTGAACTAGAGGTCATATGTTAAGCGTGAAAGGTGAAATGTTTAAGGGAAACCTCAGGAGGAATGTCTTCGCCCAGAGGATGATGAGAGTATGGAAGGAGCTACCAGGGGAAGTGATGGATGAGGGTTCAATTTCAACATTTAAAAGAAATTTGGATATGTACTGTACATGGGTGGGAGAGGTATGGAGAGCTATAGTTCAGGTGTGGAATCACTTTAAATTCCTGTGTGGTATTATCTCAGAGGACCTGTCCTGGACCCATCATATAAATATAATTGCGAAGAGAGAACGACAGCACCTCCACCTCCTCAGTAGTCCGTGGAGGTTTGGCATGTCATTTGCAACCTTGGCAAACCTCTATAGATGTGTGGTGGAAGTATGATGACCGGCTGCGTTGCAGCCTGGGTTGGAAACACCAATACCTTTGAGCGGGAAATCCTACAAGAGACATGGATTCATCCAGGACATCATAGGTAAAACCCTCCCAACCATTGAGCAAATCTGCATAGAAAAGCAGCATCGATCATCAAAGTTCCTCACCACCCAGGCCATGCTCTTATCTCGCTGCTGCCGTCAGGTAGGAGGTACAAGTGCCTCAGGACTTGCTCCACCAGCTTTAAGGACAGTTGCTACCTCTCAATCATCAGTCTCTTGAACAAAAGCCAATAACTACACTCATTTAAGGAGTCTTTTATCTTGTTATTTCATGCTCGTTATTTATTTATATCTGCACTGACACAGTTTGCTGCACTGATCCTGTTCACAGTTACTGTTTTATAGATTTGCTAAGTATACCCACAGAGAAAGAATCTCGGGATTCTATGTGGAGACATGTAAGTATTTTGATAATATTATTTTACCTTGAACTTTAGAACTTTGAACTTTGATAAGACTAGGCATAACAATCATTTGGCATGGACTGGATGAGCCAAAGGACCTGTTTCTGTACTGTGGTGTTCTCTGACACCGACTTAAAATCCTGTTTTGTCCAGTGACAAAATAGACGTAAATCAGCGATTAGATTGCTGGCTCAGACCCACTGTGAAATATTAATAGAGCAGTCATGGAATTATGTGACAACAGAAGTGGCATTTTTGATAAGATATTAAACTCTTATTTCCCTGTTGAATTTTGAGATAAATTTATTAATAAGGATCGTATCTACTGTCAGGCAATGCAGACATTTGCTTCCATAAAAAAGATCAGCAGACCTCTTCTGGAAGGGTTGGCACTTGCATTTTTAATGCTCCCTTTGATCTTTCACCATCCAGTATGGAGTTTAAAGTTACATCATAATTACTACTGAAAACATTTACACAATGAGTCTTCTTTCTCTTACAAACAACTGAATGAGAGTGAAAAACTGCACCCAGCTTACTTAAAGACATAGAAGTACTTTGCTTCTGTTACAGCTGATGCTTTGAAGCATATGAGTACAGTGTGTTTGCCCATCCATTATCATTGATTAGCTCAAAGGCAGTTTGTCTATCAGCGGCATAATTGACACAGAATTATATCAGGTGTGGTCACTTTCACCAGTAACGATTGGAATTGTGAAGTGAGGTTTTCATTATGAAGACTGGATCTCATCCTGAGTTAGGACGATTGGATCAAGCAATAACATTCTATGCCTGACTCCATTCCCAGAACAATAAAACTGATTGAAGGAGAGCAGGTTAGTACTAAGTAAAAACTTTCCACATGTGGCTCTTCCGGGAGTCTGACATCCAGCTTGAGGTAGTTTTTCAGAGGCTTACAGATGGAACCTAGTTCCCAGTGATTCCCATGAATCACTGACTTCCCAAAATAAGAACCTAATTTCCCTACGCTGATTTCAATTCATGTTGACATCATACCTTTGGCTACAGTCGAAGAACTGAATGAAAACAAATAAGTCAAGAACGTACTGTGTGTCAAGAACAGGTTTGAAGTGCTCCAGTATTAACAATCCCGTTGGGAATGGGCCTCGTTTTTCTGTTGGAGATGTCTTCTCTATTCCATTTAGCAGAACACCACTTTGCAGTTTTTCATCTGCTTTCTTACTTTTGTAACAATCCACTAATTATTATACATAGCCAAACTTTTAAGTTTAAGTTTATTCCATCTTAAAGCAGACTTAACCTTGAACTTCCAATGTTCCTAAGCTGACAGCTGACATGGAGAGTGGTTCCAGATTTTCACTTGCCTTTGCATGGAAGTCCCATTTCCTCAATTCACTCTTGAGTGACCTAGTTCTAATTCTACAATTGGATCCTTTCCTTCCACCAGAAGAAGTGACTTTTCTGTCATCATCCCAGCGATATAGATTGCTCTTTCATCTTTCTGACTGGAACAGATTTAGGAGGACTAGAAAGGGTATGAATTGTAAACTAAAGTTGAATTCTGATGGGATCTCCGGTCTTTAGGCTGTTGGCAGAGAATTACAGCAGTTTTCTTTGTCCAATAGTTTTAATGTGTTAGAATCAGGGCACCATATCATAACAAGGGCTCTTCTAGTATCTACACTAGCCGCATGAAAAATCTAGTAAATTAGCATTTTTGAAATCTGTTTGGGTAAAGTTAAAATCAATCAGCGATCATTGAGTTTACAAAGTGAAAGCATCCACTTCTGTGACGATGATGTTATTGTATGACACTGCTTGTTTCTAGGAACAACATGACAATGCTGCTTCGCTTTGATATATTTGCATGTGAGTGCCATACACAAGTACACCAGGTGTCAATAGGCATGCATGATGTTAGTATGTAAAAAAGTATGCACCCATGTTCAATAATCTAGAGAATATCAGATGTAATACTAACTGACAGCAGAGATTTTCCTCACATGCTACCTCTAAATATAGTGCAATGGACCACAAGGGTTGACACTAAAACCAACATATTTTGGCCCTGAAAAACAATCCTGGTTTGAAGAAAAGCTTTAAACCTTAAAGATTAGATTAACTTTATTTGTCACATGTATATTGAAACATCAAAACAGGTGTTGCCTCACTTCTGGCACCAACATAGCTCGGCCCACAGCTCACTAACCCGAAGTGTACGTCTTTAGAACATGGGAGGACACTGTAGCAACCGGAGGAAACCCACACAGTCACAGGGAGAACATACAAATTGCTTACAGGCAGCGACGGGAATTGAACCCTGATCACTGATACTTTATACTGATTGTGTTAACCACTACGCTACCAGGCTATTACAATTTCAAATGAGCGTTGCAAGTCAACATTATTGACCAAGGAATTCCAAACTTCATTCAAGAGAGAAAGAGCACCTGTGTTTCTCTTGGGTATTAAAAGCTTCCCTGACTACAATGTGTGTCAGTAGACTTATACTGGCAGGAGCAGTGGGAAACAAATGAGGACAGTAAGCATGGAGAATAATCCTGACAAAAAGACACTTAAACACTGCGTAGTGTAACACAAACTTGAAGATCAGCATCGCAAATTACATTGGGGCACATTGCAGCCTTCTGAACTCAAGATCAATTCTCTAACATTAGGTAGTTCACTTTCTCCGGGGGTATCAGGAATGGCCTTTTCTGTTATGAGTTTTCCTTCTGTAATTTTAGCTCAGTTTTACTCCCTCCATCAATACAGCCTGATCTGCTGGGCATGTCCCCAGCTACAGCATCAGCAAAAGATAACGGACACAAACAAGCGAAATCACCTGATAACCTGTTTGACCTGGCCTCACTCCGTTGCACGTATTTCTTTTGTCCTATCCATCTCTTGTTCCATATTCTGCACAATATAAACTAACTTGCTTTTTACGGAAAGCATAAATTATGATGACATTTTTCCTAAGTTGGCTTAAATGCTCTCGGGTATATGAGGTGAATTATTTGATTCAGGCTCTTAAATAATTAAAGAATTTGATGGGGTAGATATAGAAAAAAAAGCATCTTCTCCAATGAAACACAAAACAGGAAACATTTAAAAGTGAGACTTAGGCCTCCAAGACAAAATCTCAGGGAGAAATCAGGGAATCCTAGCCCTCACCCTCTCCCACTCTTGATAATATAAATAATGAATAAGTGAGCATCGACTGTTTATTTTTTCCATAGATGGCTGCCTGGCCTGCTGAGTTCCTCCAGCATTTTGTGTGCAATGAATAAGTGGAGTTGGACTAGGTTAATGAAGGCATGGGCCACTTCAAAATGTCAAGGTCCAGCAACACTGAATCTCCAGTAATGAGACCGATAAACACAAGAGGGATTATTTTCCCACTGCCCACAAACTAACACCCTAACCCACAAATGTTAGCAGAAATCCAAAATTATGCAATTCTGCTTCAAGGGAAGGATAGATGCTTCTGTAGATGTATTCAAGGACAAGGTTATTAGATTTTATTACCTGAGGGTATCAATGAAAAAGATGAGCAAGCAGGATTAAAATGCCAGTATCCAATTTAGGGTAGAACAGGTTCAAATGGGGTAAAACACAACTCAGTAGACAATAGACAATAGGTGCAGGAGTAGGCCAATCGGCCCTTCGAGCCAGCACCGCCATTCACCGTGATCATGGCTGATCATCCACAATCAGTATCCAGTTCCTGCCTTATCCCCATAACCTTTGATTCCGCTATCTTTAAGAGCTCTATCTATCTCTTTCTTGAAAGCATCCAGAGACTTGGCCTCCACAGCCTTCTGGGGCAGAGCATTCCATACATCCACCACTCTCTGGGTGAAAAAGTTTTTCCTCAACTCCATTCTAAATGGCCTACCCCTTATTCTTAAACTGTGGCCTCTGGTTCTGGACTCACCCATCAGCGGGAACATGCTTCCTGTCTCCAGCGTGTCCAATCCCTTAATGATCTTATATGTTTCAATAAGATCCCCTCTCTGCCTTCTAAATTCCAGAGTATACCAGCCCAGTCGCTCCAATCTTTCGACATATGACAGACCCGCCATCCTGGGAATTAACCTTGTGAACCTACGCTGCACTCCCTCAATAGCAAGAATGTCCTTCCTCAAATTTGGAGACCAAATCTGCACACAGTACTCCAGGTGTGGTCTCACCAGGGCCCTGTACAGCTGCCGAAGGACCTCAATCCCAATTACACACAGTATACCAGTGGCAATGAAGTTTGAATGAAGTACAGTCTGTCACACAGACCAATTTTACTTCAAAGTTTAAGGCTCTGTTGTCACAACAGAGAAAGGAAACCATAAATTTTGTTTGTAACAAGTTAGTGATCTAGCTATCCTGGGAATACTGATAAGAGATCTTCCAGGGAGCATGCTGCCAGCCTGTCCCTGAGCTTAACTGTAGATGGGGAAGCAGTATAAGTTGTCCTCTTACATTCCTGCTGTAATCATTCTTAATGCTGTGCTGTGGAGTGATATCTGTCACCGCATGTTTGAGCTTCACTTCGATATCCTACCACCTCGACGAGATCTAGTCTAATTCAAAGACTCATGTTCGTGATGAGAGCCCAGGGCACCGCCTGCTTTCTCTCAACCAGTCTCTGCCAGAGTAGGGAGATGCCAAATGTAATTTATTTCCAAAGCAATTATGTTTCCAGTGGGACATACTGGCGTCAGGGCTGATCAGTAAGTCAGAATGACAATCTATCAAATTGTGCTGAATTTTCAAAGATTCGGTTTCAACAGAAACCGAAAAAAATCTACGCCTACAAAACTTCAGTAATTAAGAGCCAGAAAAGGAGGGGATGCCTTCCATTAGTTCTCCTGAGGAGTACGCTGTCTAATCATTACTCCAGGTCACATAGAGAATGGCCTCCTGCAATGTTTGTCTTTCCCTATGCTTCCAATTAACCACCTATCGTCAAGGCATAAACAGAAATAAGGCGACTTTGAATTAGCCTTTCACATTAATACTGTTGTAGGCTGGATCAGAGGTGGTGACAAATGGTCATATTGAAAACCTAATTGAATGGCGCCACAACAACCTCACACTCACCATCAGCAAAACCAAAGAGCTGATTATTGATTGTAGGAGGAAGAAACCAGAGGTCCATGAGCCAGATCTCATTAGGGGTTCAGAGATGGTGAGACTCCGTAACGTTAAATTCCTTGGCATGATCATTTTGGAGGATCTCTCCTGGGATCATAATGTAAATGTCATTACAAAGAAGGCATGGCAGTGTCCCTAATATCTTAGATGTTTGCGCAGATTTGGCGTGTAATCTGAAACGTCGACAAACTTCTATAGATGTGTAGTGGTTGCATCATGGCCTAATATGGAAAAGCCCACAAAAAGTACTGGTTACAGTGAAGTCCATCAGGAAATTCCCCACTCACCACTGATCATATCTACAAGGAGTACTGCCACAAGAAAGCGGCATCTATCGTCAACGGCCACCACCATCCAGGTCATCTTGCTGCTGCCATCCGGAAGGACGTCAGGAGCTTTAGATTCCACACGACCAAGTTCAGGAACCTAACCTGGTTCAACGCTTCAACTATTAGGTTCCTGAACCAGTGTGGGTAGCTTCACTCACCTCAAACTTGCATTTGTACATTTGTCTTCTTTTGCACATTGATCGTCTGTCAGTCTTTGCACGTAGTTTTTCATTGAAACTACTGTATTTCTTTATTTTACTGTGAATGCCTGCAAGAAAATGAACCTCAGGGTAGTGTACAGTGGCATATACATACCTTGATAATAAATTTATTTTGAACTTTGAACTTTGAACACATCAACAGCCATTATTTAGTTTCAGAATTGGTTCGGTACAAAATAAAACATTCTTTAGTCTATGCTATCAAATACTTAACATGGGAAAAGTACAAGAGGAATTATTATCAACAGTCAGTACACCACATCCTTTGATTCAATGAACCTGTCTGAGCTACATTATGTCCACTCTGCTGATGTCATAATGTGAAGTAAGATATACGCCACCATAATAATTAACATGACAGCAAGGTGTTAATTAGCACACCAAAAATTAATTCATAGGCTGCTTTAGAACTTGTTCTCAGAAAATGTCAAGTCATCGTGAATTAGTTTCGTTTGTAGAATAAAATGTTTTACATAAGAAAAGGACTAGAGTCAACTTGTAAAGTTATAAATTGAAGGCATATTTCCATTAGTAATAATTTACCTTGTCTAGATATATATAATTGGAATGAAGCCACAGAATTTGTGCACTTTTTATGACTGCAAGACATCCCAAAACGTCCCACAGATAATGAAGAAATTTTGAGGTTGTAGTGGGAAATTAAAGTTGTGTAATTTTGTCCAGGGAAATGAGTGTCAGATAAGAGATAAATGTTGCCTGGGACACCACTTACTCCCCCACAGACTGGCGCTATGAATTTCTACAGCCCCAAACAAATTCACAGATTCCTGTTAAAACTGAACCTCATATTCCCAAACTCAACAGAAGCCTTTCATCTTTGGGGAGGCAAAGAAGACAATAGAAAATGCTGTCAGTTCCGGGTGTGAAAAGGTGAAAGGGTGATAAGTGGAAAGGGTTATGTTGGGCACCGGTGCGACAATGAATGTATTTTAATTTGTTGCAAAGTTCAAAGTTCAAGTCCAAAGTAAATTTATTATTAAAGTACGTATATGTCACCATATACTACCTTGAGATTCATTTTCTTGCAGACATTCACAGTAAAAAACAAAGAACTACAACACAATCATGAAAAATTGCACACAAAGACTGACAACAATCAATGTCAAAAAGTGTAAACACAAAAAAAATTAATAAATAAAGTTCAGTGTTTTATTGAAGTGTGGATGTTACAGTTACAGCTGATTTTGCCAAATGGCCATAGACAAGAGTGCAAGAAATAGACTGCAATAGATAGGATTTCTTTGACTGGATCAAATTAAATTTAGGAAGCTGAGTTTACTCAATATTATGAGTTATAATATTTGCCCTGAGGTGCTTTATCATAATTTACATGTTAATTATTTGTATAAGGGCCATCATTAATAAAGCTGCTCAAACTCATGTAAATGTACTTACTCATTAAGACATCTATATAATAATGACATAATTCTATAAATCAGTCCCCTTTGTTTTCATAATTTAGAGTGTGTGATTTAGAATCAAAGGGGAGAATGCTGCATTAGGGTGTACAATTGTTATTTTTCTTATATTGTCTTTGTAGTTTATCCTTGCTATGTTTGTATTTTTATATAATCACCTATACATATACACACACACACGTAATTGTTTAGTGAGTTTTTCAGCAATTACAGTGCAGTTGCTTCTGTATTTTTGAAGTTTTTAGTTTTTTTTGTTTTCTGTAGTAGATGTCACACCGCTTAAATCTGGCTATTTTATAGGTTAATGATTATCACTGGAATTTGGTTATCTCTGGCCTGAGTATCAGATACCCACGGCTGCCTTTTTCCTTTTTTCTTTTCTTTGTTCTCTCAGTTTTTTCTTTGTTCTTTTAACAGTTAATAAAATGGCCATAAGCAACATGTTTTATGTCTCATTCTCAACTTGCAAAGAACCTCTGGACTACACAATCACCAGGATCCCGCACCCCTCTTTTAAATATGTCAATGGGTTTGAGGTTCTGGGATACAGCAAATTTACTAACAGATAAAAGGAAAACAGGAAAACCATAGCACTGGCCATATCTGGAATTACACATACTGACTTGTTGCACTAACTTACTCACGGCCAAGATGAATATGGAGAAGACACCGACCACTTGCCAAAGTCGCAGGCCCCAGAAAACCACGGTCTCTGATGTCACAGGGTCTGGCTTTTTTGGAGGAATTGTAGTAGACTAGGAAAGATGAAGAATATCACTGGTTACTATGCAGTTTTGAATACATTCATTTTTCACTACGAAATGTAGAAGGCCTGCAAATGCATTCACTTAGCAGGAAACAATGTCAACTTTACAGCAACGTGGGAATGGATGTGGAAATATGAATCTACAGTACAATTCATTGGATGGATTCTGCATACTATTAATTGAGGGGCTGATCTACATCACAAATGAACTTACCCATTAACTTCCATACTTCTTGACAGCTACCCTTTAAAGCAATGCTTTCTAGAGTGAAAATGTAAAATCTCACTGCTACAATTCTTTCCATTACCCACTCCTTTAATGCAATGGTCCTTAAATCTGTATATTGTAGTTTGCATTCTACCACTGAGATTACTTGTTCATTATTTACTTCATTTTGAAACCATTCAGAATTCTGAATAACTGTATGAAGTTTAATTTTAATTTTTATTCTGAGGGAAACAGTCCTAGCTTTTGCACTCTCTCTCCATAGCTGAAGCCTTTCATCCTTAGTACCCTCAGTACCATATGAACAAGTCTCTCCTGCTTTAACTGAGGTCTAACACATTATTTACAAAGAGCTGGCAAAAGTTTGCTTTAGTACTCATTTCCTCCGTTATTATTAAATGGTTTTGAAACACCTTTTTGGCTCAACTTTCCATATACAAAGATTAGTGCACGTACACCCTGCTACCGCACCCAAATTGAAATTGTCCTCCCAATTCAATTCTCCCTTCTTCATTCTTCTAACCAAAATGTGTCACTCCTCCGTATTAAGTTTTCAGATTGCACCCTAACCATTCCATAGGTTTGTGTAACTTAACTGTTATCTTCTTCGCTGTGATGTATTCTGACTTTTGCGTTGTTAGCAGATTGCAAAATGCTGCCTTATGTGCATGTGTCCAGATTATTAATTTACATCAAGTGGATAAATGCTTCTTTGTAACCTTACATGGCTATTGTGGGAGAGGGCTTCTTCACTGAGATCCAAAGGAAATTTGAAGAAACAAAAGACCACTATAGAAACATAAGCAGAAAGAACGTAAATAGGTTGTAAGAAAACTAGAAGGAAACAAGGATGTTGGTGCCATAAGTTGTGATGAAAACCTGCAAAGGTGGGAATGGTTACAGCACGTGCTTCTGATCTGTACGTTTAGTAACACCAACATACAGATTATTCTGTTGTTGTATATCCACAAACTAGAGGAAAGGAGCTTCACTCAGTGGTAGGATCTTATGGGCACTGGGATCAGGGAGTTATTTGTGAGTGCCATCCATTGAAACACAAGAGGCAGCAAGGGTGTTGTGGTTATCCCAGTCTTGAGTCTCTTGTTTCAAGAGTCTGCTGTCAGGCATGCAAGCTTGTGAATAACGAGGACCTCAATTACGTGGGTGCTGGCTTGGCTCATGTTGGTTTGTTTATCCCTTCAGTGCATTTGGAAGACTTTTGTGGAGGTATCACTGGTGGTTTTTTTCCCAGTGCCTTGATGTGCTTGCAGTAGGTAGTCCAAGTCTCAGAATGATATAAGAGGGCAGGGATCACTCTTGAGAGTGAACTTACTGTTAGGTCTGAGGTCTTGATCTTCAAATCCCTTTCCCTCAAATGGCCAAAAGATATGTTTGCACATGAATGGCATCATTTTAAAAAAATATCACTAATGTCTGTAGATTTTTATAGAAAGTAGAGAGGCTACAGAAGGATTTTGACAGATTAGGAGAATGGGCAATAAACGGCAGATGGAATACGGTGTTGGGAAGTGTATGGTCATGCACTTTGGTAGAAGAAATGAAAGAGTTGACTTTTTTCTAAATGGAGAGAAAATACATAAAAGACTGAGGTGCAAAGGGACTTGTGAGTTCTTGTGCAGGATTCCCTAAAGGTTAATTTGTAGGTTGAGTCTTTAGTGAGGAAGGCAAATTCAATGTTAGCATTCTTTTCAAGAGGACTAGTCCATAAAAGCAAGGATGTAATGATGAGACTTTATAAAGCACTGGTATGGTCTCACTTGGAGTATTGTGAGCAGTTTTGGGCCCCTTATCTTAGAAAGGATGTGCTGAAACTGGAGAGGGTTCAAAGGAGGTTGATTCTAGGGTTGAATGGCTTGTCATATGAACGGCGTTTGATGTCTCTGGGTCTTTATTCGCTGGAATTCAGAAGAATGAGGGGTGATCTCATTGAAACCTATCAAATGGTGATAGAGTGGATGTGGAGAGGATGTTTCCTATAATGGGAGAGTCTAAGACCAGAGGACACAGCTTCAGAATAGAGGGGCATCCTTTTAGAACAGAGATGAGGAGGAATTTCTTTAGCCAGAAAATGGTGAATCTGTGGAATTCTTTGCTATAGGGAGATATGGGGGCCAAGTCTATTTATATGTATATGTATATTTAAAGCAGAGGTTGATAGATTCTTGATTGGTCAGGGCATGAAGGGATATAGGGAGAAGGCAGGAGATTGGGGCTGAGAGGAAAATTGGATCAGCCATAATTAAATGGTGGAGCAGACTCAATAGGCCAAATGGCCTAATTCTGCTCCTATATCTTATGGTCTGTCTTTGTTGAGAGGTGGTCCACATTTTTCATTGTTTTGACATGAATCTTTAGTATTGGGAAAGAAATGATGCAGAAAGAAGTGATGTTGGTAGAGGGCTTTGGTCTTGGTGAATATTGTGTGCAAGCTCAATCCTCTTGTCTGCTTTATGAACAAGTAGATGATGCCTTGAAGCTTAGCCTCTGAGCACACACAAACTCATCCAACATATGAACTTCACTACTGAAATCAAGATAAACCTGGTTCTGCAGTACACAGAATGGAGGTTGAACTGTCATTCCGAAGATCAGCTCCATTCTCACAGGAAGGTTGTTGGAAGTGAGATGCAACATTATGCTTTTTGATATCCATGGCTGCAATCAACAAAAGGACTCTTATCTGCAAGCCATTGACTATGAACTGTAAAATCTGGGCACAGACTTGCTAAATATACCTCTCATGTAGCTATTTTCCCTTTCTGCTTGTTCTTCTTGCCTGCTCTTTTTGACTGCTCTTTTATCCCTGTGATTAGTTTTTCCCTCCCTGGTGTTCCTTTAGACACTTTTGCTTTTAGCATGCTCCTCTGCTTTTCATGAAAAATGCACAAATTGTTGTGGATAATTACACATGCTATCAAAGTGAGACAATTTGACAATCATTGCATGTGATAATATATAATAACATATTTGGAAAAGTATAAATGTTAACTAATAATAAATAATAAATGTTTAAATTTTCACTAGAAGAAAACAATCTAAATACAAGAAATGTATGATAGAACTGCCAACTCGAGAGTGTGGTGTATAATTAAGATGCTTTTAGCCAGTTATTGCTGGGCATAGTCTGAACTAGAACACTTAAGAAATGGTGAAATTATTGTTCTGGTTCTTTCAATTAGTTTGCCTTCTACTTGGTTACAAGTCTTTCCTCTATTTTGTATTTAACTATTGAAGTTTCCTCTGACAACAGTGCTTAGCCTGTAGAGTTGCTGCATTACAGTTCCAGTGACAAGTTCACTCCTGCTCTCCAGTTCTTCACAGTCTCTCTGTACGTGGTTGCCAGGGTTTCCTCCAAGTGCTCTCGTGTCAGCACACATCCTAAAGACATGTCAGCTGGTTGGTTAATTGGTCACTATAAATGGCCCCAGGTGCACCCACTGTAGGTGAGTGATAGAATCTATATAAAGTTGATAGAAACATGAGGAGGATAAAATGTGATTAGTGCATAATTAGTCTGACTGGATGCTTGATGGATGGTGGCGATCTGGCGTGCTGAAGGAACTGTTTGCATGGTATATCTCTATAACCATTGATTTAATGAGTGCTATTTCAATAGTATTGGGACGTGGGACTTGAAACTTGACCAGGTTGGACATTTTTCTGTTCCCCGGCCAAGTGAAGAGTAAAATCAAAATTCCTAGTGCACATAACTGATAATTCGATGCTTTCACCTGCATGACATGTGTACACATGGGGGACAGTGGGTATATAGCAGTGACATTGGCTGTCATACAGTACTCAGCTGAAATTTCTCTTGCAGCATTGGAGCTTAACCAAGGTCTTCTCACCAGATTACTGCATGATCACACCAGAAGATTCTTCGGAGGGGATCAGTCATTAGTGCTACTACCTCACGGCTCCAGGGACCTGCGTTCAATTCTGACCTCTGGATTTTATACATTCACCGTGAGACCATATAGGTTTCCTCCACAATCCAAAGACATGCTGTTATGTTGACTGGCCACTGGAAATCATCCTTTAAATTATCCTTGGAAGTGGCAAAAGAACCAAAATGAGCATGTGCGAGAGAATGTTTTAGGACTGATGGGATTTCTCTGCATGAAGCCGGCCTGTACTCTGCAGGGTGAACAGCTTCATTCTGCTCAATGATGATTAGGAATTGATTTATTAGTGTCACATAGACCGAAGTTGTGTATGTCGTCCAGACAGATCATTTCACAACATCAGTACGTCGAAGTGGTACAAAGCAAAACCAGAATGCAGAATACAATGTTACAGTTATACAGAGGAAGTGCACAGTAGGAAGACAATAAGGTACAAGGTAGAATGTGAGGTCAAGGGTCCATCTAATTGTACAAGATGTCCTTTCAATAGTCTTGTAACAGCAGGATAGAAGCTGTCTTTGAGCCTGGTGGTATTCTCTTTCAGGCTTTTTTGTAATCTTCTACTCAAAGGGAGAAGACAGAAGAGAGGACGTCCAGGGTGATCTCATTGAAACTCATCAAATGATGAAAGGTCCTGATAGAGTGGATGTGGAGAGAACGTACTCTATGGTGGTAGAATCTCAGAGCAGAGGACACAGTCTCAGAATAGAGGGCATCCTTTTAGAACAGAGATGAGGAGGAATTTCTTTATCCACGGAGTGGTGAATCTGTGGAATTCTTTGCCACAGGCAGCTGTGGAGGCCAAGTCTTTATATATATTTGAGGCAGAGGTTAGTAGATTCTTGACTGGCCAGGGCATGAAGGGATATAGGAAAAGGCAAGAGACTGAAGCTGAGAGGAAAATTGGATCAGCCATGATGAAATGGTGGAGCAGACTCAATGGGCCAAATGGCCTAATTCTGCTCCTGTATCTCATGGTCTTATGGGCTAATGGTGTTAAGGAACTGGAGATGAAGCTCAGTGACCTTTGGTTCATACGGGAAACTGAGGAGGTTACAGATAGGAGCTACAGGGAGGTAGTCACCCCTAAGATGCAGGAGGCAGGTAAACAGGTGACTGTCAGGAGAGGGAAGGGAAATTGGCAGCCAGTACAGAGTACCCTTGTGGCTGAGGACAGGGCTGCTGGTTTAGAAGCAGAGGCAGTGTGTAGCGATTCCGTCAGGAAGGATAGGCAGATATTAGGGCAAAATTGCAGTCAGTGGGATTACTTGAAGTGTAACGGGGACAAAATTGAAAAAGGTGAAGGATACAGGACTGAATGCATACCGTATATGGAATAAAGTAGCTGACATTTATCACCCTTAGAGATAGGCAGGTATGACGTTGTGGGCATCACTGAGTTGTGGCTGAACGAAAATTATAGCTGGGAGTTAACATCCAAGGATACACAGGTAGATATTTATGTTTACATATTTACATATTTAAATATTATATATTTCACAACATATGTCAGTGTTACTAAACCTGATTCTGATTCTGAACAAATGCAAAAGTTCTTCCAATGGGGAGTTTGTGATGCAAGGACTTACTTGTTCCTGAACTGCAGTAGTGCACTCCAAGAGTGACCAATGCACGGAGAATGCCATCAGTTTTAATGTGCAAAAGAATGAGTCTTAATGTCTGAAGCAAACAAGTTTTCCTGATTATGAACAATCTTAGCAGGCTCTCCATAGCCAACAGCCTTCAGTCACTTAACGGTTCACAGAAGGACAGAGGGGCAATGTTTCTAATGCTTTTTATTGTGTCCATTATGTTCTCGACTCCAAAACAATTTTAGAGTGGTTACAGTTCTACCTGGGTGAACACAGCAGTAACACATGCATTGAGATAACCCGGTGAGAAACTGATCCTTAAATCTGTTGTTGGCAACACTGGCTGAGGGGAGGAATGTTGGGCTGCACACAGAACATTTGGCTCTCCTACAAGATGCTTCCTAACCAAAACAGCTGTTACTTCTTCAGTGGGAAGACTTCAGAATGCTGTGAGGGACGGTAAATTATAAAGAGGGAGAGACAGACAGATAGAGTGACAGACAGAAGGGTGGGGTGGGGAAATCACAAAATGTGAAAAGAGAGGGAATAAGCACCTGGCTCATTGAGCCATCTCCACCATTTATCAACTTCATATCTGATGCATCTCAATCACATTGAACAACATCTGTTTTTATGAACCCAGTGACTGAACCTCTGGAGAAGAATATTCTAAAGGTTTGTTACCTTCTGTGTAAAGAACTGTTGTCTTCATCTCTGCTAAATGTCCTTCTCTTTATTCTGAGACCATGACCATTGGTTCAAATCTTGTCAGTCAGGAGTAACATACACCCTGTCAAAAACCATGCAGGAATTTTATAAGGTTCAATGGGAACCCTTCTTATTTATTTGAATTGTAAAACAGGCCTAGTTTAGACAATCTTTCCATATAAGGCAAACCTGCTGTGCCTTGAACCTGTGTAATAAAACTTTGCTGTACTCCTACTATGGCCTTAGGTTAATTCTTCCTTAGATCAGGGGATAAAAACTGTGTACAATATTTCAAATACAGTTCCACCAAGACTATATACAAACAAAAAATTCTGCACTTACATCCTCTCATACTAAAGACAACTGCACCATTTACCTTCCTAATTATTTGCAATGCCTCTGCCTGCTGGCTTTCGGTGACCTGTATACATCACCCAGGTCCTGCCCAACTGGCAAAGTTCAATCACTCAACATTAAAAAAATACCTATGCTGTGCATCGGTCCGCACCCCTGCATTCTGTACTGCATGTGCCATGTCTTCAATCACTCACTTAACTTATCTTTATCTCTTGATATTTCTTTACACTCTTTTCTCTACCCACAATCCTCAGTGGTTCTGTATTCTCCAGAAACTTGGAAAAATGCCATTTGGTCTCCTTAGAGAAATTATTGATTTAGACCGTGAAGAGTCGAGGCCTCAGGACTAATTGATGCAGTATCCCACAAGTGTTTTAGACAGATCGCTTTATTTCTACTCTTTTGTTCTTGTTCAATTCTCAGCCCAGATCAGAAATCTTCCCCCAGTTTTGGGTGCTCTCTCCTCCTGTGTAGAACTTTATGGGAAATGAGCGTTGAAAGGGAAAATAAAGGCAGGTGCTAAAGTGCTGTTGAGGGAGAGAGAGAAGGCAGAGGCTGGAGGAGATTAAGAGAGTCAGAGAGGGGAGGAAAAGCATGGTGGATCTATGATGTGAGGGGACTTAAACAACTGAGGGAGGACAAGAAGATAGCAAGGCGAGGGAGGAAAGTGGAAGGTAGTAATTACTCGCAATATTTTAAGATTCAAAAGGAAATAGGAAAGGAAAATCAGTAAAACTTTGAACTAAAAAAGACAAAGAAATAAAAACAGAAAATGCTGGAACCCTCAGGGTGACGGCAGCATTTGTTGAAAGAAGCAGTGTTATTGTTTCAGGTAAAGAACCCTTTGTCTTCATCTCCTGATAAAATTCTCCCAAGCAGAACTTCTTTCTGCCTGACCTGCTGACTGTTACAGATTTTCAGCATGGACAGTTTCTTGATAATCATCTCATGGATGAGATTGTTTAAAAATGTTAAACCACATTCAGCCAATGTTCTGCTCCTGCCACCTATTGGCCAAGAATAGTACTGCGGACTTCTATTACTTTCTTCCCTCCTGAATGCTACCTTATTTAGCTGGGCCACCTCCGTAGAGCCTTGCCTCCTCCAGCATCCTGTAGTTTGATCAGTTAGTACCCCTTCAGGTGTGGGAGCAGACCTGTACTGCTCCAGGTCAGCTCATACTAAGACAAAATGATACTTGTTGTGGAACATGGGGGTTTGAGGTGGACTGAGGATACTGCCTCATTCAAAGAAGTGCGATTGTAGTACTTTGGATTTCTGACAATTCTCCAGGTAGACAAGTGTAAGTCTGCAGCTCTGTCCGAAGCCCTCAGGTTGAACCAGAGTTGAGGGCTTCAGATGGAGCTGAAGACATGAGCTCAACGTTTCAGGAACAGCTTCTTTCCCTCCATCATCAGATTTCTGAACAGCCCATGAACCGAAGAACACTGCCTCACAAATTTTCTCTCCTTTTGCTCTGTTTACTTATTTATTTGTTTGTTTATTGTTATTAATGTTTCTTACTGTAACTTATCGTCCATGTTATGTATTACACTGTACTGGTGCTGCTAGGTAACAATTTTCACGACAGTGATGAAAACCTGATCCTGATTCTCTACAACAAAGAAGCAGGTCCCATGACCCTGAGCCCATGCTACGCATCAAGCAACTACTTACACTAATCTCATGTTATTTTTCTACAATTCCATCAGCTCCGGCTGGATTCCACAACTCACCTATTCATGGAGCATTTTACAGTGAGCAATCAGCCTACCAAACTGCACATCTTTCGGTGTGGAAGAAACTGGAAAACCCAGTGGCACCCCATGCATTCCTGAGGAGAATGTGCAAACTCCCTACAGGCAATGGTGGTCAGGATTGAACTTACTCGCTGGAGTTGTGAGACTGTAGCTCTGCTAGCTCGGCTACCATGCAGCCCTGAAAAACAGGATTCATGCAAGAGAGGACCTTTGCTTTTACATTTAGTAATGCATTTAAAAATTAGCTTAGTAACTATCAAACACGTAAATACCATGGCAAAGAAAGCTCATTGATGCCTCTGCTTCCTCAGGAGACTAACAAAATTTGGCATTCCCTGTTGACCCTTACCAATTTTTATTAACAGAATTTTACAGAAAGCATCCTATCTGGATACGTAACTGCAGAGAGTTATTCACACAGCTTAGCACATCACATAAACCAGCCTCCCCTCTGTGGGCTCGCTCTATACTTCCCACTGTAAAGCAGCTAGCATAATGAAAGATCCATTTGCCCTGGATATCCTCCTCTCCTGTCCTCTCCTCTCCCACTAGGCAGAAGATACACAAACCCTGTGAGGGCACATACCACAGGCTCAAGGAAAGCTTCTACACCACTGTTATAAAACTATTGAATGCTTGGCTAGCATGATAAGATGGACTCTTGATTATTATGATCTTGTATCTTGTTGTTTACTTGCACAGCAGTTTCTCTGTAACACTTTATTTTGCACTCTGTTATTGTTTTAGCCTGTACTCCCTCAAACCACTGTGTAATGATTTCATCTGTATGAACAGTATGCGAGACAGGTTTTTACTGCTATCTTGGTATATATTACAGTAACAAACTCATTCCAACTCCAATCCATTAGCAATTGTCACCTGGGCCACTTTCAGAGCTATGTGAGGATACACTTAGTCAGCCCTACTTAAGTCTTAGTCTCCCTTACTAGTAAGTGCCAGGAATTTGGTATTTGTTTCAGAGGCAGGGCCTGGACTTCTGTTCTTCAGATGTAGCTGGCAGAACATTTTTCATGTCCTCACACAGTTTATAAAATGGTCATAGCATCAATGGATTCCTTAGGCAAAGTGTGATTTTTTTTCCCTTTCAGGCAGGTCATATCAGACCATAGCTGACGTGGATATTTGCACTTTCCATGATAAAAAAATCTCTTCATGTCACAGTCAGAGCAAACTAATAAAGGAGATCAGTACAGGAAGTTTTAGAACGGCTTATCAATGGGTTATGTTCCACTTGTAATAACAATATTTAAGCTTATCTGGATTTAGATTATCACTACATAATCTTGAAGCTGCAAAGTTGTTGTAGAGGTAGATGCTTTCATTTAACTGTGGCTTATATCTGTTTCCTGATGGACTCTATGAAACGATGCAAGTGAAAAAGGGAGAGGTGTATGGTGCAGTGGGAGTCCAGGCACTCCCAGTTGTGGACAATTCAGAGCCCTACTGCAGACTTGAGCACAAACTCTATTCTGATGTAAGTGCAGTGATGAATGGCTGATTTACCCACTGTCAGACGAGATGATAAGCCTTGATCTCACAGCTGGCTGTCATAATCTCAGGTTCAAAGTTCAAAGTTGAATTGTCATTCAACCATACATGAATACCCATGAACACAGTCAAACGAAACAGTGCTACTCCAAGGCCAAGCTCCAAAACATGTACCAACATGCATACACAGCACGAGGCACATAGAGCACTCACAGGATAATATTACCTTCTGGCATTGTTTCAAGAAAAGCAGGATATTCCCTTTGTACCCTTCTACAACATTGTCCCTCAGCTAGATTCACTTACACTGATGGTTTGCCCCTTTGATTCATTCGTGTTTTGCACCCTGCACTTTATGAGTGATTACAATTCAAAGATACAAAATCAATGATGAAGGATTTGGAGAAATCTTTAGGTGAAAAGTGCTATATAAAGAGGATCTAGAAATTTGATAGGAATCTGATAGGAGAGGAGAGTGGCCAGGTGGGTAGAAAAGGTAAAGGGCTGGAGAGGAAGGACCCTCAGATCAGTCACTGATTAAGTTGATGGTAAGCAGCTAAGTGGCTGAGCAAGAGCTCTTCTTTGCTGTTCTCTCTGATGGGAACACATCCAGCTTACTAACAAACTCTCTTCATGTCCATCAACACTGGATTTGTCATGTAGGGAAGAAGTACTTAGAGCATTTAATGAAATATACCCAAAGTCAAAGAAAATTAAATAAGAATAAAGGGCAAACCTTCCACTCTCTAGTATTTATTTGCCCTGAATCCTACTAATAAATGACAGTGTTGACCTTTGTCATTTCCATATTGCTTTCACTTCCAATTAACCATCGTTCATGGCAATGCAGCTATGGGATATAGTTAAGATTTTTTTTAATTAATTCCTCAAATTAGAACGACATTGTCAATTAATCTATCTGAATTACCTCTCTAATTTCTGAACTACATTCCAGACTAAGGTGATATTTTCTGAAAGTGCATATTTTTACAAGTTAAATGACAGCACTCAATTCTATCATATGCCATCTCCCTGCCAAGTCTTGGGTTTCCACTCTTGTTCATGTTGTTACCCCTTTGTGCAGGTAAATAGAAATTTAATGGGAGCTGAGAGAGAAAGAGTCCCAGGGGGACAGGGAAATAAAGAGGGAATGGAAATGGGATTATTCTGCTGGCGGTCTGTATGGACCTAATCAGGTCAATGGACCCTCTGTGTATCTTAAAAAATAAGTAAATTGAAGGTGACATTATGTGAGCAAAAATTTACATATTAGGAGGAGGGTGCCATTATCTTTGATCCCTTGATATTATGTTAGATAAGGTCAAAGCTTGTGATTCAGTTGCATTTTGGTTAGAGCTTTGGTTAAGTTACTTTGATTGACAGTTATGCTTAGAGAAAGGATAAGGCCTGTGTTGAGTTTAAGAGCAGTGTTATATAGCTAAAGCTAGATTAAAAGACCATAAGACATAGGAGCAGAATTAGGTCATTCAGGCAAGCGAGTCCTGGCTGATATATTAACCCTCTCAACCTCACTCTCCATAACCTTTGACACACTTAAAAAATCAAAAAAACTATCTGTCTCCGCTTAAAATTTATCCAATGACTTGGCCTCCACAGGCATCTGAGTTCCACAGATTCACCACCCTCTAACAAAAAAGAATTTTCATCTCTGTTATCAAGGGATGCTCTTGTATACTGAGGCTGTACTATCTGGTCCTAGATTTCCCTCGGTATAGGAAACATCCTCTCCACAGCCACTCCATCCAGGCTTTTCAGTATAAGGCTTCAATGAGATTCCCCCCGATTCTTTTAAAGTCTAGCGAGCACAGGCCCAGAGTCATCAGATGCTCCTCAAATGTTAACCCTTTCATTTACAGTATTATTTATGGATGGTGTTTGAGCTGTGCCTAGGCACTCAGTCATGGGTGTAGAGACAGTAGACCAGTGGGCTAAGCATTCTTCCTGGAGCTCTGTCAGTGTTGATTGTCAGCGAGGAGGAAATGTTATTTCTGATTCACATAGACTGTTGCCTCTCGATGAGGAATTCAAGGATCCACTTGCGGAGGGAGGTACAAAGGTTCAGGATTAGGAGCTTGTTGATTAGTACTGAGGGTGTGATGGTGTTAAATGCTGAGCTGTAATCAATAAATAGAACCCTGACTTAGGTATTGCTATAGACCCTGTGGTCCAAGAGCAAGTGGAGAGCCAGTGAGATTGCATCTGCTGAATACCTATTGTGACAATAGGCAAATTCCAGCAGGTCCAGGTCCTTGCTTAGGCAGGAGTTGATCCTGGTTTCGATGAACCTCTGAAAGCACTTCCTCACTGTAGATGTGAACGCAACTGGGCGATAGTCACTGAGGCAGCTCACTCTATTTTTCTTGAGCACTGGTATGATTGTTGCCCTTTTGAAGCAGATGGGAACCTTTGACTGCAGCAGTGAGAGACTGAAGGTGTCCTTGAACACTCCCACCAGATGTCATAAGGTGGTGGCTGGGAACGGATCCCAGTTCAAGACACAGACACTGAAGTACTAGGGACAGGACTAGGATACAGGGTGAGAGCTAGAACATGGACACGAAAACTGGGAGCACAGAACAGGACTGCACAAGAGAGCTAGGAGCCAGGGCTTGGACTCCGAGCCGGAGACTGGACAAGGACCCAGACTGGGTCTTACCTTTGGCTCAGACCCCAGAACTAGGCAAGGACGTGACTTGGCTGGCAGGCAGGACAAGGCTGGAGTCTTCAGGCTTGAGACTTGAGGTGAGGCTTGAGACTTGAGGCGAGACTGGAGACCTGAGATTAGAAGCTTGAGGCTAGAGGCTTGAGGCTTGGGGTCTTGAAGCTTGGCTTGGGGCGAGGCTTGAGACCAGAGACTTGAGGCGAGGCCCGAGACCAGAGACTTGATGCGAGGCCCGAGACCAGAGGCTTGAGGCGAGGCCCGAGACCAGAGGCTTGAGGCGAGGCTCGAGACCAGAGACTTGAGGCGAGGCCCGAGACCAGAGGCTTGAGGCGAGGCCTGAGACCAGAGACTTGAGGCGAGGCTCGAGACCAGAGACTTGAGGCGAGGCCCGAGACGAAAGGCTTGAGGCGAGGCCCGAGACCAGAGGCTTGAGGCGAGGCCCGAGACCAGAGGCTTGAGGCTTGGGGTTTTGAAGCTTGGCTTGGGGCGAGGCTCAAGGCTTGGGGTCTTGAAGCTCCTCTTGGGCAGGGCGCGGTACTCCTGGGCAGGGCGCAGATCCCCTGGGCAGGGCGCGGTACTCCACCCGACAGAGGCAAGGGACAGGAAGGGATAGAACCTACCGTAGGGTAACGGCAAGACGGCCTGGCTTACCAGACGGAGGCAAGGGACAGGAAGGGACAGAACCAATCGTAGGGTAATGGCAAGACAGCCTTGCTTACCCAATGGAGGCAAGGGACAGGAAGGGACAGAACCAACCGCAGGGTAATGGCAAGATGGCCTGACTTATCCGGTGGAGGCAAGGGACAGGAAGGGAGCTAGGTACAGGGTGGCTCCAGGACAAGACTTCAGGCAAGACGAGGTGAGAGTTACCAGCAAGCCAAGGCAAGGCTTCAGGCAATGCAAGGTGAGACAAGAACTTCAGGCGAGGTGAGAGTTGCTGGCAAGACAAGGCAAGGCTTCAGGCGAGGAAACAGAAAGCAGGGGAAGGGATACAAGGAGTATGGACAAGAACAATCCAGCAGCCATGCCCTGGTCTCTGGAGGTATTTATGCAGCCAGCCCCAATGAGAATCAGCTGCCTCAGTTAGCGATCAACAGGAACAGAAACAGGGTAGTCAGGAAAACCTGGAGCAAGGGCTAATGGACCGGACTGTGAACTGGAATGAGGACTTCACGGACCGGACTATGATACCAGATGGTTGGCACAGATTTTCAGTGCCCTACCAGGTATAGCACTGGAGCCTGATGCCTTGCGAAGATTCACTGCAATCTTCTGCAAACAGAAACCAAAATATTTTGGCTAAAGCTATTATAATTTTTTGTTTAATTCTTGTCATAAAGAACAGAAGTAGGGATAGATGACGTGACCTTCAAGTGCTCTGACATTCAATGAGGTTGTGGTTGATCTTCTGCCTTACATAATTTCTTGACCTATCTCCACAATCTCTGAATCATCTAGTATTCAGAAGTCTTTCAATCTTCTTGAGAATGCAATAATTGATTGAGACTCCACAATTTCCTGGGGAAGAAGTTCAGAGATTCATCAATTCTGAATGGAAATGCTTCCCTTCATCTCATTCCAAATCTGAGACAATTGCTGCTAGACTCTCAGCCAGGAGAAAGATTCTTTTTATAACTACCTTATTGTGACCACCAAGAATTGGATATGCTTCAATGAGGTTGGCTGCCAGTGCTCAAAACTCCGAAGAATATAAGCCATACCATAAAAAAAGCATAAGATATAGGGGCAGAATTAGGCCATTTGGCCCATCAACTCCATTCCACCATTTCATCCTGGTCGATCCTATTTTCCTCTCAGCCCCAATATCCTGCCATCTCCCTGTATCCCTTCATGCCCTGACCAATCAAGTATCTATCAGCCTCTGCCTTAAATATACATAAAGACTAGGCCTCCACAGCTGTCTGTGGCAAAGAGTTACACAGATCCACCATTCTGCGGCTAAAGAAATTCCTCCACATCTCTGTTATAAAAGAGGCATCTCTATTCAGAGGTTGCATCCTCTCATCTTGGACTCTTCTACCTTAGGAGACATCCTCTCCACATTCACTCTATCAAGGCCTTTCACCATTCGACAGATTTCAATGAGGTCACCCCTCATTCTTCTGAATTCCAATGAATACAGGCCCAGAGACATCAAACGCTTTTCATATGACAAGCCATTCAATCCTGGAATCATTTTTGTGAACCTCCTTTGAAACATCTCCACTTTCAGCACATCCTTTCTAAGATAAGGGCTCTAATCCACTCAATAGCTCCTGAAGCTCCTGGCGTACCAGAACTTTGATGAATTTTTACAGCACTGTCACTTTGCCTGATGTATTTTCTTAAGGGAGTTGAGTAAATTTGTCTACTATGGATTAGGTGTGTGTTATCACCAATACCCACTATGATGAAACAGAGTGAGTTTGCTTCAGTAGATGATACTGCATCCCATTTATTAATGCTGACAGTTAAACCTTGAATTAACGCTGCTACAACAAAGCCAAAATCAACCTTGAGGAACAATTGCTCCCCTCTTTGAGCAAAATGCAGCCTTGAAAGTTGCAATATAGCACTTTCAAACTTTATATAGCTACACTTCGTGACAGATTCAGAACTGGCTATTTCTGTTGTTTTTATTCTGTTTATTCTTTTACTATTTTATAGCCTAGCTGATAGGAATGTCCCACAGTCTTATTATTAGCAACACGTTACACAAAGAAGCACTTGCTGCCAAAGTAAGTCATGTGGTCTCACCCTATTTACCTTCGTTCTACTCATCCATTCCAAACTTTTTCTGTGATTGAATATCAGTTTATTTTCGCTCTCAGTTTTGATGAAAGGTCCCAGAACTGGAACAGTATCTGTTTTTCTTGCCATAGATGCTGTCTTACTTGCTGAATTTTTCCAGATTTTTCTATTTTTATTTCAGATTTCCAGCATCTGCAGGTATTTTGATACTCATTTAGTTGAAAAAGTTCCTTTTTTTTCAGAACTTAGGCGTACTTCACAGTGAGATTTTCCCATCACTTGTTTCAATCGGTCCAACTATCTGTTGATTTTTCAGCTTGTTCTAGTCTGCTTCTCACTCAGAAACTTGCAGACTCAGGGTTTTCTTAACAACATTCTTTACAATGACACTGACACACATTGCTAAAAAGTGTCAAAGTGTTGTCCTTATCCTAATTGCAAAGCAAGTTCCAAAGTCCCCTGTTTCAAAGAAAATAAACCAATCTTATCAAATCTTTCTGTGTAGCTACGTTTCCAATCTTGCACCTTCCTCGTAAAACTTTTTCTCTGCACTCTTTAATTTCTCTCCAGTCCAGCTGTATATTTTCTGTAAAGTGATGACTAGAATTATATCCAGGGCATGATCCAACTGGAATTGCATACAATTCTGGTATAAATATTGGTCTGTGAGCAATAACATTCATGTAGTTTTTCCATAAAAAGTGTGAAATAGGCCCTTCTGGCCCTTCGAGGCACGACACCCAGTAATCCGCCGATTTAGTCCCAGCCTAATCATGGGACAATTTACACTGTTCAATCAACCTACTAACTGGTATGTCTTTGGATTGTGGGAGGAAACCAGAGCACCCAGGGGAAACCCACACGGTCACGGAGAGAACGTACAAAGTCCTCACAGGAATTGAACCCGGGTCATCTGTACTGTAAAGTGTTGTGTTCACCACTAAGCTACTGTGCTGCCACAATGATGTCATCCCTTTAAAGTTTGTTTATTAACTACTTGTGGTTCAACAATGAGAAAAGCAAGTTCCAGAATGAGTCACAACTTTAATAATGTCAACAACAGGAATTCTGCAGATGCTGGAAATTCAAGCAACATACATCAAAGTTGCTGGTGAACGCAGCAGGCCAAGCAGCATCTATAGGAAGAGGTGCAGTCGACGTTTCAGGCCGAGACCCTTCGTCAGGACTAACTGAAGGAAGAGTGAGTAAGGGATTTGAAAGTTGGAGGGGGAGGGGGAGATCCAAAATGATAGGAGAAGACAGGAGGGGGAGGGATAGAGCCGAGAGCTGGACAGGTGATAGGCAAAAGGGGATACGAGAGGATCATGGGACAGGAGGTCCGGGAAGAAAGACAAAGGGGGGGGTGACCCAGAGGATGGGCAAGAGGTATATTCAGAGGGACAGAGGGAGAAAAAGGAGAGTGAGAGAAAGAATGTGTGCATAAAAATGAGTAACAGATGGGGTACGAGGGGGAGGTGGGGCCTTAGCGGAAGTTAGAGAAGTCGATGTTCATGCCATCAGGTTGGAGGCTACCCAGACGGAATATAAGGTGTTGTTCCTCCAACCTGAGTGTGGCTTCATCTCCACAGTAGAGGAAGCCGTGGACAGACATGTCAGAATGGGAATGGGATGTGGAATTAAAATGTGTGGCCACTGGGAGATCCTGCTTTCTCTGGCGGACAGAGCGTAGATGTTCAGCAAAGCGGTCTCCCAGTCTGCGTCGGGTCTCACCAATATATAAAAGGCCACATTGGGAGCACCGGACGCAGTATAATAATGTCAGTTGGCTCTGTATGCTGCTTTTTTTAACATAAAGATTTTTGCCATGTGTTTAAATGACATTTGCAGTGATTTGTGGTTTTGCAGTGGCTTTTGATGAAAATCTTGTATTTAGCTGCATTACCTGAATTAGAATAGGAAATTCCAGGTTCCACTCACAACCCTCTCATGCCCTCACCCACTCTGGATGTTTACTGAGAGACAGCAAGTTGAATGGTTTAATTGAGAGGAATAACTCTGCCCACACCAGTGAATTTTATGGCTATGAACAGAGAGCGAGGAAGGAAGGGTTTACATTGTACATTGGATTGGTTACAGCAGATAAAGATGAGCATGTGAAAGTAAAGGTTATCTCATTGGTTGCAAAGATGAAGAATTATACTGGACAATAAAGCCTTCATATGACACCCGAGGGGATCAATTATGAGTTCTATCACACTTTGCAACCTGCTGGTAATAAAGCAATTAATATTTAACAGTTATTTACACACAGCCAGGAACAGGGAGAAGTCATCAATTGGCCTGTGATGAACAAGGATATCAGTGATCAAATGCAAAAGTTGTCAGTCCTGAAGATCCCTAGAAAGGAATCAGCAAAGGAAACATATCATTCCTACCGGTTACCCTTGGGTAAACAACAGACCAGATCAGCTTCATCCAGAGGAGAAAATATAACCAGATATATTTCAAATACCTGATAGATAGACCATTCAGAAAATCAATTGCTCGTCACCAAAGGTCATTCAGAAATTCAGAGTTTGCTAGATCGTTGGTGTCTGAAGTGCTGATCAGAATTTATAGCAGACAACTTAGTGAGGCTCCTAAAGGACTGCCAGTCTGATTATAGTGTCACTTTCTTGGAGTAAAGGCAAGACTGAAAAGGAAAAGGAACCATCGAAGAAGGCTAACTCAGAATCATTACCCTGTTTGAACATCTCACCCTTCGGCTGTACTGGAACTCAATGACCAATGAGCAGTCTTGTGCAGAGACTCATGAGCACATGAAGTTGAATTCAATTCCCAACAACAGAAAGGCAAAAAAACAAATGTACAGGAATGTGTTATAAGCCTACAAGAGATGGGCATACCTTTACAATGTCAGAGAGAGCGAATTGGGAAATAGGAGGCAGTCTGCAATTTCCTTATTGGGTCTTCTGTGCAGTGGATGCAGTTGCAACCAACAACATGTTTGATAGCCACCATTCTTTGTCCAGTTGGCATGAATTTACTGGTACTATTAGATTTCTAGGTGAAAGTAATTAAAGTGCTTGAGACGAAGATAGCAAAACCAGTAAAGGTCAATTAAGTAGTGAGTGTCGGTGTAACTAAATGAATTTAAATGGATGAGTTATAAATAGAAATAAGACTTGTAGAGATGAATGAACCTATACAGCATGAAATGGGCTTGAAAATGAAACAGGTAATAATACACTGAGTGTGGAAAATAAACTAATTAACTTAATAGAGATCCAGAAAAAGTATCCAAGTACTGATGTGAGTAAATGGAATTCAAATGGATGGTGTAATAGCAGCATGGTAGGGAGGACCAAAGAGTGCTTTAAAACTCTCTGACTTCACACGTGCTGGTTGGTATAGATGGGTACTTGATGGGTACTTAAAGGTTCACCATTGCAAATGTAACATTTTACCCTTTAATCTACTTTTTCAGTCACTTTTCCTACCTCTGTGCTCATATAATACTTTCATTTGCACTTAAGACACCAGTTTAAGATCTAATAATACTCACTATGAAACTGGATTTGAAATTCTACCATGATGTGGTTTCTAAGAGAACCTTTCCCACAGATTTCTTAATTAGTTATGTCCATGGCACAATGACGGATTCCTGGTGATCCTGACTCACTTCTTCCTCTCACCTCCTTTAACTGCCCACTTCCCTCCTACGTTCTCAGTCCTGATGCGGGGAATTGAATCAGAACACCAGCCATCCTTTGCTTCCACAGATGCTGCTTGATCCATTATATTCTTCCAGCAGTTTATCTTTTACTCCATGCTACTGCAGCTGCAGTCTCTTGCTGTCATGGTCCCAAATGAACACGTTTCGGTGCTCCATTTTCCTCAGAGAATGGTTAGCTGCTGCTGCCTCTTTAAGACTCAGACTGCCATTTATTTCCTGCTACGTTCCTACATGGAGACATTGTACTTAAAGGCCCCGGGCTAAGTACTTAGTTCTCAATTGTAGGAGTTCATTTCTAATAATTACTGTTTGTGATTACATCTTTGTTTATTTTCTCTTGTTTATTGTGAGTCTGAGATAATTCTAGACCTTGCTCTGCATTTGGGTTCACCACCATCCACAGCTCTCTTGTTACAGTTCTGTCTCCAAATTAGCCTCAACATTATGTCCTAAGAAGTCATCCCAGAGAAAATCTATGTACTTCTCCTCAAGACTATCCCTGCCAGTGTGAATGGCAATGAATGCAAAACGCAGGAAGGTAGACACTGGGTGCCGATATTTCTGAGACACTGGGACACTAGATTACTTCTTCATCGAGCAAGCTGGGAAACCAGTTTGTCTCATTTGCCTAGAAAATGAGACGAAGGTCTAAGAATTGAGAAAAGAGTTTTCGTCTCGTTTTGCTGATTTTCGCTTGCATGCAAATGAGTTCGAACTGTTTGCTACTCCATTTGACATGGAAGTGGACACTGCATCAAAAATTTTTCAAATGGAATTGATTGAGATGCAGTGTGACGACATATTGAGATTGAAATTTCATTCTGAAGATGTGTCAGTGCTTGACTTCTATAGAAAATATATTCATCCAAGTGGGAAGTATCCTAACTTACTGGACCATGCAAAAAAGATGGCATCATTGTTTGGCAGCACTTATCTGTGTGAGCAATTATTTTCAAAAATGAAGCACACCAAGAACCATTTGAGAACAAGATTGACTGATGCCCATCTGGATAATGTCTTGCTCTTGGCATCAACAAGTCTGACACCCAATATTGAGAAGCTTTCAAGCAACAAACAGCATCAAGTTTCACATTGATTTATCGACTGTTTGCATTAAAATTTTCTTTTTTTATTATACATAATTTACCACCATTCAATGCATCATATTCATACGTTTTATGTGTAAAGATTTTTTGTGTCCTTTTAATAGATTCAAAAGATGCCTTGATTGAAATAAATTGCAACTAAACTGAGTTCTTTGATTACTAATTGGCATCCTTGGTTAAGCACAAATGATTTTCTAGCATACGTTATTCATTAATTTAGGGCAAAGCATAACTAGTTGTACTTAAATGGATAATTCCCATATTTCAAGTTTTTATGGCATTTATCCGGCCCACAGTCCGCTCATTAATACACGATCCGGCCCACAGAGGCAAAAAGGTTGCCGACCCCTGGTCTATCCGTTTGGGCTGCCAGTTTGAACTCAAGTCACAATGTTGCCTGGTTTGATGCAAGCTAATTAACACAATCCCATTGTTTGAATGATTGGATTTACCAATTTACTGCTTGCAATTTACAATAAGGACAAAAGGCTAATTGCAAGCATCCTGAATTTATTTATATTTACAATAAGAACTGAAGACTGGTTCTTGTTTGAATTAATGCTGCTATATCCACATAACTCCAGAACAATCTTAACCACACTATTAATATCTCCATCCAAATTTGGTCTAAATCCAGCAACAACAGAGACCCCAAAAAGTGTTTTAAAAAGATGCAATCCTTGAGAGTTTAAACAGAGCAGAAATAGGGGAACTGAGAGTTTAAACACAACAGGGACAGAGGCTCTGAGAGTTTGAAAATAGTGGGAGGAGAAATCCTAAACACTGAAGGAAGAGACGTCTCAAGAGTTTAAATACAGTGGAAACAGAGGCCCTGAGAATTTAAACACAGCAGGAAGAGAGGCCCCAAGAGTTAAACACAGTGGGATTAGAACCCACAAGAGTTTAAACGCCGTGGGATTAGAGACCCCAAAAGTTTAAACATAGTGGGATTAGAAACCCCAAGAGTTTAAACACAGTGGGATTAGAGATCCCAAGAGTTTAAACACAGTTGTATTAGAAATCCCAAGAGTTTAAATACAGTGGGATTAGGGACCCCAGGAGTTTAAACACAGTAGAAGTGGAGATCCCAAGAGTTTAAACACACTGGGATTAGAGAACCCAAGAGTTTAAACATAGCGGGATTAGAGATCCCAAGAGTTTAAACATAGCGGGATTAGAAACCCTAAGAGTTTAAACATAGCGGGATTAGGGACCCAGGAGTTTAAACACAGTGGAATTAGAGATCCCAAGAGTTTAAACACAGTGGGATTAGAGATCCCAAGAGTTTAAACACAGTTGTATTAGAAATCCCAAGAGTTTAAATACAGTGGGATTAGGGACCCCAGGAGTTTAAACACAGTAGAAGTGGAGATCCCAAGAGTTTAAACACACTGGGATTAGAGAACCCAAGAGTTTAAACACAGTGGGAATACAGACCCCAAGACTTTAAACACAGTGGGATTAGGGACCCAAGAGTTTAAAAACAGTAGTAGAAATCCCAAGAGTTTAAACACAGTGGAAATAGAGACCCTGAGAATTTAAACACAGTGGAAATAGAGACCCTGAGAGTTTAAACACAGTGGAAATAGAGACCCTGAGAGTTTAAACACAGTGGAAATAGAGACCCTGAGAATTTAAACACAGTGGAAATAGAGACCCTGAGAGTTTAAACACAGTGGAAATAGAGACCCTGAGAATTTAAACACAGTGGAAATAGAGACCCTGAGAGTTTAAACACAGTGGAAATAGAGACCCTGAGAGTTTAAACAGTGGGAAAAAAAGGTCCCAAGCACTTAAATTTAGCAGGAACACAGATCCTGGAAGTTTAAATACAGCAGGAAAAGAGGCATCAAGAGTTATAAAATACAATGGGAACAGAAGCTCTGGAAGTTTAAACACACTTACAACAGAGAAACTGAAGATCCAAACCCAACAAGGACAGAGTGCTGGAAGTCTAAGCAGAGGAGGAAGAGAGATCCAAAGAGTTTAAACATGGCAGGAGAAAAGAGTGAGAGCTTAGACACAGTGGGAGCAAAGACCACAAGAGTTCAAAAACAGTCCTGATAAATCAAGCAGAGCACTAAGAGAATTTGAACACAACAAGAACAGAAATGCAACAGTTTAAACACAACATGGATCTGGAAGTGGGTTGAAGGTCTGATATCAGAGTTCATGACTGTAGTAGGCAGAACAGAAGATGAGTCGTAGCTTGGTGAGTGGACGGTAAACAAACTCTGCTTCACAAATTATAAACTGTAAAGTTAGAGCTGCTCAGGAGAGTACAATGTGGGAAAGCTGTCGACAGCTCCAGTGACCTAGGAAACCACAAGAGCAGGAAGCATCTGCAGCTGCAGCAGTTTAAACTCTGGCTTTCAGAGTTTCCATCATGACAGGTCAACAGCAGTTCCATTCCATTGGCTTTTCACTCGATCCTGGAACATCTGGACAGCGTTTTGCATGCATCAGGATGTTATTCATTGACTACAGCTCATCATTTAATACTATCATCCCCTCAAAACCAATATATAAGGTTCAAGTCTTTGGCCTCTATAGCTCGTTGTGCATTGGATCCTTAATTTCCTCACTTGCAGACCCCATTCAGTTCAGATTGGCAACAACATCTCCTCTATACTCTCCATCAGCACAGGTGCACCACAAGGCTTTATACTTATGACTGTGAGGCTAAGCACAACTCCAATGCCATACTTAAATTTGCTGACAACACCACTGTTGTTGGCCAAATAAAGGGTGGTGACAAATCAACATATAGGAAGGAAGTTGAAAATCTGGCTCAGCGGTGCCACAACACAACTTATTATTCAATGTCAGCAAGACCAAGGAGATAACTATTGACTTCAGAAGGAGGAAACCAGATTGCCCGCAAAAAAATTAATCTCAGGATTGTATGTGGTGACATGCACTTCGTGAATACTTTGTTGATAAATTCACTTTACTTTGACATTTGGAAGTATGACTGGATTTACTGTGGTTAAAATGTTTAAGAATGTGCCCACAAAGAAGGAGTGGGTTAATACCAGGTCGAAGCGACAAAGTAGGCAGGTGGTGCAGGTGGCCATTCAGCCCATCTTTCTCATAAACAGAGTCTCCCTTTGAGTATAGCTGAGGATGATCATTCCTTGGGGGAGCCACAACCATGACATCACAGTGACTCAGCGGCACAGGACACAATGAAGAAGAGAGCAGTAGCTGTCACCTCTGTGGTCATACGTGCAAGTCTAGAATGGGGTGTTGTCTCCCGAGATGTCAGAGAGTCCTGACCAGACTTATCTCCATAGATCTGTACTCCCTGGTTATTGACACTTCCATCACTGTAAGCATTCTGTCAAAAATACTTCAAAATTTTAACATCTCTCAAATCTCTGAAACTTAGGCTGCAGATTCTTTGTTTCCCTGCCTTCAAGGTCTGTGACATACTGAAATAATAAAACAAGTCATATTAATTTTTAAACTTCAAATATATAAATATACTCTGTAACTTTTTTCATCTTTTTAAACTGCTCTTTACGGCATGGTTTCCTTTCATAACAGATGTTGATACTTTGTCTCCTTTTATATTTATTCAATAACTCTGTCATAATGTACTTCTTTTCCATTCTTACTAGTTTGCACCTAGATATCAGTTCATGTATCATCAAAGTGTAATACAGCATAGAAGCAGACCCCTAGAACCAATAGAAACAGCTCACTGTATCCATGCTGACCATCAATAGTCTTTGGAAAAATGCTGGAATCCATTATTGTGAAAGTAACAGCAGCTCAATCAAAGTAATTAAGCAGAGTTAAAATGGTTTTATTTCTATGTATCTATCGATCTACCTATCTATCTTTTTGCTCATTTACTTAGAGATACACTATGGAACAGGCCTTTCCGGCCCAACGAGCCACACCACCCAGAATCCCACCTACTTAACACTAAACTAATCACAGGACAACCTATGACCTGTATAAAAGGGACAGGTTACACCTAAACCCAAAGGGGGACCAATATCCTTGTGGGCAGGTTTGCAAGGACAGTTGGGGAGGGTTTAAACTGAATTGGCAGAGGGATGGTAAACTGAATGATAGGGCTGAAGATGGTGCAGTTGGTACACAAGCAGAGACCGTGTGTAGTGAGATTGTCAGGAAGGACAGGCAGATGATTGGGCAAGACTGCATTCAGTGGGAGGAGCTGCAGTGGAACAGGGGGCCAAAATAAAAAAGGATGCTGAATACAGGCTGAAGGTGTTATATTTGAACGCACAAGTATATGGAATCAGGTAGATGATCTTGTGATGCAGTTAGAGGTAGGCATGTATAATGTTGCGGGCATCACTGGGATGTAGCTGAAAGAACATTATAGCTGGGAACTTAAGATCCAGGGATACACATTGTATCAAAAGGACAGGCAGGTAGGCAGAGGGGCTGGCATAGCTCTGTTGGTAAAAAAAAAGAAATTAAATCCTTAGAAAGAGGTGAGTTAGGATCAGAAGATGCAGAATTGTCATGGGTAGAGTTAAGGAACTGCAAGGGTAAAAAGACTCTGACAGGAGTTATATACAAGCTTCTGAACAGTAGCCAGCATGTGGGTTACTAATTAAAATGGGAGATTAAAAAATGCATGTCAAAAGGGCAATGTTATGATAGTCGTGGGGGTTTTTATATGCAGTTAGATTGGGAAAATCAGGTGCTAATTTTGGATCCCAAGAGAGAGAATCTGTAGCATGCCAATGAGATTTTTTAGAGTAAATTGTGGGTTGAGTCCACTGGATTCTGGATTGGGTGTTGTGTAAAGTCCCAGAGTTGATTAGGGAATTCAAAGTAAAGGAACCTTTCAGAAGCATGAATAATATTATGATAGAATACATATAAGTCATTCAATTTGAGAGACAGAGAAGCTGAAGACAGATGTATCAGTATTACAGTGGAATAAATCGAATAACAGAGACATGAGAGAGGAGCTGGACAAAGTTGATTGGAAGGGGACACTAGCAAAGATGACGGCAGAGCAGCAATGGCTGGAATTTCTAGAAGGGATTTGGAAGGTGCAAGATAGAAACATTCCAAAGTAGAAGTCTAAAGGCAGGATGATGCAACTGTGGCTGACAAGGGAAGTCAAAGGCAACATAAAAGCTAAAGAGAGGGTATATAATAGAGCAAAAAGTAGTTAAAAGTTAGAGGACTGGGAAGCTTTTAAAAACCAACAGGAGGCAACTGAAAAAAAGCTGTAAGGAGGGAAAAGATGAAATTTGTAGATAAGCCAGCCAATAATATCAAAGAGGATACCAAACATTTTTTTTAGATATATAAGGAGTAAAACAGAGGCGAGTGGACTGCTGAAAAATGATGCTGGAGAGGTAGTAATGGGGGACAAGGAAATGGCAGATGAATTGAATAAGTATTTTGCATCGGTCTTCACCATGGAAGACACCAACAGTATACCAGAAGTTCTAGAGTGTCCAGGGCCAGCATTTAGTGCAATTCCTATTACTAAGGCATGTGTTGGGCACGTGGCCAAGTGGTTAAGGCGTTCGTCTAGTTATCTCAAGGTGGTTAGTTCGAGCCTCAGCTGCGGCAGCGTGTTTGTGCCCTTGAGCAAGACACTTAATCACACATTGCTCTAGTCTGTGCGAGGAGTGGCACAGGAGGAATTCCAATCTGCGCCTTGTAAGGGATGAAAATGCCCGATGCAGGCCTCTCATTGTCTGAGTCGACGTTCCCTCCCTCCCTCCCTCCCTATTACTAAGGAGAAGCTGTAAGTTCTGAAGGTAGATAAGTCACCTCGACGAGATGGACTACATCCATGTTTCTGAAAGAGGTAGCTGAAGAAATTGAGGAGGCATTAGTAATGATCTTTCAAGAATCAATTGAATCATGGATCCAGAGGATGGGAAGATTGCAAATGTCACTCCACTCTTCAAGAAGGGAGGGAGGCAGAAGAAAGGAAGTTATAGACCAGTTAGCTTGACATCAGTGGTTGGGAAGATGTTGGAGTTGATTGTTAAGGACAGGGTTTTGGGGCACCCGATACAATAGGCCAAAGTCAGTAGGGTTATCTTAAGGGAAAATCTTGCCTGACAGATTTGTTGGGATTCTTTGAGGAAATTACAAGCAGGATAGACAAAGGATAATTGGTAGATTTTCTGTATTTGGATTATAAGAAGGCATTTGACAAGGTACTGCACATGAGGCTGCTTAGTAAGTTGAGAGTTCACGGTATTACAGGAACGTTACAAGCGTGGATAGAGCATTGGCCGATTGGCAGGAGGCCAATGAATAAAGAGAGCCTTTTCTGACTGGCTGCCAGTGACTAGTGGTGTTCTGCAGGCACTGGTGTTGGGACCACTTCTTTTTATGTTGTATATCAATGATTTGGATAATGCTATTGATGGCCAAGTTTGTGGACGATACAAAGATAGGTGGACAGGCAGGTAGCAGGGAAGTTACAAAAAGACTGAGACAGATTAGGAGAATGGGCAAAGACTTGGCAGATGGAATTGCATGGTCATGCACTTTGGTAGATAGAATAAAAGTGTAGACTATTTTCTCAATGGGAAGAAAACTCAGAAATCTCAGGTACAAAGGGACTTGGGAGTCCTCAAGCAGGTTTCCCTAAAGGTTAATTTCCAGATTGAATCGGTGGTGAAGAAAGCAAATGCAGTGCTAGCACTCATTTTGAAAGGACTAGAATATAAAGACAGGGGTGTAATGTTGAGACTATGTAAGGCTGCACTTGGAGTATTGTGAGCAGTTTTGAGCCCCTTATCTAAGAAATTATGTGCTGACATTGGAAAGAGTTCTAGGACCAATGTGCAGAAACTTAGAATAGAGGGACATCCCTTTAGAACAGAGATGAGGAGGAATTTCTTTAGCCAGAGGGTAGTGAATCTGTGCAGTTCATTGCCACAGGCAGCTGTGGAGGTCAAGTCATTGGGTATATTTATGTTGGGGGTTGATAGGCTCTTGATCAGTCAGGGTGAAAGGTCATGAAGAAAAGTCAGGAGAATGGCGTTGAGAGGGAGATGGATCAGCCATGATCAAATGGCAGAGCAGATAGGATGGGCTGAATGGCCTTATTCTGCTCCTGTGCCTTGTGGACAGTTTACAATGGCCAATTAACTTACTACCCATCTTTGGGCTGTGGGAGCAAACTGGAGTACCCGGAGGAAACCCGCGTGATCACTGGGAGAACGTACAAATTTCTTACAGGTGGTGCCAGAGTTGAACTCCAGATTCCAATGTCCCAAGCCCCAATTGCATTGTGCTCAACGCTACAGTACCATGGTTTTATAAAAAGTAAATTCTCTTTGACAAACGTGCTAGACTTCTTTGGAGACGTAACTAACAGGGGGATAAAGAGGAACCAGCGGATGTCATGTGTTTGCATTTCCAGAAGCCATTCAATAATGTAAAAGGTTAGGTAAAGGAAAATTACATGATGTTGAGGGCAATACATTCATTCAACTATTCACATTACTGATTTACATAAAGGAACCCAATGTGCTGTAGTAAACAAACAGAAAATCTGCAGATGCTACAAATCCGAACAACACACAGTAACTGCTGGAGGAACTCAGCAGGCCAGGAACCTTATGGAAAAGAGTAAACAGTCGACATTTTGGCCAAGGCCCTTCATCAGGACTTAGGCTGTAGTGGAATTTGTTGATGACACTAAGAAAGGTGTGTTCACCTACATAAGCTGAATTTTAATGTCCTAAGCTACGTCCACACAAGACTGGATAATTTTGAAAACACCAGTTTCGCGTAAAAACAATAGATGTCCACACCAGGCATTTTTGAAAATACCTCCGTCCACATTAAAACGGGTATTTGGGCGAATCTCCTCCTACTGGGCATGTGCAGGACTCATCCACAGAAAACAAGCGAAGAGGAAATGGTATACTTGGTGCACGTTTGTCTAGTTACACAGACTAGAAAAACTTAAAAGGAAATTGCCAAACAACTGACAGCTGTTGGCTCTTGCGCAGGAGGACTTAAAACTAAAAAAACAAATACTGGAGCATATGAAGGCAACCGACAGGGAGTTCACGGACAGTATGATCCGGTTGACAACAAACATTGAAAAACTGACTAACTCTGTTGCAGAGGGATTTGCAATGATGAGGAATATGATGGCTCCACCACCCCCCCCCCCCCAGTACTTTTCACCGCCACAATACCAGCCTCACAGCCACTACAATAGCTACACATACGGACACACAGACCCCCGGGTGGCCCCACCAACATCTTCCCCACTCCCACAAAGGGGTCACCCTGGAAACATTTCCTACAGCCATAGTCTCTTCACTGATGAAAGGGACGACAGGTTTTTTAAAACCTCAGTTTACCCCCGCACACACTACAACCCCCAACCGGCGTTTTCATTTTCAGGGGAGGAAATGCCGTTTCAGTGTGGACGGAAGGTCAAAACGAAGAGAAAAAGCTTCGGTTATGTATTTATCCGGTCTAGTGTGGACGTAGCCCTAGTTCTGATGTGAGGTCATCAAGCTGAATATTTAAGTTTTTCCCTTCAACACCTGCTGCCTGACCTGCCAGAGCTTTTCCTATTTTTATTTCAGACTCTTGGCATCTACTGCTTTTTAAATGTTTTTTTGTTTACAACGACAGAATTGGAGACAATTGCTAATTACTTTTGTTAAGCAAAATTACATCCATTACTGTGGCTGCCCCAAGGGAATCAGGTTGCTCTTTTTGAACAATTATTTGGAAGTTACCTCTTTTGCAATGCAATTAGAGTGATATCAAAGCCATTAGTGACTCATACAAGGATGCCAGTCCAACTGTTGGGAGAAGCACTCTGATACATGAGAGGAGCCATCTGTCTTTTTTCCTTGTCATCGCATTACCATGAGATCAGTTACTTTACTGGAAGCTTCTTTCATTCTGTTCATAAATGTGGTTTACAAATTGTCTTAGTCATCTTACTACTGCTCATTTATTTGCGTTCGAATATTTGGGTAAATATTTGTTCTTGGGATTGTTGTTAAATTGGGCAATTGTTGCCCACTTCTGACTACGATGGTCGGCCTTCTTCCTGAATCATTGATATAATAGGAAGGCTCACTCAGCTGCCGCAGGGACAAATAAAAGGTAACATGCTTGCCTTGGAAAGACTGAAATGATGTGAAGTGTGATCAAAGTACAGAAGGCAGGTCACAATGCCAAATGGCTATTAGTTGGACTTTTGCAACAATCATTACTTTGGTCCTAAGTATTTGAGATTGAGTTCAGAATCGTGATTGTCTTGAACAACGCTATCAAGATTATTAGCAATATAAGTATATTAGAAATAGAAGTAGGAATAGGCCACTTGGCCTCTTGTGCCTGCTAATCATTCATAAAGCCCATGGCTAATGTTCTATTACAACATCATTTATACTTATACTTTGTACTTTATTGTCGCCAAACAACTGATACTAGAATGTACAATCATCACAGCGATATTTGATTCTGCGCTTCCCGCTCCCTAGATTACAAATTGATAGTAAATATTAAAAATTTAAATTATAAATCATAACTGGAAAATAGAAAAATGGAAAATAAGGTAGTGCAAAAAAACCGAGAGGCAGGTCAGGATATTTGGCGGATACGGCCCAGATCCAGGTCAGGATCCGTTCAGCAGTCGTATCACAGTTGGAAAGAAGCTGTTCCCAAATCTGGCCATACGAGTCTTCAAGCTCCTGAGCCTTCTCCCAGAGGGAAGAGGAACGAAAAGTGTGTTGGCTGGGTGGGTTGTGTCCTTAATTATCCTGGCAGCACTGCTCCGACAGCGTGTGGTGTAAAGTGAGTCCTAGGACGGAAGATTGGTTTGTGTGATGTGCTGTGCTGTGTTCACGATCTTCTGCAGCTTCTTCCGGTCTTGGACAGGACAACTTCCATACCAGGTTGTGATGCACCCTAGAAGAATGCTTTCTACGGTGCATCTATAAAAATTAGCGAGGGTTTTAGGGGACAGGCCAAATTTCTTTAGTTTTCTCAAGAAGTAAGGGCGCTGGTGGGCCTTCTTGGCAGTGGACTCTGCTTGGTTGGACCAAGTCAGGTCATTTGTGATATTGACCCCGAGGAACTTAAAGGTTTTGACCTGTTCCACTTGCGCACCACCGATGTAAATTGGATGGTGTGGTCCGCTACTCCTTCTGAAGTCAACAATATTTTGCTGATGTTGAGGGATAGGTTATTGTCTTCACACCATGCCACCAGGTTCTTAATTTTCTCTCTGTACTCAAACTCGTCATTACCCGAGATACGGCCTACAATTGTTGTGTCATCAGCAAACTTATATATTGAGTTTGATGGAAACTTGGCTACACAATCATAGGTGTACAGTGAGTACAGCAGGGGGCTGAGTACACAGCCTTGTGGGGCACCGATGCTCAGAATGATTGTAGAGGAGAGCTTGTCCCCTATTTTTACAGCCTGAGTTCTGTCTGTGAGGAAGTTGAAGATCCAGCTGCAGATCTGAGTGCTAAGGCCCAGGTTCTGGAGCTTAGGAATCAGTTTATATGGAATGATGGTATTAAAGGCAGAGCTGTAGTGAATGAAAGGGAGCCTTACATCTGAGTCTTTATTCTCCGGGTGTTCTAAGGAGGAAAGTAGGGCCAGAGAGATGGCATCTGCCGTTAACCTGTTGCTCCAGTAGGCGAATTGCAAAGCGTCGAGGTTGACCGGTAGGCTGTGGTTGATGTGTGCCATAACCAATCTCTCGAAGCACTTCACAGCAATTGATGTCAGAGCCACAGGTCGACAGTCATTCAGGCATGCCACCTTGCTCTTCTTCGGCACTGGGATTATCGTTGCCTTCTTAAGACATGGGGGATCTTAGACTGAAGCAAGGAGCAGTTGAAGATGTCAGCAAACACTCCAGCTAGCTCGCTTACACAGGCCCGGAGAACCCATCCTGGGACACTATCTGGGCCCGTCACCTTCCTGGGATTTATTTCAGGAAGGCTCTTCTAACGTCCTGCTAGGTGACGATGAATCTCGATGCCACCAGGTCTGGTTCATCCAGAGGGAGCGGGACGCTCCTCTTCTGTTCGAATCTTGCGTAGAATACGTTAAGTTCGTCAGGAAGAGAAGCGCCACAGTTATTGATATTCCCAGCCTTTTCTTTGCGCCCAGTGATCTCATTTAGACTCTGCCATAGTCTACTGGCATCCCTTTGGTTAGCCTGGGCTTCCAACTTGGCTCGATATTGCCTCTTGGCGCCCTTAATGGCTTTCCGGAGATCACGCCTGGATTCCGTGTAGCGACTGGTATCCCCTGACCTAAAAGCCGCAGCTCTAGCCTTTGAGAGGGACTTGACCTCATAATTCATCCAAGGTTTCCGGTTAGGGAATACCCGGATCGTCTGCAATAGCCGTATTTTTAATCCATAAATAAGCATTGTTGTTTTGGTTTGAATGAACTAAATAACAACCTCCATGACCCTATGGAGCAGAGAATTCCAAAGGCAACCTCTCTCTGATGGTGAAATTTCTTCCCATCTAAATCATAAGCATCCTATCCTTTTTCTGTGACTCCTGGTTCTAGACTCCTTAGCCAGGGGAAACATCCTCACTGCATTCAGAAAAATACCGTCAGCTTCCATGCAATCTATTATTCTTCAAAACTCAAGAGCATCAAGGCCAACTCTGTACAATCTTTCTTCATGTGGAAAACACATCAACCTTGGACAAGTGATTTGTCATCATAGTCTCTTTACGGCAAGGACACCGCAGTAGTGTAATGGTTAGTGCAACGGTATTACAGCTCCAGGTGTTGGACTTCAGAGTTCAATTTCAAAAGAAGTCTAAAAGAAGTTTGTATGTTCTTCTCATGATTGCTTGGGTTTCCTCCCACAGTCCAAAGACATCTCAGTCAGTAGGTTAATCGGTACTTGTAAATTGCCCTGTGATTAAGCTAGGATTAAATAGGTGGGCTGCTGGCCAGCATGGCTCATTGGGCCGAACGGTCTACCCAATGCTGTAGCTCTGGGTGTTATTAAGTTCTGTTTTTGTTGAGGTCATTATAAATCCCAGCATTTTCCTTCTTACTTCCTCCTTTATTTAGTGGTACAGTCATATTTGCTGCTCTTTAATCTTCAGGAAGAAATCTCGAAATCTATAAAATATTGGAAGTTCGATAACCAGCTCTTTTGCTATTATTGCTTGTGATTTATCAGCTTTTAGTTTCACCAACTTTTCATGTTAATTTTTGCCACTACACACTTCAGTCCCTCACCTTCTCCAAATCCTTAATTCTCTCAAACCTGCAGTGGGTTTATTGTGTTTCTTCCTTGATTACAGGCAAAAAATAATTGTTTAATTTCTCTGCAATTTCCCTATTCCCTGTTATAAATTTTCACATCATTTCCCATTAGAGCCCCACAATTACCACACTCTTCTACCCTTTCTGTATAATTATAGATGCTCTTAAAGTCAGTATTTATGTTTCTTACCGATTTATTTTCATATTCTATCCTCTTTAACCTGTTTCTCAGTCTCCTTTTGTTGAAATTTAAAATGCTCTCAATCCTGTTTCTAAAAGTCTCGTCCTTGGATTTTAAATGGCTTTTAATTTCTGTTAATCCTGGGATCAGATTTACTAGTTCTGTTTCATTTGGCTAAAAATTGTGAAATGCATTATTTTAAGAATGGAAAGGATCACAGAGCTATGGAAGATTGGGTAGCACTGTTACCAGCTTTGTAACTGCTGAAGCTGCATACTCACAACACCAAACTTCTCATGTGGCTAAAATTCCTATCGTTGACAGCATCTACTTTGCCCGCGAGCAATTCACAACTTCCATTTAAATTCAATACTCATTGCAAAAGTAGATTTATGACCATGAGCCAGCAACAACGGTAATGGACAATATCTCTTTTTTAATTCATTTACTGCTTGTAGGTGTTGCTTCTAATGACAACATTTATTGCCCATCCCCAACTACCCTTGAGAAAATGGCAGTGAGCTAGTTTTTTGAACCATAGCAGTCCTCCAGCTAAAGGTATTTTGCACACTCTGTCCAGGTAGGGACTTCTATAGTTTCGGAGTGACAATATATTTCAAAGTCCAGATGGTATGCAAACTGGTGAGGAACCTGGACATAATGGTGTTTCCATACCCTTTGTCGTTGGCGGTAGTGGTTGTGGGTTTGCAAAAGGCAGTTGGAGTAACCTAGACAAGTAACTGAAGTTTATTCTTATAAATGGTGCATTTTGCAACCAGTGCTGAAGGAATGGTTGTTAGGGCAGCAGACTGGGTGCTAAGCATCTTGCTCGGTCTTGAGTGTTGAAGCTGCACAAATCTAGGCAAGTGAAGAATATTCTATCAAACATCTGATGTGTAGAAGGTGGAAAGGGACTGGGGAATCAGGAGGAGTCACAAAATACAATCTATCTTTTTTTTTTGCTGCGGGATGGTAGGGGGCATTTTCAACTCAAAGCAATATGCGTGGCTCCCCCTTAAGCCACTGTCATCCATGTCTTCACTAAAGAATAAAATTTCACCCTTCAAAAGTCCATCACACCTTCAAAGAAATGAAAACAACCAGAGTTCTTCTGTTGCATCATCATTCTACCCCTATCTCATTCTTGGATGTCTATCTCTGTGTTCCTGACCTTTGTACAACTTATTGCAAAATCCCACATAGAATGGGGATTCCTTTCTCTTGCTGACATTGCAAAAAATGCCTTATAAGTGGTGAGTATGTGTATTTTTCCCTCAATCTCGGGTCCACTACCAGAGACCTGGGAGCTTGAGGTTTCGGTACAGTAACTTTGCTGTACCTAGTAGTGCAGTTGTCTGGACTGGGATCTCAGATGTTGTTCCCAGGATTTGTTGGAGCCACTTTCCTAGTGCAGATGTCACAGCTCCAAGTGCTCCTATCACCACCGGGATTACTCTGGCTTTAACCTTCCACATCCTTTCTGCCTACTCTTTCAAACTGGTATTTCTCCAGCTTCTCACATTTTTCCTTCCTGCTGTTACTGTCATTCAGGATTGCCACACCTCTTACTATGGCTTTCTTCTCTTTCTTGTCCAGTATTACCATATCTGGTTGGTTATCAGTCTGTATTGAGAAGTCCCAGAGGATCTTGGCTCTGTCATTCTCCACTACCTTCCCGGGTATTTCCCATTTGGACATGGGAGTGTCCAATCCATACTCAACACAGATATTCCTGTACATGATTTCTGCAAGTTGGTTGTGCCATTCAGAGTATCCTGTACCTGCCTGTATTTTAAACCCTGCTACTTTGCACTGTACTGCTACCGCATTTAAAAAAAAATCATGACATATGTGAGTGATGATAAATCTGATTCTGATATGGGTCTCTGTTGTGGACTGAGAATGGGCAGGGGGCAGGGAGAGGGGAATGAGTGGGAAGCACCAGAGAGACATCTGCAATGATCAATAAACCAATTGTTTGGAATCAAATGACTTTGCCTTGTGTCTCAGGGCTGGGTGTGTCTGTACTTGCGCCACCCCCCCGCCCCCCCCGCCCCCCCGCCCCTGGCATTCCTTCTCTGCCACCTGCCCACACCCCTCCCATGGCAATCCACCCTCACCATTCCAAACACTCTCTGCTCCCACCAGATTTACAAACTCACTCTCTGCTCCACATTAACAAATAGAGTACTCTCTATACATCCTAGCTACTGTATGTGCCTAAGCACTTAGAAACATAGAAACATAGAAAACCTACAGCACAATACAGGCCCTTCGGCCCACAAAGCTGTGCCGAACATGTCCTTACCTTAGAAATTACATAGGGTAACCCATAGCCTTCTATTTTTTCTAAGCTCCATGTACCTACCCAGGAGTCTCTTAAAAGACCCTAATGTATCCGCCTCCACTACCATTGCCAGCAGCCCATTCCACGCAGTCACCAGTCTCTGAGTAAAAAAAATTTACCCCGACATCTCCCCTGTACCTACTTCCAAGCACCTGAAAACTGTGTCCTCTCATGATAGCCATTTCAGCCCTGGGAAAAAGCTTCTGACTATCCACATGATCAATGCCTCTCTTCATTTTATACACCGCTATCTGGTCACCTCTCATACTCTGTTGCTCCAAGGAGAAAAGGCCCAGTTCACTTAACCTATTCTCATAAGGCATGCTCCCCAATCCAGGCAACATCCTTGTAAATCTCCTCTGCACCCTTTCTATAGTTTCCACATCCTTCCTGTAGTGAGGTGACCAGAACTGAGCACAGTACTCCAAGTGGGGTCTGACCAGGGTCCTATATAGCTGCAACATTACCTCTCGGATCCGAAACTCAATGCCACGATTGATGAAGACCAATGCACCGTATGCCTTCTTAACCACAGAGTCAACCTGCATAGCAGCTTTGAGTGCCCTTTGGACTTGGACCCCAAGATCCCTCTGATCCTCCACACTGCCAAGAGTCTTACCATTATTACTATATTTTGCCATCATATTTGACCTACCAAAATGAACCACTTCATATTTATCTAGGTTGAACTCCATCTGCCACTTCTCAGCCCAGTTTTGCATCCGATTGATGTCCTGCTGTAACCTCTGACAGCTCTCCACACTATCCACAACACCCCCAACCTTTGTGTCTGCAGGAAATTTACTAACCCATCCCTCTACTTCCTCATCCAGGTCATTTATAAAAATCACAAAGAGAAGGGGTCCCAGAACAGACCCCTGAGGCACACCACTGGTCACCGACCTTCATACAGAATATGACTCCTCTACTCTTTGTCTTCTGTGGGCAAGCCAATTCTGGATCCACAAAGCAATGTCCCCTTGGATCCCATGCCCCCTTACTTTCTCAATAAGCCTTGCATGGGGTACCTTATCAAATGTCTTTCAGAAATCCATATACCTTCATTCTCTACCTTCATCAACGTGTTTAGTCACATCCTCAAAAAATTCAATCAGGCTTGTAAGGCACGACCTGCCTCTGACAAAGCCGTGCTGACTATTCCTAATCATATTATGCCTCTCCACTTATTTGTGTCACTTATTTGAGAGAACTCTTAAAGAACAAAATCAAATCAAGGGAATAGCTGGGGTTTTCTTCATTTATTTGGCACACTATGCCACTTAATTGGGACAGGAAACTGTTGCTGAACAGTTTTTAACTACATCAGTTGCGTGAACTTGCATGGCCTGAGACACTACACTGTGCTTACAGTGAACAGTTTCTAACTAGTGACAGTAAAGTGTATTTGCATGGACATTAGACCTTGCACCGTGCTTAGAACAATCAGTTTTTTAAATTGCACCAGTTACGTTTGCTTGTGTTCAAAAGCTGTGATTTTTGTCACTGATCGTTGGCAAGAAATAAGCACTAAGAAAATCCAGAACTGTTTTGCTTACAGTGGTTTCAAGCATTCAGGCTCGGAGATGACAGAAATGACCAGGAGTGAAAATAAAATGACTTCAATACTTCCTGCAGTTAGGAACTAAGAAGAATTTTAAGGTATCAACAATCATTTTATATTTTATAACAAATATGAAGATTTGGAGGATGCTATTGTTGAAAGCTTTGTATGAAGGCAGTCCATTATCTGCATGAGGTGTCTGCAGTGATTTTGTTCATTTACAGCCAATCAAAATAACTTGGTAGCATACACTGGATAAATTCCTCCATCAATAACTATTAGGATGTTGTGATAGTACTATAGTAGTAATGGTAGTGTTCTCATTTGTTCTGTATTTCATTAAATACATAACTTGTTACTCAGTTGTAGCTTGTCTTTTTTATACCCTTTTAACTACTTCCATGAAACTTCGCTTAGTTGGGGCAGCCGCTTATTTGGGCAAAATGTACTGGTCCCGATGTGTCCCAGTGAACTAAAATCCAATGTCTATACACAACAATTTCTCTTTCAAAAACAGCAACAAACAATTTGTTGTTGAAATCAATGGGTTAAGCACATCCATGGGAGGGAAGCTATTGTCAGTGTTTTGGGTTGAAACTTTGTATCACAAGTTTTGATGCAGGGCTTTGATCCATAATGTTGGCAATTCCATTCCTCCTGCAGATGCTGCTCAACCCATTGATTTCCTCCATTTAATTGTTCCATTTTCTGTCATCTGCTGTCTTGTTTCCCCCTTTTCACAGTAACTAAAGAATGAATTTCTTTCACTGTGTAAAGGCAAATCATCTCATCAAGCCTGGGTAGGTGAAGATTTGTTCTGTAATGGAGAAATTGAGAACTGTGGTTTAGGTGAGAGCCAAGCATAATTTGCCAGTTACTGGAACATTGAAATTGCCACCTATCATCTCTGCGCAAATGAAGTAGAAAGCAAAAGAAGGATTAAATGTAAATTTGACTCACTCCTGATTCCCCAAAGCCTTCCCACTTTCAACAAGTTAGATGTATGATTGAATATCCCTCACTCTTACTCTTTTACCAATTCCCTTACGTTTTGAATTCCCTGCTTACCGACTCTGCTGCTGGTGGAAAGTTTCATTATTTATTGTCAAAACCTTTCATGTTTTGGATGCTTTCCGCGTCTCTCTGTTACTTTTCTCATATCAGCTTTGACTGTATTTTATTAACATACCCTTTGCTGGCTTTAGTTATCATTCGATGTAAACTGCTGAAAAATTCTGGATCTTCCACTCTCCTGCATACTCTTCCCCAGCACCATTTTTCTAACTGATCTTTCCCCACCAGTACAAAAGTAAGTTGAATAAGCTGCCAAGTGTAAGGTGCTTTCAAATAACGAGGCAAAGAATAACAATAGAGGGGAGAATAAATCTTCCTATGCAGCAGCAATGAGCTGAAACAAAAGCAGAAACAGTTACTAGCATCTGACTCATATGTGAGCAGTGCATACTCTGTGACCCCCCTGGAGCTTCTCTGTACCAAGAATTTGCTTCTCTTATGATGTATCCAGGCCTCTGCTGGTAGTTACAGCACAATCTATGATTACCAATAGCACCAAGGCAGCTCAGTCAAACAAAAATGCAGAAGGCAGTCAAAGAGAAATCAGATGGCAACTCACGTCTGGGTCCAAAAACTGGGAAGATGTTACTGAGATAAAAAGAGAGAGTCGAACGTTGATGGAACTGATAACGGCGAGGATTGAAATGCACCAGCGCTGGTCTTCAGAATACGCCATCCCCTCAGACACTCCCCTTGAACCGCAGCCAGTCACGATGTGCCTTCATCCACAAACAGACACACAGACACACAGACACACACACGCACACATACACATACACACACCGTGAGGGAGCTGAGTGATTGATGAGCTGAAGCCGGGTTGACAGAATTCACATCTGTCCCTGAGCTGGCTGCCTCTTGCAGCTTCACGGTACAGAGGGCCTGCACTGCACCTTGGGGAAATCATTAATTAATTAAATGCGTCTCCTTTTACACACAGACTGGAGACCAACAACGATCAACAAAGCAAAGAGCGTTGGCAGATTCCTTTGGTACTAAAACAACTGAGTTTCTGTTTTCACGGCATTCTTATTTTGCATCAACCTGTGCTATTTACATGGGAGTATTTCAGGAGTTAGCTTACAGGTAAGTCTTGTTTCTTTCGGAGCACTCTGAGGTGGAGAGCTGGGGAACATAGGAACTTAGAAACAGGAGCAGGTTCTTCAGTCCCGGAGCCTCGTCAATTAGATGAACTCCATTTACTGCCATTGATCCCCTTATCATTGATGTCCTTAACAACAGAACGCATTCTGATCAGAATTTCATCGTCAGAGGAACATTGATTTTTACAGGTAATCGTATATCAGATGTTTGTTAAATGATGTCATTCCCTTTGAAATGTTTTTTTTTGGTTCCATCCTCTTTTCGCAACAACCACCTGCTAAGCAGGAAGTATTTACTTCTCCTGCTCACACTGAGTCTTATTGCTTCTGCTTTCCTATCACCTGATCCGGTCCCAGTCTTTCCAGTCCCCAAGGATGGCAAAAATCCAGTACCATGATGATCCTGAAAGTGACGCCCAAGGTCTCTGACTTTCTGGTTTCACCTGGCCTCAACTCTCTGATAGTTAAAAGCTTCCAGTTCTCTGATCAGTGACCATCCAGTCTTACCCTGATGTATTGATTGTCTCCAGTCCCATTCACTGGTATGCTGATTCTTCCACTGCCCAGACCTTCTGATTCCCTGTCTTTCAGGCCAAGGCTTCCTTTGAAGATTTAGCCCTTCTAAGCCTGGGAACCTAACTTTTGAGGGAGTGCAACGTAGGTTCACGAGGTTAATTCCCGGGATGGCGGGACTGTCATACGATGAAAGATTGGAGCGACTGGGCTTGTATACACTGGAATTTAGAAGGATTAGAGGGGATCTGATTGAAACATATAAGATTATTAAGGGATTGGACACGCGAGAGGCAGGAAACATGTTCCCGATGTTGGGGGAGTCCAGAACCAGAGGCCACAGTTTAAGAATAAGGGGTAGACCATTTAGAACGGTGTTGAGGAAAAACTTTTTCACACAGAGGGTTGTGGTTCTGTGGAATGCTCTGCCTCAGAAGGCAGTGGAGGCCAATTCTCTGGATTCTTACAAAAAAGAGTTAGATGGTTCTCTTAAAGATAGCGGAGTGAAGGGATATGGGGAGAAGGCAGGAAAAGGGTACTGATTGTGGATGATCAGCCATTATCACAGTGAATGGCGGTGCTGGCTCAAAGGGTTGAATGGCCTACTCCTGCACCTATTGTCTATTGTCTATTGTCTAGCACACTGATGCTGACCCTGTTTTCCAAGTTTTCATACTAAGTGTCCTTAAGGTGCCAATCTTCCAGTCAACTGGCTTGAGCCTTTGATAGCCAGCAGAAGCACACTGACCACACTTGGCTCTGGCCTTGATGGTCAGACACTTGAATGATGTCACCAGTCCCACCACTCAATTCCCATGCACAAATCCCCTTGTGGAGAGATTGGATCTTGCCCTGATCAAGACTCCAAACACTGGCCCTCAATCTCTCTTTTGTCCTGATCAGTTCATGGATACAGTTGAGGCATTTTCTTCCACTGTTGGGCAGGGTACAAGAAGTGTACTTTTAATTCAGTTGCAGTCAAATCTTTCAATTTTTAGGCCGATATATTTGATGAGTATCAAACAATTGAAATCATTTTAGAGTTCCACACATTCAAATATGACCATTAAATTTGTAATTGATATTAATATTCCTCCACAAAATATTGATGACCTAATGTGATCTATTCACTCAGTATAACACAGGATTCTAAACTTTACTGGGAATCAATAGCAGGTAAATATGTGAGTAACTGTACAAGCAATTTATTAAATGCCAGTAACACTTTCTATAACATACTTCTTTCAGACTCTAGGATTACTTCAATAGTATTAAAAGTATCATAACTGCATTCAAATTTATTCTGTTTCAACCTTGACTCTGTCAGCAGGTTATGCATTAAGCCGGAGTGTATGGGGCATCAGGGAGGGGTAGCACCGCTGTTGGGGGAACATGTCGCGTCCTTTTCAGGGCTGTTTGCCCACCTTTGGTCCCCACCTGGCACTCGGCTCTCACCTGTGGCTCCCCGTAGCTGTTTGCATGTGACAGCGGCCACATCCCGGGCAACGGCTTCGACAAGCCGGCTAAACAAGGTGAGGATAGCCGATGGGTCGCAAACCCTCGGTGAGATAGTGAGTTGTCTATTCCAGCATGTGAAGACAGACTACGGCGGATTGAGCGAACGAGACCAATAGAAGGTCCAACAGTCAAGAAGGTGGTTTCTGCAAGCGCCGTGGATCGCGTAGAGCACGACAAGAGACAGAAGATGTCCTGGTCATCCACTGCACCTAGTCCCATCTCCAGCTGTCCCGACTCTTGTCTTGCCACTGGATCCAGATGGGAGCTGGGAAGAGAGAGTGAGGCTGATGCTGTGCCACTCTCCCTCACGTAAATCCAAATCAAGTCTCGGCTAGTCTCGGCACCATGAGCCAGCTGGTGGCGTAGTGGCAACAGCGCTGGACTTCGGGGCGAGAGGTCACGGGTTTGAATCCGGCCGGCTCCCTTGCACGCTTTCCATCTGTGCTGGGTTGAGTGTCGAGCTAGCAACTCCACTTCATAAAAAGTACTAATGGTGTCCAGGTCTTCATCGATGTCGATGGACGAACCCTATATATGCATTAAGCCTCAGACCAGGAATATACTGTAAACTAAACAAGACAGCATATAGAGGGCTGTGTACATCTTGAATGAACATTGGTAAAAAGTAATATGTATCTCTCTATATCTGGAACAAACATTTAATATGAATAACATTAGCAAGAAAATAAATTACTTAAATTAGAAGTCATCATAGTTTGTGGACTGTGCAGTTTCCACATGGCAATGGTGACTGTATTTTAAAAGTGGAGACATGCTGGTATCATGAAGAACAACATATATTTTACTTTGCTCTCAAATTGTTTTATTTTACCTTCCTTTAATCAGCACCATCCACATGAGATCTGCTTCCCATGCTGGTCCTGCTGATTATGGTCCAGAATGTTATGGTCCAAAAGGTCCAAAAGATTGAAAACAATTTGGCAAATTGGATTAAAGTGAGCTTGGTGATTGTCAAGTGTTGCTTTTTGTGATTAGAGACTTGCAAGCAGTGTGGCATTGTAGGGATCAGTGCTGGGGCCCTTGCTGTTTGTTTTATACCTGAGTGATCTGGATATGGGTGTAGAAGGATTGATTAATAAGTGTGCAGATGTCAGGAAAATTGGTGGTGAGAAGGGTATTCAATGGTCAGCCATAGACTGCATTCAAGAATAGATACTGACCTTCTACTTCAGAATAAAAGAAGCCGTCACTTGTGCAGCCCACAGATCTGTGATATTTCACATGTCAGGGGAAATAAATCACCAAAACCTGCACGTTTGATCACACAAGTCCATGGGAACATATTAAATTGTAGCCAATCTCCTACCACTGTACCTTTTATCCAATTTCAGTAACAATGGGATGAATTGCACCATTCTGTGCTGTATCATTCTGTTTCCACAATGTTTGAATGGTTCAGTGCCAGGCCAAGGTATATAGCATTTCAAAAATTAAAACTTCAGAGTATTAACAGATTCAGAATTTGTAGCTTAGGATTTCTGCACATTATAGTCCTGATATGAAATATACTCAAGTGTTTAATCCCAGATTGATTAGTAATTCCTGAACTAGTGGCCCAAAGCCATCAAGAAGAAGTCTGTATTTGCTAATGACTACACAAAATGTTCCCATTTACATCAGCAGGTTCTCCCTGCAGCAACGAAAGGATGGAAGCCATGTAATCAGCATCTTGGCTTTAGGGTTCTCCATGATATAATACTGTGTCATCAAATCAGTGTCAGAACAAGCCTTGTCCACTGGTAACACACAAAACCTTTAATAACTGGCTAAACTAATTTCCTTTTTATTGAATTGTCAGGCAGTCAAAAACCATGTAGAATGTTAATGACACTCAGAAACATTCAAGAAAAACTATGAACTATTAATTAAAGCAACACACATCAAAGTTGTTGGTGAACGCAGCAGGCCAGGCAGCATCTCTAGGAAGTCTCGACTTCACCGCACCTTGTTCCCATTCCAACCTCACTCCTTCGGAACGCTCTGCTGTCCACTCCCTCCGCACTAAATCTTTACCTGCTGCGTTCACCAGCAACTTTGATGTGTGTTGCTTGAATTTCCAGCATCTGCAGAATTCCTGTTGTTAACTTTAATTAAATCAAATTTAAACCATTAATAATCAAAGTATTAAAACTCTTAAAATAGTTTAAATTGTATTTAATGAATGAAACATTCTGTATTGAGGCAAATTAGAGTGGATAAGCCCTCGGGGCCTGACAAAGTGTGCCCTGGACCATGTGGGAGGTCAGTGCAGAAATTGCAGGAGTCCTGGCAGAGCTATTTAAAACATCCTTAGCCACAGGTGAGATGCCAGAGGACAGGGGGATAGTTAATGTTGCATTGTTCAATAAAGTCTCTAAGAATAAGTAGGAAAATTACAGCCTAATGTCAGTAGTGGCTAAATTATTTGGTGGTATTCTAAGGATATATAAATATTGGATAATCAGGGATAATTAACGTGGTGTTGTGTGTGTTGGGTCATGTCTAACCATTGAGGAGGCCATCAGGAAAGTTGAAGGAAAGGCAGTGGACATAGTCTACATGCACTTTAGCAAGGCCTTTGACAAAGTCTTGCATGGGAGGTTGGCCCAGAAGTTTTGGTCGCTTAGCATTCAGGACAAAGTAGTAATTAGATTCCACAATGGCTTAGTGGGGGAAGCCAGAGAGTGGGCTAGATAGTTACCTCTCTGACTGGAAGCAAGTGACTCGTGGTGCATCGCAAGGGTCAATGCTAGGTCTGCTGTTGTTTGTTTGCTCTGTTAATGATTTGACTGATGATGTGGTAATCATTAATCATCAAATTTATAGAATCATAGAGTCATAGAAATCCACAGTACAAGAACAAGTCCTTTGGCCCATCTAGTCCATGCCTAGTCCCTTCCAGACTGCACCTGGTCCGTAGCCCTCTATATCCCTCCTATCCATGTCCAAATTTCTCTTAAATGTTGAAATCAAACCTGCATCCACCACTTGCCCTGGCAGCTTGTATCACACTCTCACCACCGTCTGAGTGAAGAAGTTTCCCCTTATTTTCCCTGTAAATATTTCACATTTCACCCGTAAATCATGACCTCTATTTTGAGTCTTACCTACCAAAAGCCTGCTTGCATTTACCCTATCTATATACCTCACAATTTTGTATACCTCTGCCAAATCTCCTTTCCGTCTTCTATGGTCTCGGGAATAAAGTCTTAACCCATTTAACATTTCCTTATAACGCAGGTCCTCAAGTCCTGGCAACATGCTTGTAAATTTTTTCTGCACTCTTTCAATCTTATTGACATTTTTGCCTGTAGTTAGGAGATCCAAACTGCAAACAATACTCCAAATTAGGCTTTACCAAGGTACTATACAATTTCAATATAAAATCCTAGCTCCTGTACTCAATGCATGATAAATTTACAGATGACACCAAGATTTGGGGCATCGTGAGTAGTAGGGAAAGGTGATCAAATATTGCAACATGATCTGAACCAGCTGGAAAATGGGCTGAAAAATAGCAGACAGATTTTAATGCAGACAAGCTTGAGGTATTGCACTTTGGGAGGACCAACCAAGGTAGACTTATAGTGTGAACGGTAGGTCACCAATGAATAGAGCAGAGCAGAGGGATCAAGGAGTACAAATCCATAATTCCTTGAAAGACTCGTCACAGGCAGATAGGGTAATAAAGAGAGCTTTTGGCAAATTGAGTGTTGAGCACAGGAGTTGGGATGTTATGCTGAAGTTGTATAGAACATTGGTGAGGCCAAATTTGGAGTATTGTGTGTAATTCCGGTCACCTACTAACAGAAAACATACCAACTAGATTGAAAGAGTACAAAGAAAATTGACAATGATGCCCCCAGTATTTGAGTTATAAAGAAAGGATTTAGTTCCCTGAGGTGTAGGAGAATGAGAGATTTGATAGAAGTATATAAAATTATGAGAAGTATAAATAGGGTGAATGCAAGCAGGTTTTTTTTCCACTGAGGTTGGGGTGAGAATAGAACTAGAGGTCATAGGTTAAAGGTGAAAAGTGAAGTGTTTCAGTGGCACCTGAGGGGGACCTGCATCACAGGGTGGTGCAGGTATGGCACGAGCTACCAGTAGAAGTGATTGACGGGAGTTTGATTGCAACATTTAAAAGAAGTTTGGATAAGTACATGGATAGGAGGGGTATGGACAGCTATGGTCCAGGTGCAGGTCAATGGAACTTGGCAAAATAGAAGTTTGGCATGGACTAGATGGGCCAAAGGGCCTGTTTCTGTACTGTAGACCTCTAATGCTCTAATATAAAAATACCACCATCATCTAAAATAATCTGAAAATGTAATCACTTCAGCCTTCTTGACCTTCCCGCCCATTGCAAACCTGCCGTCTCCCCTTAAAATACTGCCCTGATCCCAATTCTACAAACCAGTCATAGGTGGAGCATCATCTTCAGGAACTTCTCCACACAATCTGCGTTCTTGAGCCCCTTCTAATTCTGGTCTTTTGAAAATTTAATGTCAGTACTCTGAAATTATGCAGCTTCAATACATGTCCTGCAGCTCAGGTAAAAGACCTTCAACTTGAAATGTGAACTCGGTTTTTCTCTTTCCACTGTTGTTTGCCCTGCAGAATATGCCCAATATTTTCAGTTTTTATTGAGATCTTAGATGTATTCAGACTCAAAAATGCAAATTCTCCTGATCATGCTCCTATCACACACATCTCACCGAAACCTTTGATTTTTTTTCAAATTTCAGCTCACAAAATCTCCAGACCCATCACTCTTACACTTGTTCACTATAAGACCATAAGATATTGGAGCAGAAATCGGCAATTTGATCCATCAGGTCCACTCTGCCATTCAATAATGGCTGTCTTATTTTTCCCCTGAATTCCATACTCCTGCCATCCCCCTCCATAAACTTGTCACCATTAATAATCGTGAGCCTATCAACTGCCACTTTAAGTATACCAAATGACTTGGCCTCCACAGCTATCTGTAGCAATGAATTTCACAGATTCACCACCCTCTAGCTAAAGAAATTCCTCTTCATCTCTGTTCTAAAGGGGTGTCCTTATATTCTGAGGCTGTCCTCTTTGGTCTTTGACTCTCCTACTACTGGAAGCAACCTCTCCAATCCAGACCTTGAACTACATTGGATCACTGAATCAAAATCAGCTGGCATAACTGCTTCAAACCTTCCTGCCTTTCTTATCTCTCCCCAAAAACTGTGTTCATTTAGTTTCTGTCAAACGCACATCACAAGTTCCTTCTGCCCTAACATTGATGAGAAGCGTTCAGCAGGGTGGAGGTCCTCCATAGCCTAATGAAGATCTAATTTAAAATTTCCCTATTTAAATTTGATGGACTTAGCCTAAGTACTTTTGGTCTACCAAGAGAAACTGAAAAATTGCGCACTAATTTTTTGTGGAAGACCAGCTATAATTTAAACTAGTCAATGAATATATCTAAGAGAATGAAACAAGTTTGGTGAGAAACCAAAGAAATGTTTTTGGTTCTATTACAGAGGCTATTTATGATACAAGGGAATCATCTATATTTCAATGTATAAAATAGAATGGGAAAAACACTTTCCTTATTAATTTACTTTTGACTAAAGTTAGGAGACAAAACATGATTCTCCTAGCAGTGCCATCACCAGGTATTGACAGGGGAGGGGGTGGGGATAGATTGGGGGAGGGGGTGGGGATGGATCAGGGGAGGGGTGGGGATAGATCGGGGAGGGATGGGGACGGATCAGGGGAGGGGGTGGGGATGGATCGGGGGAGGGTGTGGGGATAGATCGGGGGGGTGGGGATGGATCGGGGGGCGGGGATGGGGATGGATCGGGGAGGGGGTGGGGATAGATCGGGGAAGGGGTGGGGATGGATCGGGGAGGGGGTGGGGATGGACCGGGGGGGGGGGGCGGGAGTGCACATTCAGCTTTTAAACTCCAAACAGCTTTGAAATGTGGAGACTTCAACAGGTGACATTAGTCAGGGATCTGCAAAGAAAAATCTTCAAAAAGATTGTAAGCTTATGGTCTAGGATAAATGGCACTCAAAGCAGCTCATGAAAGATTACCATCAACTAGAATATAATATAAAAGTCAAGATGTAATGTTGAGACTTTATAAAGCTCTAGTGAGGCCTCACTTGGAGAATTGTGAGCAGTTTTGGGCCACTTATCTTAGAAAGGGCGTGCTGAAACTGGAGAGGGTTCAAAGGACAGTCATAAAAATGATTTCAGGATTGAATGGCTTGTCATATGAAGAGCATTTGATGGCTCTGGGGTTTTTCCCAGGGCTGAAATGGTTAACACGAGAGGGCACAGGTTTAAGGTGCTTGGAAGTAGGTACAGAGGAGATGTCAGGGGTAAGTTTTTTTACGCAGAGAGTGGTGAGTGTGTGGAATAGACTGTTGGCGACGGTGGTGGAGCCGGATACGATAGGGTCTTTTAAGAGACTCCTGGATAGGTACATGGAGCTTAGAAAAATAGAGGGCTATGGGTAACCATAGGTAATTTCTAAAATAAGTGCATGTTCGGCACAGCATTGTGGGCCGAAGGGCCTGTATTGTGCTGTAGGTTTTCTATGTTTCTATGTTCTACTAAAACAAGTGAATTGAGGGGCTGTATTGGGAGAATTGAGGAGAATGTTAAGCAATTACAGTCAAAAACAAATATTCCGGTACATTTCATAGCTGATGCATCTGTGAGAAAATTCGCTTTAAATTTACTCAAATTAGGAAAAAGAGAAATTAAAGACAAACTGAAGAGAAATTATTTCGGTGAAAACTTGGGCTAAATTGCTACATCATGATCTGATGAAAGCTGTTTTCCCAAATGTCACTCAACACTGATTGATCTATCAATGGTTGTATTAAGACTAATTTTAGTTCTAAAAGTGACAGGTGAACAAAAGCTCCGTTTTGAATCTTTCAGGAAAAAAGTACTGATGAGGGTGCACATTTTCCTGTCATCACTTGGTGTGCCATTGCATAATCTTGAACTAATCATGCTACTCAGCAGTGTGGATCCACAAATACAATGCACCAGTACAGGACTATCAGTTCAAAAAATTACTACCGCATATAACTGAGGCTATATAATCACTGTCAATGCTTTTGGGGTAGATGTCTTCATCCCTCAGATACCAATTGTCCCATCTAATTTACCTTTTTAATTAAAGCAATTTCAGACCCTTGTTGAATTTAATTGTGCCAAGAGCATTAGTGTGGTACAAGGACAATTACTGATGTAGATGGCCTTACCCTTGAAACTAATTGCTTTTGCTATAGTCATCTATATGTTGGATACTCCAGAGTTGTAGATAAAAATAGCTTGCATATTTTTACAACTAGTTCCAAAGAAAACAATATAGTGTATCCTGAAGCAGTTCAACAATGAAATCAAGGAAATTCATATATTGCGCTTAATGTACTTAAGAATAATTATTGTATACATATTTACTTTTACTGTGTACATAATTATAATTGCCTAATTATATCCTTCAGGGAATAATTATATAATCAAGTTAGATTTTATTTCATTGGCAAGGAGTGTTATAAAATCCAAATGCATGGAAATAAGTGATTACTAACCTAATCACCTGAGCAACATTGGGTATAGCAGCATGTTCAAAATAAACAGAAGAATTTTAGATTTGAGTGCAATTCTTTAAAAATGTGAAGGACAAACATTATACTGTTGGATAGCATTTTGGTATACAAAAACTTGAAGAATTTTCTTTTAATATTGTTCTGCTGTTGATAATTGCATGGCATGATTCAACAACAAAATATAATAAATGAATTTAATCTTTCTTTTGTGTTGAGGGGGATATTAAACTGGCTGTGAAGTAAACCCTTTATTGTTTGATTAAAAAGGGGGTTATATGATTTGCAAAATCTACCTAAGTGTGCAATTGCTTTTATTTATCCCTTGGCTTGACTTTTGGTTCTTTCACGGAATCACAGACTAATTTAGAACATTTTCCCAAGCAGCCTATGATAATTCTAGGATGATAATTCTAGGTCTGTACATTCAGGAAATATGTTGATTTCACGGGTGGTGTCAGAGATGGCCATTTACCAGTTGTAATTACTGTGGCTTTGTTGACTTGTGGTAAACCTCCATAAGTGGTGTTCCAGATCTTATTTTATTTTAATGACTCCAAACCAACAGGTTGAGGCAACTAGGCAGAGGAAAATATCTAAGCATTTGGGGTTACCAAAGAATGTCAGTCTTCTTTGTGCAAAAAAAAATTCTGCTATTGTGAAATTTCTGCTTCATTTCAAATATTTTAAAGCAAAGGTTAAGAATCATGGAATCAAGTAACCTTTCATCACCTCAAAAAACCTTTAGAAGTTATTTAATTAACTTTTACTTGTGGTACTGCTGAGGGAATTCAGTACTGTCCATAACAGGCCTTAGAATCGGAGCTCATACTTGATCACCCGTAAGACCAGAAGACATAGGAGTAGAATTAGGCCATTTGGCCCATTGAGTCTACTCCACCATTCCATCATGGCGGATTTATTATTGTGCTCAACCTATTCTCCTGCCATCTCCCTGTAACCTTTGATGCCCTGACTAATCAAGAACTTATCTTTCTTTTTAAATCTTTTTATTGAATAAGTATACAAAAAGGTAAGCCATATAGGCACTAATACACTGTTAGAGTATAATAAAATTACAGAAGATATTAATACAAAAAAAATACTACAAACAATGTAATTTAAACATAACATACCAAGGTAACATAATAGTATACTAATTTTTATATATATATATCAATAGAGAAAAGGAAACCCCCCCCCCAAAAAAAACCCACCGTGCAACTAACTAAAAGCAAAGCAAAGCAATGGGCTAACTTGGAACCAAACAGAGTTAAAAAACTTAAAATCACGTCCTCAATCCCGACCTCCATTAAAAACAGTAAAAAAACAAGAAGGGTATATATTACATTAAATGAAAATATTGAATAAAAGATCTCCAGGTCTGTTCAAATTTAAATGAGGAGTCATAAAGATTGCTTCTAATTTTCTCCAAATTCAAGCATAATATCGTCTGAGAAAACCAAAAAAAGGTAGTTGGAGCATTAAGCTCTTTCCAATGTTGTAAGATACATCTTTTCGCCATTAAAGTAAGAAATGCAATCATTCTACGGGCTGAAGGGGAAAGATTACTGGAAATTTTAGGTAGTCCAAAGATAGCAGTAATAGGGTGAGGAGAGATATCTATATTCAATACCTTAGAGATAATATTAAAAATGTCTCTCCAAAAAGTTTCCAGAGTAGGGCAAGACCAAAACATATGAGTTAAAGAGGCTATCTGCCCCGGACATCTATCACAAAAAGGATTAATATGAGAATAAAAGCGCGCTAACTTATCTTTGGACATATGTGCTCTATGAACAACTTTAAATTGAATTAGGGAATGTTTAGCACAGATAGAGGAAGTATTGACTAATTGTAAAATCTGCCCCCAGTCATCCACGGAAATGATAAACCCCAATTCCTGTTCCCAATCTACCCTAATCTTATCAAATGGAGCTTTCCTAAGTTTCATAATAATATTATAAATCATAGCCGATGCACCTTTCTGACATGGATTAAGGTTAATTATAGTATCTAAAATGTATGTAGGAGGAAGCATTGGAAAGGAAGAAAGTATAGTACTTAGGAAGTTTCTAACTTGTAGATATCTAAAAAAATGTATTCTTGATAAGTTATATTTATTAGATAATTGTTCAAAAGACATAAGGGAACAATCTAAAAATAAATCCAAAAACCGTGAAATACCCTTAGTCTTCCAAATTTGAAAAGCACGATCCGTAAAAGAGGGAGGAAAAAATATGTTACCTAAAATAGGAATCGCTAACCCAAATTGATTAAGATCAAAAAATTTTCTGAATTGAAACCAAATACGTAAGGTATATTTAACTATCGGGTTAGACACCTGTTTAAGGCGTTTCAAATCAAAAGGAAGAGAGGAACCTAAAATAGAGCCAAGTGTATAACCCTGAAGAGATTATAATTCCAATGCTACCCATTTAGGAATGGATAGTATATCCTGGTCAAGTAACCAGAATTTCATATGTCAAATATTAATTGCCCAATAATAAAATCTAAAGTTAGGTAACGCTGAGCATCCATCTCTCTTAGCTTTCTGTAAATGTATTTTACCCAGTCTCGGGTTTTTATTTTGCCAAATAAATGAAGAAATTTTAGAGTCGACTTTGTCAAAAAAAGATTTTGGAACACAGATTGGTAATGACTGAAATATATATAAAAATTTTGGCAAAAAAAATCTTAACTGCATTAATACGACCAATCAAAGTTAAATATAAAGGAAACCATTTAGATGAAAGTTGAATAATATGGTCTATTAATGGTGAAAAGTTAATCTTAAAGAACTTATCAACTCACATTTTAAATATACTCGGACTTGGTCTCCACAGCCATCTATAGCATGGAATTTCATAGATACGTCACCCTCTGTCTGAAGAAGTCCTTTTCATTTCTGCTTTAAATAGCTTTCCCTTTACTCTAAGGCTGTGCACTCTGGTCTGAGATGTCTGCACTATTGGAAACATCCTTGTCACATCCAGCCTATCTAGGTCTTTCAATATTCAATAGGTTTCAATGAGATCACCCTTCATTCTACTAAACTCCAGAGAGTACATGCCCAGAGCCATCAAATGCAACTCATACATTTAACCCTTTCTTTCCCAGAATCATTCTTGTATTTTTCCTCTGGACCCTCTCCAATAGTAGCATATCTTTTCTTAGATAAGAGGTCCAAAATTGCTCACAATACTCCACGTGCAGTCTGACTAAAGCCTTAAAAAGTCTCAGCATCACATCCTTGCTCTTATATTTCAGTCCTCATAAAATTAATGCTAACAGTGCATTTGCCTTCCTGACTATTGACTCAGCCTGCAAATTAACCTTTAGGGAATCTTGAACAAGGTCTCTCAAGTCACTTTGCACCTCTGATTTTTGAAATTTCTCCTCACTTAGAGAGTAGTCCATTCCTTTATTCCTTGCACCAATGTGGATGACCATATACTTCCCGACACTGTATTCCATCTGCCTCTTCTTTGCCCATTCTCCCAATATGTCCAAGTCCTAATGTAGACTCCCTGCTTCCTCAGCACTACCTGCCCCTCCACCTATCTTTGTATCATCCCAATCCTGGCCACAAAATCATCAATTCTATCATCCAAGTCATTGACATATAATATGAAAAGAAGCGATCCCAATACTGAACCCTGCAGAACACCACTAGTTACTGGCAGCCAACCAGAATAGGCCCCTTTTATTCCGACTCTTTGCCTCCTGCCAATCAGCCAAACTTCTGTTTTTGCTAGTATTTTCCCTGTAATACTATAGGCTCTTATCTTGTTAAACAGCCTCATGTGCGGAACCTTGTCAAAGGCCTCTGAAAATCCAAATAAACAATATCCACTGATTCTCTTTTGTCTGTCTGTCTGGTTCATCTTTCTCTCTGAAAACAGTCAGAAACTGAACAAAACTTGCTTTATGTCAGAAAATTCTCACCTTGTGTAAATATCAAAGATATTTGCATGCATTGGACCCTTGTGCATCCCAAATTTAATCCTCTGCTCTGTCATTAAACTCAAGTATTCCCTCTCATTACCAATTTAGCTCTTTCCTGAAGGATCAATTTTATTCACCAAATACATTTACATTAATTAGAAATTTGTTGTGTTCTTCTTTATGACATTGTAATATATAATAAATGTTATTTTCAAAAAATTGTCCATGACTATATCTTTAACTTCTTACCCCAAAATCATCTTATGTAGCTTAATGCAATCTGTTTTTTGCTCGATCATTTACTTATGAACACTTCAGGATATTTTTGTATGTTAAAAGTGCTGTATCACTGGAAAGGACAGAAAATGCTCCACAGACCAAGCAGTAGCATCTCCTTCCTCGTTTTTCAGGTGCTTACTTACTCTGGAGAATAGTGAAATAACGTACCATCTAGGACATCCTTGGGATGTGGATAGTAACTGAAACACCCATGAAAAGCTTTTGCAGTGAGAGAGAACATTCAAATTCCAATGGACAGCACTGGAGGTTGGAATTGCTCCAGTAGTAAATTATGGTAAATAATTATGTGGTACTTGAGATATTCTACAGTGACTAGTTTACTCCCAATCCACTGTCCATTATATTAATCAAACACCATTGTCAAAATGCTTTGGATTCTTTATGGGACTTAGACAGCAATTTAAGAGATAAGTGTCATTTTAGATATCCTCCATGTCTTGGTTCCCAGCTCAATCCTTAATTTTTTGATTGTGCAGAAAACAGCCTTAATGATTTAACATAAGAACTCACTTTGCTGTTTGCAGGCCTCCTCATTGTTGATGTGTACCCAAGCTTGCGAAATTCAAAAATTGCAAAACTTCTTCTATTTTATGTACTGTAATCGAAAAATAAAATGTAGTTCAAATATAGAATTTTAGACAACGTGCAATTTAATCATCCCTTTCTCTCTCCTCCCTTAACATTTGGCAAAAACTTTCAGCCGCAGTAGATCTTTCTCAGGAAATTATGGATCAAAATCCAACGGTCTGATTTTTAGACAAAATAAATTGGCACATGGAGCTAATTAATTCAGAACGATCCTTCATACTTCTCAATATTTGCTGATGATCATGGAGTCACAGTAGGTTAAAATATTTAATTCATAATCTCGTTGAAGCATTGGCTTGCTGGTTGCTTTGACTTCCTATGACACTTGATGCTACCACCTCCCTATCCCTCTGTTCACCACTCCCATCCACACAGCATCTCTGGAAAAAGAAATAGAGTTAGTCCTTCAGGTTGGAAATTTTTCATTAGATCTGGGAAGTAGAAATTGGGACAAAAATTGATGAAACTCAGAAAATGGTGAAAAAATGTAATTTTAAGTTTCAGTAAAGGTGGTAGGAGTGGATAAGCTAGAGGGAATATCTGTGATAGGGTGAAACCAGCTCCTGTGGGTTATGGGTAGTTATGTTTCTCTGTCTGCATTACCGATTGTGTGACATGCACAGCAGGTCAGTCTAATTAAGCGAAGAGGGAATACATCATCCAAACTCACAGTTTTGGAAATTGCTTTATTATTGTCAGATGTGTTACATTTTGTAGCTTCAAAATATTAAACTAACTCAAAGGCAGACATGGAAGTCCAGAAATGTGGGTCGGACCTTGTGTTTACTTAAGGCGAAGCATGCATATATCACGTGGTAGTGTGATGACGTATACAATTAATGTATTTTTACATATAGCATGTAATTAGTTATTTAAAAGAACAAAAATGCTGAATCGACCAATATATACAAGATTATTCAAATATTATCGAAATATTAAATACACAACACTGCCCCCTGCTTAGCTATAAACTTCAGCTCAATACAGAAAGCACCTCAACTATATACACAGTATATTATATCATACAACTACAATATACTAACATTCACAGCACAGTCAAATTTAAATTGTCTCATTCAGGCCGAAAGATTTAATCACTGTGGAGGAATTTTTATACTTGTGGGATAACGTCTTTCCTGACAAAGGGGTTCATGCCATTTGGCACGTGAGATTTGTGGCTCTGAAACAGTGTCAGGTTCTGTGGCCTCCTCCATGTTGATTGTAAGAGTCGACTCTGAGATTGCGGGAAATGGTTCTGACTGTGGGAGCCAAATTTCTTCCCTAACAATTGCCGCTGCTCCCCTCAACTGATCTATGTGTCATCTCCAGATGACATTAGATGTAATCTCCATTGCGTAGGAGAGTGGTCCAGTTCTGTCCGTAATCCTTCTGAGTACCCACTCTTGATCACCTCTGTAGTCCCTTGCCAGGACTACTTGTCCAGGAGTGAAACATCAAAACTCCTTGTTTGAGGAGCCCTCAATTTCTCTCAGCTGTTTGTCCTGCATACTGCTTCTGAGATTGGGTTGGAGAAGATCCAACCAGGAGTACAAGGAATGACCCAGGAACAGCATGGCTGGTGAGCTGTTGTTGTGGGATATGTTGCATTGCGATATGCAAGGAAGAAATTGATGAGGTTCTGGTTCATTATTAGCATAATGCGATCTGCTGATGTTGATAGCAGTGCATTCTTTAGACTCTGGACAAACCTTTTTGCCAAGCTATTTGTAGCTGGGTGCTACAGTGCAGACATAATATGTCTATTTCATTCATTTTTAGGAATAACTAAAACTGGTCCCCCACAAACTAAGGTCCATTGCCACTGACTAAGTGTTCTGGAACACCAGTCCTTGAGGAGAGGCTTCTCAACACATCAATTGTGTGTGATGCTGTAGTGGAGGCTATTGGGAACACCTCTGGCCACTTTGTAGCTGCGTCCACAACTACCAAGAAATTTGTGCCCATGAATAGTCCGGCAAAATCCACACAAATCCTCTGCCCGGACAATGCAGGCCTTTCCCAGGGATGGAGAGGTGGTGCTCTGGGCATCTTCTGGACATGTTGGCATCCCATACAGTGCATGGCAAGCTGCTCGATCTGCTGATCTATCCCAGGCCACCAGGCAAAGCTTTTAGCTGGTCCCTGATACACGTGGTCCCACCTTGCCATGGACGGTGTTGGACTGGCTCTCCAAGGCAGCCCACCTCAGTGCACATCCCAAACTTCCATTAGCTGCTGAGATGGAGGACCTGGTTCTCCAACATGTAGTTCACCTCTTCAGTTTCCCTCGGGACATTGTGTCGGGCCTGGGCATACAAGTCGCCTCCTGTTTCTTGCCTGCCTTCTGCTTCCTCCTCAGCACCCAGTGAGTTTGTCCTCTGGCTATCATTCACAGACCGATGGTCTATCAGATAGAGCTAATCAGCAAACGGAGAAGTTTCTACAATGCTTCACTGCCTCTAACCCTTCCACATAGTCTGGGCCAAACTACATCCCTCCTCTCCTATGTCACCCTTGGAAGTGCTTCGTGGCCACCAACCCCCATTGTTCCCCGCAGAGGAGTCAACAGAAAAGGTCCAGTCCACCAGGGCCCCGGTTTGCTGAGGCCAGAATGCTTAGAAAAGGTCACAGAGGGCCATCCTAGCAGCCAACTGTGCCTACCCACTGCTGCATTTGGAGGTTCCCACATGCTTTTAAAGGACGATAATTATACCAGTGCCCAGTAAGAGCAGGGGGAGCTGCCTCAATGACTATCACCCCGTTGCATTCACATCTGCTGTGATGAAGTGCTTTCAGAAGATGGTCATGGCGAGAATCAACTCCTGCCTAAGCACGGACCTGAAGCCACTGCAATTTGCTTATCACCGCAGTAGGTCTACAGTGGATGCAATCTCATTGACTATCTACTCGGCCTCGGACTACCTGGGCATTAGCAATACTCAAGTCAGGCTGCTGTTTAATGACTACAACTCACCGTTCAATACAATAAAACCCTCAGTTCTAATCAACAAGCTCCAAAACCTGAGCCTCTGTACCTCCCTCTGCAACTGGATCCTTTACTTTTTCACCAGGAGACCATAGTCTGAGTGGATTGGAAATAACATCTCCTCCTCGCTGACAATCAATACTGGTGCACTTCAAGGATGCATGCTTACCCCACTGCTCTACTCTCTCCACACCCACGATTGTGTGACTAGACACAGCTCAAATGCCATCTATAAATTTGCTGATGACACAACTATTGTCAGAATTTTAGATAGTGATGAGGAGACATACAGGTGCGAGATGGATCAGCTGTTTGAGTGGTGTCGCAACAATAACCTTGCACTCAATGTTAATAAGACCAAGGAATTGACTGTGGACTTCAGAAAGGGGAAGTAAATGGTCTGAACAGAGAAGAGTAAAAGTTAAAAATTCAAGTTGCAGTTCCAAAAAGAGCATTAAAGTGCATGCTATTGATGAAAAGTCTAATAATGATGAGAGTGACGCAGGACTGGGTAACCTTGAGATTTATAATGTGAAAAGTGACAACAGACAAGCAGTATGACTTAAACCAGAAGTGAACGACAAATTAATTAAAATTGAATTGGGCACTGGTTCGGCTGTTTCAGTCATTCCACAAAATAAATTTGAATGCCATTTCACAGATATTGAGCTGAGGCTTGCAGATATCCAACTAAGAACTTAAGCTGGAGAAAAGATTATTTCTGTGGGAATGACATTCATAACAGTGAAATGCAACAACCAACAAACCACATTGAGCTTGCAAGGTGGTAAGAACAGAAGGGCCAGCATTATGGAGGGTGTGAGTGGCTGACACAACTACAGCTTGATTGGAGATCCATCCACCATTTACATGCCACATCCCCTGCAAAAGAGTCAACTGAAAGTAAACCGAAAGGTTCTGTATAATCCCACTGCAGTGTTCAAGGATGGCATTGGAAAATTCAAACATATCAAGTGTACAGCGATGGCTGGTTCTCTGCTTGCGAAGATCAGGAGAGAATTCCATTGCTGTAGGACTTTTCCTCCTGCCTACGCTGCATAGGTTTATAGTGAGGATCAGTGTGTGTGGGCTGCTTCCACTCTTTAGGCTAGGGCATGCTCCACAATGGCACAAAAAACTGCGATGACTGCGGCAACCACAAAGCATTGGAGACTTCCTTCTCCTAGACAGACTGTCTGGCAAGGCCAACAAGTCCCATCCACCCAGGTTTGGAATCGGAATTATCCTTCTCCTAAGCTGGCTGCCAAGCAAGGCCAATGAGCCCAGCCTGCCCGCCCAGCGAAACCGCTGGATACACGGTCGTGCCATGATATAGCAAACTCAGTAAGAAAAGGGACACCACATGAAAGTGTTGCTATGGGCACAGTAGCGTAGGAGAGGCCTATGCACTGCAAGTAACGCCAGCAGAACACACTACACTGACACTGAATCAGAAGCTCACCAATTTCCTCTTTTCATATCGCAATGCAGCACATTCTGCAACCAACAACTCACCAGCAGTACTGCTCCTGGGTTGTCCCCTGCATTCGTGCTTGGATCTCCTCAAACCCAATCTCAGAATGAGTATGTAGGACAAAGAGCTGAGGCAAACTGAAGGCACCTCAGACAGGGAGATTCGATGTTTCACTCTTGGACAAGCAACACTGGCAAGGGACTACAGACGCGATCAGAAGTGGGTACTTGGTAATATTAAGGACAAAACTGGACCGCTCTCCTACACAGTGGAGATTGCATCTGATATCATCTGGAGATGACACTTTAATCAGTTGAGAGGAGCAGAGGCAATTTTAGAGAAGAAAGGTGTTCAGAGATGTCAGAACCACTTCCTGCAAGCCCAGAGTCAACTTCTACAACAACCACGGAGGAGGCCCCAGAAGCTGAGATTGTTTCACAGCCACAATTCTCACCTGCCAAGCAGAGTGATCGCACTTGTCAGGAAAGATGTCAACCCTGTCAGATTTGTATGGGCAGGCACCTCCCAGTCTCTGCCCAGCTAATAGGAATTTCCCTCTGCCTACATACACCACCAGCTCACCATCTTCCTGTGCCCATGTTGGTTTCCTCTGAATGATCCCATTTACCTCCACATCCCAAAGATGAGCATTTTGATAGGGTAATCGGCCACTGTAAGTTGCCCCAAAATGCGTACGTCAGTAGTTGAATCTGGAAGGTGTTGTCGAGTATGTAGCAGAATGGAAATCGGATGTATTTATGTTTAGAGTACGTGGCTGGTTGATAAAGAAAGATTAAAGATTAACTTTATTTGTCACATGTACATCAAAACATACAGAGAAATGCATTGTTATTGTCAAATCAAATCAGTGATGATCGTGCTGGGCTGCTCACAGATGTCATTATACTTCATGCTCACAACTCATAAACCCAAATGTGTGTCTTTGGAATGTCGGAGGTTTTATTTTCTTATTGCCTTTAGAGTTTCCTGGAGCACTGAGGACAGTGAAGATCCACAAGGCACAGGCAAGTCAGTTCTTTGGAAAAGGAGGGGACTGTCTGGGTGAGTCGAATCCACATCTAATTTGCTATAATTACAGTAAAAGAAAAAGTAAGATCCAAACCCCAAAGCAAAGCAGATGAGGTCTGTGAGGTTTGGAGGCAAAAGACAGATTGCAGCCAGCTACATTAGATCTTTGAAAATGCCAACTAAACATGGGTATATCCTATGCATGTATACTGGTGAGTACACGGCTTTCTGATTTAATACTTAAGCTCCAGCTGAGAGCCAACATTTTTGCCAAGGCAATTCTAGAGAGACAACATTTTATTGAATTGAAATTAATTTCAGTGCTCAGAATGCATTTGAAACAGCGATAGCAATCTTAATTTCAAGGTATAGTGAGGCTGGTTGAAATAGCTTATTAAAAGCTAACGCATTTAGATCAGATTATGAGAACACTCAGTCCTCTTTTATTGTCATTTAGAAATGCATACATGCATTAAGAAATGATACAATGTTCCTCCAGAGTGATATCACAGAAGACAGGACAAACCAAAGACTAACACTGACAGAACCACATAATTATAACATATAGTTACAGCAGTGCAAAACAATACCATAATTTGATAAAGAACAGACCATGGGCCTAATTTTGGTCTGAATCCACTGTTGGGATGGTGTGTAGAAACATGTAACTCCAGGACATTATTTTGTATATGATTGTCTGCCTCAGTTGTGCATGATGGATTGGTAGTGAATAGGAAGCCCAATTTATTGTGTCACAGCTGAATTTGTGCCATTTGACCAATCATCCAAGATTAAAGGCAACATTTATTTCAAGCTAAAGGAGGAGTTGTAGTGAGAAGAAACACCTTAGCGGTCATATTGAATGCATCTTCTCTGCTTTGCCTTTCCCTTAATTTCTATTCATGGAGGGCTAAACAGAAAATCCATTTCACTTCCAAGAGCCAGTCAGGTGAAGCCTATTTGATTTTGACTACATGGTCAGATGCCGATAAGAAGGTTTATGAACAACTTAGTTTCTTTACAGTTTGCAACCAAAATAATGTATTGCATGGGAGTAATGTTTCCTTATTTTAAATTACAATTATTGATTTTATTTCTTTGCTTGATATCACCTTTAGCACTTGTCTGTATCCACATCAATACAGCATTGTCTCTTTGATTTTAGAAAAAATACTGGCTTAAGAATTCAGAATTAAAATCAGACAAAATGTTCCACGACTTACTTTTGTTGGCTGCTTGTGGTCCTGCCCACAAAAGGAGACAACATTTCCAGATCTAGCTGCTAAAAGCTTGTGGATTTCTGTTTCTCTGAAACACAGTGTGCTGTATGTGTTTATCTCTCCATCCATCCCACTAAGCCCCTACCTGAACTTCACCTGTCTTCTGAGCTATGAATTTGGTTCAGTAAGTTTACGAGAAGGTTGGCAGAAGAGTTGAGAACCATTATTTATACACAGAGCAACAAAATCAAGCATCCGACCCCAACAAAGCATGAGTAAACTGTTAGGTCCAAAGGACAGGGTAGTGTTTTTACTTTGGAAACTAACGAACAATCAGGGAATTCTCTGAACTCTTCCCTGGATACACTATATACTAAGTCCGATGACTCTGTTGTGTGGAAGGGGTCTGGGACAGTTGAGTGAGATGAGGAGCATAGCATATTGGATAAACAGATATTCTGAAAGTTCAGACATGACTTGATTTGTAGACTCAAAAAGGTAGTTGTGTTTTTGGGATCAGAAAGTCAAGTGACCAATAGAACAAAGCAAAACAAATTATCTTAATATACAGGACTGAATGAAAGAACACTCCCAACGTGTCAGAAATCCTTATTTCTATATTCCCTCGCAACATAAATGGAAGCCATTTTGGCCCATTGAGTCTGTGCTGGCTCAAGAACAATTTTACTTACCACTTATTTTTCCAGAGACCTATTCTCCCCAGATCCCCATTAACTTGCCCAAGTACTACTATTCACACCAATTAACCTACAAATACGCAGGTCTGCAGTGGTAAACTTGGAAGGAGCTCACATGGTCACAGAGAGAGCTGCAAACTCCACACGAAGAGCACCGGCTGTCAGGATTGACCACGGGTTGCTGAGGCTGTAAGGCAGTGGCTCTACCAGCTGCATAACTGTGTCTCCATACACCACGGGATGCGTCACTGTGCCTGCCTCAGAACAATAGCTGGCAGGTCACAGGCCAGTCAGGCCACTCAAAAGCCACTTGCAGTTTTATGTAACTTCCTGTGTTTAGGAGTGTGGATAGAGGGATTTTTTTTAATTCACTTTTAACTTTTGTTTGCTATTGATCCATGAGAAGTATCTTTGGATATTTTGTAGCTTGCTAAGTGAGCTTTGTATCTTCTCACAGCTGTCAACCGTATCACACTCCAAATAGGTCAGAAAATATGTGTCCTGGATAATTCTACCACGGTCCAGACTTTGCTGGGTCTCTAGTCAATGCCAAATGAAGTTTATTGCTATTAATCTATTACTACTGATTTCAGCTAATTATCTGGAGATAAAGGGACTAGATGCAGACATCAGGAAGTTACTGGATGATTGAAAGATGCAAGGCTAAATAGTTTGAGATGGCATGAATGTTTCCACCCAACACTATTCGCAAGTCGGCTGTTGTCAGGTTTAGTTCATCACTGATGTGCCAGGTATTTTGGAAGGCTGCCAAATTCCATTAAAGAACAGTTGTCTTATAGTGCTCAGATTCTGGTCATACATGAAGGGGAGCCAAGCCAACCCATTGGATCTACCACACACTCAGTACATGCTGCCATGTTACAACATAAATGGAAGCCATTTTGGCCCATTGGCCGCTGCCTTACAACCTCTGAAGCTGGACAGAAAGGAAGATGCCTGAAGCAAAGCAGTTCATGTTCTAACACATTCCTCTCGGCCACATTTCTTACCAGCTAGTAAAATATAAAATTAAATTATTCTCAGTCATAAACAGCAGAACCAGAGGAAAATGTTTAACCTTCATTGGCCAATCTGAAACTACTTCAGTTTAAAGTCCCTTTACTGAATTTATTTTAGGCTTTCTCTATTACATAGGCACAGCGCACTGTTTCAACTTCTTCCTCATTCCATATTGTGGGAGGTCCTCACTGTTTCCTCTCTATCACTGTGAGGTTCCCAAGCCTGCACAATCCCAAAGGTTTTCTATAAATTGATCGTTAATTATTTACTCTATGTTCCCATTGAAGAAAACACAATGTACATTCTCTACCGGTGTCATCAGCTCTCTGACCTCTGTCTCTGAATTTCACTCCATCGAGCTCAGAGTGGACTGCGACATTATGATGGTACAACTCATCATGTTTAGCATCAAAGGGATATGAATATCATGGCATGAAGTGCGGATGTTTAATTTAAAGCTGCAGTCAATCTTCTGGAAAACTATTGAATCCAGGGCATTTTCTGCTCATCCACCTTTAATCTATTTCTTTTGCTTTCCTTCCCAAACTTCACTACATTGTACTAAATTTACCACTTGACTGCCCATTCTATTAACCTGCCTGTATTCAGATAAATTATTCTTGAGCTTAACTAAGGGATGGTGATGATTATCAAGGAAATTTTTATATAGTTGTAATTGATTTGAAAATCTCAGTGATACCTCCAGTACATATTTTATACTTTATTGTCATCAAACAATTGGTACTAGGACGTACAATCATCATAGCGATATTTGATTCTGCGCTTCCCACTCCCTGGATTACAGATCGATAGTAAATATTAAAAATTTAAATTATAAATCATAAATAGAAAATAGAAAAATGGAAAGTAAGGTAGCGCAAAAAAAACCCGAGAGGCAGGTCCGGATATTTGGAGGGTACGGCCCAGATCCGGGTCATGATCCGTTCAGCAGTCTTACCACAGTTGGAAAGAAGCTGTTCCCAAATCTGGCCGTACGAGTCTTCAAGCTCCTGAGCCTTCTCCCAGAGGGAAGAAGGACGAAAAGTGTGTTGGCTGGGTGGGTCGTGTCCTTGATTATCCTGGCAGCACTGCTCCGACAGCGTGCGGTGTACTGTGTAAATGAACAATTCTGGTATTACACAGTTTAAAGGTGTCCTAATGTCAGTTTGATTAAGATTATTGACAAGACATACAATACCACAGAATCTTTCTGAGCAGTTGAGTTAAATGTAAATATTTTAAGACAGCCATGCTATGCTCCTGGAGAAGACATTAGTAATCAGCAAATTTTAATGCACTCTACCTTTTGCTCCAGTAAAATTAATCTATGCATATCAGCAATGAAAAAAGAATACCTAGAACTGATTGGAAGTGTGCACCACTTCTAAACTGTCTTCAATTTGTATCATTCCCATCAACCATCCACCTAATAGTCCATAAGCAATATTTCATCCAGTATTATATCCTAACCAGCTTTCATGTGACACTTAAATATCTTACCAAAATCCACACTTTAAAAAGATTTCCCTATGTCATTCTTTGAAAAGTTTAGTTATTTTGTCAAGAATGCTTGCCTTTTGCTATTCGATGCTGAGTTTTCAGTAATAAAATTTTCTTAAAATCTTTACTCTTTATTCAAAATAATGAATCGTAAGTGTTTCTGCCTCCCACTGAAACCCTCGCTCTCCTTCTCTCTGCAGGATTTGTGGCAGTGCTGCTGATCCTAGCAGTGGGTGGACAGCACAGGTGGCGAAGATGGAACATCTTGCAATTGGCTAAAGTCTCGTCCTGCGCCACTGGAAAGAGCTTCCTTCAGACAATTTGGAGATACCACAACTACGGCTGCTGGTGTGGTTTGCGTGGAGCTGGGAAACCAGTAGATGGCACTGATAGGTACTGCCAGCTAAATATCTCACTTCGGTCTGGGTTCTTTAAGCATCATTTCCTATTATGATATCTAACCTAAATGTGTGCTGAGGCAACAAAGAAGGGAACTGTTTTCATCCAGTGCCTGTTAATCTTGGTAGATCATCTGTGCAGCCTTCCTGTATGGGCATATCCTGAGAGTTGAATCTTACCCTGTCTACATGATTAGGCACATTAGAGAGAAGGAGGTTAGATTTCCTTTTCCCCCAATGCTTCTGGTGGGGAATGGAGATGGGAAGTGGGTGAAGAGGTCCCACACTAGCATGACAAAGAACCTAGCAAAATGAAATCAACCTCTTGTGTTTCATTCAGATGTGGTCATTGCAATTCAAAGCCTCATAATGTAATTAATATGCCTGACAGTTTTGGGTCAGTTAGGAGCTGACGGACTTTAATTCTTTGTTCAATTTTACATTCTGTTTAGCTTGATGCATAATGATTCATGTAGACTCAAGTCTGCCAGATGGGTTTGGTTGAAATCTGTGCTAATGACAGATGATAAAGGTATTCCTAGAATAGTACTTCAAAAGTACCTTCCGGTAGAAGAATGCTAGTGGCTGTCACAGAGCAGAATAGATAAAGGAAATTCACAGAAGGCATTCCGCAGGTGACAAAAAACATTAATTAATTAAAAGGCACTTGATATATTTAAAAAGACTGCCGAATATTTTAATGTAACAAGTATGGGGTCAGTAATCAAAGACTTCCCATCTTCTCACTGCATGCCAAGGTGTTTCAAAGCCAGTGACAACCTTCTGTAGTTCAGATGCCATAGTAATTTGGGAAATAAATAACCAATTTTCACACAGTGCGTTCTCACAATTTGTAAAGACCTTTCACTGAGGAAGTGTTGTTAGCTGGAAAATTGTCCCTTGGTCATCCTCTGTTGAGGAGAGGTTACAGACAATGCTTCAAAGGAATGTCTCATTGAACAAGGGCATCTCGGACAGTACAACACTTTCTCAGTGCTGTAATATACTAACGTCAGAGGCTGTTGGGACCACAAACCTTGGGTGAGAGTTACTCACAAGCTGAAAATCCTTGGAATGAGGGGAAAGGTTATCTTTATCTTTGTAAGATGTTATTCAGAGGATCTCTGGCAATTATTTTCACACTGCCATCTATTCCACACCATCTGAAATTCCAAAGGACTTTCATAGATCTTATTTACTTTATGAAACCGAAAAGGGATATAGTGTGGGCAGTTGACTCAACCATCCGCCACCTCTCTCAATCCCTTTGCTGCTCTTGCTCTAAGTGCTGGAATGTTTAAAATTAGTTTCTGCTGCAAATACTGTTCAATCATCTAGAAATTTCAAATGGATGCTTAACCACTTCTTCACTATGACACAGAGCATTTGTTTCGTATTGTTGATAAATTTCTGGCATTGCAAGGACTGCTTAATTGCCCAAGTGTAAATGCCCTTGAGAAGGTAAGTGATAAGTCACCTCCTTGAATACTGCAGTCGTACAAATGTTGTGAGACGATACTATGTAAAGCATTAGTTGGACCACAGTTGGAGTACTTTGTACAGCTCTGGTCACAACAATATTAGAAGAACGTGATTAGACTGCGCAGAGATAAAGTTCAGAACTAGAGAACATAGATTAGCGGTCTTTATGAAAATAATCAACGGAAGTTAATAATAAAGGATGTCACTTTAAAGTATTTGGAAAATAAAATGTTTGAATGGTGTCAACGTGGACTTATGGAAAGGAAATGATGTTTGATTAATATATTGTAATTCTTAAAGGGCAAGCATAGATTCAATGATTATTACAACACAGAAACAGGCTCTTTGGCTCAATTGGCCCACGTGGAGCACAGCATCCCCCCTGCCATTCCCAGTTGCCTGTGTTCGGGGAGGATGAGGATAATCCAGGGACTGTAGTGTGCTTGGATTTTCGGAAGGTTTCCAATAAGGCCTGAAAGAAGGCCTGGAAGATCATCGGGGACACCAGTCACCCCAACTATAAACTGTTTCAGCTGCTTCTGTCTGGCAAACACTACCATAGCATTAAAGCCAGGACTAAGAGGCTACAGGACAGCTTCTTTCTTCAAGCCATTAGACTTCTAGATTCACATGTCTGTACATTGTAACAGAGTCGTAACGCAAAGATTTTTACTCCGTCAGGTTGTGGGATGGATGTAATATTTAAATAAATTGTAATTCTAAATGAGGTCTCACCCAGGGAGGCTAGTGAAGAAGGTTAGGATAGATGGAATTGGTGTAAGTTAACATGGTGTGAGAGCTGATTAACAAAGAATAGGAATAAAGAGGTGGCTCTCAGGTTGGCAGGTTGTAAGCAGCAAGTGCCACAGAGATTGGTGGTAAGGCCCCAATCTTTCACAATCAAAATGTGAGTGAGGGGACCAAATGTAAGATATTTATTTTTAAATGGAGCTAGAGGGAATGCAGCCAACACTGGTTCTAGGGATTAAGACACACAAAATGCTGGAGGAACTTAGCAAGTCAGGCAGCATCTATAGAGTCAAAATTTCTACACAGGCAGCATCTACACAGTCAAAATTTTGGGCATTTTGGGCTGATATCCAAGTCCCAAAGAAGAGTCTCAGCCCGAAAAATTGATTGCTTAATTCCTTTCCTAGATACTGCCTGACCTGCTGAGATTCTCCAGCATTTGGTGTGTGTTGCTCAAGAGTTCCAGCATCTGCAGAATCTCTTTTGTCTCTGGTTCAAAGGATGCCAGGTCTGTTATATGAAGATGGATTGAATAGGCTGGGCAGATAGAAAAGCAAACTTATTTTCACATACAAAATACATAGAGGATCAAGAGGATAGATGTGGAGAGAATGTTTCTGCTTGTTAAGGAACTGAGAGTCATTGACTTAAAGTAAGGACTAGGTCATTTACGACCAAAACATGGAGAAATTTCATTACTCAGATGGTATTAAATCTTTGTAATTCTCTATCACAGACATTTGAGGAGGATTAGTTATTAATTAGGTTCAAAAGAGAACTGGATATATTTCTGGATATTAGAGAATATTAGGGATGAGGGGATAGGATTGGAAAATTGTGTTGAAATAGGTCAGTCATAATGTTGATGAATGATGAGCAGGCTTGTGGGGCCAATTACCTTCCTTTGCTTCTACTTCTTCAGTTCTTAACACATGAGAAATAACGTTTTTCTGCACTGGACTTTGGAGAGGGTGGCCATGATTTCCCTAGAGCAAAGCAGTCTGATGGCAACTTGAGAGAGGAACAGTGTACAAAACTATGAGCGGCATAGGTAGAATAGATGATAATAACTTCTTTTGATGTGGTAAGAATATCAAAAATGGAAAGCATTGGTTTCAGTTGAAAAGTTGGAGATTTAACAGGAATTTTAGGAACAAGTTTTTTTTAATACACATAATGTAGTTGATACAAGGAATGTGCTGCCAGAGGAGGTGGGGAATTAGATAGAATTATTATGTTAAGAAATATTCAGGCAGACACTGAAATTGGCAAGGCGTAGATAAACACAGACCTAGGGGGATTAGAGTAGATGAGCAAAGATGTCTGCATGGATGTGCTGGCTCGAGGGCCTTGTCTTCATGCTGTACGACAACATGATTCTCCGTAGGGTTGTCATCTGGAATTCACTGCCTAAAAGGTGATAGATGGATGTTCAACCATGGCTTCCAAAAAGGAATTAGCTCGGTGTTTCAAATGCAAATCATTTCTTAACCTGAGGATAAAAGCCAGGAAAATGAAATTATTGGACTTCTCTTATTAAAAGCCAGCATGGACATTATGGCAAAGTGGCTATAATAATTCCATAATTTAATAATTCTCAAGGTCTACCTTCATCTCAGGATGTGGGTGTCATTAATTATCATCCCTGCTTGCCCTGATATCTTCTGGAGAAGTTTAAAGTGCAGTAAAGAATTAACGAAGTTTGTGTAAGGTCACATTTAGGTCAGGCAAGGGAAAGAAAGAAGATTTACTCCTATTAAGAAGATCAGTGAACCATTTTGTCTTTTACTATAACTTGGAACCTATCTTGACACGTCCATCACACTAACTTTATATCTCCAGATTAATTAAGTTGAACTCAAAATTCCTAACTCGCCATAACTGTATTTTAACTCTATGAGGCTATGTACAGCTCCAATGCTGTATTCAAGTTTGTTGACAGCACCACTGTCATTTTCCAAATCAAAGTTGGAATATATATCAGCATACAGGGGAGATCGAAAATCTGGATAAATGGTACCACACAACAACCTGTCTTACTCGATATCAGCAAAACCAAAGAGCTGATTATTAATTACAAGAAGAGGGAACCAAAGATCTATGAGCCATTCCTGATTGGAGATATAGAGGTGAAGAGGGTCAGTAGATTTAGATTGCTCAGCGTTATCATTTCAGAGGATCTGTCATATCTCCAGCAAATAAATGCCATTACAAAGAAAGTACAGCAGCATCTCTACTTTCTTAGAATTCTGTAAAGATTTGGCATGTCTTCTAAAATACTGATATATTTCTATATATGCATGGTGAAGAGTTTTCAAACTGGTTGCATCATAGCCTGGTATAGAAACAACAATGTCCTTGAACAGAAAAGCCTACGAAAAATAGTGAATACAGCCCAATCCACCACAGGTAAAGTCCTCTACACCATTGATCACATCTACAAGGAGCACTGTTGCAGGAAGCCAACATCCATCACGGAGGATCCCCACCATCCAGACCACGCTCTCTCTTGCTCCTGAACCAGAGTAGGTAACTTCACTCACACCAACACTGAACTGTTTCCACAGCCCAGGGCTCACTTTCAAGGACTCTACGACTCATGTTTTCAATATTTATTACTCGATTAGTAGTTTGTTGTTGAATTTCTTTCTTTTTTGTATTTGTATAAAATGTTGTCATTTGCACTGTGGCTGTTTGTCCTTTGTTGTGTGCAGTTTTTCATCGATTTCATTGTGTTTCTTCTGTATTTACTGTGAATGCCCACAAGAAAATGAATCTCAGGGTAGCATATGGTGGCATTTATGTACTTTGATAATAAAGTTCCTTTGAAACTTTGAAATGTTTTTTATGGATCATTACACCAGATCTCTGAAGTTCAGATCACTAGGGGGCCACACTGAGTCAGTCTGTTGTTTCTTTCTTGCAGGTGCTGTATGAAACGTGACAAGTGTTATGAGAGGCTGAACTCAAAATGTCGATTCTTCTACTTATATCTTACAAGTTATTCCTTTCAGTGTGTTTCAGATCAACAAGTGCACTGTGGTAGGTTCTTAACCTTCTCACTTGTCACCTCTCTTATTTGCGATAATGATGAGATTTTAGCCTCTGAGTCATCAGCTCTCGCAAAATAGTCCCACTATTCCATAGTGAAAGTAGTTTATCCATGGTTAAGAGTTCATAGAGGTTTAATTGTATGGTATTTGACCTCAAATCTACCCATCTATTCCCAGACCAACTGGAAATCAAACCAAACTTGTTGGTGATTGGGTGATTCTAGATAGTGTCTCAATGTTTTCTCATTATCTCTGAATGTTTCCAATGATCTCGGTGATATATTTGTGCTGAGTTGTTCATATCAATTAATCTTTAATACATTGATGGGCTTACTTTATTTTCAAAGGAGGGGTTAGTTCTGCCGTGACAATAGTGGATCAAAGTCAAAGTTGAGTGTAATGTCATATGCACAAGTACTTATGACAAATCAATGAAAAACTTACTTGTTACACAAAACTTAATTGAGACAGAACACCCACAGGAGAAAGGTAAATTATACAGAATTATACAAGAAAGAAAACATTTAGAACAAAAAATGTCCATTGTAGTCCAGATTGTTGACTGATCATAAGTGTTAACTGTACTGAGGTAGATATTAGGGTTGTGAAGGTTGGTTCAGGAACTGAATGGTTCAAGGGATGTAGCCATCCTTAAACCTGGTGAGGTGTGACTTCAGCCTTTTCCTACTTATGGTAGCTGCTAGAAAATTGTGTGGCTCAGTTGGTGGGGATTCTCTATGACAGGTCTTACCTTCTTGAGGTAGCACCTCATGTAAACACTATCGGTGGTGGGGAAGGATGTATTCAAGATGTTTTGGTCTGAGTCCAGTACTCTGCAGCTTTTTATATTACTGGGCATTCAAACAGCTGTACCAGATTATGGTGCAACTATTTAGGATACTTTTAACAGTAATCTGTAGAAGTTTGTCAGAGTGTTCAGTGACATACATAGATTAAGGATCAACTTTATTTGCCATATACACTATAAGCATCAGAATTTGCTATGGTGTATTAGCATGACATGCAACAAAAAACAACAACATTCAACAATCATGGAGCAATAAGAATTATTTAAAAATAAAGTTAGAAGTACAGATATGGAATAAAATGTGTATACGTACACATGCAAGTAAATATGCAAAAACCAACATGTATTTACAATGTAAACTGCATTATAAAGAGTGGTTTAAAGTGTTTGCAGTGCAGTGGCTAAGGTAATGGATAGAGGGAGATGAGGTGCTAACTAGAATGGTTGACCAGATCAACTGCTTGGGCAAAGAAATTTTAAGATGGCATGAAGTTTTTGTTTTAATAGCCCTAAGGTGCTTTCCAGTAGGAAGCATTATGAAAAGACAATTTACTGAGTAGATAATATCTGCATTGATTTACCCTGTCCACTTCTTTGTCCTGGATACATACAAGGGGTGATTGTTAAGTTCATGGCCTACGGTAGAAGGAGTTGAGTTATATAGTTCTTGTTGTATGCACATGCAGGTCAACTTTTTGAGTGATTATGCAGAAAGTTTGAAGTTAATAACTCAACTCCTTCTACCTTAGGCCACAAACTTATCGATCACCCCTGCTGTGGACCACTTTCTGGAGGTCCAAGGCGCCGACTTCTACAAAGAAGGGATCCGTATCCTCCACGACCGCTGGACTAAGTGTGTAAATGTAGGAGGGGACTATGTTGAAAAATAAATGTACTAGGTTTTCTAAAATTGACTCCTTCTACCTTAGGCCACAAACTTATCAATCACCCCTTGTACAAGTCCTGTAGTAATGCTACACTGGAGCCAATGACTTTTTCTGCCTTCCAGACAGTTCTCTGTAGTTTTGTATACAGTGAGAGGATGCTGCATCAAACCAGGTGGTAATGAGTGATAGGAGGATGCTCTCTATGATAACAGTGGAGAATTTCACCGGTATATTCAGGGGAAGATGGAATTTTTGCAACTGCTGCAAGAAGTATGTCTTCTGCCTAATCACAGGTCAATTAAACCAATTAACTTCCTAACTGGTACACCTTTGGACAGTGTGAGGAACGTGATGCACCAGGAGGAGATCTGTACATACATGGGAAGGAACATATGAACTTGCTTACAGAGGACGCTTGAATTGAACTGACCATTATGCTATTGTGGTACTGTAGCTTGCCTATTTCCTGGTGATATTTGGATTCCTCTACTCTGGTGATTCCTCTCCTATGACAGTGATGTCATCCACAAACTTTATCAGTTTAACTGATGGATCATTGGAGATTCAGTCATTGGTGTAAGGAGAAAATAGATGATAGATCACACACCCCTCTGGTGCAGCTGTGCTGACTGAGAGGGAGGATGAGATGTGCTTGCCTGATCTCACATACTACCATACAGGTGGGATCTACCTGTTCCATATGAGCTAATCTTCAGTCATTATGCTTTTATCTCAGCTGCAGAGACCCAGGGTGGAAAATGCAAGTATCTCCTATGCAAATATGATCAGCAATTCGCAAACTGCATCAGCTCTCAAGCTAATTATAACTCCAAGTACATGTACTACAATGGGTGCAGCTAAACACAGGCCTGACAAATCCAACAAGAATATGGGGAACAGTGTAAAACAGAATAGCAGCATTTCTTTGCTGTTGATGCTTACAATGGTTAACACGGAAGATGGCAAAGAAGAACATGAGACAATTGTGTATTATCAGGATCTCCACTGTAAGTGCACGGTAGATGTAATGGAATACTAGGAGACCCAAGCAACGTGTCAATAAGTCACCCGTCTTTTACTCATTTCCACATCTTTTCAGACATTCTTTTGCTGTGTGTGTGCATGTGTGTGCGTGTATATATACACACACACACCTCTGGTTAGACGACACTTGGAGTATTGTGTACAGGTCTGGTCATCTCATTATAGGAAGGATGTTGAAGCTTTAGATAGGGTGCAGAGGAAATTTACCAAGATGCTGCCTGAATTAGAGAACATGTCTTATGAGGAAAGCTTGAGTGAGCCAGGGCTTTTATCTTTGGAGTGAAGATAGATGAGAGGAGACTTTATTTATACATTTAGTGATACAGTGTGGAGTAAGCCCTTCCTGCCCTGCAAATCACGCCACCCCAGCAACCCCTGACTCAACCTCAGCCTAATCACAGGACAATTTACAATGATCAATTAACCTACCAACATGTACATTTTTGGACTGTGGGAGGAAGCTGGAGCACCCAGAGAAAACCACATGGTCACGAGGATCTATGGATTCCTTACAGGTGACTTTGTAATTGAACTCTGAAGTCTGATGCCCCGAACTGTAATAATGTCATGCTAACCCCTAAACTACCATGGCACCTTAATAGAGATGTATAAGATGATAAGAGGCATTGATAAAGAGGATAGCTAGCAATTTTTCCCCAGGGTGGAAATGGCTAGTATGAGAGGGCATAATTTTAATGTGATTGGAGTAAATTTGAGGGGGGGTGTCAGAGGTAGCAGATGGTTGCAGGGATTGAGGCAGATACATTAGAGACATTGAAGAGATGCTTAGAGAGACACATGGATGAAAGAACAATGGAGGTCTATGTGAGAGTGAAGTATTATATTGAGTAGGTTAAAAGATTGGTTTAACTTCACGGCCCGAAGGGCCTGTACTGTTCTACGTTCTATGTTCATATTTAGTGTGAGACAGCAAGAGATGAAAAATTTTACTCATAATGTTTCTTCAGATAGCAAGGTGAAGAACGCCAATTTAAAAAATGGAAACATCTTATTTTGGGCACCTACTGTAATTTAAACCAAATGTTACAGTGGAGTTAGACGTGGATTCCTGTCAGCACCATGCTGCTTTAATAAACATTACTAGTTCAACGAATTAGATGGACAGCAAAGATACTCTGCACAGTCAATTCAAACACTTCTAAGACAGCTTTTAAATTGATTAGATATTGAGTAAATCCACTCCTACTTTGACGCTGAACTACCAGAAAATTCAAAGTACCTCAAATGAGGTGAGAGAATGGTATTTTGTGACTATCCAATATGACTTGGTTACCTATACCTATAGCATCTCATTCGATGTCTAGGATCAGACTTAATAATAGACTCGGAAGAGGGTGCAAATGCTGGAACCTGCAGCAAAGGGAGGGAAATGGATAGTCAATGTTTTGGGTCAAGATCCTTCATCAGGACTGGAAAGGAAGAGAGGGGTGGCCAGTAGATAAAGGTGGGGAGGGGGGAAGGAATGGAGAAAGAGCTGGCAGGTGATAGGTAGATCCAGGTGAAGGAAGGGTAGGCAGATCAGGGAGAGGGTAGAGTGGGAATGCCGTCAGAAGCTGTGTGGTGATAGGTGGAAATGACAAAGGACTGAAGATAATGAAATCCGAAAGGATGTTGCAGCATGAAGTAAAGGTCAGGCTGAATATGAGGTCAAACACCTTTGCTCGATCCACAATGACAGCCGAGATCTCCTGATGGCCAACTATTTAAATTCTACTTCCTATTCCCACACCAACTTTTCTATCCATGCCATCTTCCACTGTCAGGTCACAACCAAAGAAAAATTAGAAGAACAGTACCTCACGTCATAGAAACATAGAAAACCTACAGCACAATACAGGCCCTTCGGCCCACAGAGTTGTGCCGAACATGTCCCTATCTTAGAAATTACTAGGCTTACCTACAGCCCTCTGTTTTACTGAGCTCCAGGTACCTATCTAAAAGTCTCTTAAAAGACCCTATTGTATCCGTCTCCACCATCATTGCTGGCAGCCCATTCCACACACTCACCACTCTCTGAGTAAAAAAACTTACCCCTGACATCTCCTCTGTACCTACTCCCCAGCACCTTAAACCTGTGACCTCTTGTGGCAACCATTTCAGTCCTGGGAAAAAGCCTCTGTCACTAATGCCCGGGCAGTTTCTAAGTTGGCAGCATGATCACTGGTTTCCAAACTTCTGGTAACTGTTCCCTCTCTATCACGGTGTGGACTGGCCATGATGGAACCCAAGTGCAGAGGAAAGACAGGCTCCCATGAAATGACAGCAATCAGAGTTTATACATAGATATACCAACAGAACATTGGTGACACAGCAGGACAAAACATTCTCAAAACTAGGACCCTGCAATACATGCTAAAGAAGGTCCACTTTAAATAGTACAAGTGACCAGGAATCCCCAGCCCTATCAAAACATACTTAACAAGGTTAAACAATAATGATACAGGTTAAACAACAATTAACCAATTAAAGTGCTTTCAGAACCTCGGAGTCAGACACTCTCTGGCTCCATGCACAGACCCGGAGAGCTCATTACATTTCCTGTATTTTTCTTTATTCCCACTCTTACTGATCCATCTGGCCACATTGTCTTCCCCCTCCTCCATCACCACACACTTAACCCACTGGTTCCCTCATTACCTCTCTCCCTTTATTCCATGATCCACTGTCCCATTTTATCAGATTCTGGCATCTTCAGTCCTTTTGTCATTTGCATCTATCCCAACTTCTGACATCATTCCAGCTCCCCCACCCCTCGTCTGCTTATCACTCTCCCTCGCATGATTAACCTTTCCCCTGCCAGCTCTTTCTCCATCCCTTCCCTCCACCTTTTTGTACTGGCTGTCTCCCCTCCATTGCTTGATGTCAATGAAACACAATGTTATAAGTGGATTAGAAAACAACTGTCACCTTTACAGGAATATTACTCATTCAGCTCTACTGACGAGATATTTGTTTTGCAGAGAACTGTGACCTGGATTGTACAGTCTGGGAGGTGGGGAATAGAGATTTTGTACAAACTTTGAAAGGAGATTCAGACCCACACGGTTGGCAGGGCTCCTGAAGATGAAATGGGTTTGATCAGAGAACTCTTATCAATGTGTACACACAAAGGCAAATAGTGCATCTGTTGGGGAAATGAAGATAGAGAGAGACTGAGGTACGGGACAGCACGGGTGGGGTGGGGGGCATTCAGTGACGTGGAGCAAAGGCAGCCGTATGGTTTTGCTGTTTGGTAAATTACAGGAAACTGTTTCCAGTGACAGAAAGAGGCAGATGTAATATACTTAGCAAAAGTCGCTCAGTGATTCTCAGGGACACCAAGAAAAAATGGGCAGCAATTGTTTTAATAATGGGGGGTTACATCCGCTCACATTTATTGCTGTTTCCCTCTTGTATTTGTGAGGTTTCCATCAAAATCACAAGCTGCTCAGAGCTCATACGCAGAATTAAGAGGATGCCAAGGCAGAAAACCGATTTCACTTTCGTTTTTCCACTGCGAGGTTTCCCTTCTGGACGAAAAGCTAGCGGCAACAATTTTCGCCTGGACAGATGGAGCGACGTGAAGCTACGCCGGGTGCAGGCTGTAGGTAAGGTACCGGGGGTGAGGAAAGTTTTCTACTGCCGTTCTGTCACACACGTTAGGGACACGGGTTACAAGTAGAACAGAACATTTGTGTCACAGAAGTTAGATCGGATTCACCTCTTGGAGCGAGTTCACTGGGAATGAAATGTTGTTACGCTTTCTAGACCCAGGAAAGGTCTAAGGTCGACGGGGTTCCCTGTCTGCGGACCGCCGGGGTCGGAGAGTCCGAAGGACGTTGGGCCTGGCATCGGCCGGAAGGTGGGCAGCCCGGCCATGGAGTTAAACTGCTTGGTAGCAAGGAGGAAGTAAAAATGTTTTAGACGGCGTTGTTCTTGACCAGGGGACCACTGTGTCGACCCTAGGGCGACTGGATTGGAAAGTGAAAGTAAAGCCTTCCGAAAGGAATATGAAGAAGCATTTGGAAAGCAGAAGATCAAAGAACTGGTGTGGGCTGGGTGAATGGCCGCTGGTGCTGTAAGATTGGAGGAAATGAAGTCGAGAGCTAGTCACAAATTCCAGCAACAGCGCCTGTTTTCGTGACATGAGAGCTCGTTCTCACGGGCACATATCAGACACGCTTCTTATTTTGGCTGCGGTACCGGAACGTATGCGGTGCCGACGCTCACTAAAACGCGGTTCAGTCAGTAATATTAATCCGGTGTCAGAGCTGCCGAATTGGACCTCAATTGCGCAGCCTGTAAAAACCCGGAAATTCCTCCCAAATGCCAGTCATTTCCTGCAGCTTTTCCCTCACATTCGTGTCACCAAGTTCACAAAGATAAGTTTCACTACCACACAAAGTGCACCAGTCCCTGTTCGCCGTGTCAAAATGTTCGGACTGAATTTTGTCAGTCTATTCAGTCTATGGAATTTCACTTGATTAAATGATTCACAAGGAACAAACCCCTTTTTATAACTCAAGGAATATACTCTGTGCAAGTGTGACATTACCAAGCTCCCAAATTGCTGGGAGGTATTTCCTGATTCAGCACCTTATGCAAGTAAGAGACAGAGCGAGAGCCTGAAGCAACTGCGGCATTTTAGAACATAGAACATGGAAATTCACAGCACATTACAGGCCCTTGGGCCCACAATGTTGTGCTGACCATACTCTAGAAACTGCCTAGAATTTCCATAGCGCATAGCCCTCTATTTTTCTAAGCCCCATGAGACCCTATTGGATCCATTTCTATCGCTGTCGCCGGCAGTGCATTCCATGCACCCACCACTCTCTGTGTGAAAAACTTACCCCTGACATCCCCTCTGTACCTATTTCCAAGCACCTTAAAACTGTGCCCCCTCGTGTTAACCATTTCAGCCTTGGAGGAAAAAAGCCTCTGGCTCTCCACATGATCAATGCCCCTCATTTTCAGGGGAACCCACCTAAGCAGCCTGAAACCAGGCACCCAAGAAACAGCGTCTCTGGGTGGAACAGAGATTTAGTTACCTTACACCCAAACAGAAAATGTTGGAAGCACTCAGGCAGGATCTGTGGAAATTAAGTAGATGGAGTAGTTACCGGATGTTTGGGAGGTAGACGTTTGTGCCATCAGATTGGAGTCTATCCAGGCAGGGTACAAGGTGCTGTTCCTCCAACCTGTGTGTGGCCTCATCATAGCAGTAGGGGAG